>NC_140589.1:534632529-535232529 GCF_964204655.1 Triturus cristatus
ACCATGCACAGTGTTGTCAGCAATGATTTCAATTCAGATGTTGCAGTTATGTTATAAATTATATCATACTGTGGTTGAAGCCACTATCCAATCGAGAGACTTAGCAGGATACAAATTCTGGTGGCTAAGCGTGCCCTGAATAAATCAAGACATGATTCAGCCTCGAGCACCTTAAGGGAGTTTCCCTGTCTGCCAGTGAGAGAAAGAATTAACTTCAAGGCCCTCTGCTTAGTCTATAAATCCATCAACGGTTTAGGTTCTTTTTTAATGCAAAGAAAATTCAGGTTTTATGAGCTTACAAGGTATTTACAATCAACGTCGGCTAACCTGCTATGTGTGCTAAGTCTGAGAGAAGTAAGGTCAGGAAACGATAATCTCAGGTCAAGGCGGCTCAGTTATGGAACAAACTGCCAGTGCCTTTTAGAGCCAAAGGAAACCTGCTTAGTTTTAGAAAGAGCCTAAAAACATGTCTCTTTCCAAAATAAGAGAAGTAAGGGGGGAACAACCTTTACAACGCAACTTTTACAACGCACTACCTTTACAACGCATTTTTTACAACGCATAATCCATTACAACGCATGACATTACAACGCATGACACTACAACGCATTTTTTAAAAACTACCTTTACAACGCACTCCATTACAACGCATACTACCATTACAACGCATACCATTACAACACATAATATTACACTACACTATCCAACACTTACCCTACTGTTGCACCCCCTGGAGTTAGAATAGTAATTTTTACCCCTATACTATCCAACACTTACCCTACTGATGCACCCCCTGGAGTTAGAATAGTAATTTTTACCCCTATACTATCCAACACTTACCCTACTGATGCACCCCCTGGAGTTAGAATAGTAATTTTTACCCCTATACTATCCAACACTTACCCTACTGATGCACCCCCTGGAGTTAGAATAGTAATTTTTACCCCTATACTATCCACCACTTACCCTACTGATGCACCCCCTGGAGTTAGAATAGTAATTTTTACCCCTATACTATCCAACACTTACCCTACTGATGCACCCCCTGGAGTTAGAATAGTAATTTTTACCCCTATACTATCCAACACTTACCCTACTGATGCACCCCCTGGAGTTAGAATAGTAATTTTTACCCCTATACTATCCAACACTTACCCTACTGATGCACCCCCTGGAGTTAGAATAGTAATTTTTACCCCTATACTATCCAACACTTACCCTACAGATGCACCCCCTGGAGTTAGAATAGTAATTTTTACCCCTATACTATCCAACACTTACCCTACTGATGCACCCCCTGGAGTTAGAATAGTAATTTTTACCCCTATACTATCCAACACTTACCCTACTGTTGCACCCCCTGGAGTTAGAATAGTAATTTTTACCCCTACACTATCCAACACTTACCCTACTGTTGCACCCCCTGGAGTTAGAATAGTATTTTTTACCCCTATACTATCCAACACTTACCCTACTGTTGCACCCCCTGGAGTTAGAATAGTAATTTTTACCCCTATACTATCCAACACTTACCCTACTGTTGCACCCCCTGGAGTTAGAATAGTAATTTTTACCCCTATACTATCCAACACTTACCCTACTGTTGCACCCCCTGGAGTTAGAATAGTAATTTTTACCCCTATACTATCTAATACTTACCTTAAATGTAATTTAATATAATGCGTTGTAATGGTATGCGTTGTAAAGGTAGTATGCGTTGTAATGGCAATGCGTTGTAAAGGTATTTTTTAAAAATGCGTTGTAGTGTCATGCGTTGTAATGTCATGCGTTGTAATGGATTATGCGTTGTAAAAAATGCGTTGTAAGTGCATGCGTTGTAAAAGTGTGCGTTGTAACGTCATACATCCGAAGTAAGGATGTGATATCAAGGAAAACTGCTACAAATCTGAGAGGTCTTTTTATGTTTCAGGCTATATGTTAGCACTATGTTACCTGCTAGGTGAACAATGCTCTTTATAAATGTATGTTAATTAATAATAGCACATGTCACGAGTGATCAAATATGTGAGACAATTAGCAGTGCTGTGTGTCGAGTGGAGTTTGGCACAGAGTCTGGCAGTGGCTTGCATATAACTGTAGGGTCTGGTGGGCCCTGGGTTCAACACCCGCGGGCACACACGGCTGACTGTGATCTGACAATATACAGGGTATCATTATAAGTAAGGTAGACCTGCTGACTTTGTCAAAAGGTCAGAACAGGAAAGTATAAAAGGTGGGCCTATTGGCTTTATCAAAGGCTCTGCATATTAACATACATAAAGAAAGCCTATTTTTTATGAAAAAAATCAAGAATTGTAATCAAATGTATATTTCATAAATTCATCCTTTGGAATGTGTAATAACAGTTATTGCCATAAAATTTGCTCAGCAAAGCAACATCTAAAAAATGAAAACATCAACATATCTTTAAGTCTTTCTTTTAACATTAGCAACAACCACAAAGTATCTCCACACTCCAGCTGTAGAGCATGGTGCTCCAGCATGTAATACTTTAAAAAACACTTTGGCAAGCTCGCTGGAGTTATGGATCTAATGACCCAAGAAGAATGCAGTTTTTTTGTTTCTGCAAAGCTGCTGCACTCCGTGCAGCCCCCAACATTAGAAAACAAAAGCTTGCTGGTGCCACTACCTCTTCTAGGAGCACCACCAGGATCCCAACAATGTAAATAACAAGCCCTCCAGGGCATTATGGGATGCTCCATGCCAGAGCAAGGAATCATAAATGAGCATCTTCCACCGCTCATTTATAATTCTCTTATTCTTTTTTTATTTTTAGTCTGTCTCAGTGCTCACCGGGGGCACCCAAATGTTTAACTTTTTGTTGGGGCTACACGGGAGACCCCAAGGCCCCTGGAGACCTGTCAGCTCCCTTTATGTGGCCCCATGGACTGAGAAGGATCCAGAAAAACATTTTGAATTTCTTTTTTTTTAAACTGGTGTGCCCTGGTGCCACCCGGGTTTGACCTTTTCAATTACGCACTCACTAATACCCTCCATGTCATAATTGGTGCCTGAATTATATATCAGTTTCTATGTGTAGATGTATAGTTCGTCAGAAAGCCACTCTTCCACAATATCAGGCACATGCATCAACGAAGACTTTTGCGATTCCTTAATTGCGATTATTAAGGAATCGCAATTAAGGAATTGCAAAAGCCTATGCATGTAGGAATTGCTACAAGACTCCCCTCCCGCCTCCAGGCCCATAGGAATGAATTGGCGATTGCATGAGCAATTTGCGAGTACCAGTAGGTACTCGCAAATTGCTCATGCAATTTCAAGGGTGCAAGGGTGTCAAAATGACACCCTATTGCACCCCTGAAATTGATCTGTGCACATATGTTGCACACACACATGCTCTAAGGGCATGTGTGTGCGCAACATGAAACTTTGAAAAAAGCACAAAAGTGCATTTTACAAAGTTTTTGCAAATTACCATGAAGTTCAACTTCATGGTAATTTGCTCCCCCTAATAGCGAAATCGCTAAGTTTTATACTTTAATGCATTGCATTTAAGGAATCTCAATGTGGGATTCCTTAAATGCAATCGCAATTTAAGTAATCGCAATTTAGAGATTCCTTAATTTGCGATTTTTGCATTTGGGATGATGCATCCCAAATGCAAAAATACCGGTTGCAAAGGGGCAGATTCTGAGAATCTGCCCGTTTGCGACCGTTTTTTCCTTTGATGCATGTGCCTGTAAAACCTTTATTGGTTGATTACAACTTTCCTAAAGTGCACTGCAACACTACTATGGTGTCCTGGCAAGTTACACAAGGGAACCAGATCTAGGACTATGTTGGGACAGAAAAGTCCCTTGCATGGGGACAGATGTGTACCCCTGCCCTGAGTGCACCAGCTGCAACGATATCTGGATCCCTGGTGCTGATAGTTGTTGTCATCTGTGAACACGGATCATGCGTGTGCAAAATGACATAGACCTGTCTCACGTATTACAGTCCTGTTGGACTAGGAGCGCTAACCTCATAATAGTGAAAGGCTACTGCCTTTGCCAGGAGTTAAGCAGTAAGAGCATGATGGTGGCACCATACCTTGTAGGAATCGGTAGAAGTGAAATGACCTTTTTTACCTATGTCACTGGAGTGAGGACTTGAGGTTCCCTCATGTAAAAGTCTGCTGCTGTGTACCTTTGGCTAATATCAAGTTAGTATGTAGCGCTGCACCCTGTTGTGGCATGCCTTTGCTATGTAAGGTACAATACATTGAAGACTCTGGATTCTATTTTGAGAGAACCTGGGACGACTGGAGGAGCATGAGTAGGTAGAGGATCCCCCTCCAGACAGATGTGTGGATTTTTGTATTTCTGTGAGCTAGGTGGGACTTACACACTTGAGGAGGAACGGAAGGGTGCCCTTTGACACCAGAAAGGATCCTGGCAACATCTAACTGAGCTGATGATCTACTCTACTAGGAGAATCAGAAATAGTAGGACTGGGGCCCTGGGGTAACATTTTGATGAATCTATAACTGTGGCTAACACCCAGAAGTGAACCTCTAGTCACTCCCATGGCCTGTGTTGCAGGGCTATCAGGTTTGGAGACATTCCTGCTGTGACAGACTTCTATCTAGAGGAACAACAAAGCAGAGGAGTGGGAACTTCAAAAGGAAGCAGACCCCCTACACAAACCAAAAGGATCAGACCCTAAACCACATTTGTTGTCAGGAATTGGACTATAAATAGAGAAGCTTGAAGCCCACAAAATTGTCAACTGTCAAGCAGCCAGTCAGGCTGTGCGAGGAGGAGTATCTCTGCAAGACTTCTGCCTGTCAAGAGGACTGGGAGCTAAGGCCTGCCAGTCTCTCAGCTGGGTGAGGAGACTTCACCCATGGAAATCCAAGAACAGCTGCCCCTGGAGCCTGAAGCACTAGTGCCTGCCAAGACCATTGTGCTCTGTGAGGAAGAAACGAGTGCTTGGAGGGAGCAGTGGTGGATCCTGATGAGTGAATCCGTGTAGCGAGGTGTGAGATGTCTGCTGCACCCATTGAGCTATCAACAGTTGGTCACCCCGTATGCCAGAAGGGATTGCCATGAAGCTAACCGTGGTCACACCTATTGGGCCATAACCCATGTGGCAAGTGAAGTCGGCAACCCCGTATGTCAGAGGAAGCTGCCACAAATATGACTACCATGCTGACTGAGTAGTAGCCAGTGTTGTTAATGAAATCGGCCAGCCAGAATGCCAGAGGGGGCAACCGTGAAGAGCACTGCAATGCTGATCAGGCATTAGCCTGTGCATGGAGTGAAGAGGAAATTATTGCTGTGACGATTGGGGCACTGCTCGTGTATTGAGTAAAGTCAGTGACCTTGTATGCCAGAGGGGGCTATCATGATGAACAAGGAATGTTTACTGGTTCAGCCGTTTTTGAGAGAAGAGGACGCTGTGGTGACCTGTGCATGCCCAAGCCCTGACTGAGCAGTGATCATCCCTCCCACCTTTGAGAAGGATCAAGGGAACTTACTATCTAACTGTTGGAGGCACAGTGGAAGGTCAGCCGCTGTTTCTGCAGAGCCGTGAATGCTACTCACCATCAGCAGCCATTGTAGCCCTCCTCAATGTCTGAGAGTGAAATGCTCCCAGGGACACACGTAGCACAACCCCTGCAGAAGTGGGTAAGACTGATCACAGGATCGGAAGAACCCAGAAGAACTTGTTCTGCTGCAGAGTGCTTTTAGCGCTGGAACATTTTTGACTTTTAGAAGAGTTGACATGGGACTTCTGAGTCTCGGACTACTAGTAGTGATACTCTGACCGTTCCCTATACTGAATAGGGAATAACCACTACCGTTAGTGAGAGGGAAGTAGGACTCAGGGGCCTGTCTATCCAATACTAGAGCCCTGATGTCTGGGGACTGTGTGTTTTGTTTGTGTTTGTCCTATTTTACTTTGTGTTTGCATATAGATACTGCTTTTTTCATACAAACAAGTATATGACTGGACAATAATTTATTGCTGCTATTGAATGTTTTTTTTAGATGCGAGCCTGTGCTCACACTCATGCATCTACCTCTCTCCTCCTCCCAAGAAGCATGTATTGCTCAACCTATGCTACTACTGAGAGTAAAGTGCTGAGGGAGTACTTGGACCAGTTACTTTGGACCCATAGTAAGTAAGGCTACGGGACATCAGAAGTAAAAGGCACCATCCCCAAAGTTGGATCCAGTAGCCCCTGCTTGCCCCATCATCCTTTTAAAGGGGTTCTGACAGACAACAAAAAGAAAAGGCATTAATCAGACAACAAATAAGCTTCTAGACATTTTTTGAAGGAAAGAGAGTTTGCTATTGGCCAGAGGGAGATAGGAAGCTTGTTCCATAGACACAGTGCCAGATCTCAAGGGGCGTGGCAAAGAGTGTTTTGAGAACATTTCTCTAATGTAAGAAGTATCAATATTAAATAAGGCTCAAAAACAGAAACAGAAAGCTTTCAAAATATATCTTTTCATAATGGTCAGCCAATGCAATGCACGTAGGTGGGGGGAAATGGATAGAATTGTCAACAACCTTGCAGCATCTTTGCAGTCTACTCATCTGTTTTTGATGAGGACCTAAGAAGACTTAGTTGCAATAGTCTAGCCTTGATAGGATTAAGGCTTGAATTATCATTCAACAATCCTTCAATTCGTATGGTAGAGCTTTCTTCAAAACCCAAAGTTGAAACATATAATCAATCAATAAAAGGTTTGTTAAGTGCAACTACTGACCCGGAAGGGTCTCAAGGCGCTGGGGGTGGGGGGGAAGGAGGGGAGCGTGTGGCTCCTTGGCACTGACGGAGTTCGGTCGAGAGGCGAAGCAGGTCCTGAGGTCTTTCAGGGCACACCAGGGTTCGTGCAGTTGCCGGACACTCATGGCGATTCTGCGAAGAGCCAGGTCTTGAGGTCCTTCAGGAACTTGGAGAGAGATGGTGTCTGGAGGAGGTGGAGAGGGAGGGTGTTCCATGCCTTGGCCACGAGGAAGGAGAAGGAGCGGCCTCCTGTTCTGGCCTTCTTGACGTGCGGCACTGTGGCAGGGGCAAAGTTGGGCTGAGCGGATGGGTTTTTGGGGTGCGTGGAACCAGAGGCTGTGGTTCATGTAGGCAGGGTCAGTATTGTGGAGGGCTTTGTGGGCGTGGGTGAGAAGCTTGAAAGTGATTCTCTTCTCGATGGGGAACCAATGAAGGGCATGCAGGTGTTGGGTGATGTTTCAGTAGTGCGGTAGGTTGAGGACTAGTCTGGTGGATGTTCCGGAGTTGGTGAGTGAGGTTTTTGTTGATCCCAGCGTAGAGTGCGTTGCCATAGTCCAATCTGCTGCTGATGAGGGTGTGGGTGACGGTTTTCCTGTGTTCGAGGGGAATCCAGTTGAAAGTTTTTCGTAGGAGACGAAGGGTGTGAAAACAGAAAGAGGTGACGGCTTTGATCTGGCGGTCCATTTTGAGTTCGGAATCCAGGATGATTCTGAGGTTGCCTGCGTGGACCGTGGGTGGGGGTGGATTCCCGAAGGCAAGGGGCCACCAGGTGTTGTTCCAGGCTTTGGGATGTGGGCCTATAATGAGTATTTCGGTTTTGTCTGTGTTCAGTTGTAGCCAGCTGTTCTTCATCCACCCAGCAACAGCTTCCATTTCTTCTTGAAAGTTGTGTTTCAAGGTGTTGGTTCGTTGGTCAGGGAGAGGATGAGTTGAGTGTTGTCTGCGTATGCTACGATGTTGATTCCGTGTGATCTGACGAAGGTTGCGAGTGGGGCCGTATGATGTTGTACAGATTGGGGCTGATGGAGGATCCTGGTGTTCTGCCAGAGAGGAATGAGCGGATCGAGTCGCGGGCTTTGTTCCGGATTCCTGCATCGTGGAATACTCGTTAGAGATGTGCTCTTGAAAAAAGAGGCTTGTGTTGACGATAACACCAATATTTCTTGCTGCTCTAGTCGTGCTTGTGTGAGCACCAGGAGAAGATGACCACCACTCTAGATGCCAAAGTGTTTCATCCCTGAAGACTAAAAGGTCCATTCTAGAAGAGTTCAGAGCAAGGGTAGAGAAACTGGTCTAAATTTGTCTAAGTTGTCTCAGGGTCTACATTAGGGAATCAGAAATAGGATACACACCTATTTTCAGGTTTCAGGAAACCTTTATTTGTAAAACAGTAGCTTACAATAAAATAGACCATGGAGGTTTGTATCCACTCATCCGTGTTGCAACAATTTTAAGATAAATTCGTAGTCTTTTGCTGCGTTTATTCCAACATGAACATCTCTCCTATTTGTTGAAGCACCAATTGCTACAGCTATAACACCACATTTAATGTTTTTGCCACATAATCACCATAAAATAATGTTTTAGCTAAAGCAAGCACGCATTATTACAATGAAACATAAAAGGCCACATTCACAATTTGGTGACACCACATTTGCGAGGGGAAAATTCTCCTTGCACATGAGCGGCCATAGATTCTTTAGACACAGGTCATGATGAACATCGGGGCTTGAATATGTCATGGGAACAGATGCAGTGCTCACCGTTTCATAGTGGCCACCTGTGCACAAGAAAACAGACGGGAGGCCAATGCTGCTTTGTCATACATGGACTCATAGGAGCCATGCAGGTATAACGATGGAGGCCTTCTATTGTCAGTGAAAGGCATTGAGATGCGGATCTTTAAGAATCTGTACATGTCAATCAATTGAATTCAATTTTTTCTGCTAGGTTGGAGTTACTAATATAACTCAGTAATTCACCGCTCATGCATTTCATCAGTGGAGAATGAGGTCGGCAATTCAGACAAGCAGCCTTTTGCACCTCTCCTGAATTGTCCTTCCCACAGTCCTGAGCCTCTTGTAGGGAGCTGGCAGATTAGCCAAGCACAGCTTCCAATACATCCATCCGTAAATGAAGAATGTAGTCGAATCAGTGGCTACTATATCCCCAGGCACGCCTGCAAATGAAGACTTTGCACCTAGGGCAGATGTGTGTGGAAACAATTTGCACAAAAGCATCTCATTTTGCACATACACAAAATCACCTTTTTTGTTCTCGCCTCCAGTGTATTTGTAAAACACATTTATATGCGGATGAGCAGTCTGTACAGGGAATTACATATGGCCAGTGCTGCTGTTCCAGGACCTGCTAAATTTCTGCAAATGTGTGTACTTTATGTTTACATCGACTAGAGTTTCCCTTCCTAGCTTTGATGGGCTTTCCAGATAAAGCTTTCTAAAATATTCCTAATAGCATATTCAAGATTCAATAAAGATTCACACCTCACCATAAAAAATACTTAAGGTCTCTCTTGTCTAATCAAATGTGTCACTTTGGTTATCTGTAGGGATTGACTGCAGAATAGCTGAGCTTCGACGTCTCCACTCCCTAGGAATTCTTGATTAGCCAGGAGATATTGCAGCGTTTGAATACAGATGCATTGCAGAGATTTATTTTTCATTGGAACCGTCGAAGCTCTCTAGAGCTTGGTTCCAGCTTGTATTTTACTGAGGATAGCAAGTACCTCATAGGAAAGGAATGATGCACTGGTGTTTAAAGTATTCTGCATTGAAAATTCCTATTCTGTGTATTTTTGATTTCCTTTGTTTGAAATAAGTTAAGGCATAGAGAAACTTTTTTTCCATGAAGATGTTCCCTTCTGAAATAGCGGTCTACTTTTCACAGATGGAGCCAATTTTTCACTTAATGCATTTAGCCTATTGTTCCAAATATTACAAGTATCTTGGCCTTTAGTAATATCTCGAGGGACATATTTTTCTAACATTTCACGCAGCAGGGGAGGTTGGTGCGCTGGGTTGCATGAGAGGGAGAGAGCAGAACTGTGCCATATTTACAAAGATATAGCACAGTTCTGCTCTCTCCCAGTGCCAATGTAGGCACCCTTGTGTCATGTTGCAAGGATGCCTTACTTATAGTCAGGATAGCTTTTCCTGCTTGAAAATTAACATGAGGCTATGCAAAGAGGAAAACAAACCTAGGAGAAATAAAGAGATATCTCTTTGTCACGCCAGCCACGGGTAGGTACACCCTTTTGGCACAAATCAATGTTTAAAGTCTTTGTAAATCTGGGTTTGCGCTAAAATAGATGCAGGTGAACACCCATACTCAACCCATGTAAAGCCTACCTGAAACAAAGTAATGCGATTCAATGCTATGACAAGGCAAGACCCGGGTGAAATTTTCAATGCAGTGTTGGATTTTGCATAATTTCACATTATGCTTGTTATGCAAAATTCACACAATTATGCTATTCTGCCTGTCGTGTAATTAAGCACAGTTTAAAAATCTTAGAGCAAATGCGCAGGAGAAACACAAACGACCAGCATACAAGTACTTGTCCTTTGTGGCACTTGTGTATTTTGTGCTCCTTTTTAGCATCTATTGCACACTCGTATCAAAAATGGACATAGCATTCTATGCTAAAATTTAGCACCAAATGCTGGTTTCACATTTTGTATAATTTCTCATCATTTCCCCCAAAATTTTGTATATGCAATTTTTTTTAATTGTGTACACTCCTAGACAAGACACTATTCTTTTTGTTAATTTTTATATGCAGACTTCACAAGATGTTTCCTTTCTTTTTTAATATAGATGACATGAGTAATAAAACAAACATGCTTGATTGTATCTGACAGGAAATTTGCAATCGTTTCTTGACCTTAATGCATATCATTTAAACATACTTTAATAAGATAACTTGAGGGTACATGGTAAAACTCTCATACAAGATGGCCATTAAGACCTGATCACCCTCTTTCTGACACCTAAGAATTTAAAGATTGTGTTATATTTTCAACACTTACAGTTTAGTGCAGCTGTTCAAGAGGGTATACGGATCATGCTGTGGATATCTGGTCCATGTTTGAGGTTAGCAGCAAAGGCCTTTGAATCATGTTAAAGCAGGTCCATTGACCCGGTAAAAGATGGTGCAGTATTAAAGGCCCAGTCTGGGATGGAAGTTCTTGAACTTGTTGTGTGAAGGTTGTTGAAGACAGCTGGTGTAGGATGACTGAAAAGTTGAGGTCTCCTGTAGATGTTTTTTATCCTGCACACATTTCGCGGTCATCTGACATGGTGGAACTGCAAGGAGGGTTGCTCATAGTGTTGCTGTATGGACTCCACGAGGCAGAACATTTAGAATTGGCTTATCCCTGATTGGCATATTTAACTTACCTATATGTCTATAGAATAGGGTACCCCATAATACCCAGCACCTGTAAGTTAAAGATCTCAAGTGGACTGCAGCATGCATTGTGTCATCCATTGTTTTGACGATGTAAACTTGATTACAGGCCTGCCACCGGAAGCCTGGTTGTGCAAGTTTAAACTGCATGTTTGACCTGTCAAACAAATCCCTTTTGACAAGCCTAACCCTACTTTTAAATATTACAAAGTTACCCTTAAGTTGGCCTTTCATGTCTAAAAGGCAGAGTATTGAGTATGTGAAAGCAGGGCATGTAAAGATTTACTGATAAACATATCTGTACAGTGAAAAACTTTCAAAACCATTTTCACTGTAGTAGGGTTAGTTGTTTCAGAGGGAAGCTTTGGGATGCAATATTACATTTAATATTGATAGGTCAACTTAGAAAATATCTACTGAGTTCATTTTTGGACTTTAAAAAAATATTCATTACAAACTCAATTTATTGGCAAAGTAGGACTTGTAATAAATATTTTAGAACAAGACTTTTAAAAAGTTAAACGCTGACAGCCTAAAGCCTATGAAATCCCATTTGCATGAGTTTCCAGCTGTCATCTAGGAGCTGAACACCTCCTCTGCTGTGGTTTGAACTGGGTTCCAGACCTGAGTCAAAGGCCTAGGATGAAGTAAAGTGTTCTGTTTCCTGGACTATCTGACCATCTGTGATGTGTCCAGGATCCTGATTAATTACAAAGGGGCCTACCCTGTCAAAGGTAGATGTAGCTAACCATAGGTCTAACCCCTTCCCTTTCCCCCATTGCTGATCAGGCAATAGGATCTGTGGGAGAGAAGCTGCCCCCAGAACTGGTTTAGAGTGACCACAAGGGAGGTATTGCTGACTTCTCTGGCCACACCTCTGTAGTCAGCACATGAGCTCTGTACAGGGGAAGACAGGTTCTTCCATGTTCGTTTTGGACAGAGAGGAGAAATGTGGGATTGTTCACAATAAAACACACAGAAAGAACTGCAAATTACGCTTTGGGTCACTTCTGTGAACTTTACTCCAATTGGTTAGTGAGTGACCAGGAGTTTCTCCCACACACAGGCTAGAACTGGGCATAAATGTAGTACCTTATTACCTTTCACAGAACACAGCTAGACCTGGAGACAATTCAGAAGAGGACTGCTCTTCAGTCTGAAGACCTAAGAAGATAGGACCTCCTTCACATGTACCCAGGACCCCAGAGTTAACGCGAAGGCTCAGAAGGCTGACTTATTTGAGCAACGAAGACACAGCCAGCTTCAAGAGGCATTTTCCCTGTATTCTCAGCTGGCTATTTCCAACTGGACCCACCCTGAACCCCGATATTGGCTTCTCTAGGAGTGAATCCTAACCCCCAAGGGCTGTCTCCAAGGGTCTGGGCCCTTGGCTGGTTTCAGAGTGTACTAGGACCGACCTCCCCAGTCAATCTGATGAGAGAGTATCCCAGTGCTGGGCCAGACTTAGCCACAGCTTCCGCTTCATTCTCCACTCGACTTTAGAACTGTTGACACTGAGGCCACTTCAACTTAATCCGGCATCTACCTCGATGCTGCCATCAACAAGGACCCAATCAACACCAAAGGCCTCCAGACAGTCAACTAGAACTTCATTTGACAGAACTTTTCCTGTTGAAACTTAACGGTTCTGCTGAGGGTCTATTCTGACACTAATATCCATTGACGTTGAGACCCCTCTTTTGGACGGCAGCCCACAGCCTGAACTCATAAGTAGGTAGTTTTCCCAATGGGACAAACCTGGTACTGGTCCTGGTATGTGCTCCATCGCTGCTGGCCTTAAAACCTGCCTTTTTCCCAATCAAACACAACTAGATGACCACAGTTGGCACTTAACACTCTTCGTTGATATTTTTTAATTCAAACCTTAAAATCTCCAGTTCCGGTGTCATTTTATTTATTAAAATAGCCTCTATTTTTCTAAATTGGATTGGGATTTTTCTGCCTGCTCTGATCCATAGCTACTCAGGGGTTTGACTCTGGTTGGTTTATTTACTTTAGTGATTTAGCTGGACAAATGTTGTGGGTATTTTTTGAAGTATGTTTTTTTCCCTCCTCAACCAACACACCAGTTCCTTAAGCCAACTAACTCTGGATGATATTGAAACAGGTGCAACGGATGATGTTCCATAGCATCATTAACTGGCTCCACCTCATCCACAGACCTTTGATAGAAATCTTACTTCAGCCAAATGGGGTTCAACCAATTTGCAGCAGTACGCTTCCACCCCAATTACCCCAGTCTTTGCAATCCTGATTTTAGACATGGCCTGAACAACCATAATCCCAACACGTAGGTAAAATGTGGTTGTTTCCCTGAAGTAGCTATAGGAAAATGTTCTCTTGAAATTGCATAAACTGAACCTACAGTCCAATTTAGGACTTTCAATTCAGATTTGCCCAGCTGAGGCACTAGTCTCCAGACACACAGATGAGGCAAATATACACAGTACCAACTACTAAAAGTAAAAGGGTTTGGCATGGTCTCAAATGGCTTTTGCATTCACTTTGTTTATTATTTTAGCCCAGTGCTTAATTTGAGCCAATGGTTTACAGTGCTCAGCACCAGCACTTAATTGTCAACACCTGATGCTTGTGAAAGTCTGCCACAAGGTGGCCCTGTCTTTTTAATTAAGGGATGACTACAACAACAGGCAATCATTAATTCAATATATATTATAAATGACTATTAGCTGCCGCCCAAGCCATTCTCATAACTTAGGAGGCCGAAAATAGTCTGAATTGTCACACTTGTAGGAGGGTGATTGTTAGTTGTTGTGTTGCTACTGTCATTGGCAGCATGGCAGGGACAATATGTGGTGCAAACTGCAGTGGCCTCCTGGCGAGAGCCCTGGCACTTATTTTGTTTACAAATTAAGCACTGTCAGCCTCTTAGCTCCAAAACACGCATACTTCTTTTAAAACTATTTTCCTCACATACTGTGCTTTTGTGAAATGTGCAGAGAGAACTTTTCAACTGTGGCCTGTTATGGAACTGGTTATGGAAAAAACAATACATAGGTATGGTAGACTCTTCTCTTGCAGGTATTCTTTTGATATGACATTAGCTCTTTCTTTGAATCAATTGGTAATAGCTAAATCGATCCATTAGCATGCTTGCAGGTGAATGGTGGATTCAAATTACGCTCTTGTTCTGCATGCTCCAGCAGAGGAATCCTATGTTAGAGCAATTTGAAAAGCATCTGCATTTTGCTCTTTGAAGCCAGTGTTTCAGCTCATGTTGATGATATTTTAATGTATCTTCCTATTCCTGCAGATTGCCTGTATTTTCTGTTCTAAAAAACTGAGTTATTTTGAAAGGTATCAAGGCAAAAGCACAACAGAGGAAGACGGAGTTCACAGCTTTAGCATTATCATATTTCGTTAATCATATGTGTATTTGTAAAGTGCGCTATTACCCATGAGGGTATCCTAGTGCTGAGCAGTTGAGAGTGTGCCTAGCTCTGTCTATGGTAGGCTGTTTAAATGAAAAGCCAAGCTTTCAGCTACTTGCATAATTCAACAAGAGAAGAGGAGGCTCTGATGAGGAGTGGGAAGTATTTCTACATTTTAAGAGCGATGCAAGAGGACACTAGGCCTACCCACACAAGTGAGGTACCATTTTTCTCTGAAGACTTTGGGGAACGCGGTGTGGGTGGAATTCTCTGGATCCACGCAGATTCCAGAACTTTCCACCACAGAAATTTGAGGAAAATGTTTTTTTTTTTACAATTTATTAGGTTTGCATGGGATTCTGGGTAACAACCTGGTGAGAGCCAGTCCAGTCACCCCATCCTGGATTCCCCTGGGTGTCTTGTTTTTAAAAATGTATAGGTTTGCTAGGTTTCCCTAAGTGTCGGCAGAGCTAGGGTTCAAAACTACAGCTAGGCTCTGTTAGAAACGGGTAGCGTGGTGCAGAGCGGTGGCCAAACTCCGGAGGAAATGTGCAAAGCATCCACGCAGCCTCATCTGGTTCTGTATTTGGAAGGGATGTGTGCGAGTAGAAGTCCTGCGGAGCAGAAGTTTATGGGAATTTGGTGGAAGGAGATGCATCTGCTCAGGTTTGTGTGGCCTGAGTTGTGTAAGGCCATGTATGTGTGTGTAAGGAGTTTAAATTGAGCACCCTTCAGTATCGGTGGCCAGTGTAGTTCCGCAAGGTGGGGTGTAATGTGGGTTGAGTGTGTTGAGGTTGAGGATGATTCTGGCTGCCAAGTTCCTGATGTTTTATAGTCTTTAATGAGTTCCTTGGTGATCCCGGCATAGAGGGAGTCCCAAAATCCAGGGCATAAGTGACATTTTTCCTAGTGTTTGCTTGGAAGCCATTTGAAGATATTCTTCAGCATCTTCAGTGTTTGGAAGTGTGTGGTCATGTCCACTTTGCTGTTAATGATTATTCTGAGGTTCCTGTTGTGGGTTTTGGGTGTGGGTCCAAGATCAGTCAGCCACCATTTGGATTCCCATGGTGAGGTGTTCTTGCCTTGCCTGCACTGAGGTAGGCAATGAGTACACTAGCATGTATTGTTAGAGGAAAATATTAGAAGTGTTCCTGGAAACATGCGACTGTCAGATTTCCAGGGGTACTACTGGAAAGGTTTGCTAATTCCCCCCAAAAACACAAAGTACATTCAAGCAGCGGAGGAAGACTCAAAATAATACTTTAATTTTTTTTAACTTTCTCTCCTCTGTTTATTTTACCTCTGTGGAGTGAAACTCCCAAATTGAGGGGCTCATTTACAAGCCCCTTGCACCGCTGTTACGTCACTTTTTCCCATATTAAAAGTGACGCACAAACAGCGCAAGGGGCTTGTAAATAAACCCCTGAGTTTTACTCGCTCCAATGCTCTCTTTACGTTGATTAACTGCAACCTCCGGTGTCCATCTATTAGCATAAGATCAGCTGATGGGGACAGCTGGGATAAAGGGCTCTAAGCAGGTTGTGTGTACCACATGCTAACACATATGTATACATGACATCAGAGTGAGGAATGACCTCTTTGTCTGAGTCAGTGTGATTCTGACTTGTATGTGTCAGCAGTATGTAACCTGTATGGTTGGAGAATGAGGATGAAATTAAGTGGATGCTATCTAGAATGTTTGCAGAAGAGTTGGAGTGGAATTTGGGGTTGAGAAACTGACAGTCACACATGATTACGGGTGGCTGCAGTAGCATCTCTGTATTGGATCTAAACTGGAATGGCATGCAATAAATGATGATGAATTTAACACAGCTATGTGACTGGGGGTGAATGTTTGATTTGTTCAGTATTCCACCCATCATCTGTTCTTTTTGCTTTGGCCAAAGAGAAGACCTGTGCAAAATGTAAGAAAATTGGACATTTTTCTTGTGTATGTAAATCTTCTTCCCATAAAAGGATAAATATAAGAGTTGAAGATTTGGAATTTTCAGAAGATGGACTTAATCAAAAACATGTTTTCTGTGTGAGTGAGAATTCACAAGAAACTGGCTTCAACTTACATTGGATTAGGTGACATTAGTATCAGCATGATGGTGGTTTCTTGTGTTGGTGGTCTGGGATCGCATAAGAATTATTTCAATCACTATGGCCAGGTAAAGGGTTGATACCTACAAAACTCAGTCCAGGAGGCCACACTGGACATCACATTAAAATGATGGGGTTTTTGGGTCTCTCCTTGAGGTTTGGGGTAGTTTATCTGAAGGGAAGGTTTTTTTTGCTGACAAAGGGGAATCCATTTTGGGGTGTCCCATCAGGAAGATCTTGGCATAAGGCGTAATCATTGCACTATTCCACCAGTGAATTCTGTAAACAGTGGTGATGAGAAGGATGTCATGTTTGAGTCAAAGATTTTCCCGGAGATTTTACAGGACAACTTGGGGAGCATAAAGGATTTAAGCATAAGATACTCCATGAGGCAAATGTTAATCTAGTATAACATAGGGTAAGGAATGTTCCATTTAATTAGAGGCCTAAGATAAAAAAAATGCCTAAAGATTTGTGTGCTAGGGACATAATTTAACCTGTTTAATCATCACCAGTGGTTTCTGCAATTTTTCAGGGGTTGAAGTTGTGTGTGGATCTACATAGTGGTAAATTAAGCCACTGGGAATGATCAACATTCTTTGCCAAATATTTATGAGTTGGTGTCTACATAA
The DNA here is from genome assembly GCF_964204655.1 of Triturus cristatus. Taxonomy (NCBI): domain Eukaryota; kingdom Metazoa; phylum Chordata; class Amphibia; order Caudata; family Salamandridae; genus Triturus; species Triturus cristatus. The sequence goes on from NC_140589.1 coordinate 534,649,873, forward strand.
GTAGGAGCTACAATGTTCACAACCTTGGATCTAGCTAGTGCATAACCCCAGGTAGTGATAGATGAAGATACTAAAAGTCTTTTTCAATATAATTGCACACCATTCAGATTAGCCAGTACAACTGCTGTGTTCCAAAGGATTATGAAGGAGACTCTAGATGGGTTGGATGGTGCAGTCGCTTTCCTTACTTTCCAGGAAGACATTTTGTTTTTTGGGAAAGACATGAAGGAGCATGACACAAATTAATTGGAGGTTTTGAGGCTTTACACAGGAAGGGCCTCACACTGTAAATGTATAAGTGTGATTTCGTAAGAAACAATTTAGAGCATTTGGAACATTGCAGTTTTGCAAAAGGAATTACACCCAAGGACGATCATGTTAGGGCCATTTGTGATGCACCTACACTGTAAACCAAGGAACAATTGTCGTCATTCTTAGGGTTGACTGAGGTTTATGAGAAGGTTTTGCAAAAATATTCTACTAAAATTGAACACCTGAGGAATGTTTTGAGAAAATACTTGAAATTTGAATGGGATGTTGTTCAAGAAATGCTTTCAAAACTCCTAAGGAGGAAATCATTACAGCACCTTGTTTGAAACATTTTGAAACAGGGAAATAATGTGTAATTTCTGTAGATTAAAGTGCTGTAGGAGTTGGAGGTGTTTTGATGCAGAGAGATAGGAAGAAAGGGTGGGCTGTTGCTTAACCTTCTAGGACAGTGAGGGAAGCTGAGCAGAATTATTCTATTATTGAGAACACACTTTTAGCATGCACAAAGGCTTCTGAGCATCATCAAATCTATCCTTGAGACACACACTTTACAAGGCCAGCTCAAAAACTCTTAGTGAATATTTTGTCTCCTGGTGAAGTACTCCTGGTTGAGTTTGAGTATACTAGCTAGCAAGTTACAGGCTTTTGGTTACAAAATAGAATATTTACTTGGTTACAAAAATGAACATGCATATTACATGTCAAGAATGCCTAGTAAAAATCCTGAAAACAAGTTAAGTAACAAAGCTGAATTTGAAGTAGAGGTTTCTTTCACTTTTGAGGATGTCAATCCAGTTAAGTCGATTTCAGAAGAGATGTGGAAGGAAGAAATGAAAAATGAGATGTTATTGAACAAAGTGATAGACTATTGCTCTACAAGATGGTCAGAGGAAAGGAATTGAGGAGAGAGGTATGTGTTTTAGTTAAAATTAAGGCTTATTAGGCTTATTAGGTCTTTCTAATGGTATTGTTCACAGAGATGGCCCAAATCTTTTCACCCATATGTTTAAGGGGAGTAATAATTACGGTGTGTCATGACGGTCATTGTGGCATGTCTTCCACAGAAAGACATACAAGGGAAATATTTTGAAGACCATTTATGGATGCCGTCATAGACAACTGGGTTAGACATTGGAGTGCTTGCATGAATAGTGATAAAACTGCTAAGACTATTATGTTTAAGTCTTGTCTTACAGCTGTTCCTGCAAGGCTTGGAGGCAAGTCAAAACTGACATCATTAGTACCTTTGCCATTTTAAGATGGAGGGTAGCTTTTGGAAGTTTTATTTGACTATTTTTCTACATCACCAGAAATCAGGGTGGTAGATAAGGTTGAAACCAAAACTATCATAGATTTTTTAGATTATGTTTTTTCTAGGGAAGGTAATCTTGAGAGTTTGGTGTCTGACAACCGTTCTAAATTTTCATGTGTCTGCTTTGAAGAATTTTTGGGGAGGTTAGGTATTTTAAATAGGAAACTTTCTGAGTATCATCCCCAGGCTATAAGTCAAGTTGAGAGACAAAAAAGAGTAATTAAATATTCTTTGCAATTATATTGTAATTCAAGTATTGATTTGAGTGAGTGTTGTAGCCTATGTGGTTAGTCTATCGCAACACTGTTAATCCCGCGAATGAGAGTACTCTTTCCCAATTTATATGAGGGCGGGTCCCTGGTTCAAAGTTGTACCCTTTGTGGTTAAGGAAACAAAAGGGTAAGGAAATTGGTTCAAGTCAGAAAGGCACTGACAGGAGTCACATGAAGAAGGTGAAAGAAAAAATAGGAAGTAGTAAAGATTCCAGTAGAGGGTGTTTTTCCAAGCCAGAAATTTGTGTGGAGCAATTTTTCAGTATTAAGATACCTAGGAAGGAGCATAAGGGTTTTCCACAGCAGACTTCCTCTCAGAAAGTTATTCAGGTTTTCAAAAGAGCTGTGAGAGTGGAAGGTGGCAAGGTGTGGAATATAAACAAAATGTTGGTATGGTGAGGAGGTGAGCTGGTTGAAACTCTGGTACTCCAGTTCTCCAATTGTTGTTCAAGATTGTATGAGTTGTATTGCTTTTGAGAATGAGGAGATTACTTCTGATTGGTGGGATGGTGATGTGAGACATGGTATATATGAGAAGTATCTTCCTAGGAAACTGGATGGTTTCATATTATAGCCAGGTTGATGGTAATCAATAGGTTTTTGCTTAGAATAGGTGGAGGGCTATTTACTTACTAGTTGGTATTTCAGTTTAGTTTGTTATTGGTTACTTATTTTGATATTAAATAAGAGAGCTGTGTGGTATTCTGACTTGTATATGTCAGCAGTGGACAGCCTGTATGGTTAGGGAGTGAGGATGGAATGAAGTGGATGTCACCTAGATAGTTTGCAGATGAGCGGCATGGAACTTAGGTGTGAGAAAATGACAGTTACACAGGATTACGGTTGACTGCTCTGTATTGGTACTTATTTTTGTCAGACTCAAGTTAATTGTTACCATAAGAATGTATTGGGAATAAAAGAAGTTCTGTTGGCAAATGAAGATCCAGCGCTATCTTCTTTCATACTTGACATCTGCGTACAGGTAGCTAATTGGCTTATGGGACCCAATCTAACTTTTCATAATTTAGTAGATTACCGAGACTAAAGGAGCCTCTTCCTTTAGAAATGGGTATGACATGTAGTGTTTTTCAAAATTATATGCTTTTTATTAGCACAAATACTAGAGTTGTGACCATGAATATATATTTACCTTGGTCCAGTAAATCTAGGGTTACATTTACCAAAGCTGGATTCTTTAATCTTCTTGTGTAAAAGCATATTTCTCAGAGTCAGACATTGATGAAATTCACCTTTTCAGTTGTCGGGCTGAATGTAGTTAACTTACGAAGAGGCAGATCAAAGACCTCACTAAATAATTGGTCCATTACAGGAACTTTAATATTGCCCTGTTGAAGGAAGGATGGAAGACTTCTGACCAGCAACTAACTGTTAATTAACAAGGGGAAATAAGCAGGCTGGAAAATAGAGCAGGCAGACGTCTGTGTCTGGTATCCAAGCTGAGCCCCTTTTGAAGAGCATGGGAAGACATGCATTGCCAGAAACAGGCACAGAGATATTATGTACTTTAATGTTCGAGGGAGTCACCATTTTGGATTTTTTCCAGCAAGCTGCGAATGGGTGGATGATAGCTACATTTTCAAGTCCCAGTACATTTTACTAATTTTAAATATTCGTGGAGTAACAAATGTGTAGTAACGTAGTCCACGCTGGTACATGTAGTTTAAGTAGGTTTATTCAAGTAACACAAAGCAGTAGTCAAGCTCTGTAGAACAGCCCCACCAGCAGCAGCCTGCTAGCTGCTCAGCCCTTCCCCCAACTGTCACCACTCATACCCAGTCACTCAACCATTCCACTCATGGCCCACACCAACATTCCACACAGAACACTCACACTGGCTGAGCAGCCAGGAACAAGATAACATAGTACATAATGACACAACATGAAGATACTACATTAACTCCTTCCTATAAAATAGAAGAATAATGAAACTAAACTTTAAAACTATAAACAACAATATACACAAAAGTAAATGGTCCATAACCCAGGGATGAAAAGTAGAGACCACATCACGAGAGGGAACAGATCCACACCAGGAGGAAAGATACATACGATTTACCCATCCTCCTCCTTTAATAAAGAAACGAAAACGAAAGAATAATGTGTATAACCCCATGTACGGAGAACAAACATGTATAAATGTGGAAAAAGGGACTAAAACCAAATTCCTGCCCCAAATAAGGGACCCAAGAGACAAAAACCCAGTTGAAAGGTAGTGAAAAGCACCCACTACAACAAAAACTAACCTGCAGCACAAGGTGGCTTAAGCACACAAGGAAAAACCTTGCAACAAATGGCCAAAGATGTACATGGGACTGACACCCAAAACTACATACTCTGTGTAGGACAAACATGCGATACATGGCGGCTTACGCACACAAGGAACAAAAACCTTGCAACAAATGGAACTAAAAATCCATTCTCTGTGTAAAAAAAACAAAAACCCTGTAAGATAACCCTCATGCAAGGGTGCAGTGACGTAATGTATGGACATAAGACTAAAGCCCATTCCTAGAGTGAAAGGGAACAGACCCCTTAAGCCAACCGTCATGTAGGGGTACCATGGCTTACAGCAAAGTAATAGGACTAATGACCCATCCCTGCGTGAACTGGAAACAAATGTGAAAAGGAAACAAAACCCTCAACTCACCCTCTTGTAAGGGTAGTGTGTAATAAAGTGCAGATATGGTTCTAAAACCCATTCATATCCCAAATTAAGGGAAACATAAATTGTAAAAGTGAGGATATGGGCCAAAATCCTATTCCCATACCAAAGTAAGGAACACATAAAATATTTAAAAATCCAACACACAAAAAATATGCCAGCCTCCTGTAAGGCATGTAACACCCACCTAACATATAGAAATGGGCTACACAAAGAAAAACATTAGCTCTGCTAGAAAAACAAATAGCATGCAAAATCCTATGCAACATGCACTTGTCCACCGCTACTTAAAATTTGGAAAACACCAATATTATTGCCGCTTATGAGGACTTATGAGATAAGCCACATTACATTTTGCAGAGCACATACTAATTCTGGCCTCAAAAGTGCCTGTTACTCCGCATTCCAGCATATCAAGAAACAATGTTTTAGAAGAAGAACCGGCAGCTGTTTCTGTATACAGTATTTCAAAGTCAATTAGGTCATACAACGTTTGTGTCACTTTGTACCCCACACAACAAGGAGCGATCCCATGGGCCCAGCTAACTGTGAATAAATAACAAAAATTATGGGCATTTCTACAGCGCGGAAGACTCGACTCAAAGTGGTGCACCGTTTTCACAGCGTGAGACAAGCGGTTGGAGTTAAACAATTATAGACACCTACAGTTTCATCGGGAATGCGTCAATAATTGGTGGTATTGCATCAAGTTACATCTTAATTGAAGAGACGCTGCAGTCGATTCTTCAGCACAGTCAGGTACTGGAAACAGAACAAAAGATGGAGGCACGTTGTGAGACGCAGCACCGGATATCTCAAGGCGTGCCTCTGCTTTAAAAACGTCCGACAACAGTTAGGTGACGGCATGAATTGTGCGTCATCACAGAAGATGTTATGGCAGCCTCGAGTGACTTCCAAGAATGAGGTAAGGAGCACGTGCTAAGTAGCTCGTGACACAGTGCTCAAACTGCAGAAAGCGCAGTTAAACTGCCATCAGGAAGAGGGAGACCTCAAGTTTAAAACACATAATAAAAAACTCACTGCAAAGTTTGACACAGCTGATGATCACCTCCAGCCGCCGGTAGAAAGATCAGCATGCCAACAGATAATGAGCTATCTTGAAGGGGTCACACACATAAAGTAGATGGGTGTATAAAATGAAAACAAGCCAATAGTATCTTCCATCATAGAACTCCGAGCATAGGTGTTCAGCCATAGCACTTCTCATCATCACTCATAGAAGGCAGTTAAACATGTTAATTCCTTATACGACAAAGCTTCTCTTTTAAATTCCACAGTTCCTTTGCGTAATGTGATGCAATTGACTTTGACATTGAGCAGGGCAAAGCATAACAGAAACTCCAATAATGCAAATCTTAAGTCCAACTGCATTTACCTTTAACCAGATGTAGCACCCAATTCTTGCTTCCATAACAAAGCAACAGAAGCAATGTTATGTCAGAAATGAAGTAGCTTACTTCCCTTCAAGGCACAGTTACTGTCAATATGTGCCAGATGAACAGAGTACAGCATGCTTGGGCAGGGACTGTCCGATGTAATGGACACTGGTGGGGTTGCAAGGCGTGCTGTTCCAGTTTCCTTTGACTCCTTTGTGGCTTCATTTGTTTCCGTGTGGCCTCTTGTGACCCAGACTTAGTGTGAACATTTCCTTGTGTTGTCTGATGTGTCTCCCCAACATGTTGACTATTTGTAGCTGACATCTAGAGCTTCTTTCACCGTAGAGTGTGAGCAAGTCTCCAACTCGTCGCCAAAATAAATGTAGTAACGTAGTCCACGCTGGTAAATGTGGATTAAGTAGGTTTATTCAAGTAGATAACAAGTAGTAGTTATGCTCTGTAGAGCAGCCCCACCAGGAGCAGCCAGCTGCTCAGCCCTTCCACCAACTGTCACCACTCATACCAGTCACTCAAACATTCCACTCATAGCCCACACACCAACATTCCACACATAACACTCACACTGGCTGAGCAGCTACGAATAAGATAACATAGTACATAATAACACAACATGAAGATACTACAGAATGTCTTCAGATTTTGTTTCAGTGCAAAGCCTGATATGTTTGCTATTCTAGGAACTAACCAGAAAAATACAGGGTCAACATTTTTTTATCTTCTCAAAGTGCAAAATCTCAATCTCGACTCAATAATGGTCTTTTCTTTGGCAAGGGAACTGTGAGGAATCTGGTAATATGGTACTAAAGCAATCAGAAGTTACTGGGCACAAGTGTATCAACGAGAGCCTGGGTCCTAGGGCCTCTGTGCTGCAGATCCTTAAATCGGAGATAACGTATGGGTTTTATTACTTGATGCTCAGGATAGTGAGGCAGAGCAACCCAAGGTTAGCACAGTGAGCAGCAATGCATAAGAACACTCATTAAATGATTTCAAAGTCAGTGTTATAACAATTAACATTATATTAAATGGGCATACAGCTAATGAATACACATAAAATAAAAATCAGGAGGGTAGAAAACAGATTTTTGGAGATAGGGGGGCGGTAGTCAGGGTCAGCCTCTAGAACATTTCATCGACCCAACACAAATTGCCCATTGCCCTCATTCTGCAGTATCCGATAAACATCTACAATCACAGAGTTTTGAAGTGAAGGATACAAAAAAACAAGATTTTCAGAAGATGTTCAGATATGGTTTTATCAAACACAATACAATGTACAAAAGCTCAGGGAGTCAGTCAAGGCATCTGCTGCCAAAAGCCAAACACAACTTGAAGGTCACAGGTCTGAATCTTTGCAAGATTTGCTTTTCATCCTTTGTAGCTCGATAACATGAGTGCTACTGAGGTGCCGATTCAGATCCGGGTCGGAAAGCACTCCGACCGAGCCGGATCCGGAGTGTTTTCCGACCGAGCCGGAGAACTGCAGTCCGACCGAGCGAGTACGATGCGGTCGTATGCTGCCAGACCCGGTTCAGTCGGACTCCCATAGAAGCCAATGGGAACCGGTCGTACGACGCGTACATGGGCTCCCATAGACTGAATGGGTACGTCTCGCGCAAGGGCGCCCCCTACAGAAGGAACGAGTGGGTGCCATCCGCACCGTACATGTCTGTGTTGGGGGGACCCTTGAGTCTCCCCCTGTGTCCGAGTCGTAGGGCTGCGGGTGACAGGGGGTCTGACGCAGACCCCCATAGGCAACAACCCAGACGTTTTGCGAGCCGGTTACTCCGGCTCGCACAGGCTGTCCGACGCGTGCATCGTACTGGCTCGGTCGCAAATTGCATCCATTGCCCGCCAGGGTTAGCTTCCGACTGAGAGGTATGGAGCGGTTCGGACCCGGGAATGACTCGGTCGGTGAATTTCACGTAACTCGCATCGTACTTGCTCGCTTGTACAGCTGTACGAGTCGGGCGGAAAACACGCGTACGGCTCATAGTTTTTCCGGCCGGACCGCGTTCGGTGCCCTTCTGACCTGGATTGGTATAATACTAACCCCTGTATTGTTTTGTTCTATGAGACCTTGAGAATGCGGTTGGAAGCACTTTCTCTATGAAGAGACTTGGCTCCTAGATAAAATACAAAGAAATGTATTCTGGAGGCAGCTTTCCTAACTGGATTTATGGTCAGAAGAATACATATAAATCACCTGACTGCGCGCAGCTCTCCTAACGAACGCATGCTGACAGCCCACATTTATTTATTTTGTCAAGTTATCTGAAGTGTCTGAAAAGACGCGTTGGATGCTAAACTAAACATGTTCTAATTATAGCTGAATGCAGAGAGGCAGTGGAGGTCGAGAGACAGCCCTTGAAAAATGCATCCGAGCCTTACCTGGAGTAGGGAGGCTTGACGCAGCTTTATCTTCTCCTCCTTTCTATATTCTTTTCTCTCACAGACTGGGGAAGTCATAGAACGCAGTACCTCATGCCGCTCACAAGTCTTCTACAATGGAGTGGGTCAGTCAGGTCTGCGCATCATGAAGTGAAGCCGTCAGGAAAGGAGGAAGCAGTGTTTCATGGCACCATAGTGTGTGTTGGGAAAGAGTGAGGTAGTTGGGCCCATCTGCTTGTTGCTTTAAAATGCTGTTGATAAGCAGTGGGACTAGCCCATGGCATGATTATATAGAAAATGCCTCTGCCTTTGTGGACCTGCAGAAGTGTAAAGGGACAGACCCACCCTGGGAAGGTGCAGGGTAGAAGGTTTCTTACTTTTCTGGTGCTGGTGAAATGGGGAGGAAATGCAGTTTTAATCACATCTTCACCCCACCTCCATTTTACACAGGGTCACAGTTCCCATAGTTGTGGTATGCACACATTTGTATTGCTGTCTCTGTTTAATCTGCACATGTTGTTGGAGAATAAATGGATACACTCCAACACCAATCTCAACCCTGGCAGTGGAGGTCTGCAATTGTTTGACAAGGTAGAACTTAGATTTTTCTCTCAGTCAGCATGAATGGAAGCCCTGCAAGGCTCCACTTTAAGGTTCTTTGCCACTGTATATCCTAGAGCTAAAAACACAAAAAATGTTCAAAGCCTTGGAGCCCCTATAAATGGCAAGAGGGCTTAGGGTGGGATGGCATTCGTGACTGCAGTCTCATTATGTGATCTGCAAAGTGTTCATAAGTACTGGAGGCAGGTTCAGGCTGAAACAGAAAACCGGCCTGCAATAAAAGTGGCCCCAATAACTAATCCTATTGTTAAAAAAGTGGCCCACATTTGCAAATCAGGGCAGGGCTGAACTGGTAAAGAAATGGTATATTGACGTTTTGCGTGCGTTTGTGGTTGCTGCTGGCAATTGTTGTGATAATAGCAGGGAACGCAACAGTAAAATCCAACCGAAGACACCATAAAACTGGCCACAAACAGCCACAAAAGCGCACACATACACTGACATGTCAGACCAGCCATTCTGGCAAAGCGAGATTGACCTTTAGGCCTGTCTGATCCTGCCAACATATAAGCAGAGAGCACATAAATCACAGTGATTTTGTAACTATAGAACTACAGGAAAGTAACACAATCAGCTTCAATTGTTTTGTCTGAAATTGCTTTTTTCTAGAAATTGTACATGATCAAACATTCGATCTCTTTGATAAATTCTAAATACTTCCTGAGAGGCCCTTGTCTGACTAATGTAATTGAAAGAATAGAATGATGTAGCCGTAAGGCACAAAAAACACCTTGCTTAGGGCATCAACTGGCATTGCCCCTCCTTCTAGTGGCAAATCTGCAATACACAATTAAAACACAGGTTGCTTTCAATTTCTGTATTTGAGATCGGCAGCAAAGTAAGTATGGCTTAATTGGCTAATTTGAATGGGGATCTGGCCACCTATTTCTGAGATCAAAGAGGAATTCCTTTCATAGCCCCCACCACTCCCCTTTGCGGGGTAACTCTGCTATTCAGAAGCAGTGTGCTTCCTGTGGCACAGGACTGGCTGATTGTCCTTCTACACAGAATGAGAATGGCCTGTCTACTATAATAGGTTAAGAGTCAGCCCCAACTCTGACAAAAGTATGAGAAAAAAACCGTCCACATCCAGCCTTGGGAATTGGTCCTCAGGCACTGGCTGAAAACAACCCATCTTCTCAGTCTGACCCTGACTGAAGGCAGGTTGGCAGGTCAAAAGAAAGCCATCCTAGGTAGCCCTTAGGTCACACATCAGTGGCCCTGCAAACAGTGGTACTGCACAGATTTGTTTATCCACAACGTCCCCAACCCTTGCCCCCATGCCTCATCCACTATAAAATTTGGGGATGATAAATCCCCCCATGTCTTCCACACTTTCTGTGCCCATGATCGAAATCATTAATATATTCAAAATTACAGAAGGGACAACAGCCTGGAATCCTCCCCCGAAGTGGACTACAACCTTTGTCAATTTATTCACAATATACTGTAAACGTTTCCTGCCTTTAACAACCTTTCCATCATGAAAAATAAATCTGTAGGCTTTCACATTGTAATAAGATCTCAACTTAAAGAGACAATTCAAGATTTAGGCCAGGCCAAATACATAACTATTAAGTGTCTACAGAGTTACAAAAGCATGCGCAGCAGTCAGACCTAAAAGCAAAAAAACTGTAGAACTCTAACAGAAGGTCTCTCTGTAGGGAGATCTTTAAACGCCATTTTACAATTTAAAAGATGGCATAAGCGTGTTTTTTATTGCACTATGTTACCTTATGTTTAACAAAACTTCACTTTTTCTGTTTTCACAAAATGTCAGTGATTATCTATGTCTAGTACTAACCTGGAGTTAATTTTCCTTTAATCTATGCCTCTCTTTATGAGTTTGTTGAAATAGGGTGGGGTACTTGACTGTAAGTTGTGAATGCAATTACCCAAGGGTGAGGTATTTAACACATCTGTTTAATATTTCCTATTTCAAGTTTTTAAGTGGAAAATGGGTTATAGGATGCAGAATCGATTCTTGACACACCAAATTTCACACGTTTTACCTTTTTTTCCGGGCCTTCTGCTGCAATACATTTTATCAGGCTTCATCACATCATTCATGGGAAAATTGTAAGAGTGGGATAATTATCACACGACTTGCAGTTCCAATCCTTGTGCAAACACGTGTTTGTACAGGGATCAGAATTTAGCCCTTCTGTAAAATTAAATGTAAGCTTTTATCATTTCAAAAACTACTTTTTCAAACAAGACAAATACTTATTTTACATCTTAAAGCAAGAGCCCAATTAAAATACTTATAGAGAAATTACCATTATATTTTGATCACTCCTGAGTAGAACACTCAGAGACGGCATCTCTGCCAAGGCAGAGGAGCTTCGCACCACTGCTCTTGGAGAAGTGAAAACAGGAAAAATAAAACAAAACCGAACGGTTAGGGCCCGGGCAGGGCTGGTGGCTGAGGGAGGAGGAGCAGTCTGTGAACACTAAGGATTTCATTACAATGTTGGTCGGAAAGCAATCCGACCGATTCCTTGTCGGAATCGTCTAAGACCAACTCGTTTGGCGAGTCCGACCGACTGATTACGATGTGTCCGAACATGGCTCCCATTGAAAAAAGGGGTGATTGCGGAAAACCTTGCACTCTGTGGCAGGCACCATGAGGTTGTAAAAAGGGCTTCCAAGGGTACCCCTGTGGCCCCAACCAGAGGCCTCAGGTAAAGGGGCGCATGCTCCGGGCCCTCAAAGTCAGTTTCCTACAGCTGTTCCGTGTCAGACAGACAGATTCTGAGAAGCTGTCCCAATCCGACATTGTAATACATCGGACGGAAACACGTTCTATAGAGATGTACGATTCATCTCTGACCGAGTCGGAGTCTCTGAATGCCGGTCGGAACCGAGTCGGAAAGACCAAATGGTTAACTTCTATAGTAATTGGTCGGAAATGTTTCTGAGTCGGATGGTCGGAAACATGGGTCCTGACATGGGTTAGGAAAATCTGAATGCCATTCGGAGCCTTTCTGACCGACATCATAATGAGGCCCTAAGTGCGCATGACTGCTTGGCCATCCAAGCATCATGCACACTTTACCTATTCCCTATCAGGCAGCATTACACAGATTTGTAGGGAATATACATAGGCTCCCTGTCCTGATCTGAGCGCAGCTCCATGGCGCTCAGACCAATCAAAATGCTGCATTGCAGCATTGTGATTGGCTCAAGGGAGCCTGTGTGCCCGGGTGATTCCAGCTGCCAGTAGGGACTGAAGTCAGGAAGAGCAGAGGAGAGACACAGCCGGCAGAAAAGGTGTTTATTTTTAAATATTTTCAAATCCCCTGCCTCCTGCTTCCGTTCCCTACCAGCCGCCACTGAGAACAATGCCATGACAAAATGTGTTTGAACAAGCCCCATGACACAGGTAGAACAGTGCCACCACACTAGACTTTTAGTTAAGCACAATTAAGAAAAACAAAAAGTCTGTAACTGAAATATATCCCTACATTTTAAAACCAATAACTGGATTGTTTTTCAGTAAAGCACAAGTTTAACAGCACCGGCTACCAGTTGAGGCGGTGGCTATGCCTCCCGGGTAGCAATGCGCATATTTCAGTTCCAGCAAAGCCCCTTACCCCCAGTTGGCTTTAGTAGATGGCATTAGTGTCTGTGGTATGCCAGCACCATTAGAGCAGTTGAAGTATCTGGAACTTTTGTTGGGATGATGAGCTGACTGCTCTGAGGTTGGATGAGAAAATTGCTGTGACTATTGATCCTTGGTGCTCCCCCTCAAGATGTTATGGCCAGAGAAGGAGGCAGAAAGGGGTGCCCAAGCACCAGCTAGATCTGGTAAGTATGCAGAGAGCAGAGGGTGCAACAAGTACAGTGAGAGCTCCTGAGACTCCGTAGGACTGCATGAACCACACAAAAAAGGGCTGTTAAATTGCTGAGTTAGAGAGGAAACATCTACATAGGGGGTTTATAGGAGTAACTAGCTTTACACTGTGTCAAGAACCTCAAAAAAGCCCCAGTACTGACTGTTCACCAGAGAAGACAAGAGACAATCCAAAAGAAGAAATAATAAGATTCTATCACATACCCTGTTTTTAGGAACTGAGCCAGGAGTCTTGAAGAATCAAATATTTATGGATGGTGATCAATACGGCTCTTTTCCTAGCTTCGCGACGGCCATGTTAGAGACAGTAAGGTTAGTGTTCTAGTTTTTTCTCTGCTCGAATGCTTGGAGCCTTCAACACACTCGCGCGCTACTGAAACGGTGCACTTCAACTGACTTTCATGATGAAGAGCAGTGTCTTGTTTCCTGCGCTTCCTTTGACAGGAATTGCATGAGGCTATTCCTCATTTCGTGGTACCAACCCATATATACTTTTTGGTGTGCACACCCGGGCATTCTCCCTAGAGTAGTGTTCCCCCTTTTTTGAGAGACATTTTCTAAGGCAACGAAAAAACTCAGGAATAACAGAGTCCGAAATTACAGAAGACTACAGCCATAGAAAAGAAATCATCTGACAGAAAGAAGATAACAACATGTAAGGTGACAGTGTTAAATTGAAGATTGGTAGACTTTTAATTCACAGAAAGGAAGGCAATGTGAATATCGTTTTCCAGAGAGAGTTTAACCAAGAATAGTTACAGAAGAATGAGATTATTCTAAGGAAATGATTACATTGAACAGTTTATGAGAAGTATTTAAGAGAGAAGCTAATTCCTCAGGAGTTTTAGGTAAAGAGAGTAGAAGGTGATGTGATAGACAGTGTGGGTGAATGACGTGTGAGAAAGTTAGTAATACCTAAAAGAGTGTACAATTATATTCTAGATGTAAGGTCATCGTCAAACTACCAGCCCACAGAAGAAACAAAGAAGTGGTGAGAGTTGGTGTTCTAAAGACTACGTAGCTAATTCCGAAGCAGTCCCTTTTCTTATCCCAATCCCCTTTCGCCCCGGTGGCAACTTGCAGAGCGTGTTTAAAAATCCCTTTGCTGGTTAATACCTAGGGGAATTGTGAAACACTCATCTGCTTCTGTGGCTCTTGGCACACGGCTAATGAAGCTTTTCTGACACAATGGTGCATGGATTTGGAATTTAACCTGATGTCCCATATGAAACACCTGGCCCATGTAACACAAAAATACTCTAGGGGAATTATGCCATTAAAGGGTGTGAAAGCCAGGTAAATGAAATTTGGCAAGAAACAGCAAGGCACTTAATCCAAAGCAGCATCTAATTTCTTTGCAACACAGACACATGCCAAGAGGCCATGTGAAATGGAAGCCATATCACTATGCTCAAATATCCCTGCTGCCACTTCCACTTTGCTTTATTTAACATTTCGTCACCGACCGTCTCAATCTCTTCCTGTCCGTTATAAAGACATCTATTCTGATATGACGGCAGGGGATGCAAAAGATGATAGGAGTTCAAGGGCACAGGCCAACCACGCTCAAGTTCAGGTAGATGATCTAATGAATGGAGGTGGGCAACAGAAACAAGGAGCAATTGAGAAAGAGGCATCAATGCGGGTGAAAGGGGCCTTTTGTGAGCTGAATAGAAGAAGTCAGAGTGACCAGTTAAAAGCCAAGGATTCTTGCAGCACACTGGGGGTGAAGAATGTAGTAGTCGCTACTCCAACTTCGACCAAGGAAGATGCTTCTCCGGGTATCTTAACAAGAGATAACAATCCCTTTTTAAAAGGGGTGCCTGGGAAGGTCTACAATGAAGGGGAGGGGGAGACTATTCTGAATTACTCAATCAGATCTGAATCTAAAGGACTTAGTGCAGCCGAGTTTGCAGCGTGTTTCAAATAAAACCAGACTGCTAGATATAACCTACTGCAGCATCTGGTGACAGGTAGCCCTGGGAAGTTAGTTCTGGATGGAACTCTGTTGAAAGAGCGCACTGCTCCACAACCTCTCCTAGGAGATTATTCTGTGGAGGGCCCAGTTTCTGGCTCTTGCCAAGATCACAGCCACATGATGTTTTTACTGAGAGAAGTACTTGGAGAGGTTACATTCATGAGAGACCAGGAGGCTAAGCAAGCCAATGAGATTGAGTAACAACTGGAGTGAAAAGAGGCACAATTGGCATCGGTTACAGATCGATGTGATGAGTTGTAGCAGTGAGTTGCTAGCTGTAAGGATAAAGTTGAGGCAGCATCATCACAGATGGAACTGTTCCAGCGGGAGAATAAACTACTTTTTGAGAAACAAGAGCATTTGTAATATAATTCAAGGAGATTGAACTTCTCGATCATCGGAGTGAATTGGAGGACCAATCACACTCATTGAGTCTCTGATAAAATCATATGTCCTTCCGGAAATATCTCAGGATCTGACGATTACAAGGGCCGGTAGAGTGCTGTCCTATATTATTTTTCTAATTCGGAGTATCCCAGTACGATTTTGGTTAATTTTGTGGATTATAGGATTAAAGAGAAGATCCTGTCCAAGGCTAGGGAAAGGCCCTTTTCAGCAAAGTATAAATTCACCTTTCCAATGTATTCTGATATGACTTTTGAAACTGCTAAGCGGCGCAAGGAATTAAAAAATATGACTGTGCTGTTTTAGGCTGTAGGGGCCATGGATGCTTTGGTCCAGATGGTACATTAAAGGTTTTGTTTAAAGTGCAGTTCCATTTTTTCACTGAGGAGTCTGAGGTACAAATGTCTCTAACTAAGATGAAGCAGGGAGTTTAAGATGGTGTGATCTAGTTGTGCATTGACCGGATCATTATATAACTTCATGGGTAAAAGTGAAATAGCTATGTAGAGTGTGGTGATTAGTGGATGCTGGTTACAGAACATCTGGGGGGAAAACGTATTAGTTTTTGAGATACCTTCTTTATTTTGGTCTACGCTTGAAATGTTGAGATACTGGTTCAGAGCACAATCCGACAGTAGTATTTTTGCAAAAAACTCTTATCTCTTCTGGTAAATTAAACACGTTTAGTTTGTTTAACGCTTGCATGGTTTTAAGTGTTTATCCTCTGTCAGAGCATTTCATAGAGGTGCTAGCCATTTACATCACTAGGAATGTAAGAGTTAGAATTCATGAGGGCCAATGGTGCTGGATGAATTGGTCAATGGACTCTCTTCAACTAACACTAGTAGGTGTACACTCTCAAGTTGGGGGGGGATCCTGGTCTGTTAAGAAAACTTAGAACTGCCTTTCCTGATAAAAGAGGGTTCTCTTGTTTTTCATATTGATACAAAAACACGACCCATATTGATTTTTTTTACTTCCCCTGCTATTAGGTTTAAATGGTGAAATATGCTACCAAATGGATTTTCAGATCACTCCGTATCAGTGATTGAAATTTCTGGATGTGAGCCAATGGTTAAATCCCAAAGATGTTTTTTTAATAACATTTATTTAGAAGATAAGTAATGGATAAGGGTTTTCAAAATTGAGAACTTCTTTGAGCTGAAAAAAGGTACCGCTCTGTGACCATGTTCTAGGATGCCATGAGAGCCTCTTTATGAGCCACCCTGATCTTCAGAGACATATTTCACTCTAAGGGGCTCATTATGATGGCGGGCGGACATCAGTCTTCCCGCCATCATAATGGTGATGAGACCGCCCGCCAGACGTGCGGCGGTCCCACCAGCCCAATTAGGATGTGCCCGCCATACTGGCGGGCGTATCCTGGCCTTTTATCATTGTGCATGGTGCTGCTGGCTGCAGCACCGTACACAATGGTAAAAGAGCATGCCAAGCATTTCCCTGCACCAAGTGGCAGGCACCACGCAGTGCCTGCCACATGGTGCAGGGAACTGCATACCCCCCAGTGCACCCCCTCAAGCCCCCTCCGTGAGGGGGCCCGCAACATGCCCCCAAAGCCAATCCCCAGCAGCCTTTCCATGGCGGCATCGCCGCCATTGAAAGGCCTATACATCACCCTCATGCTAATATGGTGGACGGTGCCTGCTAGGCATGCCACCATATTAGTGGCCCAGCTCTGCCCTGGAGGCAATCGTAATGATTGCCACCGGCAGAAAAGCGGCAGATGGACTTTGCGTCCACCGCGATACCCACCGCCATCCTAATATGGCAGTGGGTAATTCTCATTACGATGGCCAGCGGTGGTGATCTTTACACCATCGCAATGAGCCCCTTAATCTCTAAAAGATGCAAAAGATCACCTGGGGAATTGAATTTATAATGAATATTAGAAATTTCACAGGGTCGGGTCGCGAGAAATTAGAAAGACTCTTGATGAGGCAAAATCAGCGCTCCTGGAGTACTATAATGCTGAAAATTATGTGCAGAATTCACTTATCTTTAACGGATCTATGAAGAGAGTAATTATGCAGTGAGAATCATGGTATGGCAAGCTCGGTAGCAGTGTGTGAATGGTGCATTCAATAGGATTATATGTCCTAGGCATGTGTTATTACTACCGCTGATGTTGAGATCTGTTTTTAAAGGATATCTTAATCTGAGTATTATCACAAGAGGACCTTTTTTTAAGGACATTCCATTCTCCCTGCAAGAATTGGAGGTGGTAGTGAAGAGCATGCCTGGGGGTAAAGTAGGTGGGCCAGATGGGTTCCCATCTGAATTTTTTGCAGATCTTTTAATCTTTTACTATTGGAAGTGGCTAACTTTACTCTGAAAGAAAATCACCACCCTCATCTTTTAATAGGTGTAATGTGGTGTGTGTTCCTAAAAAAGTTAAAGATGCACTAGTTTCAAACTCCTACTGTCCTATTGCACTGCATAACACAGATTAAAGCCTTAGAAAGTAGTTATTTGCAAATAGGCTGAATAAATTATTGTCCAGACTGATTCATTAAATGAAGATTAGAATGGAATTATTGCAGTGTGGCAGCTCTGCACGAATACAACTATTTTATTGAGGCTTTTGACATATTCGCCACAAAATAGGGTCCGGCGGTAGCAATTTTTGTATTTGATGCAGAAAAGTTGTTTCCAAAGCTGGCATATTTAGAATTTTATGATGAATCAGCCAGGGCTGCCTCCTCTTGCCTGTTGTTTATGCCTATTTTATTGGGCCGTTAGTGCAGGCCATTAGATAAGGCAAAGACATTCCGATGCCTTTAGACTCAAATGTCCAAAATAAATTAAATGCCAATGATGTCATGCTTTTACTGGCACCTAAGATAGCGGTGCAAGAGCGACTGTTTGAGATCTTCATGGCCTTCCATACTCTAGGTAGATATAAAGGTAAAAAGGCCAAGACAGAGGATATTCTCTGTAGCTGTTGGATGGAAAACCTGCTACCTAATTTTAGGGCTTGCATACACACCCAATCAAAACATTAACTGGGAGTCTTTTTTTACAGAGGATATTGGTGGGTTGTACGATATGAAAATCAAGCCTCTTCTGAATAAAACTAAAGAACTATTAAATAAGTGGATGCTATTACCCCTCACACTTATAAAAATGGCAGTTCTCCCCTTATTCAATTTTTTGTTTGTAGCCACTACCTGTATCTTATACTCAAAAAAAATTTCAATGGTTGATTCAATGATTTTGTAATGTTAATGAATTAAAGGTAGCCCAGGAATATCATTAGAAATGTTATATAGGAACATAGGGGAAGGAGGGGAATCTCTTCCTAGTCTAAGAACCTATTATTTAGCACAGTTTACACATTATGCTTCTAGATTTAAAAAACCCAGTTCATTGGATAATTATCTGCAAAACAATCATAGATATAATGATTACAGAGAGCTACATTTGGGATACCTTATACTGATCTAAGTCTCCTAAAAAAAAGTGAGATACAAGACTTGCCAACGGTTTTCAAAAATGGAAAGCACAGTTTATTTTAATAGACATTTTCTCCCTTACAGAAACCCAAGATCTACTATAAGGCAAATTGAATGGGGGGATTGGACAGCCTTGGACATAGCCATCATTAAAAGCTGGCAAGATAATGGGTTTGTAAAATGAGAACATTTTGTGTTGAGCGAAAATGGAAAGCCTGGGAGGAAATCAAAACTCTTATTGTTAGTAAACAGAATCTGGCTATAATGGTCATACAAGGCTTATTATGGTTATTTACAGCACATTGATTCAAAGACACTGGTAGGAAGAAGAAGGTAGAAGAAATTATAATTTGCACTCCCCAAAAGAAGAAAGTAGGGGCCTGGTGCAGGTATCTCCTATCATGTGACAAAATAGACATCTATAGCTGGATCTCTGCAAAATGGCTAAAGGAGTAAGGGATAATGTTGAGAGGAGATATTATTACCAAGAACAATTGAATTAAATTTTACAGCATTGAGAGGCACAAATGTTTGCAAAATGCTGTTTTTTTCCAAGTGGTAAATCTACCTGACCCCCTAGTTTTAAAATAGAATAAGTATCGGCCATCTGAATCAATGTTTTAGGTGCGATGCGATTAATTATGGAAACTAGTCTCTTTTAATTTGGCATTGTACTAAATTTATGTAACTTTTGGAACAGTATATTTAGATTTTTGGAAAATGAAGTGCAGCATTAGATCCCCAGAATCCTTTACTCGGGCTACTGGGATTTGTCACATGCCACTGATAACGATAGTGCATCAGAAATTGATATTTATCTTGATACAAGTGGATTGCTACTTTTACAAAACTGGAGGTCCAAAGCAATCCAATGTGTTGCTGACTGGCTCAGGAAAATGCATAGAGTAAGGGGAACAGAGAGGGTATTAGCAGAGAGGGCGGGTCACTTAAAACAATTTGGTAAAATATGGGATCGCTTTTTGGTTTCTGAATATAAAAGTATCTGGTTTTGAAAATATGTGTACAATACTTGCACTGAGATTCTCTTGTTCTTGCTGCTGTGCCTTCTTAGTGGATTTGTAATTACTATTTATTATTTCATGATTTTTATTAAATGTGAGATGTTTATAGTTCATTTAATGCGCCTCCGTAATAAAAAATATGTTTGAAAAAAACATCACCGCCTACCAAACCATTACTGAATACAACAAATAATTTCCTCAGCTAATTTTTTTTTCCAGAAGAAAAATAAACTAACTAATTGAAAGAAAATTGTGCATTTTCATAAGGTAAAAAGTTTTTTTTTAACATTTTAAATAATATCTTTCTCTACAAAGTAACAAATGTAAATAAAATAAACAAAATGTGAAAACATAGAGAATGTAATACAATATTAACTAATATTTTTACAGGCAAATATAACTCTAAACAAATCACTAAATAAAGCTTTTCT
The DNA here is from genome assembly GCF_964204655.1 of Triturus cristatus. Taxonomy (NCBI): domain Eukaryota; kingdom Metazoa; phylum Chordata; class Amphibia; order Caudata; family Salamandridae; genus Triturus; species Triturus cristatus. The sequence continues at coordinate 534,670,005 of NC_140589.1, forward strand.
AAATCAACAGAAATATTTGAAAGGAGAGAAAATGAGCAAGAATTCCAAACTGAATCCATTAACAAATCCAAATCAGATAAAAAAACTATTTGTCACTTGAGATAAAATGTGTATAATGTTTTTGACAAATATGTAAAAACACAATATGTAAAAAATAAAATATTTCCTGTGAGTTTCTTTGGTTTGAAGACTATGGAAAGCATCCCAGCAAATAAATATGTACTATTAAAAGTCAAACTCTTAAAAAGTAAATGGGCTCCTTACCCAATATGGGATATTATTATTGCAGGGAAAGACCCACAGAAACCATGGCTCTCTGGAGGGAAGTCAACTATTTGTCTTGCCGAATGAGCAGATTAGTGAGTCTGAAAGAATTTGTAGAAAGTACCTCAGGTCACAACCACTCAGCACATGCCATTAATGGTGATTTGAGAGTTGAAAAGTTAAAGAATATTTCAAGCACTTCCAGCGAGCCCTCAGGTTCAATCCTTAAAGGATGCATTAAAAAAGAAATCTCTGTACAGCTAAACAGCTACCAGGAATACTCTACTGAATTGGGATCAGCCAACACAACCAAAAACATTCTCAGGAATTAGAATTCCAGAAAACCTTCAAGTGACATTCTCTAACATGCCTTTCCTTTTAAATGATAACATGTATAGCCAAAAATGTTTACAAATTGTTTCCTTTATACAAAACCTGATATGCCTCAAAAGATGCAATATTTAGATAAAGGATGATACTTTTAAAATACGTTCATTTAAAGAAGCAACATTAATGAAAATGATATACCCTTAAGTATTGATTACAATAAGGCATGCATTCATCCATCAACAGTGAATATTTGGTGATGGTTAGTGACTAAACAAACACAATTAGCCCAAGAAAATAATGATTGAAAGTGAAATGCTGAAAAAAACAGATATAAAAAAAAAATGAACCCCAATTTGCAAATTTGATGAGTTTTTGTATATTTTCCAAGTGTGATGGACCAAAATTTTAAAACACCCATCCCTATCAGAAGAATACTGTTAAATAGTAAGATTTAATTTGAATTTTAAAAATTGCTGAATTTTCACAGCATTAATTCGATGTTTTTATATTAACTACAATAGACATATTGCCCCATTACTAAAGAATTTTAGAGATACTTGGATTGGCTATCTAAATTGGTTCACTGAAGATGACCACATTTTATTTTTCACTAGTAGAACTTCTATACAACATTCTTAGAAGGGGGTGCGAAAACGAATGCTGCCTTAGAGGGCTGGCTTAATCCCTTTGCTGGTCAATTGAATTATCCCACGCTACCTTATATCATTCTCTGGAAACTTTGAAAAAGGTTTAGAGTTTCCAATAAATGAAACAAGTTCAGTTATAAAAAAATTCTATCCAAAGTGCAAAACATTTGAACATTTTCGGGCATTGACTATCTCAAACTAATTGCCTACATCCTCTATTGATAAAGAAATAAACATAATTAATCTGAAAACAACAATAACTAACAGTGCTAATACCAAACTCACAGTAGTAGCTTGCATAGGTAAGAGCAGTGGGGTGCGGCGGAGTGGGGTGGGGTAATTCGACAGAGGACAGGTTAAGTAATATTAAATAAATAAATAGAACCTCTTACTTTGTGTTCGCTGCATCCACGATGCTGCAAGTGCAAAGTAAGTGGGTTTATTTATTAATTTAATATTGTTTAGCCCTTCATCTGTCAAATTCCACCACCCCCGCCCTACTGCTCTTACACATGCTTTTACACATTACTCACTTGGCAGATAGTTTTAAAGATTTAAATCTAAAAATGCATTCCACATCCCCATCCCCGACACCTCCTCACAAGAACATCACCCCATCTTCAGCCGAAATACATATTTTAAAGAGAAAAATCACAACTGGCATACTCAAACATTTTTATTTAAAACTCATATTTAGAAGTCTTGATGAGTAACAATCTTAAATCCTTCATAATCGATGTCTGAAACCATGAAAAACCCCAACACACATAAATAGTGAAACAACACTCCAGAAATACAAAGAAATTGAAGGGTGCAGGGTGTATTTGTCAGGGGAGGCCCTCGGCATCCCCACCCTCCTTGAAAATTCAATAGTCTCAACTCCATCGAGCTCCTCATCAATATGCAATACCGATAAAAAACAAACTTGAAAACACTGAAAAACTGCTCAAAGAAACCCCCAAAATGAGGGGTGCAGGGTGCACACATGATGCCGCTGGTGCACTGCAAACCATGCTGATGCAAAATTCACTGTGCAATGGGAGATCAGAAAGACAAGTTGGGCAATAAAAGCCAAGAAACACATCTGGGAGTTATTACGTCTGATTCCTTGGAATGTATGCCCTACAGCCCAAGTATTTTTTATAATGTTACCATGTTTTGGAGGTACAGTTTGGTTTCATGGAGGCAGTGTAATTGTACTGATAGCGACGTTCCCAAACAGAGTAGGGTGTAATTCACAAGTTACTGAGAAATTATGCTGTGAAAATAAAATGACCAAACCAGCACTGCCACATTCCTACTGATGTGCTCCAAATATAGTGACACATGTATGAGAGGACGCATTGAAGCAAAATGTGTGAAAACATGTGTTATCACGTAAAATTAAAATGACACAAGCACCAAAGACATTTTCTACTACACGAATAACTACATAAATTAAATGCACTGGAATTTTTAAATTCTGAGCCTCTTTTAGAGTTTGGGTGGGCCTAAAATGCCTACAATTTCAGGAGGACGCTCTAAACATGGAGCGTATATATCATGCCCACGTGCATAGTGATGTGCCAACACCCATTTCACTTTTTTTTAAATGGTTTACCGATCCAACATGCCAACAGCCATGTCGGGGGAGTAAATTTTTTTTAAAAGTGTGCAGAGTACCAATTAGGCCTTGGCTAAATTTCCGTTCCGCTCGCGGAAATTGCGATAATTTGACATTTTCGCGTTCCGCGGAGAGCGCGAAAATGTCAAAATTTCGCATTCCGCAGCTTAGCGATAATTTGTTTCTTGCTCGGGCTGTAAAATAATACATTCTCGCGCGCGATCGCCTTACCTGAATCCCCGCGTTCGCCCACAAGTTTTCCCGATCCGGTCGCGTTCTCTACGAGATGTTGGATTGTTGGTAGCCATTTGCGCTGTCTCGCGACAGTTCGCGCCCGCAGTAATGTCATTGGTCGCGCGATCACGTCTTTCTTCTCGCGATCATGCACCGCGAGAAGAGTGAAAACAAGATGGCCGCGCCCGCGAGCAACCGCATGGGTAAGTTGGCAAGCCGCGACCACGCAGAAAATACCGCGAACAGGCGGGAAAAAAACTTCCGCATCTTCGCGATATTTCTGCGTGTTTGCGGAGATTTTTAACATTTTCGCGATAATTTGCGAAAGTCACTTTCGCAAATTCCGCCCACCCCTAGTACCAATGCAGACTGCAATGACAAAGCCAGTAGGCTGGCACTCATCTTCTAAAGGCATGACCTAATAGCTTTGACAATGCATGTTTTTAATATCGTAAAAGACTAATAGAAGTATTGCAATTCATGTTGTATTTTATGAGAGCGGTGAAAGTGTGAAATGCACTGCTGTAAATATAACCTTTATGTGGTGAATCAATTGATCATTACTTTGTATACAGGTGAATCATGTGTAACTTTCACATGAAGTAAAAAGATGTAAATGCAAAAGATTAGAAGGTTCTCTTAACCATGCTTTTAAACAACAGGCATTAACATAGCCAATACGCCTGACTTTCATGTGCTATCACATACAACCATACTTTATGTTCACGTGGATTTGCTTGCGCTATCACATTAAACCAATACATATTGGCTTGGCAAGTGCTTGTTTAATCTAATCTTGCTTTCTGTCAGAGCTTGTTTTTTATAGCATTAACAGTACCTCTTTAAGGATTTCCTTAATTCTACTTCTTTGTCCCTAAATGGCCCCTTTTCTTTGATCATCCCTTAGACGACAAATGTCTGATATACTCCCATCCTTAAGTAGTAAATGGGACTGTGTGACTAAGGAGCAACATCTCTTACCATCATGTTACACTGGGAACTGGGGCTGGTGCTCTATTTTCATGTTCCAAAACAGAAAACAAAATGCTGACAGAAAGAAATGATACAATTGTAATAACATTGTTAGAAATTAGGGTCTCTAGTTGGCAGAGGTAGGTACCTTTGTCCAAGTAGGTACCCTTTTTCCTAGTCAGGGTAAAGGGGAAACACTTCTAAAATAATCCCTACTCACCCCCCTTGTAGATTGGCACGAGCAGACAGGTTTATCTCAGAGGCAGTGTGTAAAGCATTTGTGAACACATACAGTAATACAGTGAAAACACTACAAATAGATACCACACCAGTTTAGAAAAATAAGTAATTTTTTATCTAAACCAAACAAGACCAAATGACAAAAATCCAAAATACAGTAATACAAATATGACTGGTAGAATGGTAGAAATAGTTCAGTTCAAAGGAAATTGCAGATGCAACACTTTTCACACAAAGTACCTTGGATGCGGTCGTGCACACAAACAATAAGGGCCACAGGAAAGGTGATGCGTTGCATCCTTACACTCAGGGAAGGTGATGCGTCGGTTCCTTGCTCCAGGGGAGGTGATGCGTCGGTTCCTCACTGCTGCGCAGGGCAGGTGATGCGTCGGTTCCTTACTGGAGAGGGGGTGATGAGTCGGTTTCTTACTAAGTGGAGAGTTGATGTGTCGGTTTCTTACTGCATCCCCCAACGACGTGACAGACCTGGCGCCTCGATGCGATGTGACGATCAGGTACAATGCGTGGGTTCTTGCAACCACACAGCAGGGCTTGCGTCGGAATCGGTGCAGTGATCTCGGACTTTAGAGTTCGGTGCACTCGATGCGTCGTGCGGCAAATTCTCGAGCTGCGATGATTTCTTCAGCGATGCATCGGGTACAGGTGCGGATGCGTCATGCTTCTTGTTGTTACGTTGCTTTTCCAGCTTCCAACAGCCAGAACAACCTTCAGAGGCCCAGAACAGCTACAGGCACCTCTTGGCAGGTCAGAACTCCCAGCAAGGAAGTTCAAGGGAGCTGGGTGTGAAGTCTTTGTGTCCCTGAGATTTCAGAACAGAAGGCAAGCTCTTCTTTAATCCCTTGGAGATCTTTCCTTGGCAGAAAATAGTCACTGCACACCAACCCCCGACATCAAGCAGCACAGGGGCAGTATGCCTCCTCAGTTTCTCCAACTCTTCTCCTTAGCAAAGGTTCATCTTGATTTCCCAGAAATGATCTAAAGTCAGGGGTCTGGGCCCCTCTCTTTATACAGTAAATCTCTTTGTTCTCTCCTGGCCCAGGGGTTTGAACCCAGTCCAAACCTGTTCTTGGGGGCCCTTTGCAAGTGCATGACAACCTCCAGTGTCAGTGTGAGCCCTGGCTCCAGACACACCACAGTGGACGGACCATCATTGTGGAAGGCAGGCACAGCCCAATTCAGGTGCAGGTGCTACTCCTCCCACCACTCCAAATGCAGACCAGGCCAATTCAGCCTGGCGCTGACTCATCCAGACTCTCAATACACATCCTAGCACAGGCACCAGGGATGGCTAAGCAAGAAAATACCTACTTTCTAAATGTGGTATTCTCAAACATAGGGGGGCCGATTCCGATCCGGGTCGGAAGGGCACAGAACGCGATCCGGCCGGAAAAACTACGAGCCGTACGCATGTTTTCCGGCCAACTCGTACAGATGTACGAGCGAGCAAGTACGATGCGAGCTATGTGAGATTCATTTCCGGGTCCGAACCGCTCCGTACGTCTCGGTCGGAAGCTAACCGTGGCGTGCAATGGATGCAATTTACAACCGAGCCAGTATGATGCACACGTCGGACAGCCTGTGCGAGCCAAAGCTCCCGGAGTCGGACTTCGGGGGTCCGCGTCGGACCCCTTGACACCCGCAGCCCTATGACTCGGACACAGGAGGGGACCTATGGGTCTCCCCAACACAGGCATGTATGGTGCAGATGGCACCGATGCATACCCACTGTAGGGGGCGCACTTGTTTGAGACGTACCCATTCAGTCAATGGGAGCGCATGTACGCGTCGTACAACTGGCTCCCATTGACTTCTATGGGAGTCCGACCGAACCGAGTCCGGCAGCATATGTGCGCATCGTACTCGCTCGGTCGGACTGTAGGGGTTCGGCTCGGTCAGAAAACATTCCGGATCCGACTCGGTCAGAGTGCTTTCCGACCCGGATCGGAATCGGCCCCAGAATGTAAAAATCACCCTCACTAAAAGATGCATTATAACATTCTGAGTTCAGGCATACTAAACTTTATTTTCCTATCTGGTTCCCAGGGGCAATTATGCTTATAAGATGTTATAAGCAAACTCCCCATTCTATCCTAGGGGAACAGATAGCCTTACAATAGTGAAACAGGAAATTGGCAGTATTTCACTATCAGGACATGCCACACACAACTGGGCATGTCCTACCTTTTACATACACTGCACCCTGCCCACAGGGGTACCTTGGGCCTACCTTAGGTATGCCTAACATGCAAGAAAAGAGAAGGTTAGGGCCTGGCAAGTGGGTGCACTTGCCAGGTCAACATGGCAGTACTCTACTGCACACAGGCTCTGCAATGGCAGGCCTGAACTACATTTACAGGCTGCTTGTGCTGGTGGCACAATCAGTGCTGCAGGCCCACTAGCAGCATTTTATTTACAGGCCCTGGGCACGCACAATGCACTGTACTAGGGACTGACTATTAAATCTAATATGCCAATCATGGAATCACCAATCCATAACAACAATTTACAAAGGGAGCACTTTCACTTTGGCACAGAACAGCAGTGGCAAAATGCCCAAAGCACATAGACCAGCCAAACGAAGTCCAACACACAGCATAAACACAGGAGGCAAATGCAAAAATACAGGGGAAACCAATGCCAATGATGCCAGGTCTAACAAAAATCAATATCAGTTTTACATGGTGCTCTCTATCACAGGTTTGACATTCTTTGACGCTGTCAAGAAAAGTGCCTCTATAGCTCTAATCTATAGTACCCAATTTAGTGTTCTCAAAATAATAAAAGGATGAGTAATCCACTGGTTTGCACACACATGTATCGGTAGTATTAACTATATTTGCGTAAATATATTGGCAATTGTCTATAGCAAATTTAATTTGCACATACTTGGCACCCTGAAAAAACCCGTAACTTTTCAGTCATAGCCTGGTATGGTCTATGACTTATCTTTGGCTCATTTAAAGTACGTTGAGACCACAGTGAAGTGGTGTGATCATAAAATATATGTTTGCCTTCTAGACAGGTAGGACAATTGGTTTCTGGAACGGATCACAAATACATAGCATGAAAAATCGATGGGTGAGAGTAACACTCTTGAATGAGGAGAGCATTTCATTTTAGGAACAGAGGCAACTAGGGAGACAAGAACATGCCCTGGGAAAGTTGCATCCAATGTGGTGAACCGGAATGTGCAGCACTGCCAGAGCAAGTGTGACAAGCATTAGTGCAAGAATCGTGATCTCACCTCCCAACAGAACCTGGTCTGCTTTCTTTCTGGTGATAACTTCTTTCACTGGAGACACCAATGCCGACCAGTGGAAGTCAGCAAGATCAGACAGTGAACTGATGTCTATTGTCTCTTCTTCTGCACAACTTTTTCCAATTGGCTTGGTGAGTCAAAGCATTAAAAAGACACCCAATCACTACTTCAGCACGACTCTCTTATCACAAATTGTATTGCAATTTTATAGTAGCTGATCCTTCAGCTGCTTCAATCAATCAATCAATCAATCAATCAATCAATCAATCAATCAATCATTCCCAATGGGGGGGAGGGGTGCTGCTGCTACTGGTCGAAGAGCCAGGTCTTGAGTTGTCCCCTGAAAGTCAGAAGGTCTTCGGTTTGTCGTAGGTAGAGGGGGAGGGTGTTCCAGGTCTTGGCGGCGCGGTGGGAGAAGGACCTGCCTCCGGAAGGGATTCTATGGATGTGCGGACCGTGGCCAGGGCGTGGTCAGCAGAGCAGAGTTTCGTGTTGGGAACGTAGAAGGAGAGTCGACTGTTGAGATAGGCAGGTCCGGTCTTGTGGAGTTCCTTGTGTGCGTGGATCAGGAGCTTGAAGGAGATTCTCCTGTCGACGGGGAGCCAGTGCAGGTTCCTCAGGTGGGGGGTGATGTGGTCGTGGCAGGGGACATCGAGGATCAGGCGTGCAGAGGCGTTCTGGATTCTTTGCAGTCTGTTGATGAGCTTGGACGAGGCTCCGGCATCGAGGGCGTTTCCGTAGTGGAATCTGCTGCTGACTAGGGCCTGGGTGACTGTTTTCCTTGTGTTTTTCGGGATCCATCTGTAGATCTTGCGGAGCATGCGGAGGGTGTTGAAGCAGGTGGAGGAGACTGCGTTGACTTGTTTGGTCATGGTGAGTTTCGAGTCGAGGATGACTCCCAGGTTGCATGCGTGGTCGGTGGGGGCCGGGGGGTCCCCAGTGATGCGGGCCACCATGAGTCGTCCCATGCTGAGGCGTTGGACCCGAGGATGAGGATCTCCGTCTTGTCTGAGTTCAGCTTAAGTCAGCTTTCCTTCATCCAGTCGGCGACTGCCTTCATTCCCTGGTGGAGGTTGGATTTGGTTGTGAGAGGGTCCTTGGTGAGGGAGAGGATCAGCTGAGTGTTGTCAGCGTAGGAGATTATGTTGAGGTCGTGCTGTCGGGCGATGCGTGCTAGTGGTGCCATGTAGACGTTGAACAGCGTTGGGCTGAGGGAGGATCCTTGTGGGATGCCGCAGATGATCTCGGAGGCCTCGGACCGGAACGGGGGGAGGCGAACTCTCTGAGTTCTGCCTGAGAGGAAGGAGGTGGTCCAGTCCAGGGCCTTCTCCCAGATCCCTGCGTCTTGGAGTCGCATGCTTAGTGTGTGGTGGCAGACGGTGTCGAAGGCGGCGGAGAGATCCAGGAGGATGAGGGTTGCTGTCTCGCCGTTGTCAAGAAGGATCCTGATGTCGTCTGTGACGGCGATGAGGGCGGTCTTGGTGCTGTGGTTGCTGCGGAATCCTGATTGGGAGGGGTCCAGGATGTTGTTGTCTTCGAGGTGACGGGTGAGCTGGGTGTTAACTATCTTCTCGATGACCTTTGCTGGGAACGGAAGCAGGGAGATGGGTCGGAAGTTCTTGAGGTCGCTCGGATCCGCCTTGAATTTCTTCAGTAGGGCGTTGATCTCTGCGTGCTTCCAGTTCTCAGGGAAGGTAGCGGTCTCGAAGGAGAGGTTGATGATTTTGTGCAGGTGGGGTGCGATGGAATTGCTGCCTTTGTTGAAGATGTGGTGTGGGAGAGGGTCGGACCGGGATCTGGAGTGGATTGTGCCCATGGTCTTGATTGTGTCCTCGATGCTCACATTGGCCCAGGTTGTCAGGTGTAGAGGGCATTGGGATGCGGTGGGTCCGGTGTGGCGAGGTCTGCAGGGGTTGTCCGGGGTTTGAAACTGTCATGGATGTCGGTGATTTTCTGGTGAAAGGTGGTGAGGGAGTCGCAAAGGGCTTGCGATGGCGGGATGTTGTTGGCGCTGGAGCAGGGGTTGGAGAGTTCCTTCACGATGGGGAAGAGTTCCTTGCTGTTGTGTGCGTTGTTGTCAAGGCGGTCTGTGAAGGAGGTCCTTTTGGCGGTCCTGATGAGGTGGTGGTGGTAACGGATGACGTCTTTGTGGGCGGCGCGGCTGTCCGGCGTCTTGTCATTGTGGCATATGTTCTCCAATTTCTGGCAGGTGCGCTTTGAGTCGAGGGTGAACCAGCTGACTCTTTTGCTGGTGTCTCTGTTGGTGGGTTTTTTCAGCGGGGCTACGGTGTTGGTGCAGTCGTTCATCCAGCGTTCGAGGGTGAGTGCACCATCATCGGGGTTGGTGGGGTTGGTCGGGGGGTTGAGTGTGAGGCTTGTCTGTAGTTGTTCTTCAGTGACTTTTCCCCAGCAGCGGTGGGGGGTCTGTAGGGTGCGGTGGTGTGTGAGGGGTTTTCGGAAGGAGAAATGGATGCAGTGGTGGTCTGTCCAGGTGAGTTCGGAGGCGTGGCTGAAGGTGACGTGGGGGCTTGAGGATAAGATGGCATCAAGCGTGTGACCGGCAATGTGGGTCGGCGTCGTGACAAGCTGTTTCAGTCCGAGGTTGGCGAGGTTGTCGATCAGGGTGGAGGAGTGGATGTTGTTGTTGTTCTCCAGATGATAGTTCAGGTCTCCGAGGAGGATGTAGTCGGTGGAGGTCAGCGCGTGCGTGCTGATGAGGTCGGCGATGGAGTCACAGAATTGACGCCGGGGTCCTGGCGGTCTGTAAACGAGGGTGCCTCTTAGGGTGGTCTTGGTGTCCGTGTTGATCTGGCAGTGCATGTGTTCGGCGGTGCTGAGGGTGTCATTGGTGTTTGTTGAAACCCTGATGGTGTTTTTGTGGACGATGGTGATTCCTCCTCCGTCCCTGTTGGTGCGGTCTCAGCGGGTGATCTTGTACCTATCGGGGATGACTATGGCGATGTCTGGCGAGGAGGCTTCATTTATCCAGGTCTCGGTCAGGAAGGCGACGTCCGGTGATGCGGTGTCGAGTAGGTCCCAGAGTTCGACGGCGTGTTTGTGTGCGGAGCGGGTGTTGATCAGGATGCATCTAAGCTGGTTGGGGTCCGTCGTGGCAGGTGTCTCGGTGCTTTCGAGGCAGGTGAAGGTGCAGTTCAGGTAGGTGAAGGGACCGTGGGTGCGCTTCGGGGCGGCCTTGCAGCAGGTGTGGGTTCTTCCTGGGTTGAGAGCGACGAGGGTGTTGGCGTCGTAGCGGTGGCGGTCTTCGTGGCTGCTGCGGGGGCAGGGGTTCTGGCGCTGGGCGCGGTCCAGGCGCGGACGGGCGCAGACGGGCTTGCCTTAGGCGCGCCTTCGGCTGCACAGCGGCCACCATATATGGGGAGGAGGGGAGGGAGGAGCAGCTGGGAGGCGAGATGTGTGTTAGCAGGGGCAGCGAATGGGCGCGGAGGGGGCGGGGGCGCAGGCGAAGCAGCGGCGGGGACAGGTAAGTGGAGCGGAGCGATCTCGGGAAGGAGACGGGCAGGGGCAGGGATCAGGAGGGCATTGAAGTCAGCAACAGGGCACAGAATCAAAGGGGGCAACAGCAGAGGAAACGGGGCACAGAATCAAAGGGGGCAGCAGCAGAGGAAAACGGGGCACAGAATCAACGGGGGCAGCAGCAGAGGAAAACGGGGCACAGTATCAAAGGGGGCAACAGCAGAGGGAAATGGGGCACAGAATCAGAGGGGGCAACAGCAGAGAAAAACGGGGCACAGAAACAAGCAATGGGGCACAGAACAGAGCGGCGAGCGGGGGGAGGGGGGCACAGAGGAGGAGCAGTCAGGCAGAGAAGGCACAGTAGAGCGGATACAAACCAAGGCCACCACTGGCCACTAGGGATGAGCCACGGGTGGTGGAGTGCCTCGACTTCGGCGGCAATCAGGACACTTCAGCGGGGGTGCAGGCGGAGCTGCAGCGGGGGGGAGCGACCTACCAGGAAGGTCAAGGGTCGCTCTCCTCACCGTGCAGCGGCCGCCATATATGGGGAAGAGGGGAGGGAGGAGCAGCTGGGAGGCGGGAGGTGTGTTAGCAGGGGCAGCGAATGGACACGGAGGGGGCGGGGCCACAGGGGAAGCAGCGGCGGGGGCAGGGAAGCAGAGCGGAGCGATCTCGGGAAGGAGACGGGCAGGGGCAGGGATCAGGAGGGCATGGAAGTCAGCAACGGGGCACAGAATCAAAAGGGGGAACAGCAGAGGAAACGGGGCACTGAATCAAAGGGGGCAGCAGCAGAGGAAAATGGGGCACAGAATCAACGGGGGCAGCAGCAGAGGAAAATGGGGCACAGAATCAAAGGGGGCAGCAGCAGAGGAAAACGGGGTACAGAATCAAATGGGGCAACAGCAGAGGAAAACGGGGCTCAGAATCAAAGGGGGCAACAGCGGAGAAGAACGGGGCACAGAAACAAGCAATGGGGCACAGAACAGAGCGGGGGGCAGGGGGCCACAGAGGAGGAGCGGACAGGCAGAGCAGGCACAGTAGAGCGGATACAAACCAAGGCCACCTCTGGCCACCAGGGATGAGGCGCAGGTGGAAGCCTGCAGGTGGTGGAGGACCTCGACTTCAGCGGCGATCAGGACACTTCAGCGGGGGTGCAGGCGGAGCCGCAGCGGGGGGGAGCAACCTACCAGGAAGGTCAAGGGCAGGGCCGGACTGGGAACCAAAACCGGCCCTGGCAAAGTGCTTGGCCCTGGCAAAGTGCTTGGGGGTGCCGCCGAGCTCTTTGCAATCGCCGGTTTTCGGCCGATTTTGCAGCTATGCTGCAAAAACGGCCCTGTAACAAAACCGGCCCCCAGGGGACCAAAACCGTCCCCCTCCCGTGCGGCGCACCGGGGAATTGCCCAGTGCCCGCTACGGCCAGTCCGGCCCTGGTCAAGGGTCCAGGGTCCAGGCTTCACTGACTGTACCTCACATATATAAAGAAAGGCTGGTGGAGCAATGTGTCAACAGTCTTTTCTTGCTTGCGGGCTGCATGAGGGGGGGGTTTACAAGCCTGCAGAGGTGTTGGTGTAGAAGAGGGATAGGGTTTGAACAGAAGCAGCTTGCTAGTTTGATTTCAAAGCAGGTCATTTAGCCACATGGAACCAATCAGAATTAGCTAATATGAATGGTCTTACATTTATGACCACATATATATACACATCTGTGAACTGGTGCATTGTCAATAACAGTTACGGTAGTATATATACAATATAATTCCTGTGAAAGGGGACACATATCGCAGCAACATGTTTTTCTGAGCATCAGTGAGAAGTATTACATTCACAGAAGAAGGAACATTCTCACCTTCAATGGAGTCTTGGTGTCATTGACAATTTCATTCAAGAGTGGCTGGTTTGGTGTGGATTCAATGGTTGGTAGGGGTGTATCTGTAAGAGTAGAAAACTGTTATTTAGAATGTACTTCAGAGCTTATGGTATAATGCTGACATGAATGTGCTAATTTCAGTACAAATCCATCTGTTGTTGCAACTCTAATGTAATGAAAACAAAGAATGTCATGTTGCAATTACATCAGAATGTATCTCATTAATACACTGTATTCTGATGACTATGGATTTCTGTTACATATGGTTTTTCAGGGAAGCTAAAGAAGTCAGGAACAATCTCAGCAGACCAGCTTATATATACTGGCCTTGGACATTGGTAAGGTGAGGAAACCAGAGACTCCTGTGATATACTAGGGATTGGAGGAACATCTATGACTACAGTTTCCCAGAGGGTCTAATGGAACCCATTTGTCATGTACAATGGCATTCCTGGCTAGGGTTTAAGTTGTATAGACCTGAACGTGGTCTATGGATCGCATATATTTTTTCTCTGGCTTGGGCATTAGTGCATGTTATCTAAGATGCACTCTATAAGTCTTTGATAATTAAGTTAATTTGCACTGGGAAATTAATTTTGCTTTTGAGCAAAAATGCGATGGCACAAAGATTGGTCTAGAGTAATGATTCGGGCTCATTGGAGACAACAGTACCAATGGGAGCTGTACCTGAACTCCCACAAATCCAAACAATCTGACCCTCAAACATAAACTGGCTTCTCTGAGAAATTTCTAGCAACTTAATTATAGACTGGCTGAAGCAGTCAGATATTCCCAACAGAACGTGCCTATGGTAAATGTTGGTGAATTTTCCCAGAGATTCATGTATCAGAGATCCAAAATGGCTATTCTCTGTCTTATCTGTGCAGAGGTCTTCCTCCCCCCCCCCAGTCCCACCATTTCAGATCCCTGAAACTCCTTCCCTAAGCTAACACCTGGTCCAGGCCTCCTGCAGGGCATGGTTGTACAGAGTCTTCTGAATGTCCAATCAAATGGGGTAAAAGGTTACTGATTTTTTTTAATCCATCTGTACTCACGTTGCAAGCCAGAGAAAGTTTCTCCCTGCCACTCAGGACATTGTGTGGGATTCTTTTTAAAGTGGAGTTAGAAAGCAGGTTACTCAAAATGTGAGAATTTGATGCAATCCAAGATGTGTTATAATATATTTCATATCTCATAACTTCTGTAAGGTTTATAGATAACAGGAATTCAACTTCACCTCCTTCTTTCCAGACCAGGCTATCCATATGCTGCATATTTACTAAATGCATATCACATTGCACCTTATAAAGCAAGGTTACATGTATTGCAACAACGTCTGCTTGGAAACATGAAATCGAAAATTATGTTATGTTTTAGAAGCAGGTGGGACAAATGTAGTCTTTATTGCTTCTTCCCATGTCTGTACACTGTGCTGCTATTCAGCAGATAATGGAGCTGATGTAAAGTGATTTACTTGGACAGTGGGAAACAAAAAAGATATATCCTTGTAAAAGAACACATGTAACTTGCCTTGATAGACAGGCTACACCAGATACAGAGATCAAATAGTGGTTGCCCAGAACTAAAACAATATGGAGAGAGCATGTCAAAAGATTAATTTCCTATCATCCTGAACAATTGAGCCTCAGCAAAACCCTAGTAAAGAGTTAACAATGTGTGGAATTGTATTTGTTTTTTAAATAATACAGCTTTCTAAGACACCTTCCGTGACTCGAGACTGATCTTTAGCCGATAATTCAGTAGCATCTTCAGGTAAAGCTGCAGCTGCCTGTAATAAAGAGCATTCAGTAAATCTAGTTATCATAATGTCTGTTCTATGCATGGGCCAGAGAGGCATGCTTGAAAAGAAGTGAAGGAAAGACTGGTTCAGGAACCAATGTACTCGGGGAAAGTGGCTGTTAGACAGGGGCGTCTCCAGTTGGCAATGGTTTGCACCTTTGTCCAAGTAGGGGCCCTTCCTTCTTGTCAGGATAAGGGAGTTAAACTCCTAAAATAACTCCTGCTCAGCCCCTTGGTAGCTTGGCACGATCAGTCAGGCTTATCTCGGAGGCAGTGTGTAAAGCTTTTGCACACAACCAACAGTAATACAGTGAAAACCCTGCTAAAGAAACCACACCAGTTTAGAAAAATATTCAATATCTTTATATATCCAAAACAAGGCCAAAACGATAAGAGTCCAACCTACAGTACTTCAAAATATATACTTTGCAAGATATCTGTTGGACTTGGCCCTTTTGGCAGGTTCACCCCTGAACCTTTTGCCTTAAGCTCTGAGATGGTGGTAGTGGCCTGGGCACTTTAGCACTGTGGCCCAGTGCAAAGTGCGTGCGCGCTCTGAGTGCGTGTGGTGAGATTGGCCTGCCCTCCTATAGGAATGCATGGGGGATATTTGTGTCCATGGTAATTCCTGGTATGAGAGGAGTGCAGGGTCGAGTTTAGTATGTGCAAACTCGTGAGGATAAATGCTGCGCAATGGTGTGCGCAGATTTATGGTGACTGGTGGAGAAATGCCACTTTTAGAAGTTGACATTTCTGTGTACTGTGTGTCTGCCTGCCTGATGTGAATTGCATGTCTGGCTTGAGATTGACAGGAGCTGAGAGGTGTGGGTGGCTCCAGAAGACAGGGGGAGTCTGCCCATTGGTGAATAGAGAGATCTGCATGCAGATGGGAGGGAGGAGGTGCACCTGGGACCTGAATAGGGCTGTGCCTTCCCTCCACAATGCCGACTCCGCCCCCTGTGGTGCGTCTGATCCCTGAGCCCCCACCTGACAAAGGAGAGAGGAGCTGAGCAAAACAAAGTGCTCCAAAGCTCCCCTAAACCAGTTCTGACTGGTATCCCCAGGCTCTGTGCTGTGACACAAATGGAAATGTAGTATAAATATTGGGGCTGTGACCCCATGAAAATGTTCCTGTTCTGTTCCTGATCCTGATGGAGGGGGGCTTGCTGCTGCTGAGGCCCAGGAGGAACCGCCATGGGGGCTGCCTCCCTGCTGGAGGGCCCTGTTTGCTGGCCCCTGGGCCCAGCTATGCCCCTGAAACCTCTCATGGACTTTTCCTAAAAGGACCTCCAGGACCTTTGCTGCATCTTTTTACGGCCTGTGAGCGCTTTATTTCTATTTCTGGAGAGCCCCTTTATTGCCCTTCCAGCGCTGAGCTGCAGCTTGTCGTGAGGGAATCCCGACGTAGGGATTCCCCCGCTTTTGCTAATATCGTAGCGGGTGCCCACCCCACGTCATGGCCTCATTGCATTGATTCTATTTCTCAGTGGGTGCCCACCCCGCTTATTTACCGTCACGGCGGGTGCCAACACAGCCGGTATCTTTATGCAAAGTGGGAGCCCACCCCGCGTCTCACACCCGCCGCCGGAGGCAGGAAAGGAAGTCAGGCAGCGCGATGCCTGGAGCGGGGTGGGACTTCCGCCTCAGGAAAGGAAGTCCCTCCCGCCGGAGACGCAAGAGGGAGAGAGTGCTGCCCGGAGCCTCGGAGGCTCCATGTCGAAGTCCCAGGTCCCAGGAGGGGGCCCGGGTGAAGAGGAGTGGCGAAGGGAAGACGGCGCCTGCAGGTGCGGGGCTCCCGTGAGTGAGGGAAAGCCCCCACGGGCACCAGCAGCAAGAGAACAGAGGTTCTTCCCGCCGCCTGCAGCGAAGCTAGGAGAGCCGAGTGTCCCAACGAGAGGAGACAGTGGGGGGAGCAGTTGCTTTATGTTTTGTTACAGAGCATGTGTGGCTCCATCGGGGGCACGTTGGTTTTAAAACGCCAGTGCGCTCCATTGGGGCAGATGCGTTTAGGAGAGCCCGTGTGTCTTTAATAGCCCTAGTGAGGCCCCGAAGGCCCAGATGTGCCAGGGCCCCCTTGCTCCTTTCCCAGCTGCCCTGTGAGAGCGCAGGCAGATGAAACGTTTTGCATAACTATTTGTCCAGAAAGCACAGTGGTGCCCAGCCTCATTTAAATATTCCCAGCTGCACAGCAAGTAGTGATACCAAAGGGGATGATGGACGGAGCGTTTGAGCAAATCCAAAACTCACCCCCAGTCAACTGATCTGGGTTTAATCCATCATCATTCTTTAGCTCACTCCACCACCCCAGTTCAGACATGGCCATATGCAAATCAGTCCAGCCCGATCTGCCAAGCCATGTCTTCCCTGGACCGGAAACAAGCATCCTGGGACTGGTTTCGGGTTCATAACCCTCACTAGCCAGGCTATCTTGAATCCAGTGGCAAAGTGAGCAAGTAGTGGGCAGCTGCATTGTTTAGGTCTCAGTGCTTTGGGGGGAATGTCTTTTTGAAGTTAGGCCTGAGATGCACTCCTTTGCCCCATATCTTCCCAGCTGCCCAGCAAGTAGTGGGCACCTGCAATGTTTAGACCTGCGCAGAGTGCGCACCCTTGACTTCTGCTGCATTGGCAGCACGCCCTGACATTCTGAACACAGGGCATTTGAGCCCCTTTGAGATGGCCAGTTAGCCAGGGGGACTGTGAGGTAAATAGGGCGCTAGGCCCTAATGTGAGTAATGCCTCTACTATGGTCTTTTTAGGAGACTATGTGCTAAAAGTGATTTATTTGGTGCTAGGAAATGTGATTAATGTAGTATGATTTACGTGCCCTGTTTTATACCTCTAAATGTAGTTCTATGATGATGAGGTTGTTTTGCATATCTTGGTTTATGCTAGTGAGATTATGTTCCACTGTGAGATTTATGTTCCTAATGTGAGTTATACTTAGGAGGTTAGGGTCTAATGCGTTTAGACTTGGGAGATGATTGCATAATGTGTTTATGCTGGTGATGTTGGCTCAGAATGTCATTCGCGCCTAAATGTGACACTGTGCATAAGGTAGTTTATGTTGCAGGCTGATGCTAAGTACAGTGATTACCAGTGGTTACTGGTTGTACGATTATGAGATGTATTACTTTTAATTAGTTCGCTTGTGATGGTTCCGACAGTGGTCCAGTGGGCCCTGCCAGGTGTATATAATCCCTTGTAAATATGACCTAGTGCCAGGTGGCACCATGTATATTATGTGTTTACTATTCTAATGTGTTATGAGCATACAAAGGCTATTTTTGATATAACCTTGTGTGGAGTTCCTTTTGTAGTATGCCTGGGATGTTTTTGCTGTGGGCGTGTGCAAATGCTTTACACATGGCCTCCGGGATAAGCCTGACTGCTCGTGCCAAGCTACCAAGGCGGTGAGCAGGTGTTATCTTTGGCGTGTAACTCCCTTGCCCTGACTAGAGTGGTGGTCTCTGCCTGGCTTTGGCGCAAGCCTTAGCCAACCAGAGATCCAATTTCTAACAATATCCATTAAAGTTGGAGAAATATCTCCAAAACACAGTTCTTCCAAATCTGTAGCTCCGTCCGGGGTACCAGCGATACTGAAAACAACAGAATCCAACAGTTCCATCTTACCGTGTCGGCAGACTCGTAAACAGTACCTTTTTCATTGCGGCTGACACGTTGGTAGGAGCCGGTTGTGGCAACCGTTGTGGTTGCGATGTGAAGTGAAGCGGTGCAGTGTGCCGTGCCCTCAAGGCTGTGTGGAACTTGGCGGTGCGTCGTGAAACTTAAAAGCGGTGCCCCCAGCCATGATGCGGTCATGGAAACTGCAGTCAGCATGCAGCAACGGCGTTGGTGAGACCAGGGTGGCGAAGTGAAGCAAGGCGATGAGGAGTGCGGTGCCCACAGGTTGCGGTGCGAGCAGCATCTCTGTGGCGGCGGTCGTCGTCATTGGTGAGACCAGGGTTTCGGTATGAGAAGCGGACGGTGCCCTCTGAGGTGCCTTCAGGACACAGAGCCAGCAATGGACTCAGTGACTGAGTCAGCGGCTTTCCCCTCTCTGTTGTAACTGAAGCCACAGTTCCAGAGGTGGTACCTAGAGGTTGCTGAAGTATTTGCAGTCCCTGAGACTTCAGAATAGGAGGCAAGCTCTACTTCAAGCCCTAGGAGATACTCAGAACAAGTTTCAGAAAGTTTAGTTCAGTCCTTTTACTGCACAAGGCAAAAGCAGCAACTTCAGGCCAACCCAGCAAAGCAACAACACAGCATAGGGGCAGTACTTCTCCTAGCAGTTCTTCCAGCTCTTCTTCTTCGCAGGTTCCTTGAGTACAGCGAGTTCTCTTGAGTCGTTTATCTCCCTGAGACTTCCAACAGAAGGCAAGCTCTACTTCAAGACCTTGGAGAAAACTCTAACAGCAGGATGATGAAAGTACACTCCAGTCCTTTCCCTGCCCAAGACAGAAGTAGCAAGCAGCAGCCCAACAAAGCAGAGCACACAGCACAGTGGCAGTTCCTCCTGACAGATGTCCCAGCTCTTCTTCCTGGCAGGTTCCTTAGTTCAGCAATAATCTGAAATACTGGGGTCTAGGCCCCAATATTTATGCAGCATTTCCTTTGTTCTCTGGTGGCAGAGAGTCCCTGTGCTTAGTCCAAACCAGTTCTGTCCTCTCCGGTCCACCTTCCTGGCAGGAGGTGGAGACAGCATTGTACAAGAGAGACAGGGCCTATTCAGGTGCAAGGAAAATCTCCTCCCTCCACTCTAAATGCAGACCGGGTCTTCAGGTGCTAGTGAAAACTCCTTCCACTACTCTGAATGCAGCCCAGGTCTATTCAGCCCAGCCCTGACTCATTCAGGAAAGGCAGGACATACATCAACCCTCCCCCCGCCCACAGTGGCTGTCTGGGAGAATGCGCACCCCCAGCCACTCCAAAGCCAGACAGTCAATCCACAAACCAGTAGAGGCACACAGGATGGCTAAGCAAGAAAATATCCACTTTCTAAAAGTGGCATTTTCAAATGCACAATATAAAAATCATGTTTACCAAAAGATGCATTTTTATATTCTGAGTTCAGACGTACTAAACTCCATCTTTCTATCTTGTTAGGAAGTTATATTCATAAGATGTTATAAATAAACTCCTATTCTATCTTATGGGACAGAGAGCCTTTCAATAGTGAAAAATGAAATACACTGTATTTCACTAACAGGACATGTCACACACCTCAGCACATGTCCTACCTTTCACATACACTGCATCGTGCCCATGGGGTGACCATGGGCCTACCTTAGGGGTGTCTTACATGTAAGAAAAGGGAAGGTTAGGGTCCGGCAAGTGGGTGCACTTGCCAGGTCGACATGGCAGTTCAGGTCTGAGCTACATTTACAGGGCTGCTTGTGTGGGTGGCACAACCAGTGCAGCAGGCCCATCAGCGGCATTGATTTACAGGACCTGGGTACACATAGTGGACTCTACTAGGGACCTAGAGGTAAATCAAATAAGACAAATGTCGAAATACCAATCCACAATTTACCTGGAGAGCATATGCAATTTAGCACTGCTTAGCAGTGGTAAAGTGCCCAGAGTCCTAAAACCAACCAAAGCAGGGTCAAAAACAGGAGGCCAAAAAGCAATAAGTCTGGGGGTAAACCCGCTGAAAAATCCAAGTCTAACAGTGGCAAATCCGCTATCAGATCTATGAAAGGCAATATAGATCCCAAAGTACCATTCCAAGATTTGACCTGTCATTACATACACTGTCTGAAACAAAAGTAAAAATCTTCTTAGTTTAAATAACGGCCTTTACATTTTGATCTTGTCCAGGTTGCTCCAATTAATTCCATATTTTCTCGAGCCTTATTTCAAGTTGTTTCTTTATGTGGTCCATTTGAGATATGTAACAATTAGCATGGAGCAGGGACCGTGCCAGTGCAGTTTGTTTGGAAGATAGTACATACACCAGACCTTCACCCGTTGTGTTATCCCCTGCAGCCCTTTTCTTCCTCAGGGCCCAGTTACTTACTCCAAGAAACATATTCCAGAAATGTTTCAAAACAAAAGCCAGAGAGGCAAAATTGTACATGACAGCAAAAATTGTACTCAGATAGACTTTTACCCTCAACGTACATGAGGACATGCCCAAAGTAAACATCGACATTCATCAACTAGTAACAAGCTCAGCACTATCTACCCCATATTTCTCAAATGTTTCCAACCGGTTTACCGAAAACAGCCAATGGCCAGCGTACAGGTTTTAGCTAGTTTGCTCATCCAAAACATTCTAGAGAGAAGTGAAAGACCGAGGAGAAGGCTGGAAGCAGAAAAAGAAGAGCAGTGGGACAAACTGTCAGAGAGAGATAGAGCATGGGATTTTGTTTTGACAAGTCATGATACAGAGGTTCGAAAGATAATCCTTGAGGAGCCTCCATCCCTTGCAATACAACATCCCATAGAAGAGGGAACCTTACAGGCAGTGGGTACACATACTGGTGACATAGATCATGTTGAAAACACGGAGCCCTAAAGAATCTCTTGTATTGATGTTACTTGTCTTGGCGCTCCATCATATGACTGTTTAATTATATGAATAAATGCCCAGGAAAAATAGATCCCCAAAGCACAAAAGGGCTAAAAGACGCAGTGAAATCGATCTATTCTAGAATTTTCTTCAAGGCTGGGGACAAGTTGAGAATGAGCCGCTCATTTCAAACAACAGTTATTCAATCTCTTTGATGGAGAAAATCAAATCTATCAAATGTAGAGACAGTCACCTTCACTAATACTCCCAATAAAATAAGTCACCAGACGCAGACAAGACTCTCAAAAACTCAAACTTTGGTTGGTGCGTCAAAACAAAAATTTAAACTGAATACTATGCCTTAAGTAGCCGGTCCAAATAAATCTACTGAACATACAATCCCTACTACTATGCCAAAAGAAACCATGGCAGTAGAGAATTCTGAGAAACCAAAATGGTTCCCATAGAAGGGAAGAGACCTGAAGACCAGAATAAGGCCGGAAAACTAAAAAAACAAAAGGCCAAGGGATCAAATGGGTTTGTTACTCAGTGCAATGGGGATCTCATTCTACTTAAACTTTGAATGCCAACTGTAAGGGGCTACCATCTAAGACAGATAATTCAGGAGAAGCACACGTTTGTGACTGCAATTCCACACTTACCTACACAATGTGAACCTGGAGGCATCCTGAGGAATAAAGTGATGGCCTGGCTGGATGATAAAGGTTTGCTGAGGTGCAATTTTCCCCAAGACATAGTAAAGATTCAGAGGATCAAGATAAATGGTTGGTGTTCCGGCCCCATGTTAGATTACGTCGTAGGCTACAGAAACAGTACTTTCTCACCATGCCTGGCCTTGAATAAAAAACATTTCTAATCAACGATCAACAATAAAAACTATTCTAGACTACCAATAGTTAATCTTGGTGATAGCCAGATAAAGAATTGCCATTTGAACTGTAGCTATTAATAGACATGAAGAGTCCTGATGAAGCATGAATGCTTGTGACATAACTCAAATGGGCCTCTTCAAGTAAGCCTATGATTTTATGTTTCTCTGAATGGGAAGAGGTGAAAGAAGGGATTAGGTTGGAGTGTCTATGGGCCTTATAATGACTATGGCGGTCCATTGGACTTCCGTAGCCACGGTGGCAGTGCGGGAACTGCTGCACCCATGGTCTGACTGCCCCATTACAACTTGGACAGTTGGACGGCATTGGTACCACCGCAACTGCCAGGGCCCCCTGTCGGCTCTGCGCCAGGCAATGGATGCAGGGGGGCACAAGGTGTCTGCATGCAATCCCAGTTGCTGCAGGGCATGGACTTGATAGTCCATGCCCTGCAAGAACCTGTAATGGCATTCCCATTGTGGGGCATGTTACAACTCTCCTACAAGCCTTTAAACTGGCACTGCCGTGGACAAGCTGCCGAAGTACCGCCCGACCTGGATTCAAGTCGGAATCCAGCAGGCGGTCTAATTATGGCTTTGGGGGTGTGGGAGCGGGTCGCTGGCGTGGCGGCTCACTTATGCACCGCCAAAGTCATATTAAGGCCCTATGTGTTCTAAAGGCTCTGGGCAAGAAAGTTGCAGGTTTCCATAAACATTTCTGTTACTTAAGATAAACTCAGTGACGTTGTGGTCCCTGTCAAGTAAGTATTATCTTTTTCCCATTAAGGAGTAAAAATCTGTTCATTAAATAAATATCAGCATTTTTATAATGCACAGCTACCTCCAGAGAGGTGTCCCGGCTCCGAGGAATGAACCGCGAGCCCCCGTGTTCTGGAGACAGCCGCCCTGGCCGCTGCACCACACCTCTTCCATCATTGAAAACTCAAAGGTACCAAAATCAATTCAACTGAAACCTGATCTTTTCTAACACAAATATTGAACAAACATCCTTAATTCACTGTGAATTTAATCTCCTTCAATGTTGAATTTTACTAATTTAAAATGTTATTCCCTCCACTGATTTTCCTCCTGCATTCAAAGATGCAATTATGTATGACTGATTTCTTGTTCGAAAGGCATTTATGCTTGTAAAAATTTGCCACTGAAATATAATTTAGAAAACCCTTGCAGATTCAGCGATGCACAGCTCTGAAGGTGCCAATTATCATTCTGGTAAGTTTGAAATTACTCAGAAATAGACATTGGTCTCACTTCTTACTAACTGCAAATGTGTCTATTGTATCTCATGCAAATTACTCCTGTGGATCATGGATCTATGTTACAACTATTAAACTCAGCTATTGATCCTTCTATGCTAATATGGAAATTTAAAGGAAACTCTGTTAATAGAGCCCAATCTGCAAATCCATGCCTTGTTTGGGCTACAATAATCTCCTTTGGGCTATATCTTCATACCAAAACCTTTCAAATGTAACTTTAATAACACACAGTCTTACAATCTTTGCATGCAGTCATTATAGCACTCGCTCTGTGCTGTGATACTACATCCCCCAACCTACTGCATGTACAGTTCTTAATTATTTGCAGCACAGCATCCATTACCTCAGAAATAGCACACCCAATCACATAAACTTGAGACTATTTCAGTTCCAGTGTATGGTTCCTTTACTGACAGTACAGTTCTAACAGCAACTTGACTGGAAGAAACCAGAAGGAACAAAATATTGCCATGAAAAGATCGAAGACAAGTCCTCTGATCCCTGATTCTCCCTTTAAACCTACATTTGAATTACTCTCTACCATGGAGGCAATACTTAAGAAACAGGAGATAGTACATGATTGGCAACCTCCACTAAGAACAGACAATATGCAATCATTAAAAAAAGATAAATCTGAAGAGATGGGCTTAAATAAGTTAGGGGGTGGGTAAAAAAAGTCTTGGTCACGTATGACCTGTATTGGTAAAACACATGTATAAAGTACCAAAATTATAAAGTACCTCATTATTGAATTTAATGATGATATGAATTAATCACTTAAACATAATGAATCTATCTCATCACAAAAGGTAATGAAAATCTTGGAAAGCTGGTCACCAAAATTTCTGACTTGGAGGGGGAGAATTGAAACGCTAAAAATGATGATCACACCCATGATTAATTATACAGTTTCTATGATTCCGATCTCCCTATCGAAAGATTTATTTTGTAAACTGGACGATGTTTTTAACAAATTCACCTTTTTTTTAAGAGTGACAGGTAAAACAAATATTGCTCCCAACACCCAGATAAAATCCTAAGACTAATGAGAGGAAGGGCTGACAATGATGGGAGACATTCAAGTGATCCTAGAGCCAAGAGGCAGCTTAAAATCGCTTTACAGTGAAACAATGCAGTGCAGTATAGTCCAAAAATACAAAATTGGCAATAGACGTCATACAAAGAATAGCATGCGTGGATTCAGAAACAGCACTTCTGCACAAAGCAGTAGTGAAGACCTCTTCCATGCAGATATATTAAATTAGGCAGAAGCTAACAACAGCTTGGTAGGCGAGCAGCAACATTATCAACTGAACATCTAGGGTCCAACTAGCAAAGACTAAATTGATAACATAGGTGAAATATGTTACCGAAAAATGTTGTGAAAATACTAAGGGGGTCGATTCCGATCTTGGCCGGAAGGGCTCTGAATCGGATTTGCCTAAACCAATCTGGAGCCCTTGTTTCTGTCCGACTAGTTCCCAAATTCCAAACGACCAAGTAAGATGCCTGGAAGCCCTTATCCCTGACCGAATCGGCTACAAAAGGCATCTGGAGGGATAGAGCCTTTTTGGAGCCGATTCACACAGCTCCATGGACTTGGTTTCCAAGCGAGCAAGTACGATGGACGATTCAGACAGCCTTTCCGATTCGGTTTGCCCGGAACAAAAAGGCTGCCGGAATCGGTCTTTGGGGGCCAGTAACAGGCCCTCCTTCACCCGGGGCCCTCTGAATCGGGCCTGTGGGGGTAACCACCAGTCCCCTCTTATCAACCATGCACAGTGTGGCAGGCAGGATGAGGTGCCCGCCACAGGGTGTACGATTATCCCCAACCACCCCTGTTTTTCATGGAAACAGTTCAGAAAACCACAAAATCACTGCTGTTTTTGATCATTTACTGGGGGTATATAAAAGAAACCCAGTGCTACAGCAGTATTCTTTCAGTCAAGACTATTCAGGGAGTGTCGCCTTCGATGAACGTTTGAGAGAAGGGACTTTACCACAGCTTGATGCCAGAAGTTATTACAATACAATCACCGACCCCTCTTTTTCGAGAGTATCCAACCCAGTTAACCCTTCTCACCATTATTATTTCATGATACAAACAAAGAGTGTTACATATATGGGCCCACATCTAACGAATTACTTTATTTTTTAAGTCATTCCAGTTCTTTGTAGAATGTGAGGCTAATGTAGGGACGTCCTTCAAAATTATTACACAGGGGGTAGCATCAGGTAACAGAGGTAGAGTGTCCAAGACACACAGGATGTTACCTTTACCCTGTTGTCATTCAGTGGCCATCTACCAGTATGTTGGTGAAATATTAGGATGTCCCTAAATGGATGTCACTTGTTGGGAGTATTCTATGAGTCATTGTTGGTGGTAGCACATAAGCTGGACCTTTTGGAGCTAAGTGCTCTCCTACCACAGCGGCATTCCATAAAATGCTTTGGGTTCCGTGTGCAAATTGACTCCATTCTGAGTAGTGCCAAGTAGATTTTTATCAACATTCTCAAGTGTTATAACTCTTTTCTTTACTTCTCCTATTTCCGATAGGAGATTCAGTTCTATGTTATCTAGTTTTTTGTGTACTCTTATTAACATCACTTTCAAATTCTTTGAGATAGACACTTCCTGCTCCTTATCAGGACTCTTTGGATTGATCCCTTTTCCACTAGTACAGGCACTTTAAGCCTTAGTTGCCTTCTTTGATATGGAAATCATAGTTCCTACTGGCTGTCGGCTTTTTTTTGCTGGTGGAGATTTCAATTCGTGATTCAGGGAAAGTTCTATCAATCTAGTGGCATATTCAAGACACAGGGTGCCTGTTCTGTGTGAATTGAATTTGCATCTGTTTGGGCTACATCAGAGAAATTTAAAGACTCAGTGATAAATGGAATTATCTCTCCTATTGCACTAAAGCGAGCCTCATTAGCAGTGTGTTTGGTTGCAGCCAGTCTTTTTTCTGCATTAATGATTTAATTACTTGTCTAGCCCACAGCATCAGTTGAGTAGTTGGTTATAAGATTGGTGGTTTTAAAGCTCTTCAAGCATTTCCCAGTAGGGTCTTGTGGTAATTACCACTTTCCCATAATCATATTGTTTCTGGGCATGATACTGCCAGTTACTTTGCCCTTAAAGATTATCAGACCAAGTTAACAAGTTAAGTTCTTACCACAAGCACTAAGGTCCCAAAAAAAGAAATGGAAGAATCTCAAACCAAAAGAAAGCCCAAGTAGGCCCTGTTTGACTGCAGGACACAGTCACCAATAAGATACATCTGTAAGGTGCACTGAAATGAGGCGTGGCAGCCTCCTTGCTACTATGGTCACTGGTACTTTGCAGGTGCACTGTAGATTGTCTCCCATGCTGTGGGGCAAAACCTTCTTTCAAATAGATCTGCTATTCCAACCCCTCCTCCTACCTCAAGTCAAAGCTGTTCAGGGCTGAAGCGTTATGGTCGCACTTCTGCAATGGTGTCACAAGGGCAAATTGAGATGTGGGAATTTGTCAGCCCTCTCCCTGAAAGTTTTGCTGGACAATCAAGTGGTCTAAGATAAATGCAGATGTTTAGCACATATGGCACTATGGAGTAAGATGAAGGAGTCACAAAATCTGACGAGCAGTAGTCCAAAGATACATGGGCCCTGCACTCAACTCAAGCATACACAAAGTACGTCTGGTACATAGGGGGAGGGGGGGAAATGACTTCCTGCAGCACTACAATACCCCTGCCCTGTATTTCACACTGGGGGGTACACCGGAAAGTGCCTTGAATTAAATCGATATATTCACTAAGGTGTCAGATAGAAGTGATGCAAATATTAGAAATACATAAGCTTAAAGCAGGCCTCCGTCACGTCAACCCTTCAGTCATGCTTCAAGGGTCTGAGTCAAGAAGTATTCACAGTGTCTGCAATTCTTCTGGTTCATCTGGAAACGCAACCTATACTTGGGGGCCCTGTGTAACATTTTAATATATTGCAGAAATTGGCCAGTAGGCAATTGATAACAATCCCTCGCATCTTCAAGTGAGAAGAAGGCACCATTAAGATACAGGTCTCCAGCCGTCAAACATCCCCCAGCATCCCAGCATACCATTGTATAAGGTCCATCATGTTCTGTATCTGACGGAAGCTTTGTAACCATCGAAGGGGCAGCAGCCGAGTGTATGGGGCCTTGCAGAGCACCAGAGTGACCGCCCGCTCTAAAATCCTCACAACCTGATGGTCAATGAATGGGAAGTCAGCAGGGACCGGTGAACCCATCATCAGACACCCCGGCAGGTCTGTCCCCTCACCACATTCTAGCAAGGCCTTTTCAGTATTGAGACCTTCAGCACACCACTATGCTGCATACTGCAGTAAACCTGCTAAATAATAGAGTCTAAGGCCTAGAAGACTCAGGCCTCCGGAATTCATATCCAACTTTAATACCTCCAGCTTCACCCTGCTCTGCCCACCAGCCAACACCAGGGAGATCACAAGGCTGTTTAATGTAGTAAAAGTAGTTCACAGGATACAACAAAGGGAGTTCTGTGCAAGAGGCAGCGCAAGAAAAGAACCATTTTGCTTAGGACCACCCTTCCCATAATCTAAAGGGGAAGGCAGTTCCAGAATAGGATGGAGGCACCCAGACCTGTAATGACTGCTGCCATATTTCAGGCATAGTTAGCTTCAGCCGTATGGGTGACCTTTATACCAGATAACGGAAGAGGTCACACTTTCAAGGGAGTTCCGTCGCAAGGAGAGTAGCAGCGGCCACCCCAACCTGCCCTGCCAACCAGAAGAAAACCGACTTCTGGTGGTTGAAGCGCAAGCCAGAGACCATCCCAAAGAAGGACATCACCTCCAAGAGCATGTGCACCTCTCTCTCTGGGTAGCTAACATATAGTAATGCGTCATTTCCATATAAGAAGACAATATCTGTGCATTCCCCACCACGATATTCCACTGCGCCATATCCCATCTCAGCCATATCACCAGGGGCTCCATTGCCAGGGCAAAAAGAAGTGGGGACAGCAGACACCCCTGCCCTGTGCCTCTCTCTATAGGGGTAACCTCGAAGACTATATTTCCACTGTGAATATGTGCCTCCGCTTGGCTGTAAAGCAGGTGGATTCATGAGATGAACTCCTGGCCCAGGCCCATCCTCCCCAATCCCAGCTCAGAGTATCGAACAGCTTTTGGATATCAAGGGTGACCACCGCCACTGACATATCGATACTTGCCACCAAGTGAATTAGGTGAGAGAGCCGCCGTAAATTCATGTGTGTCCCTATGCCTGGCAAAAAGCTGCATTGGTCTTCGTGGACCAGATGAGTGACCACACGGCCCAGACACATCACCAGAGTCTTAGCCAATATCTTTGTGTCCACTCCTAGCATGGATAGGGGATGATATGAACTAGGGTCGAGTGATTCCCTGCCTGGCTTTGGGAGCATGACGATCTTGGATTCCCATATGGACGATGGTAGAACACTCGCACATCTGGATTCCTGAGGAGTCTCCAGTAAGTCTGGCAACAGGGAAGTCTTCTACCAGAAGCCCAACCAGGCCCAGGGCTCTGCAATGGGCCAAACTCTTAACAGCCTCCTGCAGGTCTTCCACCCTGAGTGCCCCCCCAAATCGTCACTCTGTGCCTCTGTAAGGTGTGGAAGCAGCAAGTCATTCAAAAACTTCTCAATTTCTGCCGGGGCAATACGCTAACATCCACTATAAACTGTTGCCAAATGATCTCACAGCAGGAAATCAATACCGGCATGGGTGGTAGCCTCTACCCCGTTGGGGATTCGGAGCATCAATATGAGTGGGGATGGGCATCTCCGGGATTTGTCCCCCTCCCAGTGCAACAGGTGTCAACAGTCACATCTAGTCACGCAATCCAGTCTGTCCCAAATGTTCCCCACTCAGCATTGCATGTGTAATAAGGCTTCAGGGTGTGTCTCCATCGTAGTTCCTGGACCTTGAAGGCCAGCTGGAACCTCCTCAGTAAGCTGGCTCTCCAGGCGCCACCTAGAGCCTCCAACTCTAGACAGGCACTCCCCACGCATCACAACTTTTAACGTGTTCCATTCCATCCCCCTGCTAGCTCCCAGAATAGGGTGTCCCCAAGTGCTTCTGGCCTAAGACACCACAGGGTGACCCGTGGTTTGACCCCACCCAATCCCCACTCCAACACCTATGGGGCGTGGCCGGATAGGAAGCATCCTAGGACACATGCAAGAATCGTGGTGGTTGCCACCTCACCGGAAACCTAGAACCTATTGAGTCGACTATACGCTGCACAAGCGTGGGCGTAGCAGGTGTACTCCTTCACCCCAGGATGTGTTGCACACCACAAGGCAATATAGTGCAAACGGTCCATTATCACGTGCAGAGCATCCATCATGTGGGGCATAAAACACAACCTTGTGGGTGTCTATCCAGAGCACCTACAAGCGCACAGTTACAATCCCCTGCCCACAATAGAGGCACTCCCACGTATGGAATTAGTTTCCTCTCCAAATCTAGGTAAAAACCACCAATCAACATTCTGGCATAAATATTTAGCATATATAAACACACAAACCATTGGAATTATCCACGGGAGGAAACTAGAGGCTACAGGGTTTTCAGGGTGAGCTGGCCTCCAAACCTATCAAATGCACACACAATAGAAGCTACCCTAAAACATTGATCATTGACGTAATGTAACCATATCCCTGTAAATCACTAAGTCAGTAAAGTGCTGGACATATCAGAAAATGTTAAGGACTGTCCTCACACATCACCAGGTGTGATGCTTCATCATTGGCAGTCCTCGCTCTCTAAAAACCACGTTTGATAGAGAGCAGGCCTACACCTGGAGACAGGGAGGCATTTCTAATACTCTAAGTGGGGGCCCATGAATAAGTGATTTAAAAACCTATGTATCACCCCAAAGTACATTTAATATCAGGGTACTACTTGGGGTTAAAAACTAGAATGTGGGGATTAGGGAACTATTACACCATCACCACCCTTGTCATCAACATGTTTCTGCCTTTGGTCCAAGTGGGTCCGTGACATTCATCAGGATGAAACTTGCTCTCCTATTTTACCAAGTTGGTTCCAGATGTTACCACTATGTTAGGGTGACCTGTGTTCTCCTCTAACTAACTGGTGTTTTTATACCCCAAAATTGGGTCCTAATTACCACATGGGAAAAGGGTAAAGGGACCCCTGTAGTCACACTTGCCTCAAGGTGCGTCCTTCGCCATCCTCCTAAAAACATCCACTCCTCAAAGAGGTCTTTAGGAGGATGGCCCCAATATTCCCAGGTGGGGGGCCGTGGCTTAGGGAGGGCCTCAGGTCTCCAGCAACATTTCTGCTCTGTCGGGGGCCCCAAGCACACCATTCACTATGCAGTTGACCTCAGTATACAGTCTGATGTGCCAATCAAGGGGAGCCTAATCACACTCGGTCAGGAGGCACTCACCCAAGGGGCCCGGACACTCTTAGCCCCTTACATCAGGCTCACACGTACAGGCCACCCACTTCACCAATGCAGCAGCACCGGGGCTCTGGAGAACCAGATCCTCAGTCTTGCAGACTTCCTTCAGTAAATCTGACAGTTTTTGGGGCCAGTGGGGGAGCCCCTCACCTGCGATGTCTCAGCCCCGAGGTCCAGAGCATTGGCCCATGTGTCAGGTCATGAAATACCACTCAGGGAAATGCAGTCAGGACCCCAGCACTGCCCCCAACCAGCACAGCCACACCAAAATCAGGCTTTCCACATTGCTAGTCCCAAGCTCGACTGGGGCATCACCTCCAAGTAGCACAGGATGCCAGAGGTGGCCCCACCAGTTCAGTTCAGCACTCACTCTTAACAAATGCAGCTCCAGAAGACCTTCAGACTCAAAAGGATCGCTTTGATCAAGATACCCTTCAGGCCGAAGTCACGTTGCTTTGGTCTCAACAGCCCACCGCAGGAGCAGCACTCCCTGCCCTGAGTCCTCTGTACCCCCTCGACCCTTCAGTAAGGGCACAGGGAGATCTAACAAACTGCAGGTAGGGCAAACTCAGGCCACGCTCGTCCTTCGGGTGCAGAGAGTGGCGTGCAAAGGCCTTCAGGCCTCCTGCAGCATGCTCTCCCTGATACTGGAGTGATCGCACTGGGCAGATCTCCCTGAAGACTGCCGCCTCATGCATCATCCTAAACACAGCAGCTAAGTAGGGGAAATAAGCCTCCATGCCTTGCTTCAGGCATTGGCCTTGTCTTGGTAAGTGTCCAACCCAGGGGGCTCACTTGTCTCAGCACAGTGTACCCGCGTGGCCTCCAGCAGTGCCAGCAGTAAGGGATCCCATTGTAGGCAAGTGGAAGCGGGATAGGCGGGATAGGCAGGATTAATGGAGAATGATGATGGTGCAAGCTGAGGATCTCTTTAAAGCATGTCCATTGCGGCCCCTTCTTGGCCACGCTCCACAGTACAGGCTTTCAATTCAGACAAGCTAAGGGGCAAAGTCCCACCCCAGCACAAATCGAAAATAGAGGTGAAAGTGCAGATATTTGAAGTTGTACCTGGACTTAATGATGGACTTTCTGAAAGGTTTCAGGCATCTCCTAACTGCTAGGGCCAAGGAGGGTAGATCTGCCCTGCATCTTCCTGGCACTGGCCACGTGCGTCCCATGCCGCAGGATGAAGAGATGTGCTTTATAACGATGTCGTAGGATAAGCAGGTGCAAGCGATTAAGGCCCTCCTTAACGACCCCTTTGAACTGCTGGGACTCGTAGTCCCCACAAATCATGGCGTTTGTCTACCAGGTGAAGCAAAGCAAGTCTTTGGGAGTTCCAGGATACATCTAAAAATACATGACTTTCCACCAACCAACCAGACACTGACGATCAGACACCGATGATCTGCCTCCCTCTTCCTCGCAGGCACCCCCCAGATCCACCAAAGGAACAGCGGAGGATGCTCCTACTCACAGCTGGTGGCCAAAGCTTGGAAAGACCTTCCTCTGCACCTCAGAATGTCCAATGGATCCGGCAATTCAGGAAAGGACGTTACCTGGATGATCGAATCAACAGTTAACCACACAGCAGTTAGCAACTCCAGCACCTCGAGACCCTCATGGGTGATTTGTTAATCCTTGATTGATTTACAGAGAGCAGGTCACAGGCATTCCTCTAAGAGCCCTCCCACTGGTCCAGAAAGTGTGCTGGAGTGGGTCTGAGGGAAGCTTTTTGTATGCCTGGTGCCTTCTTTGCAGTAGGAGACATTTCTAGAGGTTTCCTTGAGAAGTGCATGGAGTTTTCTGACTCCCCTGCCAAAGCTCCAAGCTGGTTTCAAGGGCAATGCAGTGGTGACAAGTAATTTGTCAAATGGCAAAGTACAGTCTATTCAGTTGCAATTGGGGCTTCGTCCAGCTCTGCCTCCCATCCTGCCAGTAGATGGCCAATTCAGGCACACCAAATCCTACATTTGTGTGACTGTCTGAAAGGAATTAACAAAGTCCAACTGCCAACTACACCCAGTCATGTGACGTAGACCAGTCTGCTGGCACTAAATAGAAATGGCAGGAAAATGCCAACGTTCTAAAAGTGGAATTTTTAAAATTGTAATTTAAAATTCAACTTTACCATTAAAGAGGATTTTTAATTATAAATACATATATACCAAACATGAAATGTTGACCTGCTCCCAATCAAAGGTTAGCACTTATAAAATTTAACATGGTAACCCAATGTTATCCTATAAGAGAGGGGGGCCTCACAGTAGTGGAAAACGAATGTAGGAGTTTTTTACTACCAGGACATGTAAATCTTAAAAGTTCATGTCCAACCATTAAATTACAATGCACGCTGCCCTATAGGCTACCTTGGGCCTTCTTAGGTGTGACATATGCAATAAAAGTAGAGTTAAAGGCTTGGCAAGGGGATTATAGTGCCAAGTTGAACTACCAGTGGCAGGCCTAGGACATGTTTTAAGGGGCTACTTAAGTAGGTGGCACAATAAGTGCTGCAAGCAGCCATAGTAGTATTTCATTTACAGACCCTGGGTATATGGTACAAGAGACCTATAATATATAAGCCAATCTGCTGCTCAGATCCCTTACACCAACAAAAACAGATTTCACCATAAGTGGAGGGCAAAACATTTGGCGGATGACCACAATAAGGCTGGCAGGTCTAACAAATGTGCTTTATTTTTTGCATTTTTCTTTGTACCTCTGTCAACCTACTTATCACTCAAAATATTCTTAACTGCTAAAAACAAAAACCTTTTCAGTTCTTGCATTATACAACTTATTCCTTTCAATACAAGCTTTTAAAAATGAATTGGTGAATATACAAATCCTCATTTCTTCACTTAGTTGTAGGCGTATTGTTTGGCTTCCTTTGTGATGTAGAGGCAACCAATCAGCCATACATCTCCAGGAAACATTTGAGCGAGACTGCTATAAGTAATGCTTACTTAAGCAGAAATGACTCTCACAGCCATGGCAAACATCAGTTTCACTTACACAGCTCCAGCAAGTAATCTTCTACTAAACCCAGGGTTCCATGGGAAAAAATATGTGTAAAAGGGTAACTGCTTTTAAAAATAATTGTGTGAAAACAATTATGTGATAAATGCTAATCCCTATTTTCAGATGTTATTATTGTTACATAAGAAAAACATTCCCTGAATCTCATGTTAAATCACATGCAACACACAACATTAAAAAGTATACAGACAAAAACATACATGTGATACACATTCAACAGGGTGCATATTCCACAAGTGTGGGTACCACAATTGTAACAGCTATGGAAGATCGTTGTAAAATACCCGCTTTTATGTTTATACTGTCTTTTGTTTGCCACTTAACCGCTTGTTCTTAATTACGCATGCACTTTAGAACACAAGTACTTTAAATCACAGTCACATAGGTAAGAAATGGAATGATACCTGATTTTAGACATAATATAGTATCTCTTTAAGCCCAGTACACGAGTGGGGATTTTTAGCCCAAGTAGAGTTTTTCTTAATGGTATATTTATTTTATTTTTTAACTCTATTAGCACTGGTTAGCATGAGGCTCGTTTTAGCACATGCACTTTATTAAATTATGCATTGTATATACAAGTTTAATGAATTTTAAACATCTTTGCACCATACCAATTGTTACCCCACATAATCTTTTATGGTTTTTAAATGATTTTATCTCAGGTTCTAATTGTAAACAATATTGATAGTGTTATGTGCCTGGGCTAGGCCCATGTAGTGAAGCTGCTCATTTCTTACATTGTCCGATTTTTCACAATAACATTTCTGGTGTGACCTTTTGCACATATTTGCGTGCATGACAATGTTGGATTAATTTCCCTGACACTATTTTGTTTAAACATCTAGCTTTGCACAAAATTATCATGATGCTTTGAACATCATGTCCAAGGCCCTTCTACGTAGTATATACATATGTTGTTTCTATCTTCATCCAAAGTGTGACAGGCCTATCTACATATCAATCAATCATTCAATCAATCAAGGTGTTGTAAGGCGCGGTTACCCACCTGTAAGGGTCTCAAGGTGCTGGGGGTGGGGCCCTGCTGGTTGAACTGGGAGGAGGATCATTCGAAGAGCTAGATCTTGAGGCCATTCCTGAATTGCGCTGATTGCCTGAGGTGCAGGGGTAGGGTATTCAGGTCTTGGTTGTGAGGTCAGAGAACGATCTTCCTTCATTTCTGGTCTTGTGGATACTGGGGTTGGAGGCGAGGGCAAGTTGTGAGGATTGGAGTTGTCTGGCAGGTATGTGAAATGTGAGGCGGTGGTTCAACTACGCTGGTCCTTTGTCATGTAGAGCTTTGTAGGTGTGATTGAAGAGCTTTAAAGTAACTCTCTTGTTGACTGGGAGCCCGTGGAGTTGCCAGTGGTGTTGCGTGATATGGCTGCAACAGGGGATATGGAGGACCAGTCTGTGGCGGCGTTTTCGACGTTCTGAACTTTCTTGAGCTGTTTCTGGGTGACGTCCCCATAGAGTGTGTTGCCATAGTTGAGTCTGCCAGCGATGAGTGCGTAGGTGACCGTTCTTCTGAATTTTGGAGGGATCCATCTGAATGTCTTTTGGAGCAGACGGAGCATGTGGAAGCAGGCTGCGTCAGAAGCAGACTGCCTTAATTTGGCGGGTCATTGTGACTGAAGAGTCCAGAATGATACCAAAGTTGCGTGCGTGGTCTGTCAGTGTGGGCGGAGATCCCAGATCGGCTGGCCACCAGCAGTTATCCCAGGCTGAAGGGGTGGGTCCCAGGATGAGTACTTTGGTCTTGTCCCAGTCGACCGTGAGGCAGCTGTCTTTTATCCATGTGGACATATCCATAACATCACTAATCTATACGCACATTGGCAGGCTGCTTACTATTTTAAATGAAGAGCATCTCATAAGATGAGTAGAGGAGGCACTTCATGTGACACAGAGGGTCCCTGCATGCTGAGACTTCACCATGCAGCAGTCCGACATCTCCGTAAAGGGGTGTCAGTTCATGACCAAGACGGGCTCCTACATTCTCTCCCGCCAGGCAATGGGGTTTGATCGTCCCTCAGGGGGATTCTTGGCTTTACACCCACACACCCTCTAGCTACACTTAGAGTAGGGTCTCACATAGTAGGAGTACGCCTGATTACTGCCTTCTTTATATGTTTGCATATATAAACTGTTTTAGCACCAGGGAAGAGCTATATCTATTATTTACTCTTCTGGTGCTTGTAATCACTTTCATCTGCTTCTGTCTATTCATTACCGCAGCACATGTATTCTATACTAAAATAACGTTGGTTCAATAAATATATTGAAAACGTCCCACTGTGCATTCTGTATATTTCTCTGTGCACAAGAAAGAAAGAGTGACTAGGTAAAAGGTTCTGATCTGTTTCCACGATCCCTGAGGGATCAGGGTTGTCATATTCACTGGTTGCCAGAAACCATTCGCTCCCTGGTAAGGTTAGGGGGGCTTATAGTGACACTGTAAGCTAGCTGGTCTCTAGGCCACCATATCCTGCAGGGGTGCCCAGAATCAGACTAGGCACCTCGCCCAAAGTTTATGTTGTCTAACAAACCACAGATCCTATGGATTGGTAGGAACTACATGACAATAGAATTGGCTCACCAATTATAAAATCATGCTGGGTGAGGGGTTTAATATTCTATCTTTTGACATCATATGTGTATAACTTGTATTACATTGCATCTTTTTTTTTCCAAACTTATTTTTATTGGCGTCATATCAGTAAATGCAGTACATTATAAGGAGAGCGTTAAGCAACATAGGTCATAACAATGTAACACCTCCTATGTAGGGCTGTCTTGTAATACAATGTAGGCACTCAAAGCTTTCTCTTACAGTGTTATCTAAGAGCAGGGTACAGTTTTCGTTGTCTCTAAAGCTCCGAGTGGGTCAAATGAACAATCGTTGCATGCAGTCCGTCTTTCTTTTGTGACAAAGTTTTGACATGGCACTCTCCAACAGGGAGATTACCGTAAAAGGGAAATAAGAAACTCAAAAACAGAACAAAGTAAGTCCCCAAAACTAAATTAGGAGAAAAGTAAAACCCACCCTCAAAACCCACCCACAAAATGGTGGTGGCGGCGATCTATCGCCTGAATGACACAGGAACTAATCAGTTATGAATATTATTAAAATTGGAAGAGGTTCATAATTCTGATGGAGGGGGGGCCAGACAGCTTGCGGAAGTCCCCGCATGAGGAAGGTGACTATCGGGCCCCATTTATATTGAAGGTTTTTGTAGTCATCTCGGAAGATGTCAGACATCCTCTCGAGACTTAATAGCTTCCAGAGGCAAGAGTGCCACAGTGAGATAGCGGGTGCCTCCTTTTTCTTCCAGGCCGCCGCAATTGCTGTTTTTGCCGCCACAATACAGGTTCACATGATGTCCTTATCGGCCTTGGTTTGATGTTCTAAAGAAGGGTCACGGAGACCCAGCAGTGTCTCTGCTATAGAGGTCGAGATGGGGTAGCCCAGTATCTCTTTAATGTGAGCAAGTATTTCTTCCCAAAATGGCCGGATAGTGGGATAGTCCCACCAAATGTGATGAAAATCCCCCACTAGGCCGCAGTCCCTCCAGCACAGATCCGATGTGTTTGGGAATATGAGTTTAAGCTTAGAGGGGTATAGGTACCAGTCCATCATAGTTTTAAGGTGGGCCTCACGCAATTTCACAGAATTATTGCATTTTGTGATGTCGGACAACAGTCCCTCCCATTCCCTGTCAGAGATTGCACGTTGAAGAAGTTCCTCCCACATGTGTGTGTACCGAGGTCTTGGGAGCGCGTGGAGTTGAGTAGATATTTGTAAAGGAAGGAGATCATCCCTTTCATGGAGTTGGCACTCTGGACATATGTTTCAAATTTTGTGAGTGGCCGTGTAGCTGCTTTGTGAGGGGAGATGGCCCAGTGTTATAGTTGGAGGTAGCGAAAGTGTTCTAACGGCTCCAAACCATAGTCCTTCCTGCAATTCTCGAAGGTAAGCATGTTGGCGTTATGAAAGAGTGTTAGTGCCCGGCTTCCGCCTTCTTTCCAGGCATCAAAGGGGCCCTCATGAAGAGCCGGTAGGAAGTCTGGGTTAAAGTGGAGTGGGGTGTAGGGCGAGGGGAAGGTGGTCCACTGGTCGTTGTTAGAAATGGTGTCCCAGACTGTCAAAGTGGTGCGAGTGGGGGTGCTGATGTAGGAATTCTTTGATCTATCTTTCTTGGGGCGCCATATGAGATCCCAAATAGTCTGACTCGTGACGGAGCGGTCCATGTGTAGCCAGTGTTTCTCTGACTCGCGCTTGGACCATTCAGTTACCACTCTTAGTTGTGCTGCTTTGTAATAAAGGCTGAAATCAGGTAGACCTACCCCGCCCTCAGATCTTAAGCGTCGTAGCATTGAATAAGAGAAGCGTGCCCGGCCACCCTGCCAGATGAATTTTGATATCACAGATTTAAGACATTGCATCTTTTAATGTTTTTTTAACTGAATAAAGAATATTACAATCCTACCTACCTATAACAGCACACATATTTGATCATGTACAACACACATATCTGAAAACAGTACAATTGAAACCTTGTGCAGATATAAGATACAATACTGCTAGTTCTCATGGTTGGGTATCACAGTGCTCACAGCCGCACTTTCCTCTGATCACGTGCCATGTACTAAACTTCCAACAGTACAAATTCAACAAAACATTGCACACACATCCAACAAAGCACATATACGCCACCTGGTTGATTATATTAATGCATACAATACACCTCTAATCACAGACAACATAATATTAAACAGTAGAGTTCTGGTAAAACATTTGCACAGAACCAAAAAACATAAAAAGTCCTTACCATGCTCACATGAGCACACATTTTTAATCACAGGTCAGACATTCTACAGTATATAACTGACGGAAGCTTGCAAGCACATCCAATGCAGCACAAATATTCCATATGGTTGGGCATTATAAGAGCATACATCCCTAATCACACCTCACATACCGAAAATTCAATAACACTGACTAAAAATAACTTTGAACACATATTATACATAGCATGTGTTTCCAAAAAGATGGGTATCACTGTGCTCACAGTGGCACACATAACATCAAACAGTTCACGTTGGATACACGTGTGAACATATATCTGGCTAAAGAAAAGGTATGCCAAAAATAGTTGTGTCTCACCATGCTCACAAATGCACTCTCCACTAGGACACATCACATGCTATTCTACAGCAGAACACATTAAGACAGAACTCCTAACATACATCACAGCCCAAATATATCAATAACTGGCTATTATGGCACCCAACTGCACTCACTTCTGCAACTTCCATACACGGATACATCTGACGGTCAATGGGCATGTCTACCAACCTCTTAGAAGCATAATCAGTTTCAGAAAACCCTGCAGTGTCACCAATCAATCACTGTGAATTCTCATCCATATCTCATTGAAGATCCGAGATTCCTTGTCAGAGGAACACAACTATACACCTACTGGCAGTGCATGTTTACAGTCCAAACCACACTCCATTCTTCAGCAGAAACCTCAGAATTGTTTAGAATGTCTCCACAACACAGCATAAAATAACATGAATTAAGAAAACATTAGGTCAAGTATTAAAACAACTAATTTAGTGAAAGAAAAACAAAAGCAAACATTGCGTTTATTTTTGGAGAATCAATAACCCTGCATTGCAATCATCACATGTGTGAATGCAGACTCTTTGCATTGTCTTCTTTGTTCCCTTCTTGGCTCTTCCATGGCTGTGTCTACAGATACGTAATTTTAGTGTGCGTGGTAAGTTACATATGCAATTGCACACACGCTCTCTTTTGTGAATTAGACATACTCTGTGTAAATTACAGAGCTACTTTGGTAGTGTGTGCTTTAGGACAACATCCCTTTTTGCAAATTGGCCTCATCGTCGATCGAGTAGAAGCTCTGTCATGTCCACCAAGGACCCACTATTGATGTCTACTTACTTCACCGGACTCCAAGATAAGCACAAACAAAAGGACAATAGTGGTTTATTTTTGCAGACGTTGTTTATTACGGGCAAATTCGGGATATGAAATATACCACGTCAAGCATAAAAGCATTCATCCTCAAAAGTAACAAAACACTGGATCTTTAAGATTTTACCTAGAGACACTGTAGGGTATTCTTCGGGATTTCCGGTGTCCGAAAGAGTCTTCTCTGTAGGCACGTCCTTACTGCAAACAAATGCAATAGCTTTAGTTATTAAACTCAGCTACAGGAAGAAACAATCATTCTAAAAAAATTATTTAACACATGCAAGTATTTTAAATAGAAAACAAAGTATTGCATTTGTTATTCGTGTGCACAGCCATATAGTTTCAACATATTTGGACGTATTTGTTTATGACGATTTCGTAAATTTATAAACAAATACAAGCTTAAATATCTAGGTCTTTTGATACTGTATCTGCTGAGATTTGCTGCTTTATTGAAATCATAAGTACGGTTTAAACATTGACGACATCTATTAGGCGAAATAACTGTGTTCAGGATCAGTCAGAAATGCACTGGAGATTTGTAACAGATGGCATTTCAGAATATGCATGCTGGTGGATGCTAATAAAACCCTACGATGTTTTGGTGTTTATCCAGATTTCGCCTTCAGCAAATATTAGTATACACACTGTATTACAAGAGACTTAATATTCACATAATTTTTCACAGCTATAATTTTTCATAGCAGTGGTTTCAATATTGACGTCATCTATTGCAAACAAAAATATAATGTTATATAAACAGAAATTAAAGATAGCTGTATCATTATAACAAGAGCTGCTGGAATGAAACTAGTAATCAAAATTATATTTTCGATTTGCAGTTTCATTTGAGTCAAAACATTTAGCTCTTACTCAAACACTCCATTGCCCCTGCCTTTTAGAATGCCATAACTACCATACCGCAAGACCAACATACGTTTTATGTAAGGAGATTCAATGCATTCGTCCATGTACACAGAGATATCTTATTTAAGGTATTGTTTTGTGAGTTACACTTTTATTGCGAGTTGGACATCCCAAAATATGTATTTAGTTATTTATGCATTTTCATAGATAGCTACCCAGTCAAAGGAGTCAATGCTGGAATAGCAACAAATTGTCCTGCGTCCTTTACAAAGAACAAATATCAGTCTTAAACAATGGACATTGTAATGCTACTCGCCGGAGTAATGTCAAACCATAGAGTACATGTAACATTTCCTTCACCAGATACAAGCTTTGTTGCAGAGAGGAGAACAGCTTTGGTTTTAGTTTAGGAGGATATTGCAGGGTCTATTGCAATAAAATTCCCACTCAGTTTTTTTTGTAATACTATGGCCTGTATGACATGACCGATGTCACTGCTTTGGAAAAATGGTTGAAGCGTGGCCGTGGCCTATTTGGTATTATATGGTGGTGTCAGAGCTACATTTTGATTTACATATTAATATGAACATTTTGCAATTAAAATAAAACTGCTATGAAGCACAGAACCGTGTTTTCCCGGCCTATGCTAAACTAGGCCTCAACTAGCAAGGGCGGCTCCTCCATTGGAGC
The DNA here is from genome assembly GCF_964204655.1 of Triturus cristatus. Lineage (NCBI taxonomy): Eukaryota > Metazoa > Chordata > Amphibia > Caudata > Salamandridae > Triturus > Triturus cristatus. The sequence continues at coordinate 534,711,472 of NC_140589.1, forward strand.
GAAGGAGCGTCGCCCCCACATAAATGCCCCGAAATGCCCCCAGATGAAAAATAAAATGGTAATTCATTACCATTTTATTTTTCATCGTCCCATCCTGAACCAAGAGTGGTAGGCAGAGGGCTGCCTTTGCACTTTTTAAAGTGCACACCTCTCACATGCGCACTTTAAACATCTCGACCCAGCTGTCTTAAGACAGCTGGGTTGAGAGCAAGTGCAAGCCTCTAGAGCACTGTGTACTACTGGGTGAGGTCGCTCCCTCCAATCAGGGTGCTGCTCACAAGCTGCATGTGAGCAGCCCCAGCATTGGGCAAGTGAGTTTGCTCATACCCACAGTCCTGCACTGAAGAAAGAAGAGGTCTGGTGGAGCACAGCGCCTGTAAGGTAAGTGTCTCTTTTGTTTTTTATTTTATCCTCCTCTCCCCTTAGATGCAAGCCGCCACTGCAACTAGGCCTTGTCTCCATTTTGTACACACATGGCACTATAATACTTATATTGTATTTATATTTCTCATGCAGTAAAATGTGCACCACTCATTTTGTGATAAAATTTGGTTCTGGAAGAACTTCAGATACTTTTGATGGCTTTTACTGCACACACACACACTGTAGCCTATTCAATAATGAGTCTTTCCATTGATTTCTAAACCAGATTTGTTCTGGATACTCTAATGGCAATAGATCAGAAGGGACTTATTAATATTCATCTAGGGCAATAGTGCTCGGATGTTTTTTATATTACTGTGTCATGAATCAACAATATATTTATACTTTTGCTCGCACTGTGCTGACTGTCTGATTTCCTTTGCTTTCTATGGTGAAAATAACTCAAAACAAGCAAAGAAAAAAAGACATTTGAGGTGAACAGATACGCTGGTGTTGTAGGGTGCTCTAGACAGGAGCTGCTCTCCATCTAAACTTGTGAACTTTTACATAATTGGTGTGGCAAGCTTACTCTGAAAGTGTTTCGTTTTCACACACACAGATACACGCACACACACACACACACGATTAGTTTTGAAAATTATGTGAAGACTCGTCAAATGGTGCCAAAGATATTGGCAAAACAAAAAATGCTCTTCCCATGGAAACCAGGTCCTAACTAAAGCTACCTACTGGCACCCGCCAGTAGGTAGTTATGGTTAGGGCAGAAGTTTCTATGGAAAAGTGTGTTTTGTTTTGCCAATAATTTTGGCGCAGCTTGACGAATCTTCACACATTTGTTTTTTTTACAAAACATCTCCTTTTTGGTTCAGCTGCTGTGTTGAACATTTCGGGGTTATCCATCAAGCGGGGGTTGAGAAAAAAGGAGGGTCCCAAAATGCATTTTCCCCATGTTATGTCCATGGGGATTTTTCATTTTTGAACACAAATACATCCCGAACAGCTGGACAGAATTACACAAAATTTGGCAGAAAGATACATGTTGGTCTGGATACCGTGCTTTTTGTGAGTTGGTGTAAATCCGTTCAGTAGTTTCAGAGATATTTGAGTTTAAAGAATAGAGATATCTGGGGATGCGAGTTCTTGCAGTGGACTCGTGGCTACTACTGAAATTTGATTGGTTGCCAACACTTCAACCAGGAAGTGTTGGCAGCCATCTTGAAGCTGAGTTCCACCAAAAAAGAAAAAAAAAAGAAAAGGGTGTAGGATAGGAATACCCTGACGTCCCAGATGGTCCAACAGGATTTAAAAGCCAATTTTTTTATTTGAATTTTGGGTGGAACCCCGGCTTTCTGGCAAAATAAAAAAAAACACGCACATCTTTTTCACTTAGGTGTTATAAAAAACACTGTTCTCGAGTGGGCCAAATCTAGAGGACAGTGTTATTTTATAATGCAGGAGGTGCCAGTGTGGCTTTTTGTTAAATTAGTGCATATGGCCTCCTGCACAGCCCTAGGGACTGCCACCTCCCCTGGGCTTTAGCTAAAATAAATGAGGGGAGCCATGTGCCCACCCCTGCAGCCCCTGGGACTGCCACCTCCCTGGGGCAATTAACAATAAAATGCGGAAGGGCCCACACGGCCCCCCGCAGCCCCAGGGACGCCACCTCCCTGGGACAATTACCATAGGAATGAGGGGGGCCCACATGGCCACCCGGCAGCCACAGGGACCGCCACCTCCCCGGGCCTCAAATAATATAATGAACGGGGTCCGTTGTGGATCCTCATTCCCGAGGACCACCACCTCCCCAGGGCTAAATGAAAAAAAGGAGGATGTCTGCGCAGCACCCTTCGAGGAGCCAAAGATTGTCCTGGGAATCGCCACCCCCAAGGGCCGGCTCCTGCTATGTCTCAGGGTGCCTATCTCCGGAACCTAGCCATTTGCTATGGCTTGGTGGGAGCTTTACCGCTCCTGCCAAGCCATAGCCAACTGTGCTCGCTTTCAGCAAGCACAATTGCTTTGACAGAGAGGGAGCTCCGTGTTAGCTTCGTGAAGACAGATTTGGAGCATCCAGACGTTTAAATCCCACACAACAAGAAGCCCAAGTCTGAGGAATACCAGCATTTATTTCATTTCAAACCAGCAGCATTGCTTTCTCTTTCCCTGACTCATTTCGCCTGCCCCAGCAGCCTTGTTCACACATGAGCCAAACTGCAGTGCATAGTGCTGGAGGCCTTAAATCCAAATTAACATGTGACCTTTAGTGCAAACATCAACTCCTACAATGCACTTGTGAAGTAAATGGAGGCCCAGTAGGAGGCAGAAGCAGAAGCCCGTCAGCATAGGATCTAAATATCGATATTCAGAATCTTGCAAATTTGACCACAAATTAAACGAAGAAAATAAAATAAAGGGTGAAAACGATACTTACAAAGACCGGCATCTGAGGTGTTTGTGTTCCTCTGTATGGTGAGTCACAGAAGGTGACAACGTCTGTTGAATTTATATTTATATATATTTTCATATCTGCCCATAAATATTTTGCCATTTTAAAATTAGTGAGCTGTTAAGCCGACTGAGAAGGGTAGGCTGAGTAACGAGTAAACAGATGTGGAAAGGGTCTGTTGTCCTCATGCAAACATCACTCCCTTGAATTATTTTGAACCCCTTTAAAAATATATAATGCATCAAATTACAATAAAAAATAGCTTCTGGCACATTTTGAACCCGCTGGTTTCATGCCTGCATTAACAATTCAGTGTTAGTTTACTTCAGCCTGCTCCTCAGAAAACCCTTTAAATTCAAAAGCTCCTATGCTAACAAAATAGCATTCAAGAGTGCCGCACTTTCGTCTTAAATAAAACATGTCTGCGCTCTAGTTATTCATTTGAACTCGGTGGTGACTCTGCAGTTGATTAATAGGGAGTTAAATGAAAGACTGCTGCTGCTGTTACAAATACACTTTTCTCTATGCATTTCAGAATATTTTCCTGGGAGATATTTGAGAACTCATAAAACTGTGTCCTAATGTTACTTTCCAGAGCACTAACCATAATTTCTAAGACAAAAAGAACCACTGCATTGTGTTAATTTCCAAGGGAAATACTTTACTTTTCACAGCGTTGACTTCATCAAGATAGCTTCAGATGTGCTACACTTTTGTCATACATACAGAATGGCATTGCTCTAGTTGTTCTTTAGAACACTGTGGGGAGCTGCAGTGGAGCACTGGGGAGTTACATGACAGAATGCTGCTGAAGTTGAAAGTACATGCTATAGTCTGCATGTCAGAATGTTTTAGTGACATTGATGAGCAAGCTGTTTGAAAACTGATAGAAAATGGGTTCTCATGTTAGGCTTGTTAAGCACTAAAAATAATTTCTATGACAAGCAGAACGCTCTCATTTCATTCATTTCTGAAGGAAATGCTTGAAGGTTTTCATCTTTGATTCCATCCAAATCATAAATACAGGATATTGCGCTCTGGTTGTTCATTAGAGCCCTGTGGGAAGCTGCAGCAGAGCACTGGGGAATCCACTGACAGGAGGCTGCTGCTGTTGGAAGTACATGGTTTGTACCGAGTATCAAACTTTATCCTCTAACGGCTCAGGAAGAAATTGTGTTCTCATTTTAGCTTCTGGGGCACCTTCCATAACCTGTGTGAGAAAATCATGACAGTAAACAGTTTTCTACCAAACATGGTATGTCAAATATCAGCAGGGGATCATCATTTTTCACACTGTAAAATTACCTGGAAACTCACGAGAATTTCTAAAATGAGTATAACACCACCAAAAACTGGTTTATATCATGACAAAAATATGTTGTTGTGCTTGATATGTGCTCCTTTTCGTGACCCTCAAATCTAGCATTAATTTAAATGCCGGTCAATGAGGACCATAGCTGAGTCCTACAACTGCTGCCACAACACGTTGTTCATGTCGATCAAGACAACTAAGAGGGGTCCTTTGGCCTCCCAAAACATCACTGGGGGTCAGGGTGTGCTCACTTATATATTTTGTATTTATTAATTTCTATGACACAGGGGCCATGTGCCTGAGTTCTGAATGGCTGCTCAACTTATTGTACATGTTATGGACAGCCAATCAGGGTTAACTAGTCACCTTTTAAAGTGGCTAATTTGAGCATATTTGGACACCAACCATCTTAATATGCCTATTTTTTTAACCCCTGCATGACCACCCAGAGCACCACTTTAAAAGGATATTTCTCAAAAATGGCTGTACAGATTTACACCAAATCAGAAAGCTTGCTGAGTAAAGTTCTATATTGTTTTGCTAATTTGTTGTAATTTTGTTCCATGTGGTCATTTTATTTCTGAAGCTGCAACAGTAGTTTCCAACGGGAATTAACATGCAAAATTAAGTTTTGAGATCCCCCTTTTTCTTGGCCTCTGCTTGATGGATTACCCCAAATCTTTCTAGGAAGGAACTGAGTTGGATGAACTTTTTTGGAAAGTTTAACGTGTCAAATGTTTGGTGAAACAAAATGCTCTTCCTATGGAAACTGTGGACTGCATTCTAGACAGTCAGCATGGTTTGGAATCGGGCATGAGAAAGGTTCAAAATTCCATATCTAGAGATAATCGGCTTTCCTCTCTTACATTGCGAGGAGGAAATTAGAGCTCAACCCAAGTGGAGCCCTTTGAAAAAACCTTTCAGAAAGTATCAAAAAGTGGACTGTTCCTACCGATGGAGTGCGATTCGTCTTTAGAAACTGTACTGAAAACTCACTTTGCACCTTAGTCGTTCACTGAACATAACTGTGTTATAGAAGTAGCATATCTGAAGAAGCAGAAACAGTAGTTTTCCTGGGGAAAATTATGTGAAATACTCCATTAGTGAAAACATGGAAAAGGAAGTCTGAAATTAGGTTGGAAAAGTGCTCAAAATAATTCCATCTATAGACTGTTGTAGAGCCTTAATTTGTCACAGTCTGCATGAGTGACTTGAATAGGAGACAAAGAGAAATACAACCTCAAACGCAAACAACTCAACACTGCTTCTTAATACATCCCTTTGAAAAGTCATAATCAACTGTGCACACCAGCCTAGGCCTTAAGGTAGAAAGCTATCCATTCTAGGAAGTCTGCATACTTTGAGTCAAGTATGAGGCAGCTCCCATATTTGAGATATTCAGAAATCTTTACTTCCCTCTCTTGCATTCTGAAAAAGAAATTGGAGCTCCACCCTTGTGGAAACCTTTAAAAACACCCTTGAAAAAGTGCTTTAAAAGAGGTTTGCTGCTAGACATACCAAAGGAGTGAGATTCACCTTGTGAAAGAGGAATAAAAAGGCACTGTGCAGCTTACTTGACCACTTAAAGTGACTGAGGTATACGAACACTATATTGCAGCAAGTGGAAATCGTGGTTCAACCTGTGAAAAAGTACATGGAATTGCTCTGTTAGTAACTGAAGAAAACATTCAAAATGAAGCCTGAAATTGAGCCTGAAAAGTGCAGTATAATTTGTAAACCGCTGCAGATTCTTGATTTCTTGTAGTCTGCATTATGACTTCAGTTGGTGACAAAGGAAAATTCAAACTCAAACTGAAGTATCTCACCCCTAACAAATGCGTCTGAAACCCCATAATTAAACAGTACATCTCAGCATAGGCCATAATGTGGAAAACTGAGTATTCTAGAAAATCGGCTTGGTTAGGAGTTGGGTCCTAATTTCTCATCTAAAGACATGTTTGCTTTCCTCTCTTTCATCCTAAGAAAGAAATTGAAGCTCATCCCATGTAGAATTCGTTGAAAACACCTGTCAGAAAGAGTCAAAAGTCATCTAGAAAAAACGACTGTGGTATAGAATTAGCATATCTGAAGAAGTAGAAATAGTTAGTTTAATCCGGGGAAAAGTGTGTGGAATAGTTGGTTTATAACTAGGAAAACATGGAAAATTAAGCCTGGAACTAGGCCTGAACAGTACTTAAAATCATTTAATCTCTAAACAGCATTAGAACCTTAACTTGCTATGGACTTTATGTTGAGTTGCGTAGGTGTCAGTGAGAAAAACAACTTCAAACTCAAATAAATCACCTGTGCTTCCCAACACATCTGTCTGAAAAGTCATAATCAAGCGGTACACACCAGCCTAGGAGTTAAGTTAATAAACCACCCATTCTTGAAAATCAGCATGCTTTGGAGTCAAGAGTGAGGCTGCTCCCAAATTTGAGATCTTCAAAGATTTCTATTTCCTTTTCTTATATCCTGAAAAATAAATTGCAGCTCAGCCCACATGAAAGCATTAGAAACATGACTCAGATAGTGACTGAAATGAGGGTTGCTGCTAGGCGTACCGAAGGGGTAAACGTCTACTTTAGAAAGTTACTTTGCAGTTTACTCGCCACTGAACATTACTGAGGCATACAAGTACTACATGACAACAAGTACTAACAGTAGTTTATTCCTGGAAAAAGTATGTAGAATACTCCATTAGTTACTCATAAAATCAAGCAAACTGAAACGTAAACGTAGGCCTGAAATGTTCTAAAAGTATTTAATCTGTGAACAGTTGCAGTGCTTTAACCTTCTGAGGTCTGCATAAGAATGTGATGTGAAACTGTGTATTCAACAAAGTCAGCATGGTTAGAGTTGGGTGTCAGGCAGCTCCAAAATATTCCATCTAGAGATAACTTTACTTTCCTCTCTTATATCCTTGAATGTCAATGGAAGCCTTTGAAAACACCCTTTCATGAAGATCTGAAAAGAGCGCTGCTGTTAGGCCATCAGAAGAAGTGAGATTAAGCTTTAGAAAATGGCAAACTTACCTTGGACCTTAGTAGTCCACTGAACATGACTTAAGTATACAAAGTACTACATCTCAACAAGTAGAAACAGTAGTTTAATTAAAGGTTAGTGAAATAGTCAATCAGTAACTCATGAAAATGTGAATTGAAGTCTGAAAGTAGGCCAGGGAATTATTGAAAAGGATTTACAGCACTAAAGCGCCTACTTCTTGTGGTCTGAGTGATGGCTGGAGTCGTAAACAAAGGAAATTTAAAGTCAAACTGAAGTAATGCTACCCTAGTTCCTACCACATCTGTCTGAAAACTCACAATCAAACCAACAGACCAGCGAAGGGTTTAAGGTGAGAAGGTGTGCATTCTATAAAGTAAACATGAATTGGAGTTAGGTGTGATGCAGCTTTAAAATATTCCTTCTAGAGACATCTCTACTGTTCTCTCTTACTTCCTGAGAAATACATTGGTGCTGAACATAAGTTGAAGCCCTTAGAAAAAACCTTTCCAAAGGGTTTGACATGTGGGTTGCTTCTCGACCTATTGAAGAGGTGAGATTGAGGTTTAGAAAGTGGACTGAAAACTTAGGGCCTCATTGACAAGGCCCCTGCGCCACCAGAGCATCACTTGTTTGACACTCCAGTGGCGCAGTGTGCAGGCCCATATTTACAAGGCCACACAAAGACACTCTGCTTGGCTTTTCATGGCCTTGTAAATATGGCCCTCTTTCATGCAGTACTCTGCATGAAAGGGGCATTCCATGGGAGTTGCTGTGGGAGTTCTCGGCAACACCCATGGAATCTGAAACATTCAAAGATTTACAAGGTTTCATAAACTTGGGAATGTGTCAGATTCCTACGCCTCCCCAGGGGAGACGTAAGGGAGGTACAACGGGGAGAAATACCTTTATTTCTCCTTGTTTTTACTTTTTCTATGTGTGGTGAATTCTGCAGCACACACAGAAAGAGGAAAACACCCCTCGTTATTGGATTTGTGCAGAAAGGTGTCCCTTCCTGCACAAAAACAATCATCTCAACAACACAGGCACCCTTGCATCATGGCGCAAGGGTGCCTGCATTGGCACATGACAGCCCATTGTCTGCCAGCGCAGGGGGAAAGGACAGGAATGCACTGCATCTCATAAATATGACATATTCCTGCCCTTTTCTTTTGAAGCAGGGCAGCGCAGTGCAACAAGATTCCTTGCGGCGCGGCCCAGCGCTAAAACCTCATAAATGATGTCCTTAGTTCCCACCTTACATGTCCATTGAACATCATTGCAACATTCAGGTACTACATTTGAGAAGTAGAAACAGCAGTTTAACCCCAGGAAATATATGTGAACTATTCACCTTTGGAACCATGAAAAATGAAGTCGGAAAGTAGTCCAGAAAACTGCTGAAAATCCTTTAAGGTGTATTCAGCACTAGGTCTGAGTGATGACTGTAGTAGGTGACAGTGGAAAATCCAGACTGAAACCGAAGAAACTTGACCCTGCTTCCTAACACATTTGGTGGGAAACTGCACAATACACAAATTTGGTACAAGTTGGAGTTGGGTTTTCAGGCATATCCAAAATATTGTATCTTTATTTTGGGTTTTTAGGCATATCCAAAATATTGTATCTTTACTTTCCTCTACCACATCCTGAGCAAGAAATTGAGCTGAACATACGTGGAACCCTTCAGATTCCGCTTAGAAACACTCTTCAGAAGGTGTCTAAAAAGTGTGCTGTATCGAGGCCTATTGAAGGGAGGAAATGTGCCTTTGGAGACTGCACTGAAAACTCACTTTGCACCTTACTTGTCTGCTGAAAATGACTGCAGTATAAAAGTACTCCATATAAAGAAGTAGAAGCCTCATTTTAACCCAAGGAATATTATGTAAAACACTGCGTTTGCAATCTGTGAAAACATGTGATATGAAAGTAGGCCTGAAAAGAATGAAAATTATAGTTTGCAATTAAAAGTTTTCAATAGAGCTGAATTGTTTGTCATTCCTGCAAGTTTAATATGTAAACTACTGAGATGAATTCAAACAGACTTTGTTGGTTGCGGGACTCTGTGTCCCAGCTTAATTTTCACTGCAGGAGGAGGAGGAGCCCAGCCTGCCTGCGTTGTGCTTTCAAAAGTGCTGATTCCCTCCCATGGCATGGGACACGCGTGAGCAGTGCCCGGGCAAAGCCTGGGCAAAGGGTAAGCCCATCTGCGCCCGTCAGAGACCGGAGGAGGCTAGGCCAGGCCCCCCCCAGGACCCTTGATTTGCACTTTTCCCCGTCGCCTTCACCGTATAAACAGCCAGCCATTTGTGAGCCTTGAAGAGCGGTTAGTGGGCCCGAATTCCATCTCCCTCTCGGTGTAAGGTATGCTCAGCTGGGTTTTTTAATTCCTCTTTTTTACTGTTGACCTGGAAGCAAGTAACCTACTTTTCTCTTTTTTACACTGTGTTGCAGCGTGCAAAGGTTCCTGTTCCCTTTTGTCCCTATGTTGTTCTGGGCAAGTCTGGCCAAGTCTAGGTGACACCGTTTAGTGGTCCTCATTCTGTTGTTACACCACCGCGCCTTTGACCAAAGGGTACTGACTAAATAAAGTTTGGGCTAATGAGGAAAGAAAGGATGGCTGTGGCATTCCCTGTGGCCTGTCAATAACTACAATGAACTCTTTTCTACAGCGAGCAGTGGGGGTCCTAGACAAGGAAATTGAGCTTTGGCACGTTGGTTCTCCCGCTTCCCTGCAAACCAACTGTTCGCATGTTCATCTAGTCCTTGAAGAGGCCGGACTAAAGTATTGCGCAGTCCCGAGCTGGTGGAACTGGTGGATCCAGTCAGGGGGATCCCTCTCGCACCAGTTGGAGTAGTAGACACTCAGGATGTCATGGGCAAGGCTAGTGGGGCACTGTTGGACTTGGCCCTTCTGGCAAGTTCACCCCTAGAACTTTTTGCATTATCCTAGCCTTTTTCCTGTGTTGTACTAGTGGTTTTAGGCCTCTAGGCGCTTTCACACTGTGACCCAGTGGAAAGCACGTGCGCTCTGTGTGGTTGAATGAGACTGACCTGCCCTCCCTTAGGAATGCATGGGGGATCTGAGTGACCATGTTAGTTCCTGATGCGTGGGGAGTGCAGGGCCGAGTTTGGTATGTGCGGACTCGTGTGATGAAATGCTACGCGATGATGTGTGCGGCGTCAATGTACCTAGTGTGGAAGTGCCACTTGTAGAAGTTGGCATTTCTGTGTGCAGTGTATGATGAGTGCCTTGTCTCGCGATTGGCTGGCTGAGGTCATGTGACGGGCTAGGGAATCCCCAGAGTCAGGACGAGTCACCCAGTGGTGAATGGGGAGATCAGCAGCTAGATGGGTGGGAGGAGTACACCTGGGACCTGAATAGGGCTGGGCTTTCCCCACACAATGCTGGCTCCGCCCCCTGTGGTGCGACTGATGACCCTGGCCTATCCTGTGAATAGGGAGAGGGGCTGAGCAAAACAAAGTGCTCAAGAACCAGTTGCATCTGGTTTGCCCCTCCCCAGAACCTTGAGACAAAGGTATTATGTGTATAAAAAGGGGCTGTGTCCCCTTACAAAATTTTCTCTTTTTGGATCCTGACAGAGGGGGGCTTGCTGCTGGTGGGGCCCAGGAGGGACCGCCATGGGGGCTACCTCCCTGCTGGAGGGTCCTGTGTGCTGGCCCCTGGGCCCTAGCTTGCCCCCTGGACGCCTTCAGGACCCTTTTGGACCTTTTTGCTGGTCCCTTTACTCTGCCAAGGCTTGATACAGCCTTCAAGCGCCTGGGAAGCGCTTTGCCTTTACTTGCCTTCAAGCGCCTTGGGAAGCGCTGTACCTATTGGCTGAGGAGCACCTTCATTTGTGGCCAGCAGCGCTGAGCTGCGATAATTTACGGGGGGACCCCGACGTAGGGATTCCCCCGCTCTTTGCTGTGTTGTGTGGCGGGTGCCCACCCCGCATTGTGGCGCTCGTTGGCGGGTGCCCACCCCGCTTATTTGGTTGTCTTTGCTTGCAAGCGGGAGCCCATCCCGCGACTTTGCCGTCATTGACGCGGGTGCCCACCCCGCGGATTTGCTTGCTGTGCGCAAGTTGGACTGCGGGTGCCCACCCCGCCGGTAATTGCTTTCTGCGGTGGGAGCCCACCCCGCACGGAGAAATCGCCAAGTAGAATTCACCGCCGCGGCCGGGGAGAACTGGAAGTCAGGTAGCGTGTTGCCTGACGTGGGGCGGGACTTCCGCTTTCCAAAGGAAGCCCCGCGTCCACGGAGTCCCCCGGAAGCCGGCACAGAGAGGTGTGTCGATCCCCCAGCGTAGCTCTCGTGAAGTGAGAGCCCCGCCGCCCCAGAGAAAGCGGAGCGTGGTATGCTTCATCGTCGGCCCAGCAGAAGTTGAGCGGCAGGCGGGAGCCTACCCCGCCGTGAGGAGCCCGAAGGGCCGCCCGAGCCCGGTGAGTGAGGGCTCTAAGGGGGGCGAGAGAGAGGCACCAGTGCCGACTTCCTGGGCGGCCCCATCTAGCAGCGGGCCGCCCCAACCAGGGGGCAATTTGCTCGGTTAGAGCCCAGAGAGGGTCTGGAGTGCCACCTCCGTTTCGGCGAGGCTCAGGGGGCACCAGTTGCTCAGTGGTAGAGCGGCCCCAGAAGTCAGCGGGCCACTCCCACCTTGCCCCACAGTGTTGTTCAGAGCCACGGAGGCTCTAGGGGGCATTTCTTGTTGTTTGAGCCCAGCGAAGCTCCAAGGGGCCAGTCCTTTGTTTAGAGCCCAGAGGGGCTCAGGGGACAGTCAGTTGGCCAGAGCCTGCAAGGCTCCAGCGTTGGCCCCCCTCATTGTTCTACAGCTGCCCAGCACTTCGTGGGCAGCTGCTCCGTTTAGGCCCCTGACACTGGGACACAGGGCGTCCTAGCCCCAACAAGGCCAGTTGGCCTATGGACAATCACAGGTGGTGACTTATGTGAGTTTGGCGCAATTGTGTTTTTCTGTACCTCTGAATGTGTTTTTATGCGTCATGTGCCTTGTTTTTACACTGCTGAATGTATGTTATGCATCCGGTGCTTTCCTTCCCTACACCTCTGAATGTGTTGTGATGCCTCATGTGTAATGTGCTTATACCCCTACAGGTATTGTAATACTTAGGTGGTTGTTTTTCTCCTAGTACAGGTGGTGCTAGTGAGGTCCTGGTTCCCTGCGCAATATTCTCCTAAGGTGGTTAGGGTTGCATAGGTGGTACTTAACATTTACCAGTAGTTACTGGTTGTGTGCTACAGTGATTTACATTCTATGTTCTAAGTGATATTCTAAGTGCTAGTTCTAAAAGTGCTGATTCCTGACAGTGGTCCATGAGGCCCTGTCCCATGTAGATAATCCCCCTGTAAATTCTGCCCGTGCCAGTTGGCACAGTGTAAATTGTGTGAATATTATCTAAGGTGTTTTGATATAATACAAAGGCTATTTTTATATAATACCTTGTGTGGAGTTTCTTTTGTGGTGGGCCTTGGGTGTTGTTGCCTGGTGCGCGCGCAAACGCTTTGCACATTGCCTCCGGGATAAGCCTGACTGCTCGTGCCAAGCTACCAAGGGGGTGAGCAGGGGTTATCTTTGGCGTGTAACTCCCCTGCCCTGACTAGAGTGGTGGTTTCTGCCTGGCTTTGGCGCAAGCCTTAGCCAACCAGAAATCCCATTTCTAACTTTGGTGATCAGCGGTGGGATTAGGACTTGCGTTTGCGCAGTACCACAGCGACAGCTGGCTGCACTACAAAACTCTGCATTTAGATAATCACATGGAAAGGGATTATTGTTCTAAGTTTGTTTTTAAGTGTCATTTCTGTGGAAATGTGTTTCTGGATTCACCAGTAAGGGTGGGATCCAGTGGTGGCAGCAGATGTGTGTCCAGTGCATGTATTCCCATTCCCAGTTCCCGGGGTAATGGTACCTGTGTCACGTGGTGGTCAGGTTGAGAAATCAGGGGCAGTAGAAACTGTCTTACCAGTCTTGGGAGGGGTGGGGATGAATGTGTAATGCGCTGGGTGAATGTGAACGTCCCATTCCCAGTTCCGAGAGTAATAGTACCTGTGTCACGTGGTGGTCAGGTTGAGAAATCAGGGGCGGTAGAAACTGTCTTACTAGTCTGGGGGGTGTGTGTGTGGATGAATGGTGTGAGTTCTCTGAAATAAGGAGCTTGCTGAATACTTTGGTGTGAGTTCTCTGAAATAAGGAGCTTGCTGGTTGATTGGGTGTGAGTTCTCTGGGATAGGGAACTTGCATTGGGGAGTGATTCCAAAAGGAGTGGCTGAGGTGTCTTCTAGCCCAGCGTGGTGGATGAGGTTCAGAGTAGCCCAGCTAGGTCTCGGTGTAGGGGCTCACGTCCTGTCTCTGCGGAGAAGGAGTGGGTGGGACTGCGTGTCTCCAGGTGCCCGAAACCCAGTCTCAGGGCCTGGATGGTTTCTTTAGGGAACATCAGGTCGGGGGCCTAGGCTGTACCAATAAGTCATTTGAGGAGGATCTCCCAGCGTCTAGAGGACGTGGAGTGTCTGTAATCAGAGCTCCAGTCGTCCTGGTGTCTGGCGGTACCGCTCCAGTTGGGAGGGTGCGGAAGTCCAGAGTGAGGGGTGAGAGGAGGAGGGATTCCCCAGTGGGAACCAGTAGGTCAGGGACCAGCCGGGAGGGCTGAATCGCCACTGAGTGACCGTGGTGTCGCCACTTCTGTCCTGGGGGGTCTGCACGCACTGTCAGATGGACAGGAGGTAGTGAGATCCACGCCAGGCAGACTGTCACAAGACGCATTAGTTATGTGTCACCCTCGTTAAGTCCTGGTTCGCCAGGCATCTGACCAAAGGGTACGTCCCTCAGTTGGGGAGCCAGTAGTCGGTGTTTCCGGATCTGGACGTAAGGGCAGCTGTAGTCCTGAGGGCAGGGGAGGCTCATCTTGGGTGAAGAGACCATCCTCTACAGTGGAAGGGGGTGCAGAGGGAGGGAGTCCTCGCTTCTGACCCCCGTGGATCCCAGGTGGTAGACCAGTTGGTGGAGAGAGGTCCTGAACTAGTGGGAGAGTTGTGTTCTGGTGGGTGCTTCCCTGGGAGGGTGCGGAACCCCAGAAGTAGAGGTAGGGTGGGGCATTCTTGCCCGTGACCTCTGGTCAGCCTGAGGGTACGGACCCTAGGTTGAAGGATCTGTGGTAGTTGGGAATTACACTGAGAGGGAGAGTGGAGAATGGCTTGTATGCCAGGGGTTACTACCCCCCACTCTGGGTTTGGCAAGGACCAGTGGTATCTGGGTGGCCTAGGGCCTGGTCCTGGCCGTGGACAACTAGGTAGTACCAGTGGGGTAGCCTAGTTGGGCCTGAGTATTTTTTTCGTTTTTTTTTTTTTCAGATGGAACCACATTGATTGAGAATGGCGTAGAACCGGAGAGTGTCCCTGCAGTGCGGGCCTGCGTCCGTGTTCTATCGCCCCAAGCAGGGAAGACCATCACGGTGGTGATTGGTCTGCCCTGCGTTTTGGCTGGAAGGGGGTTGTGTTGGACTTGGCCCTTCTGGCAAGTTCACCCCTAGAACTTTTTGCATTATCCTAGCCTTTTTCCTGTGTTGTACTAGTGGTTTTAGGCCTCTAGGCGCTTTCACACTGTGTCCCAGTGGAAAGCGCGTGCGCTCTGACAGGTTGAATGAGACTAACCTACCCTCCCGTAGGATTGCATGGGGGATCTGAATGACCAGGTTAGTTCCTGATGCGTGGGGAGTGGAGGGCTGAGTTTGGTATGTGCGGACTCGTGTGATGAAATGCTGCGTGATGATGTGTGCGGCGTCAATGTACCTAGTGTGGAAGTGCCACTTCTGGAAGTTGGCATTTCTGTGTGCAGTGTGAGATGAGTGCCTTGTCTCGCGATTGGCTGGCTGAGGTCATGTGACGGGCTAGGGAATCCCCAGAGTCAGGAGGAGTCACCCAGTGGTGAATGGGGAGATCAGCATCTAGATGGGTGAGAGGAGTACACCTGGGACCTGAATAGGGCTGGGCTTTCCCCACACAATGCTGGCTCCGCCCCCTGTGGGGCGACTGATGACCCTGGCCTGTCCTGTGAATAGGGAGAGGGGCTGAGCAAAACAAAGTGCTCAAGAACCAGTTGCATCTGGTTTGCCCCTCCCCTGCACCTTGAGACAAAGGTATTATGTGTATAAAAAGGGGCTGTGTCCGCTTACAAAATTTTCTCTTTTTGGATCCTGACAGAGGGGGGCTTGCTGCTGGTGGGGCCCAGGAGGGACCGCCATGGGGGCTACCTCCCTGCTGGAGGGTCCTGTGTGCTGGCCCCTGGGCCCTACCTTGCCCCCTGGACGCCTTCAGGACCCTTTTGGACCTTTTTGCTGGTCCCTTTACTCTGCCAAGGCTTGATACAGCCTTCAAGCGCCTGGGAAGCGCTTTGCCTTTACTTGCCTTCAAGCGCCTTGGGAAGCGCTGTACCTATTGGCTGAGGAGCACGTTCATTTGTGGCCAGCAGCGCTGAGCTGCGATAATTTACGGGGGACCCCGACGTAGGGATTCCCCCGCTCTTTGCCGTGTTATGTGGCGGGTGCCCAACCCGCATTGTGGCGCTCGTTGGCGGGTGCCCACCCCGCTTATTTGGTTGTCTTTGCTTTCAAGTGGGAGCCCACCCCGCGACTTTGCCGTCATTGATGCGGGTGCCCACCCCGCGGATTTGTTTGCTGTGCGCAAGTTGGACTGCGGGTGCCCACCCTGCCGGTAATTGCTTTCTGCGGCGGGAGCCCACCCCGCACGGAGAAATCGCCAAGTAGAATTCACCGCCGCGGCCGGGGAGAACTGGAAGTCAGGTCACGTGTTGCCTGACGTGGGGCGGGACTTCCGCTTTCCAAAGGAAAGTGAGAGCCCCGCCGCCCCCAGAGAAAGCGGAGCGTGGTATGCTCCATCGTCGGCCCAGCAGAAGTTGAGCTACAGGCGGGAGCCTACCCCGCCGTGAGGAGCCCGAAGGGCTGCCCGAGCCCGGTGAGTGAGGGCTCTAAGGGGGGCGAGAGAGAGGCACCAGTGCCGGTGCCGACTTCCTGGGCGGCCCCGTCTAGCAGCGGGCCGCCCCAAACAGGGGGCAATTTGCTCAGTTAGAGCCCAGAGAGGCTCCGGAGTGCCACCTCCGTTTCGGCGAGGCTCAGGGGGCACCAGTTGCTCAGCGGGCCACTCCCACCTTGCCCCACAGTGTTGTTCAGAGCCACGGAGGCTCTAGGGGGCATTTCTTATTGTTTGAGCCCAGCGATGCTCCAAGGGGCCAGTCCTTTGTTTAGAGCCCAGAGGGGCTCAGGGGACAGTCAGTTGGTCAGAGCCTGCAAGGCTCCAGTGTTGGCCCCCCTCTGAATGTGTTGTGATGCATCATGTGTAATGTGCTTATACCCCTACAGCTATTGTAATACTTAGGTGGTGGTTTTTCTCCTAGTACAGGTGGTGCTAGTGAGGTCCTGGTTCCCTGCGCAATATTCTCCTAAGGTGGTTAGGGTTGCGTAGGTGGTACTTAACATTTACCAGTAGTTACTGGTTGTGTGCTACAGTGATTTACATTCTATGTTCTAAGTGATATTCTAAGTGCTAGTTCTAAAAGTGCTGATTCCTGACAGTGGTCCATGAGGCCCTGTCCCATGTAGATAACCCCCCTGTAATTTCTGCCCGTGCCAGTTGGCACAGTGTAAATTGTGTGAATATTATCTAATGTGTTTTGGTATAATACAAAGGCTATTTTCATATAATACCTTGTGTGGAGTTTCTTTTGTGGTGGGCCTTGGGTGTTGTTGCTGGGTGCGCGCGCAAACGCTTTACACATTGCCTCCGGGATAAGTCTGACTGCTCGTGCCAAGCTACCAAGGGGGTGAGCAGGGGTTATCTTTGGCGTGTAACTCCTCAGCCCTGACTAGAGTGGTGGTTTCTGCCTGGCTTTGGCGCAAGCCTTAGCCAACCAGAAATCCCATTTCTAACAGGCACAGACAGCAATAACGCCCGTGTCTGGTTGTAACACTATCCCCACCAAGCCAGTGGTGCCCATCCCTCTCGCCCTGGTGGGGGGTATTGGTAAGGGCATCAGGACTTTGTCAGGGGGCAAGCCAGAGCGGAGGTTTCGATATCTACCACATCAGGTGTGCAGGCCCTATCTAAAGCGGATTCGGCAGCCATGTTGGAATCATTTGTGGGTTCTCTCCTGGCTGGTCTAGACTCCAAATGACTCCAAATTGGAACCAATCAAGCTATGTCTTGTTTCCATTGAGAGGGAACTCTTTAATCTGTCCCAGCATAACATGATAGGCAGCAAAGCAGATAATAATGGCCCTGTGGCCACATCGGGATGTGGTGGTAATAAAAACTTTAGCCAGCCTGGTTGAAACTTTACAATTGGGGTGGACTCTTTGCCCCGCCCCATCTTGCATGCAAGCTCCCTCCAACCCATACAGCCTGCCCCACTACTGATCTCAAAGGAAGGGTCAAAGGAGGAAGCATCAACTCTGGAGAACCCCAGTACGAAGACCCACCCAGGCAGTAACAGGACCACCAGGAGGGAGTTTGGGATAGGCAGGGAACCTACTCCATCAATTGGAGTGCCGGGCATGCAGACTCAAGCCCAATCTCCCTCCATTTACCACCGGAAGCCTCATCATGGGTTTTGGTCCTGGAAAATGTACCTGTGTTGAAGACCAGTGCCATTGAAAACTTCCATCAGTTAAAGTGTTGCAATGGCTGAATAACAACACTATCCTGGGGTTTAGAGTACATCAACATAGTGTGCAGAGTTGCCTGGGTAGGAGGGTCCAAAAGGAAATGTAGTGGTGTATGTGTCATAATTAACTTTATTCGACCACACTTGGCAGAGAGACTTCTTCATGCCGCCAGCCTCTGTACCACTATGGGCCCTGCCACATCCATTGGGGCCCTCCCTCTGGGTTTGTTTTACAATCTCTTGTTACCGGCAACAACTCCAAGTTCATGGCACCCCAGGAGGCTTCCAGGTCTGTTCCACCAGGAGTGGCAACAGGTGTCTTCACCCATTCAAGTCTCAAATGCCAACACCCCCTAGGGCTTTAAGATGACTGTGATTAACTCCCAGTGTCATTGCCCGTGAACACGACAATTCCCTCTTTGCATCCCATTCCCATTCCCCAGCTGGACCAAGGCAGTCTCGGAGCAAGTTCTTGGATGGCAATTACTGTAACCTCATCTCATGGAACGTAGCTGGTTTGGCAAGCAAGTTTACAGACCCAGGGTGGTGCTGTTTAGTTAACAAGTTTGACGTCATATGTTTGCAGGAGACATGGGCCATTGGAAACTCCCTCTCTTTGGAGGGGTATAAGTCTTTTTTCGTTACTGCTAACCCCTCGAGGGCTGGTCGATCCAAGGGGGGCCTGGTTGTTTATGTTTATCTTAGGTTGAAATGTAATATTGTTGAACTGACCACGGATTACTAATGCTTGCAGGCCTTGTTAAACTCAAGTGGGTTTTGTAAATTATTGTTTTAGAACTTTTATAACATCTTGTCTACCAGAGGCCTGTAATATATCCCGGCTGGATTCTTTCCTGACCAATCTTAGTGTTTCCACTCGCCATATGACTCAATTTGTACTGATGTGAGATTTTAATATCCACTTATACAGGGCTCCAAATAATGCAGTCTACAGGGTGTTTTATCCTGTCCCCGTTTTGTAGGGATGCATTTAGAACTCAGTGGCAGTGTGATAATCTAAATGCCCTAATGAGCGGATTCGATCTTTTATCAGCAATGGGCAAACTGGATCCAGGCCAGACTGTCATCACCCCCACCTTCGAAGGGAATGGTAGCGATTCCTTGATAGATTTTATCTTCTTCTCCACCCCCCCCTTTCTATATAACATCTGATTTTTCCATCAAAGTGAGCATGCATAGCGGTCATAACCCCCTGTGTCTTTAAGCCAGCTGGCCCTTACTATGTCTGAACAAGGGAAGAGATAGGGGCAGAAGGCTCAAATGGGCTCAGATTATTCCTGATTCTTTTCATGAGATCATTACAGCCAAATGTCAAAATGCGATACAAATATGTTTGGCCGCACAGTCGGAGCCTGAAGAGATCACTGTCAATGCCTTTGTAGCCATTTCCCGCTCTATAGCTGACCTTGTGAAGGCTCCCGCCTCTAAAATGCATCCAGACAGCGCCCCAAGATGATTAGTTTCTTCCTGTTTGTGCGTGGCTAGGAAGCTTGAGAAAGCACTACACACCACTCCAAGAGACAGCTTCCTAGTAAGAACCTGTAGAAAGCCCTATAAAGAAGCGCTGGCCAGGTGTAAGGAGACATTAAAGGAGGATGCCTGGAGTAAGTTTATGGAGGCCAGTACACTCAAGAGTAGCACCAAGTTTTGGAGCATTGTCAAGAGTCCTTTCCTAGTAGCAAACACAGGAAATTACCTTGATGCCCACATTACTGAGAATGAATGGGTTAGCCACTTTGAGGAAATGTTTCGGTGCCCTCAGTCTTAGAGTTCTTATGGAGCGGGAGCGGAGAAATCAGCCCTGACAGTCTCTAAGGGGGAAGTCAGGTTGGGTATAGTGGGGATAACCCGTACCAAGGCCCCGGGGCCAGTTGGGATTCCCCCCAATCTTTACATCTCCAATCTGTAGTTGTGGGTCCCCATTCTGACTTCAGTTATCAATGTAGCTGTTAGATCTGGTCCCCTGATCTCATGGGCCATTTCCATCATTGTCCCAGTTTAAAAAAAAAGGAAACAGAGACTATGTGGTCAAAGTGGTTGGACACATGTTATTTGACAGGTTACCTAATTGGTCCCATGAGAATAACATTTTGTCAGAAGTCCAATATGGCTTCCACCCCGGACGTTTAACGGTAGATTAATTCTTGAATCTTTTTATGATTCTGAACAAGTACACAGTTGCCTGACCCGGTACCATCTACCTGGCCTTTATAGACCTGTCCTCTGCGTTTGATCGCGTGAACAGATGCAAGCTGTGGCAGACCTTGCTGACTCTGGGGGTGGACAGGGACATAGTTCTCTTTTTACAAGACCTACATCGAGACACAAAGGTGGTGGTCAGATATTCTGGTGATCTCAAGGTTACGTGCTCATTTTCTAGTCAAAGAGAGGTCTGTCAGGGCCCATTTCTTATTTAATGTATACATAAACAACCTAGAGAAGGTGCAATTGGAGACCAAGGTGGATGGCCCCCAGGTGGGACGGCGTGGCCTTCCTGTTCTGCTGTACGCACATGACGCTGTTTTGATGGGCAGGACCAAGAGGGGCCTGCAAAGGTTGTTAAATTCCTTTTTCCAATTCATGGAACTCAAAGTCCTGTCATGCAAGTAGGTGCTTGCTCCAGTAGGCCCTAGATCTTCAAGGTTGGCTTCTACCTTGGTCGCTAGGGCAAGTGTTTTCTCTGGATGCTAAGACGAACTGGGAGCCTCTAAATACCGCAAAAAGAATTACCTTACCCGGGAGAATGCAGCTATTTTTAATTTTGCTGCTAGACTAGGAAAAAGACCTCTGGGGCCATATTGCACCTTTATAGGGCCAAGTGCATCTCAAGCATTGTACGGCATTGAAATCTAGGGTTACACCATGCCTGACTACCTCCAAATGGTTGAAAATATTTTTGGGAGACAGGTTTGAGCCGTTTCCCAGGGTACCTCCACCTTTATTGTACACGAGGAGCTTGGTTTGAACTATCTCACTGACCTGATAGCCTACCGCCCAGTGTCATTATGGTTAAAAATATGGACTGGCAAGGAGACATCCTTAAACAAAATAATCCTAAGGGACTGTATGGCCCTTGACCATGTCTCTCAATTACAGTGGCTCAAATATTTCAAGGGGCACCTAGTGAGCCTGGGGAGTGATTTCTTTGCTAACCCTGAATCGAGCAACAAGAAGGACCTGGTTGACATTAAGGTGGCCTTCTTTAAACAGCAGGTAATAGCTAGGAAAAGCAATGAGCTATTGAAGCCCACTGTATATCGTTTCATCATGCTAAGATCCACACAGATGGTGGAACTGTACAATTAGGGTTTGTGAAATCATATGACCGTTTTTCACTGACCAGGTTACGGTTTGACCTCTTCCATTTTCTTTTCGCCCATCCAAGGGGGCAGCGTCTGTCACCCTGTGGCTGCGAAGGAAAGTCCTGAGAGGATATGCTTCATTTCCTGATATTCTGTAGTTTTAACAACCTACCCAGAAAGTCGTATTTAGCCCCACTTTTATTTTTTTACAAAAGCTTATGGGTAGTACAGTTTTTATGTGCTTAGCTTTTTTAAATCTGCTGTCAGGCTTAGGTCCAGTTGCGATGAACTAATTTGCCTTTAACATATTATTTATGGCACAATGCACTTTGTAATGCTATGCTCACCCCTCTGCCTATTAATTGTTTTTATCGGATGAGACCACTTGTTGTTAACCTGAGTGATTTTTCTTAATCAGGCCTTACTAGTGTGATCTAGGTGTCATTTGTACCTTGCTTTTCACATTCATCCTAGGTCAGCATCTTAATTGGTATGGTTTGCTGAGGAATGTTTTATTTACACTCAATGTGTGCTTTTACGGTTTTATCACATAAAACTGAATAAAGATTATTTTGACTTGACTACTGAGATAGAGAGCTAAAACCAAGAAAAAGGTGCAGAACGTCAGTGTAATTTCACTCCTTCATCAGATTACACCTAAGGTGAGCTTTGGCATGGCAGAATACATGAAAATACACAAAGATCAGGAAAGAACACTAATTCACAGGCAGATCAACCCATTCCCAAGCATTGGGGAAAAAAACAAATATGGTTTGGTACACACTGTGTGTTGTAAAAATTATGAAACTATTTCTTCCAGTAACCAACTTCAGAAGTACTGTTCTATTTTTTGCTGGACCTGGCCCTCTCTGCAGGGTCACCTACAAACTTTTTGCCTTCCCCCCTAATATTTTTTTAATTTTTTTATGTTGACAGTAGGACTCTGTGAACTTTACCACTGCTAACCAGTGCAAAAGGGCTTGTGTTCATTCTCTAGAACATGGTAAAATTGGCTTACACATGATTGGCAAATTTAATTTACGTGTAAGTCCCTGGTAAAGTGGAATGCCATATACCTAGAGATGGTAAATGAATTGCCACCAGTGGGCTTTCAGCACTCCTTGTGCCACCCACTCAAGTAGCCCATTAAAACATGTCTCAGGTCTGCCATTGGAGCCTGTATGCAGTTTTAAACTGTCAATTCAATTTGGCAAAATAGCCCCTTTGTGAGGCTTAAAACTCCCTTTTAAATACATATAATTCCCTCCTAGCGCAGGCTCTAAACAGCCCATAGGGCGGGATGCAGTGTATTTAAAACACTAGACATGTTCTGGTAGTAAAAATCTTCTAAATTCTTTCTTCACTACTGTGAGACCTACATCTCTCATAGGATAACATTAGGTTACCTTGTCACATTTAATAAGTGATAACCTTTGATTGAGAGCAGGTAGTTAATTCTTGTTTGGTGGATGAGGAATTGCAATTTAAAAACCCTCCTCAATGGTAAAGTCGAATTTTAACTCACAGTTCCGAAAATGCCACTTTTAGAAAGTTGGCATTTTCTTGTCCTAACCATTTGGTGCCTGCAGCATGTTCCTGGGTCACATGACTAGGTGTAGTTGGCCTTTTGTATTCCTCCCAGACAGCAATAGAGGGTTTGTGTGTTAGCAGGATGGTCTACCTCTGCCAGTATGGAGGGGGCAGAGCTGTCACCCACCAAACGTGCACTTCATATGTACTGGGCCAGCTCACACACAAAGTACACTAGCCTATTGTGCCCCTAGACTGATTGGGTTCAGGATAGGTAGGCAAGAAGTTCCACACACCTGGATAGGGGTAAAATTGCAGAAGCTTTACCCACTGAAGTGGGCACCAGGTAGAAAAAGGGGACCCTCAAACCCAGTCATAATTATAATAATCCTGTATCTGTGGATACTACATAAGAATGAGGCCCGGCTGTCCTCTTGCTTGAGGCCTGCCCTGTTTGCTGAGAAGGAAGACTCAACCTCCTCCCTTCATCCCAGGCTAAAGTGGCTATAAGGGTTAGCGGACTGACCTCCTACTCTGAGGCCCCTCTGCAATTGCCCAGCAGACCTGCTGCAACTGAACCTGCCTTAACTTGTAACTGGACCTGCCTGAACACGGATGGCCTCTGCTGGCATCTGCTGGAATGAGTACCTTATTCCCAAGAGACACCTCTCAGGTGCTGGACCCTTGATGTGGCATAAGTTGAACTTCTCATTGAAGAAAAGGAGAAATGCAGATGTTTTGTGCCCAAAAAAACACCTGGAATATTAAATGCACATTGTGCAATCAGGAGCTTCTCTATGCAGATCCTGGGCACTATTCCATGGGTATTTTAGTAATGTGTATACTACTAAGGTTGATGCACCCCAATGAGATTGCATGTGCCAGTTTTTGTGCAAAAGCAATTGATACACATGTGAGAGTATCATAAATATTTGTCCAAAAAATAAACTAAATAAACTAAACCAGTAAAAATGTTAATTTTTGTTACCATTGTTTAAAGAATTCAGGAAAAGAAAAAACTTACAAAAAGTAAAAAAAAATACAAAAAATTAATATCCACAGGTAAATGTCAAGAATGCACTGGAAACCTTTAACTTTGGCTAAAATCAAACATTTTCTTCTCATTTCTGTGAGGGTAAACTCTAGAATCTTTGGGATCCACATAATTCTTATCGTTCAGCATTCTCACACTTCTGATTAAAATTATACCCCACATGTATGATTTGGCTTAGAGCTACAACAGAAATCGACCAAACTAGGGACCATGTGAATGTGATGGTAACATCATCTGGTCACAGTTTTCCTCCGTTCCTGTTGCGAGTGCTAGGCCCAGCCTCACTAATAGGGTACCTTTTTCATTGAGATAAGTATGGGAGGGTTGTAGGGTATTATGATTAACAAAAAATAGTAGGTTCCATGCAAGCCACGTTACCCTGGATTCATATGGGTCTCTAGGTATCAGAAATACCCAGGCTTTGTAGGGTTTCCTGGTTGCCAGCCAACCCAGTGCCCAAACTGTGCAGCCATTCACCATGGCTAGTGGGAGGAAACTGGAATTTAACTCCTTGCTATATGCCCATATGTCAGAACTACACTAGAAAAAAACATTTCCTCTCACTGTCAATGTTGATGGGGATGCTCTAGGCCCCAGGAGGCAGAAACACTGCCAGGTGCATTCTGAGGTGGGGGCATGGGTGGATCCTGAGCAGGCCACCTCTTCCTCTTGTTTTTCCTCTTGTTTTTTTACAATTTTGTCCTAGTGTCTAATGACTTTCTGACAGCCAGGACAGAAAGAATATTGGGCTTGTTCTGAGGTGGGGTACGTCAGAATACCTGGATGTGCTGCCACAACCCCTATTTTTCTCAATTTGTTCATGGTGCCTGTTTGGATTTTGGGAAGATTAAGAGTGGCCTCCATATCATGTCCCCCCAGTATGACGGAAAGACTTCTGAGGTTGTTTTAATGTAAGTGTCTGATACTAGAGTGGGCAAGCACTCTCCTTTACCTTCATTTTCATTTTTCCTTGGTGTCTACTAGGCTCTCGGTTTGCTGGCGGGGGAGTCTGGGTGGGAAACAACTTGCACCTTACCAGGGTTAGGGGGTAGAAAGACTGCTGTGCTCAAGGATGGGGGGGCATTTGCCCATCCCCAGGGGGCCATTCGCCTCAACAAACATTTCCCTGATGTCTAGTGGGCGGATCTCTGCTTGGGGATGACAGTGCTGTGGCAATCCCCAAGCTAGGATCCAGCAGGGAGAGGCAGTTCTGGAAAGGGGACATTATCCCCTTTCCACCTCTAGAAAGGGGAGATGATCCCTTTTCCGTCGCTACCTCTTCTGGCTTGATTGTATATCAGGATAGCGTTATGTCTCCTAAGTACCACTCAAAATGAAACCAATTGTCACCTAATGGCACTGACTAGTTTCACTTTCATTCATACAGATGTTTACAGATAAATACAGACAGAAATCAATCTGTTTCCTGTCTGTATTTATTTTTAAAAGTGGAAAAATATAGAAAATTGTGCTTCTTGTGAGCGACTCACCATGCTGTTTTTTGTGATTTCCTGGACAACAGCTGAGCAGATAGACAGCATGGGAAGTTAAAAAGCAGGTTGAGATTTCCCAAAATACAGGCATAGGTTAAGATATATTTGTACAATAATGCTGATAGTTACCTGTTGGTGTAATCTTTTGCTATATTTGGCTGCTTAATTTGCGAAAATGCTTCAGGCAGTAAAGTATGAGTGCATGTTTATCAGTTAAATAAATGTGGAAATATACCATTTTATGACTCAATTTATTTGCAAAACATAAAATAAACATGGATAAATACCAATAATATTGCCCAAAAATGAATATGGATAAATACAGACAGAAATGTTCAAAAAATAAATATCATAAAACCTGGAGCCCTAATTATAATCACTTTCAAATGGTTCAAATCATTTTATGAAAGAACTGAAGCTCAAGGTGAACCATAAGAAATCCTATTTCTTGCCTAAAAAATACCAGGTCAAAGAAATTCTTTATTGGGAGACTTTACATTTCAAAGACAAAAGATTTCAATTAATTAGCTATTATGTTTGAGAAGAACATGCATTGGGCTAGACTAATCATTCAGAGAAGACAGGGGATGGAGGCCTCTTGCGAATTCATTTTTAGATTTGCTAGGATGCTAGGGCACAAGCCGGAAGCGGAAATGACACTGTATAAAAGTATAGCTCTTAGCGTGGCCACTTTCGGAGCGGGAGTTTGGAGGCATATAACAACCAAGGCCCTACAGGGGGCAAAGAAGACATTCTTAAATAGGTCTGGAGGGACTCCAAAAGCCATCCCAAGTTGTATTACTCCTCTTGAACTCGGGGTAGGCTTCTTGGAAGATAGGTTAGGTTTAGACCCCATCCAAATGTGGACCAAAATTTGGACCACCCATGAATTGGGCTTCACCCGAAGCATAGTTAAAGATTGTCTCATGCAGAGCAACATGCTAGCCATTCCTTGGCTTAAGTACATTAAAATTACTGTGTGCGACTTGGAATTGATTTACTAGCGAGTATACCCCCTCTTTCTGAGAATCTGGTAAAGGAATAGTACATTGCATATAAAGAGGAGGCTAGGTCTGTGAAAGTACTGCATAGAGTAATGCTCCAATTATATGTGCCACTGTCCTCAACCAAGTGTATGGAGCCTTACCCACCATGGGTAAAGGCCCTGGAGCATAGATTTTATCTCACACAGCTTGAAGGGAACAAGGTCCCTTTCTTAGTGGCCTTTCTTGTCCCAGGTACATGGTTCCCAACATTAGTGTGTTGCCCTTGTGATTGGAGGTCACACCATTCTAAACAAGCACTTTTTGCACTTTATACTCCTCTTTTACAGTACGGTTTCTTCATCCCACTCTTAGTGGAAGACCCTTTAATAAGGAGGGCTTTTTTCTCCTGCAATGTCTTGAGTTTGCATTGATTTGTTGCTGAGTCCTGAACTTTATTACACAAGCACTGAAACTGAAAAGGAAATATGCTGTGTAACCTGAGTAACATTAGTGTTTTAAAACTAAATCACCCCCCACGATAACCCAACTTTAAAATTATTTTTTTCTTTCACTGGGTTTGATATTCCACTTGTATATCTTTTTTTTATAGGGTGGCATAGTACTTATAGCTTGATTGTGTCATGGTTTTCCTATAATAAGGTGTTGTTAATCTTGTTTTTACTGTGATTTTGCTGTGTTTTTATGGTTGATTGACCAAATAAAGTTGTTGAACTGAACTGGCTGGTACCGAACCTACACCACAGTCCTGAGCTGAGAAGAAAGCCTCTTGAAGAAAGACGACTCTGTCTGAAAGCAGGAACAAAGTGGTCCCCAGGAGCCCAAGGAATCCTGACTCCTATTATTTCCCAGAGAATGGAATTTCTCTCTGTGGGTCAAGTGGTTGGTCTCCTGTTTACTTGCATCAAGCGTCAAAAACAGAAGGGTTCTTGACTTCAAGAAGGCCTGATTGACCGCTGAGCACTGCACCCTGTAAAATGCTCAACTGGAGAGAGACGTGTTACTTTAAGGTCTGAGGACTATAAGGAACGTTTCTAGCAGTTGGAGAAAAGTGGGACTTGGTAATTGCTTCCATCTCTGGAAGACTAGGGCAAGTTGAAGAAGCTTGCCAAGGAAGGGTACTTCTTAACAAGCTAGAAAACATGTTTGCCCTGCCAGAGCTTATTGAGCTTTTCATCACCCTGAAAACAGGTTTAGCAAGAGCCCTGTCCAACTACAAGTTCTGGCCTTTCCTCACTGATTTTGAATTTTGAGAACCAAAAAATTGGCAAAGTCCAAAGATAAAACCTAGGACTGAGGCAAGGGCAAATCTATCCCAGCGACAAGGTAAGTTCAGTGGTTCCTAAATCTAGGATTGTTCTGCTCGGAGAAATTGGTACCAATGGCTTCAGCAGCAGGTAAACTTCGATAGACCCCTGTGGGCTTCACATTGGAACGCACCCCGCTGGAAGATTTTGACCCTCCCAACTCAAAAACTTTGACTAGGGAAGCTCACTTCAGGTATCCGCTCAATCACAATCAGCTTACAATCATGCCTTTGTGATTCGTACCTTAAAACAATCTATCTGGTTTCCTTAATATGATTTGTATATCTTTGAGATCTTTCTGTTTATTTATTTTGTCTGCATTTTTTCTGAATTAGTTTGAGAATGTTATTGTGCTGTTTTCTTGACCTTACAATTGTCGGTACTGCTTGAACTTACTTAATAGGCATTTCTCTTTGTTATTACATGCTGCTTATATCACAGCTACCAGTGGTTAAGCATAGATTCTTCAACATGTTTTAACCCAACCAGGGCATGGATATTAAGTTGGTAACACTTTTTCTATTTCTGAAAAAAATGTTGAATTAGAGCTTCACATGTCCTTAAGAATAGGAGTTGACTAATTGTTTTGAAGTGCAAGAAAATGTTCCAAATGTAACTATATATGTAGGTAGAATACTGATTGTAATTTTTCGAAAATGAATTGTTCTGAAGCTGCCTAAAAAGCCAAAATTCCCTGTCCATAAACATGCCCACATAACTGAAAAAATGAACCATGTTGATCTCTATTTAAATATGCTGCAGCCTTTAGGGGGCCGAAGACATCTTGGACAATGTGAAAACAGCAAATTAATAGCAATATTTTTCACAGCATTGTGCCACCAAAACAATTGTCAGTTGTTTGTCATAGCCTACACTACCAAGCTAATCCCTGCACCAACTATGTAATTCATATCTGTGGATGTTCAATTATCAGTACGTCAGTGCTCTTTAAAAAGCTAAGTCACAGAAAACACTGATTTCTTATTATTTCTATTCTCCATCCCCACCCCTTTAAATCATCCCCATTATCCCTATGAGTTAGAGTTGTGTGGCAAAGTCACTCCCTGAGTTTAATTGTTTAATTCCCAAGTATTTGCCTGGTAATTGGACTGCACGTGTTTACTGCCAGTATTCATCATTTAAGAATAGGCCACCATGACACAGCTAGGGTAAAGTGCATTGGCCTCTTTCCACTTGCACATGTGTGCACACGCATGTGCACATGGGTACATGCTGCATGTGCGTCACTACAACCGTAAACAGACATGTAGCTGCACACAAATTATCTGATTGTGGCTGTTTTAAACTACAAACTCAATATGCCAAATATCACTTTTTACAGGCCTAAACCCCAGTGGTGGCTCGCCGAGACAGTGCGTGGGGCGGGGGAGAGCCAGGGTGAAGGGGTAGTGGAGTCTGACTTATGACGGACATGAGTAAGGTAAGTAATTAAATAAATTAAACAATTTACCTTGCGTGAGCTGCATCGCCAACTTGGCAATGCAGCTCGCACAAGGTAAATTGTTTTATTAATTTAATTACTTACCTTACTCCTGTCCGTCGTATGTCGGACTCCACTACGCCTCCACCTGGCCCCTCCCCAACCCCGCCCCATCGCCTTGCAGCACTCCCTAGGTGAGCCGCCACTGCTAAACCCTTCTTTTAACTTTTAATTGGTCACCTATCAATAGGACCTATTGCCCATAAAGGCAGGGTGTGTGATATTTCAAAATAGGACATACAGAAATTAATTTTGAACGTGTTTTTGCAGTGAAATAGACCCGTAAACTATTTTTTCAATGTAGCAAGGCTGACTGCTGCTGTGTGGAATCCTTGAGCTACATTGTTACCTTTATTAAGTGCTACATTTGGATTGGTAGCAGCTAGTGAAATTCTTCTTCCACTTATTTTAGTTATAATTTATAAATACTCTTTAGTTTTTGAGGTCGGATTATAAATTATTATTTTAGAAATACCAATTTTAGAGATTTTGAGTTTCCCTGCCTAAAACTTCTGGGGCATTTCTGGCAGTTTCCAGCTTCCTGGGCTGGTGATGGCTCTCCCAATGGGAAATGGGTATTGGAGCCAGACACTGAACAAAAGGGCCTGGGTGTAGAGTGGAGTGGGTCTTCCTGATTGGCAGGATGGCTGAGTAGGAGTTGAGCCCTGTCCTAATTACACTTGAAAGGGACCTGCTTCTGGCACATACAAAGGAACCTCACACCAAGCCTGCTCTTGCCTTCGCCAGCCAGGCTGGAGGCAAGGCTAGGGGAAAGGGTGAACTCACCAGAAACAGTCCACGGTTAGACAAATTGATGCCTCTCACCCACAGGCAGGTACTCGCCAAAAAGTAGCAAACACAAGAGGATAGAGGGAGTGCTGAAACTTTCAAATACTCATTTCCAGTCAAGAGATCGGGGTTAAATCCATAGTTCTTTTGCTCACCATGCCACCCTAGTTTGGACTCAGCCATATGTAAATCAGTCTTGGCCCTGCTCCCTATTGGAACATTCCAGCCCAAACTGCAGGCCAGGTTCTCCCTGGACCAGAAACAAGCAGCTTGGATTTGGTTTTGGAGTATAATCTCTCATCAGCCAGGCTAGCTTGAATTGAGTGCACAGAGTGCAGGGCACCAATGTCTGGGCATACCCATGGCCACATAGGGCGAACATAGCAAACACAACAAGATAATGGATGGAGTGATGAACATTTTCAAACACTGACCTCCAGTCAGAGCAGGACCAAACTGGGATGGTATGGTGAGCACAAAATGATGGGTTTAACCCAGATCCATGACTGTGGGTAAATGTTTGGCAATGTTCAGCATACTGTCCATCGTCTCCTTGTGTTGCTATACTCGCCATAAAAGTGACATCCCCAGAACATGAAGGAGAGCTGGACCCTGGACTTAAACAGTGATGGTAGCAACACCATGCACACATGGAAAAACAATACCTCTGATGCTCCGATGGACTAAGGACTCCGTCTGTAGCAAACCCCAAGACTAGTGGGTCTCTCTAGTGGCCATGATGGTTTATGCCCCCTGGGAACCTCTTGGGAGAAGAACTAGACTTCTGCACCCCAACAGGAGGAGTGGAACACCAGGGGCCAGGCAAAGAAGAAAAGTTTGCACAGGGAGCCAGTGAAACCAGCTTCCCACAGAGTGTGCCCTTCTTGAGGCCAGGAGGCTGCTGAAACTGCCCCAGGTGGCTGGTACTTAATACCAGGTGGAAAGTGAGTGCAAAATCTTCCACTTCTGGCCAACAGGGCCTGGGTTATGCATCCTTAAGGAACTTTGCCCTTTGACAGAAAAATAGAGTGTGTGGGGCCTTCAGATATTTCTTCAAACACCCCAAGGTTGGGCTAGCACCCAGGAGTCAGCATACAACTTGCCTTATGGCAGTCTTTGGGGAGCGGGCATGCATGGGGCCATCTCCACTGCATTCTGATTGCCCTGGAGGGCTGCCATCACCCCAGGGGCTAATGCATGAGAATGCCAAGGTTTAGGACCCTATCCCCAGGCTCCAAAAAGAGGACCAGAGAGAGAGAGTGGGAGCATCGCTGCACACCTCCCAGTGGTGGTGTAACATCCCCCACTCCCTGTGCCCACATCCAGGGGGAGCGGGTGGACACAATAAAGCCCTGCATCCAGCAGGCACGGAGCTGGCTGGATGGATCCTGCAAACAGCAGTGCCACTAGGCAGGGAGATGGCCGATCAATGTGGGAGTGGTATCATTGCACTGCCCTCATGAATGTAAAGTACCAGGTTTGACTGGCCACCCCAAAAAGGGAAACCCACCAAAGGAAAGAACTCAGCACATCGGCCTAAAAAAAAAAGAAAAGCATGCAAACC
The DNA here is from genome assembly GCF_964204655.1 of Triturus cristatus. NCBI lineage: Eukaryota > Metazoa > Chordata > Amphibia > Caudata > Salamandridae > Triturus > Triturus cristatus. Next base: position 534,742,867 of record NC_140589.1, read on the forward strand.
TGCTCAACTGATATTCACCACTCTCAGCGAGAAGCACCCCATTGTGCCCTGCAGGGTTTACTTTGCTTCTTGTTTTGGCCTTGTGGTTGCCCCAACCAATATAATATTTACGTGTGGTGGGGGCAGCAGGGTGTGCAGCTACCTCTCTTCCCCAAAGTATTTGTAAAGTTGTCCTAAATTACAAGGCCAATGGATTGCATGATTGCATGTTCAGCCTTCATTTTGAAGCACTCTAGGCTGGAACTTTTGCGCAACAGCTTGGAGTGCAAGGCGGGCCCTCAAGTGGTTGGTTTTTTGGCTGCAGTTCTTGTGGCCTAAAGTGCGAAAAGAAGGATTCAGACACATTTAAGTTAATTTAAAATGCTTTATTGACAGTATATTGCTGACAGTGTTTTCTGATGGACATTGCGATATTTTATTGACAATAATGATTGCATTTAAACATGATGACTGATTCCAATTATATAATGGTGATTTTTAACATGTGGTTATTGGGCTTACCTGACAAAGTTGAAGTGGTGAACCCTTGACAAAGCCAATAGGCTTGCCTGATATTATTGTTGAGATGACTCCTTTACAAAGTCAGTAGGCATTGCCTTATATTTTGGATTAGTGACATTTCACAACACCAATAGGCCTCCTGTATTTAAAGTGATGCCCCTATGATGGTCTATTTGGTATAGGTGGGACCACACTGTGATTTTGGGGATCATGACTCCGTAGGATTCAATTATGATTTCAGAATGTCACCAAAGTCATTCCATCTGCCAGATGTATATTTTTGTAAATTAGGGTGCAATATTTGATCATGTCTGTGAAATAACTGTGGTTTTCCTTTTGCAAAGAAAAAGCGCAGATTGGACAATCATTTTTGTGCTTTGCTAATGCATTTCCCGGAATGGTGATTATTAGTCCACACCCCCTACCCATCTGTAGGCCTTTCGCTGCTCTGCTTCGCTACACTGAAAAAGTTAAGTATTTCAATGGAATGCTTGGTTTCAGTGAGAGACAATTGTGGAACTACTATTTTCACAGGCCTCACATTCTGCATAACTTGTAAACTCATTTTGTACACCACTGCTCTCTTCCTTCACTGGCAGCACCCACTTCCCTCAATGATGTCCCCTAGTGCCTGCATGGACAGTGTCCAATGCCAGTTTACAGCACAAGAGTAAAGCGAACAAGCCATCCTTTTCCTAGGGTTGTTCTGCCGATTTCTGAAAATATTGCATTTTTCAGCCCAATTTACAGTGAGAATGGAAAGCTGCAGGATGAAGAACAGATGTAGGAGAGATTTATATGGGAGAAAGGAGAGCTGAAAAAGGAGGGATGAGGCTCAGTGAACACTGAGAGGTTCAGGGGAGAGATGAGAGGGAGAATGTTGAGCTAAAGGACATGTGATGACTGCGTAAGGAGTGCTGAAAAGGCCTGATGTGGGGGATTAGGATTGCAAGTGAAATGATGGGTTAGTTATTAGAGAAAAGGCAAGAGGTAGAAGCAAGAGCTGTAGAAGACAATATTAACAAATGAGATTACAGAATTATGATAAATGAGAGGAGGTGGAAAATGGAGGAATGCAGGTCCGTGGGAATGAGCAAGAATGAATAACTGTTGAAAATGGCCGGGACACTGTTATAGAACATGTACTTTTAAAGCATTTCATCCATAGTTTGTAAGCAGGAACTCTGAATCTTGCTGTTGTATTGCAGACCACACATACATCGTAAAACTTGTAGGAACTGTTAGTTTGCAAACCTGGCGATGAATAATTTTATTTGCTACCTCACTACATCTAGACTACAATCTGCCATATTTTTGTTTGTGTGTGTTTCAGCCCTGATTACCCACTCTGCAACACATTTCCCGGCATGCTACAGCCCATGCTATATCTATTCAGGCCCTGCTCAAATCAGGCTATGCAAAGTTCTCAATAACTAATTTTCCTTACTCTTTCTCTGCAATGTGCTGGGATCAATGTGATATTTGGGAATGGTAGAAGAAAGAATAAAAGCTAAACATTTGCTGCCTGTGCTTAAGCCACTGCATTTGTCCATGCCTAAACTTAGACTTAGATGATAAAGCATGCTTCTGCAGATAACTACTGCCTGCTTCTGTAACTTGTGACCACCTCTGAGTGCATCTTTTTTTTTGTTCTTGATCAGTTTTATACATGTTGCTCATATGCAGTTTGAGCTGTTTTGACAATAAATAAAAGAAACATAACATAAATAACAATAAATACATATGTACATTCATTAAAGGGCTTTGCCTCCTTTTTTAACTCTGTAACAGTAATACCCTCCTCCACAGAGAAGGCAACCATGGCCTGCTTCTGTGGGGTGCAGCAGCAATCGGGCCAGGTTCACTCTTTGCAAAGCTGTGGGCGAGGAGGTGGAATTGCTCGCTAATACGTAATGGCCAGGTTTCTCATGGGAGTGGTGGTGGACCACAGAACCAAGCAGCTACATTCAGCCATGGTCAATCAATGGCAATCTGTGAGCGGTGATGGAGAAAGGAGAAAGGCAAGTCAAGGAGAGATGCCCAAGGATCTCGCCAGTGGAAATGCAGTCTGAGAGGCTGAGCAGAGACATTGATCTTGACAAAATTGAATTTCACCTTGGAAGGAAAATCCAGCAAAACTATCCCTTGAACTTGGTAGTAACTCAAGCAGATGAGGGCAGTCTTCACAGAATGGGGGACCCAAGGGCTAAACATGGGAAGCAAGACTAAAACTACTGTGCAAGTAAATGAACTTACACAGTTTTATTTGTTTACATTAATGAAATAATGATATCCAGGAAAAATAGTCATAAAAAACCATCTCAAGGGGAAAATGAGGAGGGAGCTCTTTTTCTAACTAGGGAAGCAAACCTTTGGATGTCAATGGAATTTAGATTGTAAATGAGATTACGAACACATTGATTGTGACATTGCTGCTCTAATCGCAAAGTCTAAGCAGGGCTTTGTAAGGAGTAATGTTGAGGATAAATCTGGATCTAGGATATCCGGGCCACCGCCGAAGACCCTGAAATTATAAAACATTTTTTTCCGCTGTTAGATGTGTCTTCTGATTGCTCTGAAAGCAGCAAATCTGCATTTTCAGAAGAATAATTGCCTGATGACAATGAGTGTGTATCTAAATCTAACTGTTAAAAAAAACGTGAGCTACAAAGATTAGGAACTGTTATTCCATGGATTCTACCCCAATTAGTTTGATACAAATATAATCCTTCAGCTAGAGCAACACAAAAGTGAACCTGTCTCTCAAATATTGAAACAAGATATTAGCCACACCCCAAATAATAAGTAATTGCATAACATAGGAAAAAAAATGGGGAGAGGGACATTGGGTCCAGACAACTTCTAAAGAAATTACAAAGTATCACAGAAGTTATAAAGAGTTACGTTGCAATGGTAGAAAGATTAAATGATTTTCAGCAACAAACTTCACATCTTTAATCTGATGCTACTTGATATAGGGAAAGCGTTCTCGACCACGACTCCCGATTGGAAGACAATCAATAGAAACTCAAGGATTTTGAGGAGAGTGTAGGAACAATCTCCTTTGATGTCTGCTTTTCCTGAATTAGGTGACTAGAATTGGTACAATGAGACTCAATGAACTCATTCATTCCCTCCTTTTGCAAAACTCCACAGTTGTCTCTAAAAGCGTTAATGAACACCCAGAGATAGATGGGTCTTTTTTTGGAGCTTTCTTAGGTAAAAAGTCTTTGAAATGCACACCTATAAACAAGAATGATAGCTGAATCATACTGCTTTTTTGTTCACCTTGATTTGTGTAAGATAAAAGTGGATAGAAGATGGAGACTTCACTAATTGATGAAACGTTTCAGGATACCAACGTACATGTTTTAATGGCTGAAAGTGATAAAAGGCATAAGATTGTTTTTATCTGAGAGAAACGCAAAATAATTCCTGGATAAAGTCTAAAAATGGGATAGCTAATGTAATAAAGGGTGGGTAGAGCTGGCCTAATAGTAGTCGTGAGAAGTCTCACTCTGCCATCAGGAGATATCCCCTCCAGCGAGGGTGATAGGGTTTGGTGGGGAGGGTTGTGATGCAGAGAAAGGATATAGGGGAGTTCAAGGGGTTTAGGGGAGTTTAAGGGGTTAACATTTTGAAAAAACAATAGAAATGGAAAATAGTCAGTCATAAGGAAGATATTTTATAAGGTTCTATTTAAAGGCTTTCACTCTAAGGCAATATCACCCCTACAAATTACCGCCAGGAGCGCCGACTTCCTTCCTTCCAGATTTCAAACACCAACGAGGTGTCAGAATGGACCTGCAGCTGCGGTGGGCCTTTAATCACGACCGGGAAAGCCGCTCACAAATCCACACTAACAGGAACCCAAATTCAAAAAAGGCCACAGGAAGTTTTAAGTTCAGCTCACTAGTCGGCGCTTTGCAGGGAGCTGCCAGCTTATGCTCAACTCGGCATCTACCCCGAGGGCGGGGCTTGGAACATTTATCAAAGGCTCCTTTCGACTGCCGTTTTGTTTGCCTGCATATCGCCCGTGACCAAGAGCACGGGAGTGCTTGAAACGCGTTGGGCTTTGAACTTATGGAGGTGTAACTGTCCGCTTGCCGAACTGTGGTTCCTCAAATTAAAGGCGATAACCTGCTGTTGTGTGGCGTCTCCTCAATAGGCCAATCTTTGTTGGTAAATATATATATATATATATATACATATATATATATATCTTTCATTTGATGCTGTCAGCGTGAAAATGAATAACATTAGTTAGTATGTTGGATGGCTCAGGAAGAGGTCCTATTATTGGCAGTAGTTTAAAAAAAGAAATGCAATACAGAGATTATTATGCTTTCGAATCTGTGGAGTAAACCATGCTTACTTTATCTAATTTGGAAGTAGCATGTTCCTTCTAGAATATGCTGTAAACTTGTGACCTACTGGTTCCACTGGGATGTTAGTTTCACTGAGATAAGAGTGCATTGAGGGGTAAGGGTATGAAAGAGAGAACATTTTTTTAAATGTTGAGGAGTGATGACACAATGTAAGTAATGCAAAGCTTTATTTTCCAAATTCTGACTCAGTAATAAACTTTGTGTAGTATTTACGTTTAAAAAAATAAAGCTAGATAAATGTTTGGACTCCAGTTTCTCTGCGATTATCGTGAATACAATGCAAACACACATAGATAGGAATTTCTTTTTGAAAGGGGGGAAAGGGTTAACAGATACTAACCATTCACAAGTGGAGATAGTGCAGTCTAAAATGAACGACATGACTCCCTTTGCTGCCTTTCCCATGATCACAGAGTGCAAAGTTGAAGAGGTTGCAATTTCATGGTTGCTTTGTATGAGAGTAGTGTGCCATTCTTGTGCTTAGTTTTCACAAATGCTAACCATGTCAAAACTAACCAGAAAGACCTAAAACCACAATATAATCCATTCCTGTCAGGTCAGTCACAGAGGACGCAGCTGGGGGAGCAGGTATTGGACAGGGGCTTTCTCACTTGCGGAGTTCCCCAGGGCTCCGCACTACCCCGCTCCTCTTCAACATGTACTTACAGCCCCTGGTGGCAGCCCTAGCCCGCATGGACTGCCATATCTTCAATTACGCGGATGACACTCAACTAATCCTTATGATCGGCAACTCCACCCATACCCAGGAGCTGGCGCAAAACATCCTTAGATTTATAGTGAATTGGATGACAACCAATTCACTAAAAACCAACCCAGACAAAACTGAAATCCTTGTGATCCCGTCAAAAAACAACCCTTGGAACGATCTCTTCTGGCCCCAAGACCTGGGCAACACCCCCACACCAGCACCAGTCGTGAAAAATCGGGGCATTAAAATAGACTCCCAACTGTCCATGGCCAACCAAGTCACCTCAGTGGTTGGAACCTGTATAGGGCTCATGAGACAGCTGCAGAAACTTGTCCCTATCCTCTCAATGACATCACTTCAGATAATTGTGTCAGCCACAATTGTCTCCCGACTGGACTACGGGAATGTCCTTTACATCGGCCTCCCCAGGGCCCCATCCATAAGCTACAAGTGGTGTTGAACAATGCAGCCAGGATGATATTTAGTCTCCCCAGAAGTGCTCATGCCACCCCTCTTCTAGGTAAGCTACACTTGCTTCCCATTAAACAGAGAGCGAAGTTTAAAGGCCTCTGTATTGCCCATAAGGCAATCTACGGAAATGCCCCTACCTATATCAAAGACCGCCTCAAGAACTACGTTCCAGGGCGAACACTGCGATCATCACAGGCCTGCCACCTGTACACCCCATGTTGCAACACTGTATCCAAAGGGGGCCGAGCCTTCTCTATCCTACTCCCACAGCTGTGGAACCAGCTGCTGGATCACCTTCGTATGGAACCTGCACTCCTCCCATTCAGGAAGCAACTCAAGACTGTCCTCTTTAAGGAAGCCTTGAATATCGTTTAACTATCCCCTCCCTCTGCTGCTATTTATGCGACCACCAATTGGCCCTGGCTTCTCCCTCTCTAAAAGCGCTTAGAGACCTGCCGGTGATTTTTCGCTATATACAAATGAACTAAAAAAATTAATTAAAAAAATAAACTGAATTCACTGGTAGGTACATCACTTTTTAATCCTTTATAAAAAAAATACATTAGAAATGAAGATGTATATGGGAGGTTGATAAAAACGAGTATCACAGTGATATGAAAACATATATTAGATGAACTGTATGTATAAGAGGGTATGTGTTTAAGAGCTTAGTGGTGAATGTTTTGGGAAGTAAGAGAAAAATGAATTAGTGCCTCTTTAATACATTGTGTACTTTCTTGAAAAATAATAGCATAGTATTGTGGAAAGCTGCAATGAGGAACTAAGAATTGTTTTAAATTTCTACATATCATGTGCAAAAGAGATCTGTCATTTGCATTCTTGGAGTTGTAGTACGTTTAGTAACATTATTAAACAGGAGAAGTGTAGTCACAAATAAAAGATGAGAACATGTTTATATATTGGGAAGTGTTTGTCAATGTGGTTTTTAACTTATATGATCACTTAGCATATGCTTAGATGGTGAGATATGGTTCTTGTGGTTGCAGATAACTATATATATGGTGAGACTTTTGAGTTTAGTTAAAGATGCAGAGAGGTATATGTTTTTGGAAAGATGACTTGAAGGAGTACATCTATGAAGAAGTCGCATATATATTTGTATGGTGATCTATGTTTAGTAAGGCTGATGAAAATGTAATGTCTATGGTGAGGGTGATGTTTTTTCTTTAAACATGGTTTGTTTAAAATTGAGAAGTATTAGTAGTGCAGAGTGCCTTGAGAGTTCTTGTGCCAGCTTCATTTGGAGTATATCTTTTGTTTGGAAAATGGTGAATATATCTTTTAGAGGCAGAATAAGTAATTGGGAAATGATGTAGCTCTACCATTCACAAAAGTGTTTGTGCTTTGAAATTGTTCTAAATGTTGTTTTCTGTTTAAGAATCTTACTGATCCATGTGGATGTTCAGTAACAAATCAACGTATGCTGCTAGAGATCCATGTATGCAATTATATACCAAGTGTGATATCTAGACTTCAGTCATATATAACTCAGCAGAAAAGCAAATATACAATAAAACAGGTAGTTTAACAGAAGGAGCTAACCAATGAGTCAGATATATAGTCACAACTGTTATGTATCTAACTCTAATGAAGATACTTTCATAATTAGGGAGTAGTCAGGTACTCATGCAATCACCCAACAAATAGTAAGGCAGTCATCAAATCAGTGATCCAGTTTCCATGGAGTTATTTAATTACCTAGACACTACACATGTACTCTTGAATCAGGCAGGCAGAAATTATATAGTCATTCAACTATGGAGGCACAACTTACACATTCATCTAATCACCCAGACAGTAACCATTTACTTATGCAATTAACAAAGCTGTAACTATGCAGTCATTGTAACAAGTGCGCAGAAGCTATGCAGTCATCTAAGCATACACTTACAATCCATGCAGTCATTGAAATACTGCGGCACACACTTGAACTAATGCAACACTCAGGTACTACTTATGCAGTATTCTAATTACGTAGATAGAACTATTGTAGTAAACCTGTTAGTCATTCAGCAGCTATGTATTTATTTATTTACTGAGGGAATACTCTTGTACTAATACAATCACCCCAGCAGTACACTCACTTTCATCCAATCTCTCAAAGTTTAACAATGGAGTCATGCAATCACTCAGACACTAGTCATGCACCCATGTAATCAGACAGACATTACTGATGCACTCATTGAATTATCAAGGCACTATCCATGTAGTTATCTAAGCACCCAGGCACTACCTGTTTACTTAACCAAAAACACATGGACAGCAGCCAAGTAGCCATGCAATCAGTGAAACACTACTCATGCACTCACCCAATCTGCTAGGTGCTATGCATGTACTTGTAATCATGTAATCATGTATGCACTATCCATGCACTCTATAAGTCATCTATATACTATCTATGCACTCCTGCAATCCTCCAGATACTAAAGCTGCACTCATTTAATCATCTAGTCATACACTTATCTAATCATTCAGGCATACTCATGCACTCATCCAAACAACTAGTTAGTAGTGATATACTCATGTAAACATTAAAGTAGTAACTATGCAGATATGTAGTGAACCATGGAGTTCTGATGTACTCAGGGAATCATCTAGGCAGTACCTGTATCCTCAAAGGATCACCTAGGTACTATGTATGCACCAATCCAATCATCCTGGGAGTATTCATGTATTTAACCACAAATACAAGTTTTACTGAAGAATATGTAGTCTTTTAGAACCATCTGGTGAATTATATATGCAAGCTTTGACATACTCTTTGGACATAGCGTGAAGAATTAGTGAGGTATATGGTTTGATAGACATTAAAGTGCAGATTGTTGCATGCACAGTTTCTCAAAATTTAAATCTGATACATTTAAGTAGAACAGTACTGAGATAGTAAATAGACCACTAACACAACAGTAGAGAGGCATCCAATAGCTCCTATGTTGTGTTTTTGTATTTATAGTGTTGAGACACTGTATGTACTTGTACACTTGGGGCTAAATTTAGAAGAAAGTAATGCAGTGCGGAGCTGCAAGCAATTTGGCTGCACCATGCTTCCTTACTTTCAAGGCACAGGAATGCGTCATATTTACAACAATATGATAGATCCCTATGCTCTCCCCTGTGCTGGCACAGAACTGGCTGCCATGCACCAACAGAGGCACCCTTGCACCATGGTGTAAGGGTGCCTTTTTTAATAGAGATGGTTGTTTTTGTGCAGGAAGGGACAACTTTCTGTACAAAAACAATCACGCGAGGTATTTTCCTCTTTGTATGTGTTCTGTAGAATGCAGCACGCATAGAAACAGGAACAAATTAGGAGAAAGAAAAGTATTTCTCCTTCTTTATTCTGATGCATTGCTAGGTTTACAAATTGTTGTAAATTTGGGTATTTGGCAGAATCCAAGGGTGTTGCATGGGAACACCTACAGCAACACCCATTGCATGCTTCTTTCAAGCAAAGTGCTGTCTGAAAAACGCCTGTATTTATAAAGCCATGAGATTGGCTTTACGTGGCTTTGTAAATATGGAGCACCACATTATGGCACCGGTGTGTCCAAAAAAGTGACGCTCCGGAAACTCCATGGATCTCCTTGCCTTGATGTTCATTTTAATATTTACTACAGAAGGGATAAACTGTTCTTTCACCGTGTATAAGTGAGAAGTGAGATAGATATGCTTTAGCTGTGTTGAACAAGAGAGTGCTAAAATGTTAAAAGTTAACTGATAAATAAGGTTTTGTGTTTTGCTCTGAGTCTGTTATATTGAAGTAGGTGCATGTAGTAATATCTCTAGATTCATCTGTAGATTTAAAACTGCGACATAACATGAAAACTGTGTTTCTATTATGTGTAAGTCAGTAGTAAAGTAGTTGGCAGGTTGGCTAGGGTAAAAATTAAAATATACTTTTTTTTTTACAGAACAATATCTACATAATGCCTACTAAAGCTTGGATGAAAAAGCGATAGAAGAAACTACAGTGTGTTTGTAACAATGAGTTACAAAAGGGGCAACATGCAGAAACAGTGGTGAAAGAAAAAAGATACTGGTAAGAGGACAAAGTCAAAATTAAAAAGTAAAGAAAATGAAATTATGAGTATGAGAAAAAATAGAAGTGGACAAACTGTACATTGCAAAAACAGAAAAGATTGTAAAAGACATGGACGCACCTTAACCAGGCAACAGAAGCAGTTTAAGGAAATCAGAGCCAGAATGTTTTCCATTACAGTGGTTATAAATCTACAGAGAACTAGAAAGAGAAAGGCACTGAAACAGAAAGAATGAGATGAGAGAGTAGTTGTAAAGGCCTTTGCTTTCAAGAGGAAGCTTTTCATTTTGATTCTAAATAGAATGAAGACACTGACAAAATATTGTTATACATAAAGAGAAAAACCAGAAGAAAAGACTAGTGAATAGAAGTAACTTTTATATAGTTTTTGTGGAGAATTCATGCATACGTCTAGAGCAGACACTTTCTTTAATGAAGAAAGATATCTTCAGGATAAAAGATTAGTTCATGCTATTGATGAAAGCGGATGATGTCATGAAATTAGGAATGATAGTTCTATAGCAAAACAGGGGATGTACCTAGAAATGTAGATGAAGTTATTGTAGAAGCGGTATAAGGGAGGCGTAGTCAGGCCCTTGTATACAAATGGAATTGTAGTGGCGTTTGTAGTATTAGACAACAATCCATTGATATATTAAGGAAATTCCTATGTATATGTGCAAGGCGAATTTTAAAACACAAAATAAGTACTTCAAAATGTTTGCACCCTTGCAAGCTGAGAAAGCATACACATTTGAAGGGACACTCACAAGCTTGTTTATCAAAGAAAGTGTGCCAAAGCACTTTTCATCATTTTGGATGTCAGCTGTACACCACTCAACAATGCAAACTTTGGTTAGGACGCTATATTGTGTGAAAACTCCTGCTTTATGTATAGGAGAAATTAATAGTGCACTTTTGCACAGTACTGTGGTAGAGGTAGAAAAGGTTTGTGATGATGTGCAGTTTTGTTTCTTTGGTCCAGAACAGAACTGTAGAAAAATCGAAGGGATGAATAACAGGAGGAGTTGTAGAACAGGACACAGGTACAACAGTTGATAGTTTTGAAAAAGAGATTACAAAATGTAAGACAATATGTACTGGAAAGTGTTTGTATATGCTGTCAACTCACTCACTACAAGAATCAAATGTGGACTGTTGACTTATATTTAAAATGTGAAATAGAGAAAAATGATAATTGGCTAAAGTTTGCACTGTACTTATTTGTAGAAGAAAGATTTGACTTATCGACACAAGTTATATGCAAGCAATGCTACAATACATTAGAGGATAATAAAATGCCTGCAAGAGCTATGCATAGCAAGTTGGAACTGGTTCCCATTCCAGAAACACTTCTAGGTTTAAATATGTATGAGTCTATTCTTATACCAACTATACATCCATTTCAGGCTATTGTACGTATGGAGCCAAAGACAGGCAAGTTACCCCCAACAGAGCTCCAAAAAGGTCTAAAAGGCAGAATAGTGCATTTTCTATTAGATGACAAGAAAAACATTGAAACAATTGGGGTAGATAGAGATTTTGAGGAAAGACTAGTAATTCTTGTAAATGGTGTGGCTACCAAAAACAAGTAGTTATGACAGGAGTTAGATGATGTTGCCAAAGTTAAAAAAGCAACCTTATATCTGGTACAAAACAATGTTTACTATAGAAATATGGAAAGCCTGCAAGATATTACACATATGGAGGATCAGACATTTCCATCAACAAGTCAGATTGAGAAGGTGGATCAGTCCAGGACAGAGGAAATTTATAGCACCCACCCTTTGCATTCTAAAGAGGTTATTGGTGACGCCATTGAACTGTTTCAAATGAAGGAAGCAAAAGGAGCACAATTAAGGGGCAGATTTACTACTTCTGGCGCATCTCTGCTAATCAGCAGGGATGCACAAGAAGAGTTGCGACGCATCTGCCCACCCGTGCGCCACCCCTGATGCGCCACATTTACAATGCGGCGCACCGTGGTGCACGGATGGGCAGATGCGTGTCGCATCCCCCCGCGGAAAGGTGGCGCATTGCTGGAGTTGTGTCGCAAGCGCGACGCAGCTCCAGCAAGGCTCGGAGTGCCCCTATCCCTAACAGGCTGCATCAATCCTTACACCTGCTTCAAGGCGCAGGGTTTTGACGCAGCATGGCCGTAAAAGTGACTGAGTGAAATCTAGCACTTTTCAGAGGCGTTCCTGCGCCGGAACGCCCCCCCTGTGCAGGAACACCCACATGTGGCGCAGGGCTTTCCAACGTGACGCATCTCCCTAGATGCGTCACATTGTAAATAGCCCACAGCATGGCGCTGGCTTTGCGCCGCCTCTGCGTCACAAAAGTGACGCAACGGAGGAGCACATCTGGTGTAAGGGGCTTGTAAATTTGCCCCTATGTGTGTAGGAGAAATGTTTAGAAGCTCAGTGTTTCCCACATCTTTTTCCTACTGGAGTAGGTGGAAGGTATGATGAGCCGCCTGTGCAAATACCTGCAGCTAAGTATAGATGTAGTAGATTTTATTCAGAAGATCCTAGATTTCGTCAGTGTATTCCACATATATTTCACCTAGTATTTGAGAGTGACTTGTCTGGCTTCTCATATGCCATAAATCATATTCTAAAAACAGGAGTTCATTTGCAAAATTTATCAGCAAGAGAACTTTTGGAAAACGTTCAAGAAAAAGATGAGCTCTTGGAATACAATTGAATAAACCTAATGGCATGTCAGAGTTAGACTAATGAATATTGGTATCGTGTCATGGTTAACTCAAGTACATGATGAGGAACCTTGGAGCACCTACTTGGTTACTGACACTGAGTTGTGCTGAATATGCATGGGATGACCTGTCAGAATTCTTGCAGGAGGCAAATTCAAATATAAAAGACATTCCTCTGAAGACACCAGGAGAACTGTACTCATTAGACCTTGCAAATGTTTGCAGATATTTTAAACGCAGATTTCAAGCAATGATGGCTTTCATCTTGAACAAAACAAAGCCTTCTCTTGGTGAAGTGATTGATTTCTTTAGGCGTAAAGAGTACCAAGCTAGAGGTGCTCCCCATATTCACATGCTGTTGTGGGTAAAAGACATCCAGACAGTGATGAGTCTGTGTTGTCCTTTATTGAGCAGTATTTAACTTGCTCCATCCTAAAGGAGAGTACTGACAACATATTAAGAGAACAAGGGCTAGGATTCCATAATTATATCAGTGAAAATACAGAGCAAAAGGGACATTTTAGACAAGATGTCATTTTGAATTCCCAGGACCTGTCATCTCTCAAGGAAGAGTCAACAGCTTTTTGTCTGCAGTTAGATGTAAACTTACAAGGAAATCACCAAACAATACATACAACCTAAGAAGAACATAGGCATCCAAGTGCATTAATGACTACAACCCTGTGATTCTGAAGATGTGGAATACAAACATGGATTTGCTGTTTGTTGAAGACAACTCAATTGCTGTTGCTCGGTACATTACATCCTATATAACAGAGTCAGAGAAAACTGAGATAAAAGAGATGTGTGAGGAGATTTTAGCAGAAAATAGTTTTACGAAGAAATTGTACAGTTTTAGTTTGAAAATGCTTTCTCATAGAGAGATAGACCCGATGAATGTGTAGACTGGTTGAGCTCAGCTAGTTTGTTTTCTAAATCTAGAGGAGTTCTATGGGTGAGGTTCGTGCTTGCTAATGCTCTTTAACTGAATACTGAAGTTCGATATTTTGCCAAATTTGAGCCACACAGTACAGATTTCCTGAGGAGTAACATGCTAGATATGTACTATCCAAGAAGACGTCATCATCTGGATAGGATATGTCTTTATGAAATAATTCAACATTATACTTTCAGAAGTAATGTGTGTGAAAACATAGATGAGGTACATTTTCTGTGTCTGGATGTGAAGGATGTTTGGTTAGACATAACAAAGGAAATTGAACCAACCATCGAAAGTTAAGTTGCCAAACTCCAGACAAAAGAGAGTTTTTCCATTTAGCCTTGTTACAGTTGTTTAAGCCAAGGAGAACTGAAAGTGAGCTACTTGGAGAATTTGACGGATGTGAAGACTCTTTCAACACTGTGAAAGACAGCATTGAATGCTCTGTGTTTCCAGGGTATCTTCAAATGTTGAGAGATGAGATTGAACAAGAAAATAGCAAGAGATAGTTCTTAGAGCAGTCAAAGTTCATCACCTGGAAGACAAGATCCTCTTGGAAAGCCAGTCATTGAAAATGAAGCTGCAATAGCAATATGAATGAGGTGGAGAATGCAATGCAGCAACTAAGACAGGACACTGTGGCTCTAGAAACACTAAAACACTAATACAGCAATCAAATGTAGATCAGAAAGAAATTTTTGAAGCGGTTAAAGGAAAATTAGAACATGGATTTCTCCATGAGAATTAAAAGTGTGCATGTTCTACATATAAACCAGTTACATTGTACATAGGTGGTCAAGCTGGAATTAGAAAAAGCTTCTTCATTAAAGTACTGACAAGTTACCTTCAGAAGACAACATATTCCAATTTGTTATGTGTAGTCACTGCAACAAGGGGCTTACCTGCTCATAATGTTAGAGAAGTTGCCCTTCATCGATTGTTAATGCAGCCTATTGAACATGACAACAAATTACAATACAACAAATTATCTGGTGATGCTTGTCATGAAGTGGAAAGAGTATTAAAGAAATTAAACCTACTAATTATTGTTGAAGTCAATATGGTGTCTAACCTAATGCTAGCTTTTATACATTTAAGAATGGAACAAATATTAAACACTGACTACAATGTACTTTTTGGAGGAAAATACTTATTAGTCTTTGGAGACCTGCTACAACTAACTCCCGTAAAAAGACAAACTGTATTCAAGAAACTACTACATAATGAAGCAAGGAATTCACTAGGAAGTATTCGAAATGTAAAGATTTGGGAAAACTTTCAATACAAAGAGTTAATCCAAAATATGCCCCAAGCATCAGATATGCCATATGCAGATATACTAAATGATTAAGAGTGGGAGTCCTCACAAAAGAGGAAAGAGAGTATTACTAATCCGTCTCATCAAAAGTTTGTTTCCAAGTAATGTTTCAGCTGCTGAAGTAATGTACAATTTTGTTAAGGAAAAGAAGTCTATTGTTTGATTAATGGAGCTCTTGAGGAGTCTAGTAAATTCAATGAACAATTATTGCAACTGGAAAAAGAAGAGAATTTCGAAATTAGAGCAAATGATAAAATGGAACATCAAGAAGTTACAGTGCTACTAACAGAAAAACTGCGATCAAAATTGGATAGTTTAGAAAAGTCTGTGTCGAAAACTGCAGGATTAGAAAAACAGTTACGTATCTGTAAAGATTGTCGTATAATCTAACGTTATAATTTAAATGTTGAAGAAGGGCTAGTGAATGGTGCAATGGGTAAAGTTATGAAATGTGTTATTTATCTAAACAAAAATTATGTGGAATACTTAACCATCAAATTTGATGATATTGCTGAAGTTTGGTAAATGTGTTGTACTTTTCCTTCTTGTGAAAGACTTGTATGTCCAGCGAAAGCAGTTCCCAGTGTCTTTAGCGTATGCAGTAACTATTCATAAATCGCAAGGTTTAAGTGTAGAAACAGGTCTTGTTAATATTGGTGGTAGTGTATTCAAAGAAGGAATGTCATTTGTTGCTTTGTCACGAATTAGAAAATTGTCCTATTTATTTCTGATTGATTTTGAAAAGAAGAAAGTAAGTGCTGGTGTGAGCTGTGTATCGGAGTATAATCTGTTAAGAGCTCAATAAGGCCAGTATCCTGTGGTTCAAAAAGCAAAACTGTGTCTAAAGCAGAAAATATTTAAACAGTCAATCAGAGTTGAACAGTTGAACAGAAAGATGAACAAAAAGAAAATCAACAAGGAGGAAAGAAAGGAAAACTAGAGCACAATGAGGAAATACAAGGCTATCACTTTGATAATAAATCTGGAGAGAACTGTTATGCATATAATGTGCTTCATTTTACAAATTCTATTAGAGAAAAGGTAGATAAAAGAATGTCTTCACAACTGTGGAGTTTATTTGAGGAATTAAGAAGTGATAAAAGTAGTATACATTCTGCTACTGGAATAAGAAAACTCACTGATGACTGTACTGGTTCAGTAGCAGGATGCTCAAGAATTCCTAATTGCAATGCTAGGTCTATTAGATGAAGAAGATGTGAATATCAATTAATTATTTGGTCTAACTTATAAATGGGCCCATAACCGTGAAGATTGTGAATTTACGTCTACAACTAAAATCAATTTAGATCGATTCCTCTACTTGAAATTACCAGATTGTGAAGCTGTGCCGTTTGAAGATTTAACCATAAACGCCCATCAAGATATGATCTGCCCAAACTGAAGATCAGAACTTAGGTCAACGTTGCTTCTACAGAGGCATGGAAAATATATATATAGTCATGTTACAATGATGCAGAGTGGATGGTACTAAGTTAGGAACTGAAATTACAAACTTTCCAAGCTGCACAAATTTCTATCTCAAAAATAACGTTCACAACAATAGCAATCATATTTCATGAAGGAGTTCATATAACTTCTGGACCTTACGCAGTATATTTAATATGTCAACCAGGATGGACAGTGTGCAATGACATACAAGTGACATTCAAATCAAGACTATCCAACAAGTTACCAAACTCATATCTGCTATTTCTAGAACCGAAGTTCTAAGGAGAGTCGAGGATAAGAAAACATGGTATTATGTTGACAAATATATGGATTATGTGTTTCTGATACATTATTCAGCCTATTGGGGGTATTGTCTACAGCAAGCTGCTAGAAATGAAGGACTCTTTTTAACTGTGGGAAAGCAAATTATAAATATTTGAGGACTACATTGTGTTACTACAGATAAAAAGTAAATGGAGGTACTATAATACCAGTAGCTTTAAGTTATATGTAAAAAGTCTCTTCACCACTAAAAAAAAATTACCCTTTTGTTTCTGTCACAGCAACTTCTAAGTAGTGGCCTAAGAATATTTTAGACATAATTTGGCCCAAAAGGGTTGATGTTTACAAAAGGGTATGCAAAGATGAAGACTGCTTCATAATTGCTGGACATTGTGTACCAGATATTATAATATCAGAAATAGTTTTACCATATAGTTGCTTTCATTAAGATAGTAACCTATCTGTAAGCCAGCCTTAAAAAATTGTAGTGAGTGCTGTGACCTTTAAGTATCTACGGAGCATATTTATTTTTTACAATCCATTGATTGTTTTTCTCACTGTTTCATGATGATTCTTCAAACATAGCACTGTTGAAAGTGAACAAGTATGAAAGCTGAAAACAGGAAAAGAACAGTCAAACATTTGTCTATGTTGAATTACATTTTTGCTTAAAAGATATTGTATGTTGTTTGGTTGCCTAATGAAATAAAATTCTAGTAAATTTTAGTTTGTTTCTATTTTTTACAGTGGTTGTAGGTCGAGAAATATTACGTGTGTCAAATCACTAATCAAGTGATAGATTCAGTGAGTTACCACTCATGTACTCATCACATCTCCCAGGCACATCAGATGCACTTGTCCAATTTATTTATTATTGTATTTTATAAAGCGCACAGCTGCCCCAACGGGGCGTCCCGGCGCTGAGAACTCTGGGAAAAGGTCCAGCACTGAGAGGCACAAACCTCAAAGGTTTTTCGACCTGCACGAACTCGTTTAAATCGTGGAGTATCAAGGAATAATAGGGAATTGGAGCGCAATGTCCTGGAGTGGACATACGGTCGTAGGATGTTTTTCAGATGAGCCGATCCGGTGCCTTTTGAAGCTCGGAAGGCCAGCGTCATGGCTTTGAAGACACTTCTTTTAGCAATGGGTAGCCAGTGCAGTTTGCGTAGAAGTGGAGAGACATGGTGTCTAGCAGGGATTCTCTCCACAAGCCGAGCAGCGGCATTTTGGACTGTCTGGAGTTTATGACACAGGCCTGCTGTGATACCAAGGTAAAGGGCATTAGCATAATCAAGATGGGAAATTATCAATGCCTGGATCACAGTCTTACGGCAGTCCGCCGGCAAGTAGTTAATAAGGCGTTTAATGGTCCTGATTTTGGTGAAACAGGAGGCTGCTACTGTTTGTACCTGATTGCTAAAACTAAGATGGTTGTCCCAACGTACCCCTAGGTTTTTCACCGAGTCTTTTGGGGTGGGGGCTTGGCTCAGGTCATCTGGCCACCACAGGCTAGAATCCAAAGGAGATGGAGAGTTGAAAAACAGGATCTCCGTTTTTCCTGCGTTAAGTCGGAGGGAGTTAGCATCCATCCAACTAGAAATGTCCCTGAGGCAGGATTTCAGCGGATCAAAGGCAGAAGCAGAGGGGGTATCAAAAGTAAAAAAAAGCTGAATATCGTCAGCATAGGAGGTGGATTTAATCCCGGTCTGGGCGATCAGCTTGGCCAAAGGGATAAAATAAACATTAAAAAGGAGTGGACTCAGGGAAGAGCCCTGGGGAACTCCCCATTTAAGTGGTCTGGCAGGGGAGGTGTAGGGAGGGGTGAAAACCTGCTGTGTGCGGTCCGAAAGAAAGGATGAGAGCCATTTCAGCACAATACCTCCCACACCCAAGTCCTCGAGCCTACTTAGCAAGATCTTATGAGAGACGGTGTCGAATGCTGCTGATAAATCCAACAGCACTAACACCGCCCTCGACCCCTGGTCTAGCGTCCACCTCACCGAGTCCGCCATTTCAATAAGGGCAGACTCCCTGCTGTGGCCCGATCTGAAGCCGTGCTGGGAATCATGGAGAAGTCCATTGGATTCAATATAGTTCGCCAACTGAGAGTGCACCAGTTTTTCCAGGATCTTTGCTGGTGCAGGCAGGAGGGAAATGGGCCTGTAGTTGCTAGGTTGGTCAGGATCCAAGTTGGACTTCTTAAGGATGGGGACCAGAGAGGCATGTTTCCATTTGGCAGGAAAACAGCCCAGTCTGAGGGAGCTATTCCAAATGTGGTTCAGATAGGGATTAAGTAGAGGGGCAAGTTTTTTGTATTGCTTGGCTGGCCAGGGATCATTAGGCGAGCCTGATTTACATTTGAGTAATTCAGCCATAGATTCGGCTTCCGAGACGACTGCAAATTCAGATAAGGTGGACAGAGGTGGCGAGAGAGTAGTGGGCTTTTCTTCCCAACCTGCTGTGTTGAGGGTGGGGAAGGAGGAATAGATGATTTCTATTTTATCCTCAAAAAATTGGGAGAGTTTATCACATAGTGATTGTGAGGCAGGCTGAGTTCGAGTCAACGCGTTGGGGTCTGTGAAGGATCTGACTATATTAAAAATCTCCCTAGCGCCATTACTGGCGAGCATAATTCTGGAGGCCAGAAAGTGTCGTTTGTGCTTCTCAATCAGTCTCCTGTATTCTTTGAGGGCTAATTTATAGGAGATTTTACTATCCATAGTATAGTTCTGTCTCCAGAGGCGTTCAAGAGATTTGCAGGAGGCCTTTTTCTGCCTGAGCTCGTCAGAGTACCAGGGTGCCGAAGGTACAGCCCTGTAAGTTTTGATGGATTTAAGGGGGGCCAGAGCATCTAAGGCCTGACTGATCCATGTGTCCAGGTGATCAATCTGTAGGTCCGGGTCAGGAGACGAGCAGGGTTGAGTATTTTTTAGGTATTCCCGCATCGTTTCAAGGGTGATGCGGCTCCAATTTCTTCCAGATGATTTGGGAGTGATAACGGGTCTAGTGTGACAAGAAATGTCGATCTCAAAAGGGATAAGGAAATGGTCCGACCAAATGACCGGGATAGGGGGAGTCACCCGAATAGATGGTAAGTTGGAGCAGATCAGATCCAGAATATGACCCGCTTTATGCGTGGGTAGGGATATTATTTGAGCTAGGTTGCAGGCTGCTAGCGTAGAGATGAAGAACTTACTGTGCGAGCATGACTCGTTATCAACATGGAGATTGAAGTCTCCCAAAGCGGTAAAGTTAGCGTACCGTGTGCTAAGCTGAATGACATAGTCAGCTAAAGCTGGTAAGTGAGAGGTATTGGAGTGAGGGGGGCGGTAGATGAGAATTCCAGAGCAGGAGGAGGAAGGGAAGATTTGAACAATGAAAGGCATGCCTTCTATACATTCGATTTGATTAAATGGAGGGAGGGTAACCGACCATTTGGAATTGTAAATTAAAGCAATCCCACCTCCCGGTATATCATTAGGTCTATTGGCACAAACAATACTGTAGCCCTCAGGTAAGGCCAGGGTGATTGCGGGATTCGTAGTGTCGTTCAACCATGTTTCAGTTAAAAAGAGCAAGTCCCAGTTGTTATCCCGGAGGGACTGCCAGATGTCAATGGCATGTTTGCTCAGTGAACGACAGTTAATCAGCGCAGCTCTGAGGGTCAGGGAGGACTGAGCTCCATAAGTGGAGGGAGGGTTCGATGAGTGTATTGTGTTGATGCTATGGTCTGAAGCAGGAAGGGTGAAGTTACAGACAGGGCAGGAATAAACCTGACTCCGGGCGTCTGAGATAGGAAGCGGTCGGGTCCCACATGGTGGGAGTCTCACAGACATCAACTCAGTCCAGGAGTATGTTGCGGTAATGTGGCTAGGGAGGCGGGGAGAGAGACCGGCCCCGGTCGCGTCCTGAGCGCGGACGAGCGCAGACGAGCTTGCCTTAAGCGCGCCTTCGGCGCGCAAACGGCGCACCCGCTGCGCTCGTCCGCTGCGCTTCCGGTACATACACATATTTATGGAGATGTGACTGAGGGAGAGGGCGTGGCCAATCATGAAGCCACTACCAAAGCAGTCATCTAATAACTCAGGTACGGCACTTGAATTGATTCTATCTCGCAGCCACTACTCAGGCACTCATCCAATCACTCAGGCGCTTCCCATGAACTATGTAAACACCCAGACACTATGTATGCATTCATTGATTCACTGAGGCACTACCCATGCACTTATCTACTCACCCAGGCATTACTCAAGGACTCATCCAATCACCTAGGCACGACACATGCACTCATGGAATCACTCAGGCACCATCCATGCACTCACCCAATCATGCAGGCGGTATCTATGCGTTCACCCTATCACCCAGACCCTATATGTGCAGTAACCCAATCACCATGCCACTACTCTTGCACTCATCCAGTGACCCAGGCTCTACCCTGTATGCTCCCAATCACCCAGGTGCTACTCTTGCACTCATCCAGCCACCTATGCGCTATTCATGCACTCATACAATCAACCAGGCACTACCTGTGCACTAATCCAATTACCCAAGCAGTACCCATGCACTCATCCAGTCACTCAGGCACTATCTATGCACTCTCACAATATATTTGTATATTTGTATATTTATTTGTAAAGCGCAACATTCATCCAGAAGGATATCACAGTGCTGTGCCAAGACTCCGGTAGGTGACTGAGCGGTTAATGAGTTTAGCCAGTATTAGGTTTTAGAAAACAGGTGGGTCTTAGGTTTTTTCCTGAAGACAAGATAGTCCTCAGTAAGGCGGAGGTCTTGTGGTCTTTGCTGCCAAGTATGAAAAGCTACGACCCCCTGACCTTGCTTTCTTAATGTGTTATTTTCTGGCTTGAGCTAAAGACCGTGATCTTAGGCTCCTGGTAGGTACATAAAACTTTATTCTGTAGGATAAGAGCCCCTTGTTGGTGCAGAGGCTTGTGTGTGTAGCTGAGCAGCTTAAATTTTGTTCTTTGGCACATTGGTAGCCAATGAAGTAGTTTCAGACACACATATGCTGAGCTGAGTCTATCTTTGTTACATACCAGTTTGGCGGCGGCATTTTGCACCACTTGTAGGTGTGTGAAGAGGTAGTCTGTCATGCCCACAAACAATGCATTATAATCACCTAGGCACAATCCATGCACTCATCTAAACACCCGGATATTACCCTTGCACTCATCCATTCACTGTGGAACTACAGTGGCACTAATGCATTCACCCAGGCACTACACTTCTACTCATCCATTCACCCAGGTACTAGCCATGCACTCATCTATTCACTCAGACACTACCCATGCACTCACCCTGTCACTGAGACACTACCCTTGCAGTCCTTCATTCACTCAGGAAATACCCATGTACTCATCTATCCACCCAGGCCCTACCCTTGCACTAATCCATTCACTGAGCACTATGCTTGTGCTCTTTCATTTACTCGGCCACTACCCATGCACTCCTCAATTCAGTCAGCCACTACCCATGCACTCATCCAATCACCCAGACACTACACATACACTCATTCATTCACCCAGCATTATCCATGCACTCATCCACTCATCCAGGTACTACCCTTACACTCATCCATTCACTCAGACATTATGCATGCACTCATCCATTCACTAAGCCACTACCCATGCACTCAACCATTCACTGAGGTACTTACACATGCAGTCATCCAATAAACCAGGCACTATCCATGCACTAAACCAATCACACAGACATTGTGCATTCATTCACCCAATCACGCAGGCACTAATCATGCACTCACCCAATCACCCAGACACTACCCTTGCACTAAGGTAATTACCCAGTCACTACCCTGTGCTCTTCCAATCACTCAGGTGTTACCTTCCCACTCATTCATTTACTCAGGAGCAACCCTTGCCCTGATCCATTTACCCGCACACTACCCATGCACTCATCTATTCATCCAGGTACTAACCATGCACATATCGAATCACTCAGGCACTTCCCTTCACCTCATGCATCCACTCAGGCACTACCCGTGCACTCATCTATTCACCAACCACTATCCATGCACTCATCCAATCACCCAGAGACTACCCATACACTCATTCATTTACCCAGCCATTATCCATGCACTCATCCACACATCCAGGCACTACCCTTGCACTCATCCATTTACTCAGGCAGTACACATACACTCATCCATTCACTCAGCCATTACCCATGCAATCATCCGTTCACTGAGGTACTACCCATGCAGTCATCCAAGCACCCAGGCACTATCCATGAACTTGCCCAACCACACAGACATGCATTCATTCACCCAATCGCCTAGGATCTATCCATGCACTCACCAAATCACTCAGGCACTACCCTTGCACTCATGCAATTACCCAGGCACTACCTTGCACTGATCCATTCACTCATGTACTGCCCACACACTCATCTATTCTCCCACGTAATGATCATACATATATCCAATCACGCAGGTACTACCTTTGCAGTCATCCATTTACCCAGGCACTACCCATGCATATTCCAATCACCCAGGCACTACCCTTGCACTCATCCATTCACTGAGGCACTACGCATGCGCTCATCCATTCACTGAGGCACTACCCATGCACTCATCCAATCACCCAAGCAGTACCCATGCACTCATCCATTCACTCAGGCACTATCTATGTACTCTCCCAATTGCCTAGGCACAATCCATGCACTCACCTAATCACCCAAGCACTACCCTTGCACTCATCCATTCATTTAGGCACTACCCATGCACTCATCCACTCACCCAGTCACTACTCATGCACTCATCCAGTTACCCAGGCAGTACTGATACACTCATCTAATCAACCAGGAACTACTCATACATTCTTCTAATCACCCAGGCACAATACATGAAGTCACACATTCACTCAAGCACTACCCTTGCACTCATCCATTCACTCATGTACTATGCATGCGTTCATCTATTCATTCAGGCACTACCCATGCACTCATCACCCAGGCACTACCCTTGAACTCATCTATTCACTCATGCTATACCTATGCACTCACCCATTTACTCAGATTCTACCCATTCACTCATCCATTCACCCAGGCACTACCCATGCACATATCCAATCACCCAGAAACTGCCCTTCTACTCATCAATTCATCTAGGCACTACCCATGCACTCATCTATTCACCCAGACAGTATCCATGCACTCATCCATTTACTGAGGCACTACCCATGCACTCATCACTCATGCAGGCACTATTCATGTACTCATCTAATCACCCAGGCAGTACTCATGCACTCATCCAGTCACCAAGGCACTATGCATACATTCTTGCAACCATCCAGGGACTATCCATGCATTCATTCATTTACTCAGGCAGTATGCATGTGCTCATCCATTCACTCAGGCACTACCCATACACTCATTGAATGATCCATGCACTACCCATGCACTCATTCATTCACTCTGGCATTATCCATGCTCTCAACCATTCCCACAGGTACTACCCATGCACACATCAAATCACCCAGGCACTACCCTTCCACTCATCCATTTACTTAGGCACTATGCATGTGTTCATCCAGTCACTCAGGCAGTATCCATACACTCATACAATGACCCAGGCACTGCTTGCACTCATCCATTCACTCATGCACTAACATGCACTCATGCATTCACCCAGGCACCCAGGCACTACCTGTGCACATACTGAATCACTCAGCCAGAATCAATGCACATATCTATTGACTCAGGCACTACCCACACACTCATCCATTTACAGAGGCACTACCTTTGGACACATCCAATCACCCAGGCACTACCCTTGCAGTCATCCATTTACTCAGGTACTATGCATGCGCTCATCCAATCACCCAGGCACTACCCTTGCACTTATTCATTCACTCATGCATTTACTCAAACACTACCCATGCACTCATCTATTCACTGAGGCACTAATCCAAATACTCAGGCACTATCCATGCACTCATTCATTCACTCAGCCATTATCCATGCACTTGTCCTTTTACTCAGGCACTACTGTTGCACTCATCCATTTACCCAGGCACTACCCATGCACACATGCAATCACCCAATCACTATGTTTGCATTCATCCAATCACTTAGGTAGTACTTATGCACTCATAGATTCACTCAGGTACCACTGCTGCACTCATTGTAACATCCATGCACCAGTTGTGCAATCGTTCAATTATTCATACACCAGTCATACACTCATTCAAACATATATACATACTTTCTTTTTTTTTAACAGTAAAAAGTGGTTCAAACAGAAACCTTTTTGGAATACAAAGTAAGGCTTTTATAAAGTTTAAAACATTTCTGTTCTTTTTTATAATAACAAAAATGGCAACTGGGACAGCAGAAATTGAAAAAAGTGCACTAAAAAATGTGCAAAAAATATAAAAGGGGAAAAAATTAGCATGCATGCTGTTTTGCAGCATTGTCAATAGATGTAAGACTACTCACCAGCACATATTACAACACTACAGTTTATTAAGTAAGTGGACATTCTTGAAAACTCTGGAGCCATATTTTTGCAGTAACCTGCACCTCAGAAGGGAGTTTCTGACCAGGAATTGTTGTTGCTGCCACTGAAGTAAATGGTCTTCCAGCTTCCTCTGCTTGATCGCCAGTTGGAGAGGTTTTTTATGATAGGTTTTTAGATGGTATAACATGAATCACACAAATATTTCTTGTTGGTCCCGCTAGAGGGGCTCTTCTTGCAGATTGTGAAAATGTTTTTGATCCTCCTGATGGGATTGTAAAAATATCCCATGCCATACTTGCTGTCTTTTGTGGCGGTTCCTCTTCTTTCAAATCTTCAGTCTCTACCTCCCCCACATCCTGGTTCTGCTGTTGTTCTTGCTGACCTCCATCTCCTTGCCGTGTTGCCATTTCTGATGGAAAAAAAGGCCAAAAGGATTGCCCAGCAAAATGAATCCACCTGCTCTGAATGAAGTTCTATGAAAGAAGATTCAAGAAGGAGAGTGGGTGTGTACTTCCTATTGATTTTGCTGAAAAGTATATTATCCAATTATATTTCTTGCTTTCCCGGTCATGTGATATTCACATTGACCCAAATAGCCGTGGTTACTGCGGTGAAGCAGAAATGCAAAATACAAGTTTAAAGTTGTTTTTTTTTAATGAAAGAAAAGCAGAACTTTCAATACCATAATAGTGACCAGCTATACTAATCTTATTCACAATACCTCTACTTATGTTTCAGAGTTGTTGAAAAACACGCACTTTCTGTGATTACCGATGTTATCACAACTTCCGCTGTCTTTGCGGAAACGGTGTGTGAAGGCAATTATTCTGGAAACTCACAAAAAAATATTAGATTGAAAAGTACACTAATAAAGCCCAACTGTTAAATATACTGTAGGATATGTCTATTTATATGTTTTACATGTTTAACAAACCACGCGCTCTTCGAGACCACTGAGGTCATCACAGTGACTTTTTTCACTATGTGAAATACATTTACTGATGACAGAATCTCCACTGTAAATTCAACAATGTTGTGCCAACTTACAAAATTGTTAAAAATAAAACCAGATATAAATGTATTATCTGAGAAACACACATGAAATCAAAAAATGAGTGGTGTATTACATAAATATAATGCACAATTTCCGATTATAGAAAGAAGGTACCAGAATCCTAGAGGTTCACTTACAAAAAAAATGATATTACAATCAAGAAATGTAATTAAAAAAACCTTTGAAATTGAAAAAACCAAAGGATACAAGAACGTTATAGTTAATAATTAGCATTCCAAAAACATTAGGAATTCACTGAAAAAAACAAAGGTTACACATACGTTATAGTTAGAAAATAGTATTTAAAAAAAACTTAAAGATTCACTGAAGAAACAAACGTTACAGGGACATTATAGTTAGGCTGACACTTCACTCGTATAAAACCAGAGAAATTCAGCTAACTATAACTCGCACCCCTGCAATGCACAGCTTATTGCCTTACATATTACATCACTCATGACATGGTCAGTGACATCACTGATGACATGATGACATCTCAAATGATATCACTAATGACTTCATTCACAGAATCTTTGATGCAGCTACTCACACCCCATGTAACCTTTCATACACCCACTGCAACTTCCACACTACCATTCTCGAAACCATTGATACATCCATATCAGTACTTACATACCCAATCACTGATTCATAGGTCTACACACATGCACTCAGTCACCCATACAGCCACTCGTACACTAACCCACTCACTAATACAGCCACTGATTTATCCACTCAAACAGCCACTCACACGCTGTCAGTCACTCATAGAGCTCCTCACACACCTACTCACTCACCTATAGAATCAATCAGACAGCCATTTACTCACCTATAAAGTTATATAAGCACACAATCACTTATTCATACAGATTCTAACATATAATCACTCACCCATTCAGACCCTCACACACACACTCACTTAAGCCATACAGCCACTATCATAATCCCTCACTCACACAAATAGTCACTGATATACTCCAACACTCACCTATACTGCCTTTCACATATCCACCTACTCACCCCTCCATCACTGACACATTCATTCACTCACAGACACACTCACTTCACTTATACAACCCTTCTCTTACACTCACTAACCCATATACCTGCTGACTCACGTACTCACTCATCTATGCAGGCAGTCACACACCCTATCATACACCCACACAGACACTCATACACCTATACAGGTACTCAGACAACTGATCAATCACCCATACACAAACACATGTACCCACTCACCAACTCATACAGCCACTTTGACACCAACTGACAGACTGCTACAGCCATTCATACAACCTAGTCAGTGATCCATACATTCACTAAGACATCTAATCACTCACTTATACAGACAGTCACATGCCTACTGAATCACCGATACAGGAACTCATACACCCTCTGATTCATCAATACACCTTGGTATATATATATTTAACACTCATAATCATTATAATCATTTTAAAAACACTCACAGTCACTGGATGATGTAATCAGTGATGTTATTTGACATGTCGAACAAACAAACAAACAAACAAACTTTATTTGGTTTACACATATAAAACCATAAAAGCACTCTAATATAAAAGCCATACATGGTGTTAAAAGAACTAAAAATATTTACACAATCGTCACATGAAAGACAAAACTACCCTGAAAACCTCATATAATACATAACCTAAAATATGCTATAAAGTACATATACCCTAGATCATAAAAGTGAGAAACCATTAGACGGATAAGTGCAGGGGCCTCATCTGAACTATATGTGTCATCAAGGTAATTTGAGTAAAGGCATGCTTTAATAGCTACTGGCATTTAATCAATGCATGCTCTGAGCTTCACTGCAGATTTTAGGAAATGAAGAACAAATAAAATAGAATTTCCATGCAACAGTTGTAAATAAATAAGAGCTGGATGCACCTGCTTAAATTCCAACCTCCTTAAAATAGGGGTAATAAAAGCTTTCCGGGGGGTCGCATAATACTTACAAAATAGTAAAAAATGGCGCAAATCCTGTGGATCATCGCAGCCACAGGATGCTAAGATCTGGCCTCTAATAGTCCCCCGTGGCAAAGCCAACAGGAGGTGAAAAAGATCCAGGCGAAACCTGGTCAGTAAAAAGCATTTGTAAGTGCTTGTAAGTGCTGAAAGGTCCCAAGAGATATGGCTTGGTCATTAGTGTTGTTTTCAAAATAAAAAACTTGCGAACACTGGGTTTTCTCAATTCCAGCTCTTCCCTCTCTAGTTTCCTTAGACTGCAAAAGGACTCCCTGGCTCACCCCAGGTCCTTCTTAGTTACAGATTCAGGGTTTGTAAATAGTTCTCCTCTTCCTAATCTTTCAAAACTACTCTATATGTATCTGAGCCAGGGAATATGATGGACATAATCAAGGGTCATACACTCCTTCAGGATCACTCGACTCAGGGACGATCCTTCATTCAGCCAAATTTTCAGCTAAAATATTAAGGGGCGGAGAGCCAATAAGTCACAAAGATAGGGCACCCCCAGTTCTTCATGTACCACCATATTAGACATTCCACGGGGCACACCTAAAAAACACTTCAGAAATGTATTCTCAGTCACTTGTACGTCGTCCATAGTGACGTGCCCCCATATTTCACTGCCAGAAGAGGCTTTCGCGACACGGTTAGCCTTAAATATCTTTAAAAGTGCTGCTATCAGTCTGCTACCTAATTGAGAAGCAAAACTAAAAATGGCTGTGTTTGCCCGCACTAGGTCTCCCCTCTTTCTCTGTTTTAGTGGGCCCCATTTTATTTGCTCATTCATTATGACCGCCAAGAACGAAAAGACATCAGTGCGAAGGGACCTGAGCAGATCCAACCATAAATTGAAAGGGCTTTTTTGTGCGAAGACCCACCTGTATCACATAAGATTTGGAATCGTGTATTGATAAGCCCAGATCCACCATAAAGGAGGAGAAGGAGTTAAGCAGTGTTTGTAACCCCCTAGCGTTCCTAGATATTAGGGCTGCGTCATCCGCGTATAATAAAACCGGCAGACCACGTCAACCTACCTGCGAATAATCTACCCTTGTCATCTATAAACTTTGTCTAGATAATTAATATACAAATTAAACAGGAAGGGGGTTAAAATACACCCTTGGCGTACCTCTCTTTTTATTGCAAAATTGAGGGAAACCCTCAAATCTTGGAAAAAACTGACCGGCGCCTTTGTTGCTTGGTGGAGGTCTTCCAAAAAGTTAACATTGTGCTATCTACCCCGATAGCCAACATGGTCTGCCAAAGTTTAGCCCTGTTTACATGATCACATGCGGAGGAAAGATCCATGAAGGCTAAATAAATAGTACTGGGGCGGGCAACCGTGTATTTTTTGAGAATCATAGATAGGTTGAGGCAGTGGGCCATGGTGGACTGCCCTGGATGAAACCCGTACTGGATGTCCGATAAAATAGCGTGTTTCTCTGTGCAGCTAGTCAACCTATCTAGAAGTACTCGACCTACCACCTTAACCACCGAGTCCAACAGTTAAATCGATCTACAGCAGTAAGTGCTGTCTCAGTTGCCTTTTTTTAAAAACAGGCACTATAGTGGAAGTAGCCCATGACTCAGGACAGCCGGATTTTGCCACTGCATTCATTACTGCCGTAAGAACCGGCGCCCCAAAAATTGGGTCTGATATTAAAAGATCAGACGGAATGCCATCAGGGTCCGGGGCTTTATTACTTGACAACCCGACAATACCATCCTGAACCTCTTCTATAATAAAATATTAAAAGCCAGATCAGAGGTATCTGCCTCATGACCAGAGGGGCAATTTGCCTCTGAGGGACACTGAAACATGGCTTTAAAATGAAACACCCACTCCTCCACAGTAATATGGGCACCCACTGCACTTCCTTCCTTGTGATTCAAGAAGGGGCTATTAATTATGCTCCAGAACCTCAGCGTACTAGCCTCAATTAACTCCCTCCAGGCTTCCTCCTTTAACATGGACTTACGTCTTGCTAGTTCCATTTTATACTCCCTTTTGCAGGTTCTAACTAATGTGGAATCGCTTGGGCTTCTATTCAAGGCTTCTTGCAGTTTCCTGGCTGCCCGGGAGCAATGGGAATCAAACCATCTAGGGATCTGAGTAACAGGTCGTCAAGCCGGGGCCTTTAAAAAGTCACTTATTTGAGCGGAAATGATTTTAAAAGCACTAATGACCTCTCCCGGGGTTGTGGACGAGGTGGTGCACAAGGCTAACACTTTGGCACACAAGACAGATATTGACTCATAAAATACATCTAGGGATATCTGGGCCCACTTTAATTGTCTTCCACTAATCTGTTGGTCTCACCACCCCATACTGCCCAACCCCCCTCTATGCACCAGTAGGGGCCCACTAGGATAAACACAAAGGGTTGTGGTCACTATATACACTGGCTTGAGTAACAAATCCTGCGAATAATTCAAGTAGAAGTGTAGATACGAATATAAAATCGATAAATGAGCCACCTCCTCACCCATTAAAGGATGGAATAACACCCTTCCTATATTTGACAATAGGAAACCTTTCAATGTATCACCTTGTAAAGGGCGTTCAAAATTATTTCCCCTCACATGTGGGCAATCCAAATCAGCCAGACTAGGGACCCTGGGGTCACCACATGGGTGGATATTAAAATCCCGGGCAATCCAAAAATTTTGGAAAGCAGCATCAAGATGTTACCTTAAAAAGGAGCCCAACATGGTGATATTACACATGCCCTTGGCACAGGACGTTGAGTTACAAAAACGAATAAGACCCAATTTGTGAGACCCCTTGCAAAGTACCAGGGACTATAGACACGGACTCCCTATCAGCAAAGCTGATATCTTACATTATACTGCCAGAGAAATATAAATTGCAAGGCCAGCTCTCGATCTTCCTGCAGGTGAGGGGGTAGCTGGAACAAAAATGACTTGTGGCCCTCCAATGGTAAACTGCTTTCGGACAACCATGTTTCTTACAGGCACATCACACTAAACTGCTTTATGAAAAAAATCCACAAAGGGTCAGAAAACGTGTTAGCTAAGCCGGAAATATTCCATGATATAAAATTGCGATTAATTTCCCCCAAAGTCCCATTGCTTTGCCGCGGTGTTTCCTGCTGGGTAATAGGTGTCACTGGATCTGTAAGAGCAGGCCTGCTAAGTAAATTGCAAGCATCCATAGCGACCACGGGTGCAAAACGGTTTGTTAACCCCATGAGAGGTAAAACCGACTGCTGCACGCCTTGTACTGGCCAATACGTGTGATTTAAATTGGGATTTACATTTGAATTTAAATTTGAATTTGTATCCCTGGGAGGTAGATATAGTAGTGCCTGCCTGTTAAATGGAGTCCTGGTGGTATTATTTTATTTATTTATTTATTTATTTATTTATTTAAACTTCTAAAGCGCGCAGCTACCCACAGTGGGTTTCCCGGCGCCAGGGACAGACTGAAGAAGAAAAAAATAGCAAGCTGATTTTACTGGGCTACAAGTTACTGCTGGAAGAGCCAAGTTTTAAGTCCCTTGCGGAAACAAAAGAGATTGGTTTCTGTCTTTAGGGTCAAAGGAAGAGCATTTCAAAGTTTAGGACCTAAATAGGCCTCCCATTTTTGCCAGCCTAAATCTGGGAACAGAAAAATCACTGTGTACTGATGATCTTAGAGTTCGACTGGGTTCATAGGCCTGGATAAGGCCCTGAAGGTATTTTGGGGCTGAGCCGTGTTTGATTTTAAAAACGTGACACATGGCTTTGAATTTAATTCTGTTTGGAATTTTAAGCCAATGAAGGTCACGAAGTGCTGTGGAAGCAGATGTTCTCCTAGGAACATTGCAGAGCAGTCGGGCAGCAGCGTTCTGCACAACCTGAAGTTTTTTTAGTCATGTGATTCCGCCCAAATGTCTCAGGTTTGTAAAAATATCCAAGAGGTAGAGCCATAATGGATGACTTGGGGCCAACAGGGGCATTGTTGAAAGTTGTAACCAAAATCCTTTCTGCAATATGAGGTCTATTGAAATTGATGATAACACAATCACCTTTGCAGAACTTGTGGGAACTACCTACCCAATTAATCCTTCGCACCATGTTAATGTTTTTCTCTACCCTTGTTCCTAGAGCAGTATTAAAAGATAACCAATGCAAAACTTTGTTATTCAATTAAGAGTAATCCTCCTTGGCACCCTGAGAGAGGGTCGAGACATTCCCCAGGATCACAAAGTACGGCGTTAATTCTGCTGGCAGATGTATGACAGGCAGATTCTGCGTAAAGCCCTCCCTTCCCCCCTGGGATGGCTCTCCAGCTTTGTTACTCTTGGGGTTAGATTGATCCGGTATAGATGACCTTTCCACCAGGCCAATGTTTGAGCCGAGATTTGAAACTTTGTGGTCCAAAGAGGAGGGTGAAAACCGTCAGGAGTGTTCCCGGCCCCTTGTCGACTTTGAAGTGAAGGTGGATGCTCCCTAGTGTTTAAGTGTGGGGCTACCCAGGTGGGGCATTCCGTTGCTGGGGAGCCCAATAGAAGCCTTGATTCCAGGTTGACGGCCTGACCCCTTGGGGGTATACAGCATTTGAGATCAGAAAGTCCCTTTTAAATTAAGGACAAACGTTGGAGGAATGAACCCAGTTTGGAGTCCAACATAGCCCTCAAAGAGTCCTGGAAGGATTCTAATATGCACATCATATCTGCCTTTGTAAGTACTTGATCAATTGGGGAATTCTGGGATGTCAACTTGGCTCTCGGTCTTTTGGCCTTTCCCGCAGGCATTTGGCCCTTTCTTTTTGTGCCTGACCCTTGGCTAACCAACTCTACACCTCCTGGTCTCCCTCGCATAGACCATCCAGCAACTATCGGTTTCTTGACCGGATGCTTGATAGGAGTGTCCACCATGTGCCCCTGGTTTGATGGTACTTCATCCCCACTGGACTTATTGACCACAATAGTGGGTGTAAGGGGTAAGTGCTGCCCAGTGGGACAACTGTTCAGTCTGTCAGGTTATTGCACCCTGGAATTGTTTGATAATCTATCAGCACTATCCGCAGACATTTGAACCCCTGCGGGCATAAGGGAGGGACCATTTACAGGGGATCTAGAGCGATGCCGGGTCACCAGCTTTATCTCCTTGTTGAGCACACCTGCGGCCCGCTGCAAAAAAGAGTCCATAGTCACTACGGTGCCTGTCATGGCCCTCCCAGGGTCCGGAGTCACCCTACGTTTCCCCATGGTGTCCCCAAGACTGATAAGCTGTATAACATGCTTCAACACAAAGACACAAAGATAGCCAGACTCTGGGTCTAATGGTGCATACACAGGGGGTTATGAACCTTAATGCTCAGAGCACACTGTCCATTATTTACCTAGGCACTGCAGCCCTATAACCAAATTCAATTAAACAAATTGCAGGTATCAATAATGATAAATATAAGGGGAGCTAATTGGTCAACATTGCCTTAAGAAGATGCTGGGTGTTGAAAAAGATGAAACTAAGAGGGTAGGGACAGCCCAGCCTCCTCCGGTCTCGGACGGGTGCAGACGGGCCTGCCCTTTGCCCAGGTTTCACCCGGGTGTGGCCCGGGCATGCCAGTGCATGTCCCGTACTGTGGGAGAACCTAGCCGTAGATATGCACCTCCAGGCGCGTGCGCGGAGTCCCCCTGGTGCGGCCTGATGGGAAATGTAGTCCCCTGTGCACCGGGTAAAGTGGTCTGTGCTCCACACAGAAGTAAGTCAGTATCAGCGTATTTGAGATGTCATCAGTGATTTCATCAGTGATGTCACTGACCATGTCATGAGTTATGTAATATGTGAGGTCATAAGCAGTGCATTACGGGGTAGCAAGTTATATTTAGCTCATCTAACCATAACTGCTGAATTTCTCTGGTTTTGTACGAGTGAAATGTCAGCTTAACAATAACGTCCCTGTAACATTTGTTTTTGCATATAGATATTCACTCCACAGCTGCTTAATTCACTCAGCCCACTATGCAGCAGCACAGATGACGAATGATGATGCAGGACTCTCCAGGACTTCGACCAAGTGTCTTTTAATTATATTTATCCATCAAACGGGCATGTGAGAATGGTTTGGTCTACAGCCATTGCAGCAACTGATCACGACCGACGCATTTCGACAACTGCCTTCAACTGGGTCTCCCGGTTATATCGGTAAACAGCTTATTTAAACTCTTCGCTTTTTCAATTTCAGTGACCAATAGAAACACTAAAATGCTAACCTGGCAATAGTTAATTTGGCATATAATGATCTCCATAGATCCATATATTGCACATTCATCCAAAAGGGATTCAGAGACAGAAATCAAGATTTTTAGGGACAAATAGTTCGTAAAAATTAAATAAAAATGTAAAATAATAACAAAACATTTTCCAAAGCACTCCTAATTTTCTCTATGTCGAAATATATGCTTTTTTAATCAATTATTCCATTTTTAAACTGCAAATTAAATGGAAAATCCTATTAATGTGTGCTCAGATGATACAACAATGTGCCATTCAATTGGTCACTAGATCTTTCTTTTCCTGTGATACCAATAGCTATTGCATCACATTAATAGAGTGCACGATTTTTCTCTTCCCTGGATTTTTATCCCACAATACTTATTATTCTTCATATATCAAACAGGCAGGACACGTAATTTACTATTAATTCATGAATGTTTTTCACCTAGTGCAAACTACGCAATTTTAAAGTGCAATTCGATTTATGAACCACCATCATCTCTTTGAATTCCTAACTGAAAGTCCCCACATATTTCTACTATTGATTGCAAGAGTTTGAAACATTACCTGTAAACTAAAAGTACCTCATGCTATGAAAGTGCAGACATTTAAGGATATAAGGCATTCAATGCATATCTACTACTATCAAGAAATACATTATGACATCCGATGCAAACTAAAAGTGTCGTGTGCTGCAAAAGTGCATATAAGTAAACGAGCACCCACATTGTGGTACTCCCATATCCTTTTAGGTGCATTTTTCCTCTGCCCCAAAATATGCTACTAAAGTCAGAAAATCCTACATCTCAAATTCAGAGCGAGTTTCCCATAAAAATTCCTAAACCAATGCAATGGTGTCCTTTTTGATTTCAAGATTAAAGGTGTACAAATATCTCAGCATCAAAATTGTGCCCACAAGGTATTTCTGTTCCTATTGACATGATCAATCTGGATTCTTGCTTCCTTAGTTCTCTCACTCGAACTCCTCCTCTTGGGTGTGCCCTGACATGCTTTATTTCAAAATAACAAAAGGTGGATAAGGATCGGTTATGGAATTGTTCAAAATGACAAACCATGGGGCAGCTTTTATCTCAATTTTTGATGTCTCTTATGTGTTGCAATATTCTTAGTTTCAACTTGTTTATAGTGCTATCCACATATAGCTTATTGCAACCACATTTGAGGGCATAGATCACATGATCCCTGTTGTAATTAATAGGATCATAAATTTGCACTTCTTGTCCCTCAAATGTCTGATAGCTCTTGCAATTCTATCGATATATCCATGCCTTGCTCAAGTTACATTTCACAAAACCTCTCATATTTATTGACAGACAATTTCTTAGTTCATTCTTTGGTTAGTAGTAGCTGGAAGTCAGAAAATACCCAAAGATTTAAGTTTTTTAGATGTAATCTGCAGACCTGTATCCGCAATGTTCACTAGGTGTTCATCTTTCTTCAAAAAATGCCAATTTCTTTGCAGAAACTTCTTGATATCCTTTTGGGTGGCACTGTATTCCAGAAACGCTCTCTTTGTTATGCTTTTTTGTTCCAATGATTTATCATTGCGTGGGAACAGTAATTCATTCCTTGTCTTTTTGTTAACTCTCCTATTGGCATCATTTACAACACTAATAGGATATCCCCTTTTCCGGAAGCGTTGAACCATATTGTTTAATTCACTGTTAAGCAACTCCACTGTTGAACACACCTGCTTTGCTCTAAGCATCTGGATGTAAGGAATGCTCCACTTCAGGGCATGTGAGTGTCCACTGTAAGCATGTAACAAGGAGCTTGTTGCTGTCGCTTTTCTAAATATCTTTGCTGTAAGTATATAATTTCTCACTTCTAGGCCGACATCTTAAAAAAAACTATTTAGTGCGACTCTGAGTACTTGTAAATTGTAAATTCAATTCATTATGATTTAAGATTTGTAGTTAGGCTTTAAATTCATTCTCACTGCCCGCCCATAAGATGAATAAATCATCTATAAATCGAGTCCACATAGTGATCATTTCCATATATATGTTGTTCTCTAGGGCCCAGTCCACCTCCTTCTCCCACCAGCCCATAATCAAGTTAGCATAGGTGGGGGTGAAGGAGGTGTCTATGGCTGTGCCCTGTTCTTGCAGATAGGACCTGCCATCAAAGATGAAAATATTATGGGTGAGACAAAAGGTCAACATCTCCAATAACATTTGTGTGTGGTCATTTTACTCCAGGCGACGGTCTCTCTAAAAAATGTTCACATGCCCTGATGCCTTTCTTATGTTCTATTGATGTGTACAAGGAGATCACATCCAATGTTACCATCAGATACATTTTTTTCCAAGGGATGTGTTCCAATCTTCTCAAAAAGTCTGTAATGTCCTTCAGGTATAAGGGTAGATTGACTACACACTCTTGATTAAATTGATCCAGATATTTAGAGGTATTCTCTAATAAAGAACCAATAGAACTGACTCTAGATCTCTCTGGTAGATTTCTAATACTTTTATGCATCTTGGGTAGGAGGTATATAGTGGCGACCTTAGATTTCTCCACTTTCAAATATTGAAATTCCTCCCAATCCAATAGGTTCAGGTCAAACCAGCTCTTCAATTTTAGATGGTACTTCTCCTCCAAGGCCTTCATGGGGTTTTCTGTTAGGTAGGTGTAGTGTGACCTATTATTCAGTTGTCTCTTGACTTCCCAGGTATACATGGGTCGCTCTATTAGGATGATATTTCCCCCTTTATCAGAGGGCTTTATGATCAGTGAGGTGTTCTTTTTCAATTAATTAATGTGTTGCCAATCCTTAACAGAAATATTTTTTTTCTTTCTGTCATCTTGCCATTTACTTCAGAGTTCCATTAGATGTTCTGTCACTAGTTCCTGGTACAGGTCGATACGATTGCCAGCTGGTAATTGGGGTCAAAATCTACTACGTTTGTTTTACATTGCTTCCAACATGATGGTCCGTCTCGAAACCCACATCCTTTAACATACATCCTAATTAAGGGTGGGCGTAGTTCGCGAAGTAGCACTTCGCGAAGCTACGCAAAGAGAAGTTCGCACTACACGAGCTACGCCTAGCACTTCGCGAACTGCGTAGTAACATGTTCGCACTGTGCAAGATGTTGTTTTCAATGATTGCACAGTGCGGACAAGCAACCGGCACTGTGCAATCATTGAAAATGGCATCTTGCACAG
The DNA here is from genome assembly GCF_964204655.1 of Triturus cristatus. Classification (NCBI taxonomy): domain Eukaryota; kingdom Metazoa; phylum Chordata; class Amphibia; order Caudata; family Salamandridae; genus Triturus; species Triturus cristatus. The sequence continues at coordinate 534,780,676 of NC_140589.1, forward strand.
TGCGAGCTGTAGTTTTCTGCTGCTCGAGTAGATTTTTACTGAGCGGCAGCTTTCTCAACGCGAACTGGTAGTTTCTCATCGCGAGCGGTCACGAGCATACGCGACCCCTCGCAATGAGAAACCTGACCTCCTCGCGTTGGGAATCTCACCGGGAGGTTTATTTTCCATGCTCGCGATCGCCAACTTGAAGTTGCTGATCGCGAACAAGGAAAAAGTCTCGCCGGGATGTCATTTTGCTTGCTCGCGGTCGGCAACTTGACGTTGAGGACTGCGAGCAAGCAAAAAATGACCGCAGCACTACGCAACACTACACTATGCATGGTCGCACTGTGCTACGTGCAGTTCGCGTAGTGCGAAGTAGCGCGAACTTCGCAAACTACGCGAGCGTAGCGTAGTGCTTCGCCCAGGCTTAATCCTAATGGCATTTCTCTCCTAGCTCCACTGATTTCCACGTCATCATCCATGTTCATTTGTGACAAATTCATTGTCTGGCAGGTATCCAGTGCATTTATGTCAAGAAAGTTAGGGATATCTGCAATTCGAAACAACGAGGGGCACCTTTGCATTTGACCTTCATATTCAACTTTTTTAGGTTTCATCTGATGATACTTATGCACTTTTAATTTCCTGATGTACTTGTAAATCTCTACTCTAGAGTCTGTAAAATCTGGTTGTGTTGTTGGACAAAACGTTAAGCCCATATTCAATAGCCTTTTTTGGTTTGGTTTCAATATTACTGATGAAATATTCACCACAAGTGGCTGCTCGTTAGTATCTCCATTCATCAGGTCTACTTGCACGACTTGTTTTTCCCTTGTCATCTTCCTTTCACCCCTTCTTGTTCTGCAGTTCCTTTTTTGTAGTTCGGTTGTTGTTTGCCTCGTGCTCCTTGTGGCATAGTGATCCTTAATAATCACAGTTCCCTGTGAAAATCCAATTTGTCAGTCAATGTTTCATCTGCATTGGATTCTGCTTCCGAGCTCAATTCACTCTCACTTAAATTGCCTTTGGGTTGGGGCCCCACCTTTTCTTTTGCGCTTAAGCTTTACTATTTCCTTGCAAAAGTATACAAATGACCATATTGGTAGTCCAAACTGTTCCTAGTGAATTTTAACTCGCTTTTCATTCCATGATCTCTTCATCGTATTGTTGTAATGACTTTTCCATTCTATTGATATGATCTTTGGCAACTGTATCATCCTTATACTTATCCAGTTCATTGTTGATAGTCTCAATCTTAGCCGTATGTATATTAATTTTCCTCTCTACATGTTTAATTAATGTCCTAATTATTTTCACTAAACACTCCTCTGTATTCTCACACAATTCCTCTGTTAGGCCATCGACCATGTTCTCATACGCCGGTAATAACATGATTCTTAATCCTCTTGGGATACTCTTGCATTCCAGATATATGGTACGGGAGGTCATCTCCCACCACTGCTTCGCCTACCCATGTCTTGTTCTTTCTAATTCCTTAATGAATTGTATTGATGTTTTATTCATGATATGAGAGCCATTTTCATCCCCCATAGTGCTGGAGGTCTCCTGAACGGTTCGTTCTGCCGCCTCTCTCCACTTAGCTTGTCTCAACCCTATACATATATATATATATCATGTCATGTGATCAAGGCTCCACGGAGCCGAAACGTTATGGCCGTCGCTCTGGGTAAATAAAAGAAACCAGCACCAATTCCAGGCTCGTGTACTTACTTCTTTGGCAGTTGAAGGACCTTCAAGGCTGTTGGGAGTAGTCTTTTTGATATATATATATATATATATATATATATATATATATATATATATATATATATATATATATATATATATATATATATATATATATATATATATATATATATATATATATATATATATCAAAAACCACAGTCCAGCCTCGTACAGCAACTTCTGCAGAGGAAATCTGGCACGGACCTCTTTTACTCTCCTTCACAAAATTATGGACAGCCACATCCAATATGCGGTGAGCAGTGCAGAAATTTATTCAGGTAATAATACATCCTGGATTCTTTTCGGGCTCAATGCTCGCCATGACACGTTTCGCTAGCTCTCACTAGCTTGATCACATGACGTGTTCGTAGCTAAGAGACAGATAAATACAACAATGTGCACTATTGGATGTAAACAGTGAGAGTCAAGTGAATGAACATGAATAACAGACTCAAAGTAAACACATTCTCCGATAGAACTACTTGTATACCTTCCAAGTATGTTGGGATATTTCAGTTCGTAAAGAGAAATACAGAATCATGCCACTTTAGATCACAGTTGAGAAATGAAAATTGAAATTGATGCATAGTGCCTATTATACTGAATGAGTCATATGTCAATGGGGTTAAAAAGTGAATACAGGTTATTTGAAAAGACCTTATTTCCTAAAAATGTATTTGCTCAAAAATGCAACAGTTGTTCACTTAAGTAGGTGAAAACCAGTAAGAGCCATGACTTTGTACCTATAGGAAATAAAGTGCAAGTGCAATAGTTTCATAAAAAGGACAAAATAAAATGACTTCTAACATTGCATAGGAAGCATAAGGATTCATGATGTATTGTCAGTCACTTAAAACCACAAATAAAAGCAAACAATGCATGACCATCAAATAGGACTGGAAGCAAATAAAGTGCAAGTGCACTAATATAAAATACTATGCATAAAAATCAATAGTCAACCATATTAAAAAGTAGCTTAAAAAACAGTATTTTATAGTGAGTACTAAAAAGGTAATAAAAAGTCTAAAAATCGGGATAAGTTACCTAAAAATGTAGTCTGTTATGTAAGTGCTGAATCACGTGCAAATGTGCAAAGATTAGTGCAAAGAGAAAAATTATTAAACGCCTTGAGTGGTTACAGTAAAACCTTGTTCAAGCCTGAACAAGGATACATGTAATGTCTAAAATAGAAAAAACCAACAATGGAATAGTACAAAAATAAGATCACAGTATGAAACAGGATAGCTATCTGACTCTAACAAATGGCGTGAAACTCAGATAAGGTGATATGATACTAGAGATGGGCATGTCTTTAGAGAATATTGTGCATATCTTCGCTGTTGTTGAGGCCATTAGGCATTCTCGTATCGAGGGATAGAATAAAATGAGTTTCAAGTTGCCGGAGTATTTTCTCACGATTCCCACCCCGTCCGGGCATGGGAACAGCCCACAACACTGTATATTCAAGATCTTTAAGTTTGTTATTATGGACCAACTTAAAATGCCTGGCCACCGGATAGTTCGGATCTGAATTGACAATTGCCCTCACATGCTGCAGACTGCGTTTATGCACAGGAAGCTTTTTGCTGCCAATATAATTTAGGCTGCATGTGCAACGTAGTTTATGCACAGCAAATTCAGTGCACTTAGTGTCAAAAGTACAGGCACAACATAAATTGCATTTGAAGAATCCATTCTTAGTCAGCCAGGAACTTTTAGGTGTTTCTTTCTGGGCTTGACTTAACAAGGGCATCCCTCATGGATGGAGGCTTTCTGAAGGTAATTTCTGGTGTATCAGGAAGAATGGATTTAAGTGTTATGTCTGCCAGTGTGATTGGCCATTGAGAAGATATTATTCTACGTATCTTCTTTTCCTGCTGACTGAAGGTAGTGATTAATCTTATTTGGCTTTTGTCAGGATCAGCATCAGTGGGGGGCAAGACCGAGGTGGTAACACAGTCTTTCTTGGAAATCAATAGTTCATCCCTGGATAGAGTATTAGCTTTTATCAGGGCCTGATTAAGCAGCGTTCTGGTATAGCCTCAATCTAGAAAGCGAAGAAGGGCTTCATTTTGATATTTGTCGCACTCATTCTTTTCACTACAGATACGGCAAATTTGTATATATATATATTACCTACTGGTGGTCGCCAGAAGGTAGTTCTAGTTAGGACCTAGTTTCCATAGGAAAAGCTATTTTTTTGATTTGCCAATATCTTTGGCGCCGATTGACAAATCTTTGCAAAATTTTCAAAACTAGTGGGGCGCTCCGGTCAGCTCCTGTCTTGAAAGTTTCAGGGTGAATCGTCAAGCGGGGGTTGAGAAAAAAGGGGGGTCCCAAAACACGTTTTCCCCATGTTATTTTCCATAGGAAACTTTAGACAAAACTACAGCCCGAACTACTGAGCGGAATTACACCAAATTTGGCAAAAAGGTAGGTCTTGGTTCAGAAAGAGCCCTTTTTGTAAATGGTGTAAATCCGTTCATTCGTTTTTTAGAAATTCAAAACTAAAAAAGTTTCGATATCTAGGGACGCAGTGGATTCGCGAACCCTCCCGAGCACGAGCTTTACTCTGATTGGCTGCCAACACTCCAAACCAGGAAGTGTTGGCAGCCATCTTGTGACTCGGTAGAACCGAGTCACAAGAAAACAGTAAAATAAAGGTTACTAAACAAGAAAATGGGCAGGGTAGAAACACCCTGACCCCCTAGGCCTGCCCAGGGCCCCAAAAAGATTTTTTTTGCTTGTAATTTTGGTGGAATTTGCGCTGGGGTCATGAATCCCACCGAAATTACAAAAAAATGAAGCACGGGCTCCCATGCTTCATTTTAATGAGGCCCCCGGGTGGGCCAGGTCCCAGAAGCATTGTCTAAAAATAATAGCGGGGGCCCTGCTGGTGGGGCGATGAGGTCCTCTTGTGTCCTGAGTACCTCAGGACACAAGTGGACTTCATTGTCCGAGCAGCAGTGCAACAAAAGCCGCGTTTGCAGCATGGTGTAAAAAGTGGCATGGCCTAGGAACACCTCTCTGCAACGCAGCTCTGTGGAGCTTACTGGAGGTACCTGGTGGGCTACTTGGCCACCAGGGACCTTCAGGATTCAAGGGGACTTAATAGGGATGTTATAGTTAGAAATTAGAATTTATAAAACCTTAGAAATTAATTAACAAAAACCATAGGATTGAGGCACATTATAATTAGAAATTTTCATTTAAAATACCATTGAAATTCACTGAAAATACCATAGGTTTCAGGCATGTTATAGTTAGAAATTAGCATTTAAAAAACCTTAGAAATTCACTGAAAAAACCATAAGTTTCAGGGACGTTATAGTTAGTTGGACATTTCACTCGTTCAAAACCATAGAAATTCTGCTGTTATTGTTAGTTCAGCTAACTATAACTCGCGCCCCCGCAATGCACTGCTGATGACATCACATATTACATCATTCATGACATGGTCAGTGACATCACTGATGACATCACTAATGACATTACTGATGAGGAAGTCACCTTGTATGCTGATAGTCCTCGGGGACAAAAAAGGCCTCCAGTTTTCTCCAGAAAGTCCCATACAGTGGGATTGCTGAGAGGTTACCAAGGCCACGCCCCCTTTCTCCACCACTCTGCAAAAGTGCCTCCTGGCACACTCCCGGTTGAAGGATGAAGTCCCCTTGTATGCTGAGGGTCCATGGGGGCCTTTACTCCTTCTGATACCTCCATTATCAGTGTAAGTGATGCAATATGTGAGGTCATAAGCAGTGCATTGCAGGGGCATAAGTTATTGGTAGTTCAAGTAAAATATTACACTGAAAAAAGCAAAGGTTACAGAGACATTTTAGTTAGGCTCAGAATTCACTTGTACAAAACCATTGAAATTCAGCTGTTATAGTTACCTGAGCTAACTACAACTTACGCCCCTGCAATGCACTGCTTACGACATCACATAGTACATCACTGACACTGGTACTGGAATTATCAGAAGGGGTTATTGGTGGTCGCCAGTAGGTAGTTATACTTAGGACCATGATTCAATTTTTTTTGATTTGCCAATATCTTTGGCGCCATTTGATGAATCTTCACAAAAAATGTTTTAAAGTGGCCCTGATGATTCCTGTTGGGTGATCCGTCAAGTGGGGGCCCAGAAAAGGGGGAAGGTAAAAAAAAGTGTGTTTCCCATGGTAATTCCCTTAGACCGTTTAGACACGCATGCAACCCGAACCGCTGAGTGAAATTTGGCAGAAAGCTAGCTTTTGGTTTGCAGGTTATGCTTTTTGTTATTTGGTATAAATCTGTTGAGTAGTTTGTGAGAAATTAAAGGAAATCCAAATTTGTATATCTACGATCACAACTAATTCATGATTATTAGGCGATGATTTGTGAACACACTGAAATGCCGTTATTGACTGGCTGCAAACTGAGCAGAAAGTTTAGTTTATTGGAACAGTCCCCGGGACTGAAATGAAGTGGCAGAAAGTGGCAAAAAAAGGCCAGGTTGGATGTACCCCGACCCCAAAGGTGGGATATAGGGGTGTTTCGAGGATAAAGTATGGGCAGAAAAGGTCAGCAGATATGTTTTTCTGTACCATGCACGATATTCGCAAATTCGCCATGATGCTCAGTGGGACCCCCTGTGTAACTTTGTGATGAATTTGTAAATAGTGGCCGAAAAATTGAAAAAATATACATTGACACATCAACCCTCAGACACCCACTAAGACACCCAATCAGACACTCATTCAACCACTTGCACACCCAGTCAGACATTCAAGTACCCACTCACAGAGGCACTGAGACACTCATGCACCCTTTCACATACCCATTCAGAGAGTCATGCACTAACAGACCCATTCTGATACTCATGCACCCATTTTCAAGCCTGCTCAGACTCTTATGTACCCACTCACAGAACCACTCAGAGACTCATACACCCACTCACTGTCACACTTAGAGACCCATGTACCCACCCACAAACCCACTCAAAGTCTCACACACCAACTCACAGACCTCACTCCTACACTCATGCACCCAGTCACAGACCCAATCAGAAACTCATACACTCACTCATAGTCCCACTCAGAGACTGACACACCCACTCAAAAACCTACTCAATTACTCCCGGAGCCCCCTAAATACTGGGGGGCTTATTTACAATCCCCTTGTGCCACCAGCGTGTCACTTTTTGTGACTCATGGACGGTGCATTTTGCTGCCCCACATTTACAAGGACAGGAAAAGCCACCATGCATGGCTTTTCCTCTCCTTGTAAATACCGCCCCTTACACGCAGCACTTTGCGTGAAAGGGGTGTTCCATGGGTGTTTGTGGGGATATTCCCACGCAACATCCATGGAACCTGACACATTTCCAAATTTACCAGAAATCGTAAACCTGGAAATGTGTTTGAATGCCCCTGGGGCGGCGTAGGGAGGCGCAACGAGGTGAAATGTACTAATTTTTCCTTGTTTTTCCTCTTTCTATACCTGATGCAATCTACAGCACATATGGAACAAGGAAATCACCTGTGGTGATTGATTGATTTTGATTGATTTTGTGCAGAAAGGTGTACCTTCCTGCACATAAACAATCATTAAAAAAATGACATTTTGCAAGTTAATGCAGTACACATAGAAGTTGAAAAATGTAATTTCAGATTGTTTATGTGCAGGATGGGACATCAACAATCATCCCTGTGATGCAGGCATCCTTGAACAATGGTGCAATGGTGCTTGCGTCGGCGCATGGTAGCTAATTGTGCTCCAGCGCAGGGGAGAGCAAAGTGATCTGTCATATCCTTATAGATATGACTCATCCCTGTGCTTTGAAAGTGCCGCAGCGTAGTGCAGCCAAAGTGCTTGTGGTGCCACACTGCAGCACTTTCTTGTAAATGAGACCCTACATTTAGGGGCATTACAAAGGGAGAGAGGTAATATCCAATGAGCTATCTACCTTTAGGGTGTCTACACCCATTAGTGACGACTTTCTGTAAGAAGAGGCACTACTCTAGCCCCGATCAAAAGATGGTAGAATTTCTGGAGAGGGGTTCATCTCGCCTGCCCATCACTAGGGGTGGTAAAGTCTGAGGGGTACCCTCCTCCTCATCTAATTAATGGTTCCACCTTTCCTCCTGCCAAAAGTGGAGCAGGGAAGGGAGCTTGGCCCCCTGCACTATCTGGAGGTTCCTGTGTAGGATTTCAAAGGTGGCATTGCCTTTCCAGCTTCCCGCCCAGAAGGTCATCCCGTCCTGAAGGAGGTGTGAAACACCCCAGCCAGGAGGAGGTATTATTTCTGGCCTCTGAGAGCACTGGCCCTCACTCCATGAGGTCAGAAACATGACTGGTGGTGGCAGGCTGGTAAAAACCGGCCAGAGACACACCACTTGTGTTTGGTTGTGTTTTAGGGGACACTCTATAAGGGCCTCCTGTGTGAATTTATTAATAAATGCATACACTGGCATCAGTGAGGATTTATTAGGACAAGATGTTTGGTACCAAACTTCTTAGAAATCAGTGAAGCCATCATGGAGCTAGGAAACTTGGGCAGAAAAGTATCCAGCACATTTACTCTTTATAGCTTCCCTGTTCACTTACATCATCACAGAATGGACTGGAATTTGTAGAAGCATATCTGCTCATGCTGATATGCCCACACATTGGATATAGTGCACCCTGGCTTAGGGCTAAAGGCCTTCAGTAAGGGTGACGTACCTATATCCTATGCAGTGAATGGCTGGCATGGCACACAGGGCTGTGTGCCATGTGGACTCTTTGCATTTCCTGTACCAAGACATGTAAACTGCAATGGCCGAGTGGATAGCTTTTAAGAGGGGGCCCTGGGATGGCACAACCAGTGCTGTAACCCCAAAGGACACTCTTCAGTACTCATGCCCTAGGTACCAGGGGTACCACTTACTAGGGACTTACAGGGGTAGCTGAAGCTGTCCCAATCATGGTACAGTGTTTTGGGAAAGAGATCTGGCACTGAGAGCCTGATTAGCAGGACCTACTGCACTTACAGTTCAAAATTACATCAGGCAAAAAGTGGGAGCTAACCATGCAAAAAGAGGCACTTTCCTTCATATACCCACTCGCAGACCCACTCAGAGACTCATGCACCCAGTCACAGACTCACTCAGACACTCATGCACCCACTCACACAGCCACTCATAGATTCCCGTGCCCATTCACAGACTCACTCAGAGACTCAAGCACTGACTCACAGACCCCACTCAGACACTCATGCACACACTCCCAGAACCCCTCAGAGACTGATACATCCACTCACAGACCTATGAGAGCCTCATGACCCTACTCACAGACCAACTGAGAGTCTCACACACCCACTCACATACCCACTCAGAGATGACATGCCCATACACAAAACCACTGAGAGACTGATACAACCACTCACAGACCCACCCACAAACTCATGCACCCACTCACAGATCCCACTCAGAGACTGATACACCCCCTCATAAACCCACTCAGAAACTCATGTACCTACTCACAGACTCAGTCAGATACTCATGCACCCACTCACATACCCACTAAAGCACCCATGCATATACTTATAGACTCACTCAGAGACTTGCACACCTCCTCACACACCCGATCATGGACTCACTCAGAGTCTTAAGCATCCACTCATGCACCTACTCAGTGACTCATGCAGCCATGCACACAGCCATTCAGAGACTCACACTCACTCACAGACCGTCACAGACTCATGCACCCAGTCACAGACCTACACAGACACTCATGTACCCATTCACACACCTCACCCAGACACTCAAGCACCCACTCGGAGACCCACTCAGAGACCGACACACCCACTCATGGTCCCTCTTAGAAATGCAGGTACCTACTCACAGACTCCACTCAGACACTCATGCATCAACGCACAGACTCACTCAGAGACTGATACACCCTCTCACAGACCCACTCAGAGACTCCTGCACCTACTCACAGACTCAGTCAATTACCCATGCACCCATTCACAGACCCCACTCAGACACTCATGCATTCCCTCACAGACCCACCCAGAGACTGATACACCCACTCACAGGCCTACTGAGAGACTCATGCATGCACTCACAGACTCACTCAGACACTCATGCACACACTCACAGAGCCACTCAAAGACTGATATACCCACTCACAAACCCACTCAAAGACTCATGCACCCCCTCACTGACTCACTCAGACACTCATGCACCTACTCACAGACTTACTCAGACACTCATGCACCTACTCACATACTCACTGAGGCACTCACGCACACACTCATAGATGCACTCAGAGACTCAAGCACTTATTCACACACCCATTCAGTCACACACCCACTCATAGATTCACTCAGACACTTACACACCCACTCACAGACTCATGCACCTACTAACACAGCCATTCAGAGACCCATGCACATTCACAGACCCAATCACAGACTCATGCACCCAGTCTTAGACTTACTCAGACACTCATGCACCCACTCATGCACCCCTCTCAGACACTCAAGCACCAACTCACAAGCTCACTCAGACACTGATAACTCACTCACAGACCCAATCAGAGACACATGCCACCAGTCACAGAGTCACTCAGAGACTGATACACTCACACACAGACCCAGTCAGAGACTCATGCACCCAGTTACAGACTCACTCAGACAGTGATGTACCAACCTACAGACCCCACTCAGACACTCATACACTCACTCACAGACCCACTCAGAGAGTGATACACCCACTCAGAGACTCACAAACCCACTCACAGATCCACTGAGAATCTTTCATTCCCACTCGCACACACACTCAGAGACTCAGACATGTTTTTATAGAGTTATTCAGATAGTGATATACCTCGTGAAAGGCCCATAATCACTTATATAGTTATGAATTTTGAATGTGCTGGCATCTATTCAATGACTGCTTTTGTTTTGTGTATTTGCGACGTGCTCGCAAATATTTAAAAACAATTGAAAAAAGAAGCTTTTAATGAAAAATAAACAACAATTTGGGAAATATGGTGGCCAGGAGAAGAGACTTTGCATTAAATGGGAGTATGTGGCAGCTACACATAAGATAGGATGCACAGTTTCAATTTGCTGGGACACACCCTGTTGCCTTCATCTGTAAATTGAACTCCATCACTCTTATAGATTCCATGTATGTCAAAATGCAAGTTGTTGTTGTAAATAGAGTTCATGCTATGGTCTTTGAGGAATGCAGAAACAGTTAAATTAACATGTTTCCTGTCTTTGTCAATCTGTGGGCAGAATTGATTAGGCACTTCCATTTCTGCCTTTGGTGCCAAGGTAGTGTGAGGAAAAAGTATCATTAATTGTGGAAAGGTATCCTTCATTAGGATTTCCAGTACTACCCAAGTCAGTGTGCCTAGGTCATTGCCACCACAGGACACAATCATGAGGACAGGGGGTTGGCAATCCAGAACGCTTTCAACCAAAAGCAGCAATGTAAGCAATTTTATCACTCTGTGGCCAACCCATGTAAAGTCCACATAAGGCAAACCCATTGTCCCTGTCAATTCCACTTGTTCGAGCAGGCTCTCTAGCCCAAAATACATGTCACACTCTAACCATTTTGAAGTGAAGGAAGAGTAGCAGACAGTAGAAGGCTGGAGCTGAATGAGACAGTTTTCAAAAGGAAAGCCAGTTAAAAGAGAGGTTTTCAGTGGATGTTGTGAATATGCAGGTAAATAAAATTAGGTAGTCGAAAGAGTAAGTAACTAGATTTGTGATTGGCTTTGGTGAAAATTAAAAATAGTAATGCTGACTTGGATACTCATTTAATTCGGTACAGTAAACTACACCTGTTGCAGCTCATTTCGGAACTAGTGCAGTGCTTCTAGAATGTGCTGCGAAGTTGTTACCTACTAGTTCTAGGGGGTTGCTACGGTGACTTTGCTAAGAGTGTGTTTCGGGGGACGGGCCTTAAAGAGAGTGGCATACGTTTTTGGGAAATTAGAAGTGTGTAGATTCATTTTTGAAGGATAATGGTTTGTGTCTGACTATAGGCCCTCTGATAAAGTGCATTGAGGTTTTAAAGTCATAAAACTACCAAGCTAAATATGTTTTTGGATTTTAGTAATCTTTTGTGAATTCATCACGATGATCATGAATAAGTTGCAAATTGGCACAAACACCCTTCCATATTGAGCTTTGTCATAACAGTGTACTAAAGGGTTAACAAATACTAACCATTCAGATGTGGACCTCTGAAACTAAAATATGAAATGCATGTTTTTATTTGCTGCCTTCTAAAGCATCAGAGAGTGAAAAGTTGAAAAGGTTGCCAGTCATGTTTGCTTTCTATGAGAGTGAAGTGCCATTCCTATGCATAGCTTTTACTTTTTGCGAGAGTTTTGAATCTATCGAAAAAGAGAAAGAAAAACAGTTTGACCAAATTTCAGGTATGTGAATAATGTTTGAAAAGAAATTTGATTGAAAAGGTATATGTAATTGTGAGGTTGATAAAAGTCAGTATGATATATGGAAAAGAATTATAACTTTTTGAGATGATCTTTGAGTGGATGTGTTAGCTTTTTTCTATTTGCATTAATGGATGGGTAAGCAAAGTTTTACAGGTCCATAAATAAAATTCTGCTCAAAAAATATATTTTCTTTTCAACTCTAGGAGTTGTAGTGTTTATTTGTCCCATTTTAAAAGAGCAGTACAAGTCACAGAATTTAACAGGAAAAAAATGCACTGGAGCAGTACATAATTCATTAACCTGTGAAACTTGGCACTTAGGTATTAGAGAACAGGAGGAGGAGCCAGCCCATCATGGCCGCTCGGAGCTGATGCTCCGTGTTGAGCCTTTGCCTCGACTTCCAGAGCGGGCATCCCGCACGCTGTTTTCATGCCTAGAACAGCATTTGTGCGACAGTAATGCGGGCTGATTGAGACGTGTTCCTTGTCACCCTTCTCCGATCCAAGATCTCGGAGAGGCGAGCCTCGATGTTCCCCCGATGAGGAGGCTAAGAAGGCACCTGCCGAGCAGAGAGGTCTTGCCCAGTGACATGGGAGCTGCACACTGAGGCCGCTGGCTTCAGTTTTCGCCCAGCGAGTAATTCCCCCTCCCCGGGCCCACCTCTTGAGCAGGGGGCTGCTCACTGCGATGACGAGCAGCAGGACGAGCGGGACTCCTAGAGGGAACACCGAGTCCAACAGAAGTGAGAACTCCATCGGTGCAGGCGAGAAGGGGCGAGCTACCACGTCATTGAAGTCTGGGTGTTTGTAATCAAATTGCTCTGATGCCGCCAGTTAATTGAAAGGAGCGCTTGCGTCCTTTTTAAGAACTAATGGGAGACTGGCCTTTCCTTCCCTGTGTGGAAAAGGGTCCCAGGATGCCTGACCCCAACATGGCCGCCAGTGGTTACTTTTTTCCCCCTTGTTGAGCTTTTACTTACACATACCCTCCCAAGTCTGTGCCTGACCTCAAGAGGACATCTGGAATTATTTTGGACCATGGCTCCCCCGCACTATTCTGACAATCCCTGAGTACACTTGATCTCTATCCTGACAGCGGAGTCCGAGCATTATGTCCGACGCCCGGTGGAGCTGCTCTGTTCAGCTAATGAGGAGAACGGCCTTGGTTTATCCCCTGACCGTCACCTGTCCAGACGGACCTTGGGCACAGTTTCTCCACTTCTCCCTGTCTCGCCCACCCCACCTCATCGTATTTCTGCCATTCTGCTTTTCCCTTGTCTCCTTTCTATCCATATTTCTGACCGATGCCCGTTGGAGCTTCCTTGAGAGCTATAGGGGAGATTGGCTTTGGATTACCTACCTTATAAATAAATAAATAAAGAAAATAAATAAGAGAACCTTTTGGATTGGTGTTGGTAAGTTATAGGACAGGTTTGTAATGGGCTTAGATGGTAAGATATGCACTTTTAGGTAAAACTGAGTCACATGTGCAGTTTGAGACTTGTAGCATTATTAAATTTGCAGTGTTACAGAGAGAGAGTCAGAGGTATGTAGCTGTTCAGTGACATACGTATACAGAACTTATATATGCAGCAGTAATTACATAAAACCGATTCCTATAGTAAGATGTAGGTAGGCTAAAGGAAATGGTGGTTTCTATCTGCATGACGTTTTACCTTTACTAAGTCATATGTGTAGTCATAGACCTATATGTACAGATATGCATGCAGTATTCAACCCATGCTTCAACTCACTTACCTATTAAGATAAACATAGAACTAGTGAGTCACCCGGAGAGAGCCAGGCTCACTGAGGCATTTAGTATCAAAGGCAGTTGAGACACACATACACCCCCTCTATTCACCAACACAGACGTTAAGGTATTTGTTTGGCCTCTTGCATACACATTTAGAGAGCTAAAGACTTAGTAAAAATGAGTCATGTACTTGCACAGTTACTTACATATCTCATGACACTTCTAGAAGTGGACTTCTACTCTCACTCTGATATGTAGCCAAGTACTGACACACCCTTGTCATGCATTCAGAGAAATAGTCCTTTAAATATGGGTCCTACCTACTAGTGAAGAGCCTGTCTGTGCATTCTCACTGCCAGCATGATTCGGCATATAAAAGCCCTTCATCAAGTCTTAGAACCATGTTTTAGTATACATAACTCATCATTTAGATAAGTTGTAAGTATGCCATAAAGCAATGTGCTTAGTGCTTAAACGATGAGGGTTGTTCTTTCCTTTTGAGTTTCAATACGTTACCATGCACTTGCAGACCCTTATGACAAGTATTACATAGAGTATGCCACCTATAATGCAACTGACATATATTTTCATAAAAGCATAGAGACTCACTCTCACCCAGTCAGACAGTAACAGAAGGACTTAATCAGTCACTCATACATCAGAAACAACCTATGTAAGCAGCAGTATCAATGGCATTTGCAGACACACTTACATACCCCTGTATTCCCTAACATAGGCACAGAGCTATTCATTCAACCACTTACATACACATTTAGAGAGTCACAGAGTTACTAACACAGACAGACAAATACCAACATCTTTGGCACTGCTACAGGTGGTGGACTCCTACACTCACTTAGACAGGCAAGTACTGACACTACCTAGTCATCCATCCACACAAATGTTCATGTCCTTTAGGCTAGTCCTGTCATGTATACCCCTTTTCACATGCATTGTCTTATCCACACGACAATAAAGATTCCCAACAGGTGACCTTTTACCTAGTAGCTTGCTCCTGCCCCTTTGACACCAGGCTCTTAGTATTCTATCATAATCCCTGCACCTGAAGTACATAAACATGTTCCCAGGCACGGCAGAATTAGTCTGTATAAGGGTCACCACTTTTTTGATCCTTGGCTAACATTCAGCTGTGCAATGATCGCATTTGTTTGGAAAAAGTTTCATGATTGTTTTCAAAACATTTATGACTGTTTTCAAACACTATGTGTATTCCCCCTGACAAATCACAGGAGAATTCCTTCTAAGCTGACATGAGGACCTGCATGCTGAATCTTCGACATGCAATGGTCTAACATCCCTTGCGGGGTGTCATCCTCGAAGCAGAGACGGGGTCCTTCATTCTCAACCATCAGGTGAGGGGGCTGTTTCTTCCCTAGGGGTTTCTTGGCTACATACCTACATATGCACATATACATGCTACACATACAGATCCAGGCTAGGTACATTTAGACAAATTACTTAGGGCACGCATTTTAGGAATATGCAAGTGCTACTGTTTTTATCTGAACTGCTTATGTTCATCTTATTAGCACTAGGGTAGAAATGTATCTACTATTTACTATATTGGTAATAGCAATCTCTTTTTTATGCCTCTGTCTCCTGATTGTCGCAGCACTATGTTTTGCACAAGGCTGTCGCTGGACCAATAAGTCCTTATTGTAACGTCTCAATCGCCATCCTTTGTATTTTCTGAGAGTAAGCAAGCACGAGTGTCTGAGCGAAACGTACTGTACTGTTTTCCACGATCCCTAAGGGATCAGGGATGTTATTATCAGTGGTTGCCAGAAACTACCTATACTCCTGTAGAATACAGGGGGGTGGTAGTGGCACTGTAGATCTAGCTGGTCTAACAGCTGACATATCCTTTGGGGTGTCCGGAAGCGGTGGGGACACCAACCCCTCAGTTTAGGGCATTCAAAATGTGCAGGTCCTGGAGGATTCCTAGGAACTGCACGACAAAATAGTCCTTTAAAAATGAGTGAGGCCTACTAGTCCAAAGCCTGTCTGTGCACTCTCAGCTCAATTTCGCATGTGAAAGCCGTTTCTCAAGTTTTAAACCCACGTTTTTTTACACATAACTCACCTTTGAGCTACGCTGTAGGTATGTCATAAAGCACAATGCTTTGTGCTTGAAAGATGAGAGATGACCTTTTGAGTTTCAGTAAGTTACTTGTGCACTTGCAGGCCCTTATCCTAAGCACTACATAGAGTATACCACCCATAATGCAACTGACATACATGGTCAAAAAAAGCATAGGGCCTCTCTCTTACCTAATCAGACAGCAACATAGGGACTTATACATTCTCTCACATACTCAGAACCTACTTATGAAGGCAGCAGTATTAAAAGAAGTTACAGACACACTTACATACCCCTCTATTTCCTAACAGAGGTGCTGAGATATTGGTTGAGGCACTCATATTTTCATTTTGAGAGGCTTAGACTTAGTAAATCAGACAGTCATATGGGCACAGTTACTAAAACATTGCATGGCACTGCTACAGGTGGACTCCTACACTCACTCAGCTATGCAGCCAGGTACTCACAAAACATTGTCATCCATGCAGACAAATAGCCCTTTAAAGAAGGCTAGCCCTACTAGTGCAGATCCTGTCTGTACACCGGGGCGACCAGCTTGGTTTGGCATGTAAAAGCTCTTTTCCAAGTGGTAATCCCACATTTCAGTACACATAACTTACCTGTGAGATAGGTTACAGGTATGCCATAAAGGATGGTGAATTCTGCTTAAAAGATAAGTGATGTCCTTTTGCCTTTCAGTAATTTACTTGTGCACTTGCAGACCCCTATGCTGCCAAGTAGTGCATACAGTATACCACCGATAATGCAAATGACAAACATGCTTTAAAAAATATAGAGCCTCTCCGTCACTCACTCAGACCATGACAGAGGGACTTATACATTCACTCATATCTTCAGAAACTAGTAATGTATCCAGCAGTATCAAAGGCAGTTACAGACGGACTTACATACCCCTGTATTGACCAACACGGGCACTAAGGTATTCGTTCAGCCACTTACATACACATTTAGAGAGAGGCTTACTAAAACAGACAGACATAAACCAGCACAGTTACTTAAACATCTGATGGCACTGTTGCACGTGGACTCCTACACTCAGTCAGATATGTAGCCAAGTAATGACACAACCTAGTTACCCATCCAATCAAATAGTTCTTTAAATATGGGTCAGCCTTACTAGTGCAGAGGCTGTCTGTGCACTGTCAGTGCCACCTTGACTTGAAATGTAAATGTTTTTAGTAGTAAGTTGCCACCATCCAAGGAAATAAATGTACATATATATTTGTCATACCTTCTATGTTTATGTTGCTAATTTTTTGCTTTGTCTTGTGTTATTGTGCTAGCCCCTGCAATTGCTTTAGCGATGTCAACACATGCTGCTACATTTCAAGCCAAAAGCAGCTGCAGCAAAAGCAGCTGCTTCAGACCTTCAACTGTGGCAGAGACATGCCTTATATTAGCAATTCCTGCCATCAATGGCCTTCTTCTACTTGCTAAACTTTGCGTCCCCATCCAAAACATTTGGGTCCAGCATGAAATAGTTAATTGGCTTTAGACACCATGGATTGATCTCACTGCCTGCATAAATCACGTCATGAATCTAGCTGTTTCTCATTCTATGCCCTTTATAAGTCCCTTGATCTGTGGATGTCTGGTAAATCCGCAATTCGAGCAGTGACCTGCACTGCCAGGTGAAGCTTCTTCCCAAAAGAATCTTTGTATTTGAGAAATCCCCACTGTTTCTATTCTCCTTTTCTGCACAGCACCAGTCAGATAACTTGCATTTCCATACCTCTCTAGGAGGAGGTAATTGTCTGGCCTTGATAACATGATTTTCTTTCCTTTATAAATCAAGTTAGAAATCCTGAATAAACTGCCTTTGTCCTATTTTGTGGCTGGCAAAATACCCACTCAGGCTTTGTTCTGCTTCCCCTAGTGTGCACCTCTGCTCATACCACATGCTCTACAGGAGCCCTTAAAACACCGAATCCCATGTTTCTTTTTCGGCCCATTAGCTGATCATTTGACAAAAAATGCAATACATTAGAGGTTTTGATCCAATGCCAGAAGACAGCGAAGTACAGAACAAATTGGAACAGTAGTTGAAAATATGCAGGGAATTAGTATTATAGGCTTTGGTTGGCCTGCAATCCTCCCTGAGCTGTTACATATGCGATAATATCTCTTGACTGAAAATGTCATGCTGACATTTGGAGTTGTTAAAACATTCATTAGCCTGGAAACTTGTATAGGTAATGAATTGCAAGCTCTCTAATATTGTAGAACCGTATCTCATTTTCTGTCCTTTTGCTATGTGTTAGACATGGCCCTTTTTTAGCAAGTTTATCCCCAAATTTTTGCCTTTTGCCTCCTATTTTTCTGACCCTGTTTTTATTGGCTATCGGGCTCTTGGCACTTTACCATAGCTGATCAGTGCGAAAGTGCATATGCTCTCTGTGTAAATTGTGATTTTGATTGGTTATCCATGATTTGCATATTTTATTTACTGGTAAGTCCCTATTAAAGTGCACTGAGTGTGCCAGGATCTGTAAATCAAATGCTACTAGTGGGCTTGTAGCACTGGTTGTGCCACCCACATGAGTAGCCCTGTTAATATATCTCAGACCTGCCACTGCAGTGTTTGCGCACGCAGTTTTTTAAAACTTCCCTTTTCTTACATGAAATACACCACTCAGGAAGGCCCAAGGTACCCCCATGGGCAGGGTGAAGTGTATGTTAAAGGTAGGAAAAGTAATGTGTGTTTTACATGTCCTGATTTTGAAATACTGTGCATTTCGTTTTTTCACTGTTGAAAGGCTGGTGTCCCATAGGTTAACATGGAAGCTGCCTTGTAACATCTTACAAGTATACCTTTCCATTGGGACAAGATAGAGGAATTGAGTTTAGACTCTGTGAACTTAGAATTTAATAACACACCTTTTAGTAAAGGTCTTTTTAAATTATGTGTTTGAAAATGGCACTTTCAGAAAGTGAGCATTTTCTTGCTTTACCATTCTGTGTAAATCTGCCTGTTTGTGTATTCGCCATCTAGTTTTGGAGAGACAGGAGCTGGGGATGTGCATTCACTCTAGACAGTCAGAAGAGCTTAAGAGCTGTGTGAGGAGTGCTGCTTTTTAGGTCGAGCCTAGAGCCAGCGCGCAAGCGCTGCTCTGCGAGACTTCTTGTGGTTGAGTAACGAATAGAAGCTTCGCCCACTCTCCGCCCATATTTGCCATTGGCTTGTGTCATTGTCTCTCCCAGATGCTGGCGTCTGATTCATCAACAGGCTTGTTAGTCCCTCCTTAGTACGGCCATGTCTTCATTTGTCACCTCCAATGGCGACTGACCCCTTTACTTTGAGTGTTACACATTCCGAGTTATTTGGACTGTGAGCACTCCGTTCGTTATTCAGTCCCTCCACCACCCGTTTTCCATGCCTTCTCCCACCGCTCGCCCTCCTTTTGTCTGTGCCTTTTCATCCCTGCCCGCCCGCTGTCCATGCCTCACCTCACCCCCCCGCCGTCTGTGATCCATTCCATTTGCAATGCAATAGGTCTTGTGTAAATGCGAGACCTGTTGCATTGCAAATGCTTTTTTTTGGCTGAAAGGGAAAAAACTTCCCCTCCGCCTTCTTTCCCTCTCCTCCTCTTCCTCCCCCTTTCAGACACTCTCTGAAAGTCTCTGGCTAGTAAACAAGCACTGCCAGTCAGCTTGGATAGGAGACAGGCCAGGATGAATACGTGGCCTGGTATCCCAGGCAGGGCGGAAGGGGTGCCGGGTGCTCATTGAGCCACTGGAAATGCCATTCTTGTGCCTCTCGCTCACACACAGCACACTATTTACATAACCTGCCTGGAAGGAGACCTGGGAAAGCTGTGTGAAGAGCGGTGCCCCTGACGTGTGGGGGGTGGGTCAGCCTGCAGTTGCTGCTCCTGTCTGGAGCAGGAGAAGGTCTGGACTGTTCTTCATCTTAACAAGAGAGGGAAGCACATGGAGGGTCCTTAATCCCTCACTTCAAATGCAGGTTGACTGTCTCTGAGTCCTGAGGTAGCACGTGGTCAGTGCTACTTATGCCTATAGGTTCAGCACGAGGATGGTCCTCCTTGGTACAGTGATCTTCAAGCGCATGGGGAGTGCTGTTTTCCTGGAGCAGATCTTGTGTACCCACTCTCCCGCCTGCTGCCTGACCTGACCTAGAGAAACATCTCTCCTTTTCCCTGCAGTAGGGCATCTGGTGAACAT
Source organism: Triturus cristatus (assembly GCF_964204655.1). NCBI lineage: Eukaryota > Metazoa > Chordata > Amphibia > Caudata > Salamandridae > Triturus > Triturus cristatus. Next base: position 534,800,909 of record NC_140589.1, read on the forward strand.
GGACCCCCTTCTGCAAAGGAGGACCATGACGTACACTTCTGAGAGGAGAAGGGCCATCCCTTGGCCCCATCTTCCTGTCCGGGACCCTGCTGATAGCTGCCTGGTAAGGACCCCCCTCCGCGCGGACCCCACCAGCCAAGTGGCTGGACTGCAGTCAGCACCTCAGCAAGGGAATCCCTCAAAAGCAGTCCCTTTCGCTCATAAGGCCAGTCAACGGGCGCCAGAGGTGTCTACGCGCTGCCCTAGCCCAACAGGTCTGAGCACGACCTTGGGACATGTTAAAAACAAAATCTGAAGCATGTCTTGTGAGTTTTTCGGACCAAAGTGATCCTGGTAGCGGCTTGTCTCCCCCCAGCGCATTTCTTTTGCACCATGCTGGTCCATACTGGAGACCAATACAAGCGGTCGCAGAGGGTTATCGTGGTGCCCCTCACAGCTGGGGACAGACGTGGGGTGTTCCTGCAATGGAGTGTGCCTAACTTGTTTCCATCACTCCTGGAGCCGGACCCACGTTGTTTCACTAGCGTGATATGGGCAGGCCTGTTGTCGCCATAGAGGTCAAAGTGTAATGTAATGTAATGTAAACAGAATTTCTAAAGCGCACTATCACCCCATGAGTATCCTGGCGCTGACTGACAGTGATTCCTCTACATGCACTTATTTACCCACTGGCTGAAAAGCCTAAACTAGCTCCTAGGGAAAAGAAACATTTTAAGTTTTTTCCTCAACTGAAGGTATTGTAGGAAAGTGTAATCATAGGCAGCTGCACCATGTGGTTGGCGGGCAGCTGCATTCCCCTCTACTGCACATGGGTGATCCGGTACGGATGACCCATTAATACATGACGTTTTTGGCCCACACTGGATTTGTAAATCAATAAAGTTTTGGGCACGCACCACCACTTGGTCAATCAATGTTTAAACAGTTCAAACAGTTGTTGTGTGCAAGCTGGGGCTTCTCTGTCTGGACAGCTCAGCGATTCAAATGAACATCAATACTGCAATTCCCATTGGGAGTTGTCCCCCTGCGCACCACATGATATTACCCGTCGGTATATCCAAATAAATACAAACTCCAAACGAAATTTTGAAGAAAATCTTTAGTACTCCATTTCAATTTAAGTTCATTGAACTTAAATTGAAATGGAGTACCAAAGATTTTCTTCAAAATTTCGTTTGGAGTTTGTATTTATTTGGATATACCGACGGGTAATATCATGTGGTGCGCAGGGGGACAACTCCCACACTGGATTTGCCCATACCTTTGGGATCTTCAAGCAGTTGAAACCAGCCGCAGGACAGGAGGGAAGCCTTCGACGGATGTCCCGCTCATGCAGACACCACCACGTACCTTAATGCATGTTATGGGTGCGCAAGCTTCTCTGTGGGCTGATAGTATCTACTGCATAACTTGAAAAAGAAGTGCAGGTGTGTTCCTGGGTATAACTAAAATACCTACATTTTTGTGCCCTGATGTTGTGATGAATGTTTTCCTCACCTTGCCAGGACCTGCATAGAATGCCCTGAGATTAAGATTTATGTTGTTTTATGCCTGGTGATAACAGAATAATGAGTATCATGTCAGGAGCTGCTTTTACATGTACAGTAATGGTGTTTCTCATGATGTTTTTATTACGTGTGCAACTTATAAGTATTTACTTTCTTGCACTAACTGTGATGTTATGACAATTGCCTAGTGGCAAATTGATTTATAAATTATGTGATTGTGGTGTATGTGTTATATATATTATATTAAATATTTTATATACTACTTTGTGGAGTCTCCTTTGTGGTATATTTTTTGTGTCACTGGTGTGTGTGTGTTGCTCAAACGCTTCACACATTGCCTCTGGGATAAGCCTGACTGCTCTGCCAAGCCATCAAGGTGGCGAGCAGGGGTTATCTTGGATGTGTAACTCCCTAACCCTGACTAGAGTGGTGGGTTCTGCCAGTCTTAGGTGCATACCCAAGCTGACCAGAAACCCAATTTCTAACACTATATTTTCAAAGTAACCTTTTCAGCTGCAGTCAATGTACAAGCAATGTTTTGTATCTACCCATTTCCTGTGCAGGAAAGCCTCTTAAGAGCTAAACGTGTTGGTGCAAGTGGTACTGGTATTAGGAGAGGATATTTTACAATAGCTGCAGGGAAAACAGTTTGATATCAGATTCTGAAATATCTCTATTCTGAAAGCATGAAGCAGACATCTTTACAGAATACAGGTAACTTTGAAGCATCATTGTATCACAGAAGGCAGGGAGTTTTAAAAGTAGGAGTGTTGCCCATCACCTTTGTAAGTTCTCATCAGCTTCTCATCCAGGTGGCAGAGCAAGGCATTTTTAACATTGTGGACTGTAGGAAAACCTGGCTGGTCCTCGTGAACAAGACCATGGGACTCTATACAGTGACAGAGCTGAGTTGTGATATGTGCTATGCTGACTATGTGAGTGAAGTACAGATATGACATGAATAATATTCGATCCAAAGTGTGCATCTTCGGTTATAGATTGACACACTCCTTCTCCAGGATATTGAGTAGGATGTGTACTTATTGAATATGGTGATAACTAGAGCATGAAGCTGTGTCATGTCAATTTCAATAGTGCACTAATTACCCAAGAGCATATCCCGGCTCTTGAGCAGGTGAGTAGGTGTGTGGTCCCCTCAGTATTTACTTGAGAAGTCAGGTCTTCAGCTTATTGCGGAACTCAAGAAGTGAGAAGGAGGCTCTGATGTGTTGAGAGAGGTTGTCCTATGTTGTGGGAGCAATATAGGAGAAAGAGCAACCTCCTGCTCTGTTTTTGTGGATGCAGAGAGTGTGTGCAAGTGAGATTGAGGCAGAGTGTAAGTGTCTGGCGTGCTGGTGAAAGTGTATGCAGCTGTTCAGGTATTCTGGTCCTGTGTTGTGTAGGGCTTTGCATTTGCAGGTTAGAAGTTTGAATTGGCTGCGCTTGTGAATGGGAGCCAGTAAAGCTTCTTAAGGTGTGGTGTGATGTGGGTGTGAGGTGGGAGTTTGAGTATGAGCCTTGCAGTGATGTTCTGGATGGTTTTGAATCTGTTTAAGAGTTTTTTGCAGATTACGGCATAGAGAGTGTTGCCTGTGGGTGAGGAGGTCTTGCATGACTGTCCATCTGGTGTTCTGTGGCAACCATTTGAAGATCTTTTGCAGCATGCATAGAATGTGAAAGCAGGAGGTGTTCACTGCATTGACTTGTGGCATCATGTTGAGATTGTCATCTAGGATGACCCCTAGATTTATTGCCTGGTCCTTGGGTGTGGGTGTTGATCTTAGCTCTGACAGCCAGCAGGTGGAGTCCCATGGAGAGGTCTTGTTGTGGAAGACAAGTACTTCCATATGGCTGGATTTGAGCTTCATGTAGTTGGCTCACAGTCTGTCTATTACCATGGTTACGCAGTTGTTGAAGTTGGTTCTGGTGCTGGTTGTCTTGTCCGTCAGGGAGAGGCTGACTTGGGTGTCATCAGCATAGGAGATGGCGGTGATCTCTTGTGATCAGATGATGTTGGCAAGCGGTGTCATGTATATGTTGAAAAGGGTGAGCTGAGGGACAATCCCTGTGAGACTCCAGATCTCATGTTCTTAGTCTTTGATGTGAAAGGTGGTAGTCTGACTTTTTGGGCTCACCCTATGAGGAAGGAGCAGACCCCTGTGAGTGCAGATCCTTGTACGCCAATCTTGTGGAGTCTTCTGATGAGCGTGTTGTGGGAGCCAGTGTTGAAGGTCGCGGGGAAGTAGAGCAGAATGGGAGCCGCTGTTTCTCCTCAGTCTAAGATGGTTCAAATATTTTGGTAACCGCGATCAGTGCTGTTTAAGTGCTGGGGTTCTTTCTAAGTCCTGAATGAGTGCTGTCTAGAAACTGGTGCAGATCAAGGTGGGTTGTGAGTTGCTTGTTGATGGCTTTCTCAATAGTTTTGGCTGGATAGAGCAGCTGGGAGATTGGTCAGAAGTGCTCAGTTGATTCAGGCTGGCCAGAGGAATCTTGAACAGGGTATAGATTTTAACAACTTTCCATTCATCTGGGGAAGAGGTGAACATGATGGAGGTGCTGATCATGTGGTTCAGAGTGGTGTTGATTAGTGATGTTCCCAGGTTGTCCATTGGGACCCTAAGTGGATGGTCCACATGATTTCCACTGTGTTGTTTCTGGTGAGGGTTGTCCTTTTGGTCGGGCGGTCGTCTTGGATGGTGGTGAGTAGGTTGGAGATGAGTTCTATGGGGTCAGGTTGCTGTAGATATTTTCAGTTGTGTTGTGGAAGAAGTTGGATAGCTTGTCGCAGGTTTGCTGGGAGGTAGTGATGCTGTTGATGGTGGGTGAGGGAGAGGTGAAGTCCTTGATGATCAAGGAAATCTCCCTGCAGTTGTTGGAGCTTCCTTCGATGCAGTCCATTAGCGTTTTTTTCTTGCTGTCCCCTATTTCCTGGTGATAGCTTCTGAGTGCGGCCTTGTAGGTGGATTTGTCAGCCATGTAGTGACTGGCTCTCCATTTCCTTTCTAGCTGTTTCCATTGTCATTTGGCTGCACAGAGGAATCAATGATATTGCGCTCAAGGGTACACAGTCAAGATAAGGAGTTCAGAACTGCTCTGAGTTCTCTAGTGGTGACCTTCTGAAGATAAACATCTGACAAGAGAGGAGAAGAGGAAGTGGGAGACCAAAGTGCCATAGTGATATCATTCCTCTTGTAATCTTTGAAATGAGAATGTCCAACATTAGAGAAATTGCACAGCAATCGTGAAATGCAAATATGTGTACACTACTCAATGAAGGAAGGTCTTTCCAGCCCTTTAGCGGCTGAATTCACTTTCTTATGAAAGAGGGAATGAGGTGCACAGGTGGGGCCACTAAGAGTAAGCACCATTTTGTTTACTGGCAATTGACAGATCTGCTAAGAATCCAAGTTTGATTGAGAACCACCTGTGAATGACAGCCGCTCTTAATGAAAAAGAATATCGGCACACGTTGATGGTGTGGCAGGTGAGGTGGTGTCAGACATGAAAGTAAAGGGGAGGTCGCACACGTTAAGAAGTGTTTGTTTCAGGCGTTCAAAATGAAAAAAAAAAAGTTTTAATCCAGGGTGCATTTTTTTCTGTGCTGAAATTACCTGTTGCCTATGGGTGGCGTGATTTAAGCGATGTTGGTGTATCACAATCCGGCACAACGTCATTTCATCACTGTGAATCCCTCAGCATTTGAAGACTAAGTAGAGTTTGAAGTTAAAGATACGCTCTCCATGAGGACATTTAATTATGTAAGGAGGGATTTCAAATCTACTTTATGTTGTTTTTCCTCTATTCATCTCTCAACGGTGTCACCTCAGGTGAGAACCAGTTGTCACAATTTTTGTTTGTAATTTTCCTTCTCTTCAGTGGCGTGAATTCTCTAGTTATCACGTTGCCAGAGGCTGAAAATATGTGTAAATAGAAATGACATTCAAATTCAATCCCAGGATGTTTACCAGCATCACTCAGTCTTATTAAGAACACTCGCATTTTGTTAATTATATTACTGCGTGAAAGAACTAAGCACATTCAAAGTCGCCGCCATTTATAGTAAACATGCTAATTATATCTGGAATTGTATCTACAGCAACGAGCACAGAACTGGAAACCTTTTTTCTCATGAGGCCTAGGTAAGGAAAATGTAAATGTTGTGGTTGTGCAGATACATGCCAGTTTATCTTGTTTTTACGGTTCGTGCGCGATACAATTGAGTAATATTGGGGGCGACACATTTGTAGGCTGGCATGGTGAAGTGAAATATTTATCAAATGTACATACAAGTTGAATCAGAACTTGACACTGTGCGGCCCTCCTGAATTCGGAACAGGATGTTATGTTAAGTGCAAACTCAGTCATCTTGAAAGCGCCTTGGGGTGTTGCTTCCTCAAATGGCTCAGGTACATTTGAGACTGTCCTCTCTGTTCCCCCTTTTTGGAGCGGTATCACACACTTACCGTGGTTGGCTGTATTGTAATGGCACCTGCTGGCTTTGTATGACTTAGAGGAATGCTTGGTATGATTTCTGTTTCTTAATGAATCTCCTTGTTTATAAATATGAGACGACAATTGGTGTTTTACTTGTAAGCTTCAGTATGCACACGTTTAGTGGATGGTTCCTCGTCTAACGGCTAGAGCGGATGACCTCGAAGTGGGGCTCCTGTGATTCTGGGCAAATCCTTAATCTCCCCATGCCTAAAAATAAATCAGTCTCTCTATAGCGCAACCGGTGTTAATGTAAAAGCGCTCTGATAATTGGGGTCGAGTTCGCCCTATGTACATTTCTTAAAAAATTATTAGGCCTCAATCCCACGTTTTCCCTTCCTCTGCTTCCTCCCTCCCTTCCCTTCAGTTTCCCTCCCCCTTTCCGCCTGGTACTCGCTCAAGTGACTGCGATGCGGATGGATACAGCAGGATGTGATTCTCAAAGAAGTCTGTACCTCATTTCCTTTCTACATGCACACTTGTACCGCCTAAGGACACTAATGCACCCTGGTTGTAATAACCTTATTCCTGCCACTTGTTATTGTTCAAAATCAATAAAAAAAATATTAAGAATGCTACGTGCAGTCATGTGTTGCCTCGGTGCTCAGCCTAGGGGATGCTGATAGGTGAGGGGGAGTCTCACTGAATAGAGCTCATGTTAGTCTCTCACAGTGTGGTAGTGAACTACAGTAATCCTGCTGATTTCTACCTTCCTGTGGTGCGAAGAGTAATCTGAACTCTCTTCTGAGGTACTGAGTGACTTTGTCACATAAGCCTCAGAAAGGAGATAATGTCTTCATATCTATGCAATTTTTCTCCTGTAAGGCTAGCAATTTTCTTAGGAAAATTCCAGTCTGCATTTCTTTCATTATTGGAGCCTTGGATTCCCGCAATTACTCCAGACATTTTATTTTCAGTTTATAAGAGGACAAAGCTTAAAAGGGCTTGGCAACTATGGGAAGTTGCTTGATACTTGTGGCTATATGCCACGACATAGAAGGCATGGCTTCGGGTTTTCACGCGGTACAGGGTAATAGTAAAGGTTTGTAGAGCATATCCCACCCCTCAGTTTAGATATTATAGAATATGCCACCTGGCTTTCTCAAATCTGGTCAGTTTCACCTACAATTATATGTCTTCTAAAGGTGAGGCATAACCTCTGTGCCTCCGAAAAGGGTCATGCAGAGATAGTGGTAAACTAGGGGCTCCAGGTTTGGAAAATGCATTTGCTTTCATTTTCAATGTAATAATTTCCAACAAGTACACAAGAATTTTCCATCCACATAGGCCTTCAAGAGGCGCACCCATAAAATATATATATATATTCATTTGTTACCTACCTTTCTTCGAAGGTCCTCTCTTTTACTCTCTGCAAAAGAGAAAAAAAGCTATTTATTGTTTTGTTGACAAAAACATGCGATGCAAATTTCGTTTTAGTTTGCTTTTTTCCTAATATTGAGCATTTGTATATTGCTGAATATAAATTATGATGCCCAATTTGAAATTAGAAATTTGAAATGCGCAATTGAAATGATGCACTTTACTGTGAAAACATAGATAAAAGGGACACAATCCTGATTGCTGTGTTCTTATTTTTTTATCAACTTGGGGCTCGTATTCCTAACGATGGCAAAACTGGTTATTGCCTTGTAAAAGTTTTATTGCACAAGAGCGCACCTCAGTGGATGCGGCGATCCTCTGTAAACATGGCGGTCGGAACACCGTGATAAAACGTTTGAATCAAACAGTTCCATTTACTGCTACCCATTAAGAGAGGAACCATCTTTTGTTTATATCCCCACAGAGACACTACTACATAGTTCGAATTTTACAACTGCCACTCCTCGGAGGTTTTAGATTTAAATGAGTAAAGAAATGCAAAATCGGTTTGATGGGAGTGAGTCAAGCTCAACGCAGCACACATGAAAAATGCAAAAACGAGGATAAATTCAACATTTCTTCTCGCTTCGCTGGGTTAAGACCAGGTTTTCCCTGGTCTTAATTCTGGCACTGCCTCCTATTTACACCTCCCTTGTAAATAGGATGCAGCATCAGAATCAACGGGTGTTGCGGTGGAACGCCCACTGCAGCACCCATTGCCCTCCCCTTTCCCGCTAAGCATAGTGTTAAATGGGGCCTTATTTACAAGGCAGCGTTAGGCCACATTAGGGGGCTAAACGCTGCCTTGTAAATAAGGTGAAGCCCTTATCGCCACAGGAACGGAACATCACAAAAAGTGACGTTCCTGTGGCAATAGGGGCTTTTACATATGCCCCTAAGTGTGCATAACTGCTTGGCTGTACGTTTTGGCAGGCCAAACAGTCATGTGGCACTTTGCATATTCCCCATCAGGCTACATTACACAGCCTGGTAGGGAATATACACAGACTCCCTGTCCTGATCTGAGCATGCTTCCTGCTGCTGACAGGGAATGGAGTCAGGAAGAGCGGAGGAGAGACGCGGCTGGCGGAAACGGTAAGTGTTTATTTTTAATATTTTCAACCACCGCCCGCCTCCCACCCCCATTCCCTACCAGCCGCCACTGTTTCTACAAGAGGTGAGAACTTTTTAAACTTTTCCCATACAATTGGGCAATGTAAGAAAACTTTGCTCTTTACTAAGATGGTTACATTTTATGACTTTTCCAGAGGCACAATTACCCATCACTCCTGTCTTATTTATTACAACATGAAGTTTCACAAACGTGCAGTAGCTGCAAAGACTCTTTTTCTTGCTGTCACTCAGGCAAAATAAAAGCAGCTCGAAGAGCCACATACTTGCTGTTGCTTGTTGTCAGAAGTCCCCAGGAGTTTTGGCAGAAGGGAAAGGAAAGCATATTCCTCGCCAGGAAAATGTAAATAGTATCAGCAAAGCATCCCACTTGTGGCAGTGCATGGCAACAGAATGGTTGCTACTGCAACACAGAACTCCTTTTTCCTGCTTTAAAACAAGGCCTTTCAATGCACAGACAGAAAGAAAGACAAGTGCCTTGATTCAAGTGAATAGCACTACAACAATCTGTGAGTGACTTCATCACTAGAGTACTGAACAGCCTATGAAAAAAGCAGTGAAGTACTTCCCAATGGCAGAGACATCCCATCCCTCCTCGCCCAGATATCTATTCACCAGGCACCCTTCTCCAGAGTTTTTCATTCACCACAGTGGTCGCACCATCCATTTACCCTCAAGCCCCCGTCCCGCCCTCGGTCCCAGCCCCTTAGGTATTTGAGCACTGGAGATAGTAACAACAAAATGCTCCCTTTTGTTAGGTTGAAGGAAAGTAATGAATAAACACGGAAGGCATCGGCTAATCTCCGTGCACCTAAAACCCCCCAAATTAGCCTGACGTTGTATAAAGTAACTGGCGCTCATGTAAAGCACTCCAACTCCTTTGAGTCGGTCAAGTGTACATTATATAATAATAAATGCCTCACAGTCCCTGGGGGTCTGCCGTGAATGTGCTTTGAAATTAGAGCTTTGAGAGGAGGAAGAGGACTACAGGAAGAGGCAGCTGGGCAGGCGTGCAGTGACATGGGAAGAGTTGGGAGGAATGAATGCTGCTCTCATTTGTCAGGTAGAAGGAAAATAATGAATAAAGAGGGAATGCATCGGCATCACTTAATCTTTGTGCACCTAAAAACAAAAACATTAACCTGACCTTGCGTAAGGTAACTGGCGCTTTTGTAAAGCGCTGCAATACCTTCGGGTCACTCAAGTTAATATTATACAAGCGTCAGAGAAAATGTGATGGGAGTTGCCCAAGCCTTGCCCTTAATTGTGCTGCAAGATTGGGCAGCTGATGGTCAGGTGCTAAAGCAACAAACAGCAAAGTGGTAGGGGTTTGGTGGAAATCCATGCACTTTGAAGTCAGAGAAAATGAAGGAGGTTCCCTCGAAAACAGCGTCTGAAGAGTATGACATTTCATCTTGATACTTGACCGGGACGCAGAGGTTAAGTGACTGGCACTGAAACTGAACCACCAAAACATGCAAACATGAGCAGGAATAACAGAAAAAAGTCCCCCAAATGAACACATAAACACGGAAGTGTGATGTTAACAGTAATTGGGCAGTGATCTTTGGGAGGAAATCAAACTCAACAAGCATTTGCAAAGCAATAGGTCTAGCATTTACGCAAGTTTAAGTTATTGGCATTGCAAATGACAATGTGTTTTATTTATGTTTTAAAAACCAAAACCAATGCCAATAGCTCAAAAACCATTTACAATGCCAATAGCTCAAACTCGCTTAACTGCAAGACCTATTGCATTGCAAATCCAATGTATCACGGACAACGGGTGAGGGGGTGGGGGGAGGGTTGGAGAAGGCACAGACAGCGGGCGGGCGGGGAAGGGAGAAGGCATGGACAATGGGAGGGAGGGTGGGGGGTAAACAAGGCACGACAACAGCACAACAACGGGAGGGAGGGGGTAAAGAAGGCACCAAAGCACGTCGTGCCTGCAGTAAGGGAAACTGAAGGAAGAAAATAGTGCTCACAGTCTAAATAACATGTACTGTGTAACAACTAAAGAAAAGGGCCAGTGGCCATGGGAGGTGACAAATGAAGAGGAGGCGGTACTAAGAAGGGACTAACCAGCCTATTTACGAATCAGAAGCTAGCATATAGGACAGACAATGACACAAGCCAATGACAAATATGGATGAAGAGTGGGCGGGCATCTATTCGCTACTCCACCACAACAAGTCTTGCAAGCAGCGCATGTGCACTGGCTCAGGCTCGACCTAAAAAATACTTGTTAGAAATGGGATTTCTGGTTGGCTAGGGCTTGCGCCAAAGCCTGGCAGAAACCACCACTCTAGTCAGGGCTGGGGAGTTACACGCCAAAGATAACCCCTGCTCACCCCCTTGGTAGCTTGGCACGAGCAGTCAGGCTTATCCCGGAGGCAATGTGTAAAGCGTTTGCGCGCGCACCCAGCAACACACCCAAGGCCCACCACAAAGGAAACTCCACAAAAGGTATTATATGAAAATAGCCTTTGTATTACCAAAACACATTAGATAATAAATACACACTTTACAATGTGCCAACAGGCACGGGCAGAATTTACAAGGGATTATATGTACAGGGGACAGGGCCGCATGGACCACTGTCAGGAATTGGCACTTTTAGAACATAGCACTTAGAACATAGGATATAAAATTAATGTAGCACAAAATAGAAAATGTAGCACACAACCAGTAACTACTGGTAACAGTTAAGTACCACCTACGCAACCCTAACCACCTTAGGAGAATATCGCGCAGGGAACCAGGACCTCACTAGCACCACCTGTACTAGGAGAAAACAACCACCTAAGTATCACAATACCTGTAGGGGTAATAGCACGTTACACATGATGCATCACAACACATTCAGAGGTGTAGGGAAGGAAAACACATGATGCATAACATACATTCAGCGGTGTAAAAACAAGGCACATGACGCATAAAATCACATTCAGAGGTGCAGGTTAGGAACAATAGCGCAAAAATTCACATTAACCACTACCTGTGGCAGTCCCTAGGCCAACTGGCCTTGTCGGGGCTAGGACGCCCTGTGTCTCAATGTCAGGGGGGCCTAAACGTGGCAGCTGCCCACTAAGTGCTGGGCAGCTGGGGAAATACTGGGGCACCACTGTGCCTTTAAATCCAATATGCAGGCCGGGAGCCACCTAGGCTCTAAATATCAGGATTGGCCGGCGTTGGAGCGACCTCTGCGCTCTGAATCAAGACTGCCCCCGTCACGTTGGAGCCTCGGGGCTCTAGAGACAATGCCCCCACACGTTTGGAGCGTCCACGCGCTCTGCAATGGCGAATACTGGCCCCACGGAGCCTCGGGGGCTCAAGACACCAGGAATAATGCCCCCGTTAATGTTGGAGTCCCGCTCGGGGGACTCAGCAAGCTAGGGAGGCCCCCTTCGTTGGAGCCTCACTCGGGCTGAGGAAGCGGGCCGCAAGGAACTCTGTGCGCTGCAGGGGAGGGACCCACGGGGACGCCCGCACTCACCTCTGCCTGAGAGGTGGCGTCTCCTCGCTCGGGTATCTCCTCCTGCAGCGCGGACCTTCCTTTCACCCGGGCCCCCTCCTGGGACCCGGGACTTGGGAGCGGAGCCTGCTGGGCTCCGAACTTCCTGATTCCCCTTTTTTTTTTTTCTTCCGGCCAGTGCAGGAGCGCGGGGTAGGCTCCCGTCGCTTCCTGCTTCGAAGTCCCGCCCACGTACCATTCAGCGTTGCCTGACTTCCTGGGCTTCCCCCGGGCCGGGCTGCAGCGGTGATCTCAAACTTCGGCAATAAGAGGGGTAGGCTCCCTCGGGATCCACACGAATAAGCGGGGTGGGCACCCGCCAACCAAATAATTAAACAAGCGGGGTAGGCACCCGCGTAGTACACGGTATAAACAGCGGGGTGGGCTCCCGCTCGATCTCGGCCAAAAACGGGGGAATCCCTACGTCTGGGTCCCCCCCCTGAATTATCATAGCGCTGCTGGGGCCACAGATAGAGCGCTCCTAGCGCTATAAGTAAAAAGCGCTTCCAGGCTCTTAGGGGAGAAAGCAAGTCCAGCAAAAGTCTTCAGAAGCAGGGGAGCAAAGACTGGGCCCAGGGGCCAGCTCACAGGGCCCTCCAGCAGGGAGGCAGTCCCCAGTGGCGGTCTCTCCTGGTGCCCAGCAGCAGCAGGCCCCTCTCAAGTAGGATCAGCAAGAGAACAAATTGTAAGGGGACACAGCCACTTTTTATACAGTGAAACCCTTTGTCTCAAGGTGCAGGGAAGGGGCGAATCAGTTACAACTGGTTCCTGAGCACTTTGTTTGGCTCAGCCCCTCTCCCTATTCAGAGAACAGGCCAGGGTCATCAGTCGCACCACAGGGGGCGGAGCCAGCATTGTGTGGGGAACACCCAGCCCTATTCAGGACCCAGGTGTACTCCTCCCACCCATCTAGCTGCTGATCTCCCCATTCACCACTGGGTGACTCATACTGACTCTGGGGATTCCCTAGCCCGTCACATGACCTCAACCAGCCAATCGCTAGACCAGGCACACATTTCACACTGCACACCGAAGTGCCCACTTCTAGAAGTGGCACTTCCACACTAGGTACATGCACGCCGCACACATCATCGCACAGCATTTCATCACACGAGCCCGCACATACCAAACTCGAGCCTGCTTACCCCACGCATCAGGAACTACCAGGGACACATACATCCCCCATGCATTCCTATGGGAGGGCAGGCCTATCTCACTACACGCACGCACTTTACCCTGGGACACAGCGGTAAAGTGCGCAGAAACCAAAAATCACTACCACCAGGTCACCGATAAAGGCAAAAAGTTCAGGGGTGAACCTGCCAGAAGGGCCAAGTCCAACACAACCCCCTTCCAGCCAAAACGCAGGGCAGACCAATCACCACCGTGATGGACTTCCCTGCTTGGGGCGATAAAACACAGACGCAGGCCCGCAACGGCAGGGACACTCTCCGGTTTTACGCTACTCTGAATTCACATGGTTCCCTCTGAAAAAACTCAGCGGACCAACTGGACTACTCCCCTGGTACTCCTCAGCTGTCCGTGGCCAGGACCAGGCCCTAGGCCATCTAGGCGCCACTGGTCCTTGCCTAACCACAGAGTGGGGGGTAGTAACCCATGGCACATAACAGCCATTCTCCACTCTACCCCTCATCAGGGCAGTTCTAAACTGCCACTGATCCTCCAGCCTAGGGTCTGTACCCTCAAGCTGACCAAAAGTCACGGGAGAGGCTCTCCTCCCCCTACCTCTTCTTCTAGGGTTCCGCCCTCTCCTCCTCTGAGAGGCGACCCCGTAATGCAATTCACCTACCATCTCAGGACCCCTCCCTGAGAACTGGTCTCCCAACCTAGGGTTTAACCCCTCAGGTTGCACCGGGGTCAGAGGTGGGCTCTCCCACCCTCTGCACCCCCTTCCAGAGTCCTGCTCCCTACCAACTGGGGCGGTACCTCTGGAAGAAGAACCGGTCAGGACACTGGTTACAGTCGTCCTACCCTTCAGGTCAGGCTGATCCTGAACCTGGCCTCCCAACCTCTGGTCTAGAACCTTCGGTTGAATAATTGCCTGGCACTCCAGGACTTCGGGGGACTTACACACCATCCCCCCGAGAGTAACATATGCCTCATATGTTGCATGACAGTCTGCCTGGTGCAGATCTCCCATCCCCTGCCAACCTGACAGTGCGCGAAGATCCCCCAGGACAGACGTGTGGTCACCATGGTCACCTCTAGGAGACTCAGCCCTCCCGGCTGGTTCCTGACCCACTGGCTCCTCCACCGGGGAACACAGCCCCATGCCACTCCCCTCGCTGGACTTCTGTACCCTCCCTACTGGAGCGGTACTGCCTGACACCAGAACCACTGGAGCTCTACTTACAGAGACTCCAGGTTCTCCATACACTAGGCGATCCTCCTCAAGTGGCCTAACAGGACAGCCTAGGCCCCCAACCTGGTGTTCCCTGAAGAAACCATCCAGGCCCTGAGACTGGGTTTCGGGCATCTGGGAACTCGAAGTCACCCACTCACTCCTACTCCACTGAGATAGGACGTGAGCCCCTACACCCCCTCACTACTCTGGGACCTAGCTGGGCTACTCTGAGCCTCTTCCCCAATACTGGACTGGAAGCTACTTGAGCCACCACTGTTGGACGTACTCTCCCATGCTTCATCAGAACCTTGGGCACTCTCCCAACAGTCCGCTTTTCTTGCCAGGGTCCAAGGATCCAAGGCATCACATCCCCACAGGTGTTGGCGCAACCCGGGATAACAACTCCTGAGCCTCTGCTCTTTGAGAACCAGATCAAACAGTTCCTTATAATCACCTTCCGGGTTAACCATCACCCAATCGCACAGTGCATCATCACATTCCTCCACAAACTCCTCCAAAGACTGGTGAGACAGCTTCTTACTGCCCCTGAATTTCAACCTACATTCCTCCTCTCGGGAACAAGGTACCATACTCGGGGAATCTGGAATGGAACTCTCTGTACTGCACTCTAAATCGCTGCCACCACTGGACTCCACCCTCACTGGGGAATCCAGAAAACTACCACTGCGCTCAGGGGACAACTTACCCTCTAGAGCTAATTTCTCTCTGGCAAAGGCCCTCTCAGCCTCCGTCATCTGTTTCTGAGCTAAGACCCTCTCGGTCTCCAGCTTGGCATGCTCTAACCTGAGCTTCACCATGGCCAGCTGATGCTCCATCTCTTCCCTCCTATCTACCCACTCCTCTGGGGACAGGAAAAGGGATGGAGTGCTGCTCCTGACACTGGACCCAGCAAGGGACTCCCTATCTATGGGGTCTTCACAGAGACGTTTTAATGCATGGGCAAAGTGGGCTCTGGCCCAGGGCCCCAGCCTTTTAGGGGGCCCCCTGACAGAGTCAGCAGTATTCTCCAGAGTTTTGCCCTAATGACCTTGAACATTTCTTAAACAGATTGTTTTAAATACTGTTTTCCTTTAATTAATTTTTTTATGTACCTTATTTGTGAGTCTAGTATAGCCACTTCGCAGAGAAATGTTGTGTTTATTTTTCATGCAATATACATAAAAAAGTTTCTTTTAGATCAAAACAAGGCCTTACATATAAGAAATGGGAGGGCGTTACAAAGATTATTTGCAGTAATATTGCTGAGCTGCTGCTGTGTTACAATATTGAAAACACACATAACTATCCCTGAATATTGGATGTAAACACATTTACAGCCTTATTTATGAGAAGTGATGCATGGCTGTGTGAAAACAGGGATGCGTCACTTCTTAGTGCACCCTCCTTGCTACATGATGGATGCGTCATATTTACTGTATGACGCATCATGTCGCATCATGTTACAGATATGTCAGTATTTCTGACGTATCTGTAGGCGCAAAAGTGATGCATTGCTGGGGTGTGTCTGAAAATAGACGCAACTCCAGCAATGTGTCCTTTCACATGGGGCTTGCCTGCGTCAGTCTTACACCTGCTGTGAGGCAGGTGTAAGATATTGAGGCAATGGCGTCCTAGAAGTGGCGCACTGAGTTCTCACAGATTTCAATGGGCCACTTCTACAAGGCTTTTTGCGGGGCAACACCCACCCTGCATACATTATACCTGGTGCAGTTATAATGTGGTGCAGGAGTTTCAAAGTGATGCATCAGCCTAGATGCGTCACTTTGCAAATATGGAGCAACATGGCACATTTTTTACGCTGCCGGTGCGTCACAAAAAGTGACGCACTTGCGGCATAAAAGTGAAGCAAGGCCTCATAAATAAGGTGCTTAGAATTTGAACGAGTGTTCCTTTGCACTGTCAGGGACCTAATGAAATGAAATAGTGTATTTAATAAAGTGCGCAACTACTCAGACTAGAGTGTCCTGGCGCGTGACAGCGGGAGGAAAACATGCGTAAAAGAACCATCAGTTAGTAAAATCCAGGTTTTTAAGTTCTTCCTGAAAGAGAGTAGGTCTGTGGTTAGTCTCAGAGACTCAGGGAGGCTATATTCCACAATTTTGCGCCTAGAAAGCCGAGGGATCTGCCTCCAGTGCGGGCACAGCATTTTTTAGACAGGAGGGCTAGGTTGGCATTGGAAGATCTTAGGGGTCTAGCTGTTGTATAGCGATTAACGCGCTTATTTAGGTAGACAGCTCCTAAGCCGTGGAAAGCTTTAAAGAAGATGGTCCTTGCTTTGAAGTCGATCCGTTCTTTTATGTGGAGCCAGTGTAGAGACTTGAGAATAGGGGTCATACTAGATCTGGGTTTAGGTCTCAGGATGGCTCTGGCCGCCATATTTTGTACTACTTGTAGGCGCTGAATAAGGGATTTGGGAAGATCAAGGTACAAGCTGTTGACATAGTCAAGCTTTGATATCACCAGAGCCTGCATCACAATCTTTGTGCTCTCAAGCAGCAACAGTGGCAGGAATATTTTTAGCATCCGGAGTATGCCAAAGCAAGCGCCAGTTAGATTTTGGATTTGAAAGCGCATGGAGATTGTCTTTTCTATGACAATTCCTAAGTTTTTGACCTTCTCCGTTTCCGCGGGTGGGGATGGCAGATCTTTTGGCCACCAAGAGCTTCAGTCAGAAGTTTCTGGATTACCAAAGAAAACAACTTCACTTTTGTCAGGATTGCACTTCAGCTGATTGATCTTAAGCCAGTTAAAAACCTTTGTGAGGCAAGACCTAATCATTGCCCCGTCAAAGTTGGTTCCTTTTTCACACGTAAAAATCAGCTGAGTGTCATCAGCATAGGAAACAATTTTGGCGCCCTCTTCCTCTACTAGAAATGCAAGGGGGGATAGATATAGATTAAAAAGGGTAGGACTAAGAATGGAGCCCTGAGGGACACCTACATTCATGGCTGGAACCGGGGATGAGAAAGGGGGAGCCAGATGTCCTGAGATCCATTTGCCAAGAAGGATGACATCCATGTTAAGGCTCCTGGATGTTAGCAAGTCTCTCCAGGAGCCTCTCAATTGGGACCGTATTGAAAGCCGCCGACGGATCGAACAGTATCTGAACAGCCTTGCCTCCCTGGTCTAGCTTACCCTTGAGATATTGAGTCAATTCCAGCAGAGCGGACTCCGTACTGTAGTTAGCCCTAAAACCGGAATGGGACGCATGAAGGAGCTTTCCATCTTCAATGTGTTTTTGGAGGGCCTTGTTTACATGCTTCTCTAACACTTTGGAGAGGGCCAGAAGAAGGGAGATTGGCCTGTAGTTGGCAGGGTCCGTCGGTTTGGCTTTAGCCTTTTTTATCAGTGGAAGAATCTTAGCATTCTTCCATAATTTCGGCATGTTGCCTGAGGAGAGGGTAGCATTAAAGAGCTGGTTTACAGTGGGGTTTATGGTGGAAGCTAATAGGTTCAGGATATTCGCTGGACATGGGTCGGTAGGAGAGCCAGACTTAATGCTTTGGAGAAGGGTCAGTGACTCTTCAAGCTGAAACTCAGGGAAAGCTAGTAAAGATGGAGGATCCAAGAGGTGAAATTTGCTATTAGAACTAAGGTAGAAGGTCAGTTCTTCCTCTGAGATGTTAGTGAAGGCTTGTTCGATCACGGGGATCTTTTTGTGGAAGAATTGAGCTATTTGCTTAGACCATTTTTGCGTGCATGGCCCTTCCTTTGTGCCAGCTTTCGGGGCGTTAAAGGATTTAACTATGCTAAAGATTACCTTACTCTTATTTTGGGCATTTTCTATCTTGGTTTGAAAGAAGTTTTTCTTAGCTGCCTTCACGAGAATCTAATGAGCTTTTAAGTTGTCTTCATACACCTTCCTGTCCACAGGTAGATAGGATTTACGCCATTTACGTTCCATTTTTCTACAATTTATTTTGCTAGATCTGAGGGAATCGTTAAACCATGGAGCTGGTGGGGGCGAACTCCTTAAGGAGCAGGAAACAACCGGTACAGGTGCATCAATGTTAGTTCGGAGCCATGAATCTATTGAGACGGCGTCCGAGTCGGGGCAGCCAGACAGCTCCAGTGGGGAACGACCGAGGGCGTCTGCTAACATCGGGATGGATATTTTATGGAACGTCCTGTAATTAGGGACCCTCTTCCCTGCGTTAGCCTGAGGGGCAGTGGCAGAGTTGGGAATGACGAATATTAATAGGAGGTGGTCAGACCAGATAATGGGAAGAGGTAGGTTTACTGATATGTCAAAGTTGTGAAAGATTTGGCTAGGGTATGGCCCTTCTCATGGGTGGCCGAAGAAATAGATGGAAACGTGTTGCAGGCCTGCAGCGTCTCCAACAAGGAAATTGGTTGAGGGTCTTTTCCATTGTCCATATGTATATTGAAATCTCCCAGAGTAAGGCAGTTGTTGTATTTTAAGGCCAGGGAGGTGGTGGCTGTATTAAGCGTAGTAAAAACATTACCAATTGCACTGGGTGATCTGTAAATTAGAAAAACAGCTATGCTATGATGGGGGAAGAAGGTACAGTCAAAGTCTAAGGACTCTGTGCCCTCAATGTTTTCCATTGGGATGGGAGAGCAGTCTAGTAATTGATTAAAATTATGGCGACACCGCCCTCTTCCCACTCGGTCGGTCCCTCCTAAGGATTTTATAACCCGTAGGGATGGCCGAGGTGATAGTAGGGTTGGAGGCTTCAGACAGCCAGGTCTCAGTGAGAAATAAAAGATCAGGCTGTTTGTCTAAAAGTAGACCATAAATGTGTGGTTCATTCTTTTGCATAGAGCGACAATTCAAAAGGGTGGCCTTTAAGTCCCTTGTTTTCTTATTGTTTTTACACTTATTGTTGCATGGGAGGATCTTGGGTGTGGGTTTCCTGGGATGGAGGAGAGACCAGTTGCACTTATTGCATCAAAAGTCTACCTCCAAGCTCGGATCAGCCGCTGTACACTGACATAATGGTTGCCGCCTAAGGCTAAGCAGTGTTTCCCTATTGTAATATAGTGGAAGAAACTCACCGGAGGGGAACTGGGCAGCATGGCCGGCGCCAGATGCCTCCGGGCGCAGACGGGCTTACCTTTGGTGTGCCTTCGACATGCCGGCGGCGCACCCACTGCGAGCATCCTTTTGCACCAGGAATATATAGACTAATGCCTATGATGCAAACTGGATCGCTAACGAAGCTGAGGAAGTGGAAACTACGTGGGTGGAAGTGAGGAGCCTTATAGTAGCCACAGCCCTCCGCACAATCGGCGTATCAGCCGCGGCGGACCAGGACTGGAGGAAAAGCGAGATGTGAATCGAAGCAGCTGAGGAGGTGTAGGCAAGTAGAATCAAGTAAAGTGCAAGTGCGCATAGGTAGGAGAAATTGTTAAAAAGCACAGAGTAATTCAGCCACACATATACAATTTAAAAAGTATTAAAAACCTAGTAGCAGGGCAGAAAACACTAAAGCCTACCGCTGTCAGCTGCGTGCATCCGTTTGCATCAGGAATATATAGGCTAATGCCTATGATGTAAACTGTATCGCTAACGGAGCTGAGGAAGCAGAAACTGCGTGGGCGGAAGTGAGGAGCAGATAGTAGCCCCAGCCCTCCGCACAATCAGTGAATCAGCCGCGGCGGACCAGGACTGGAGGAAAAACTAGATGCGAATCGTAGTAGCTGAGGAGGTGTAGGCAAGCAGAATCAAGTAAAGTGCAAGTGCTCGTAGGTAGGAGAAAATTTTAAAAAACACAGAGTAATTCAGCCACACATATACATTTTAAAAAGTATTAAAAAAACTACGAGCAGGGCAGGAAACACTAATTCCTACCGCTGTCAGCTGCATGCGTCCATTTAGATCGGGAATATATAGGCTAATACCTATGATGCAAACAGGATCGCTAACGCCGCTGAGGAAGTGGAAACTGTGTGGGAAACAGGGGCTCAAATTGGATCATATATTCAAAGCTGTTCTGAACAGGGGCCCCCAAAATATGTTTGGCCCAGGGCCCCCAAAATCCTTAAGATGTCCCTGGGTCTTCACTGTCTACTGGCGTCCCCGTCAGGTAATCTTCCTCCTCCTCAGACTCCTCAGGGCTCCTCTCAGACCCACTACCCTCTCGGCGTGCGGCCCGGGCCCTATCTTTCTCACTGCGCTCACGTTCCCACTCATCCTTTTGCCATAGGATCAGGTTGTCCCTCAGTTTGGACTGGGTATCTGACTCACCCACCTCTATGTCTCTCTCTTCACAGAATCTGACCAACTCTAACATACTGTATCTAAACAGACCACAGAAATTAAAAGCAGGCTCCATTTTGGCGGATGTTCTCGAGAAGAGTTTAACACAGGGAACCTAGGGGTCTGAGCTTAACACAGGAGTACACAATTCACAATGATACCTTCAGGAGAGGAAATAATGGAACTCAAAAACAATAATCCCCAAAACATGTGATTATCTAAATGCAGAGTTTTGTAGTGCAGCCAGTTGCTGCTGCGGTACAGCGCAAACGCAAGTCCAAATCCCACCGCTGATCACCAATGTTAGAAATGGGATTTCTGGTTGGCTAGGGCTTGCGCCAAAGCCAGGCAGAAACCACCACTCTAGTCAGGGCTGGGGAGTTACACGCCAAAGATAACCCCTGCTCACCCCTTTGGTAGCTTGGCACGCGCAGTCAGGCTTATCCCGGTGGCGCACCCAGCAACACACCCAAGGCCCACCACAAAGGAAACTCCACACAAGGTATTATATAAAAATAGCCTTTGTATTACCAAAACACATTAGATAATAAATACACACTTTACAATGTGCCAACAGGCACGGGCAGAATTTACAAGGGATTATATGTACAGGGGACAGGGACGCACGCACCACTGTCAGGAATTGGCACTTTTAGAACATAGCACTTAGAACATAGGATATAAAATTACTGTAGCACAAAATAGAAAATGTAGCACACAACCAGTAACTACTGGTAACAGTTAAGTACCACCTACGCAACCCTAACCACCTTAGGAGAATATCGCGCAGGGAACCAGGACCTCACTAGCACCACCTGTACTAGGAGAAAACAACCACCTAAGTATCACAATACCTGTAGGGGTAATAGCACGTTACACATGATGCATCACAACACATTCAGAGGTGTAGGGAAGGAAAACACATGATGCATAACATACATTCAGCGGTGTAAAAACAAGGCACATGACGCATAAAAACACATTCAGAGGTGCAGGTTAGGAACAATAGCGCAAAAATTCACATTAACCACTACCTGTGGCAGTCCCTAGGCCAACTGGCCTTGTCGGGGCTAGGATGCCCTGTGTCTCAATGTCAGGGGGGCCTAAACGTGGCAGCTGCCCACTAAGTGCTGGGCAGCTGGGGAAATACTGGGGCACCACTGTGCCTTTAAATCCAATATGCAGGCCGGGAGCCACCTAGGCTCTAAATATCAGGATTGGCCGGCGTTGGAGCGACCTCTGCGCTCTGAATCAAGACTGCCCCCGTCACGTTGGAGCCTCGGGGCTCTAGAGACAATGCCCCCACATGTTTGGAGCGCCCACGCGCTCTGCAATGGCGAATACTGGCCCCACGGAGCCTCGGGGGCTCAAGACACCAGGAATAATGCCCCCGTTAATGTTGGAGTCCCGCTCGGGGGACTTAGCAAGCTAGGGAGGCCCCCTTCGTTGGAGCCTCACTCGGGCTCAGGAAGTGGGCTGCAAGGAACTCTGTGCGCTGCAGGGGAGGGACCCACGGGGACGCCCGCACTAACCTTTGCCTGAGAGGTGGCGTCTCCTCGCTCGGGTATCTCCTCCTGCGGCGCGGACCTTCCTTTCACCCGGGCCCCCTCCTGAGACCCGGGACTTGGGAGCGGAGCCTGCCGGGCTCCGAACTTCCTGATTCCCCTTTTTTTTTCTTCCGGCCAGTGCAGGAGTGCGGGGTAGGCTCCCATCGCTTCCTGCTTCGAAGTCCCGCCCACGTCCCAGTCAGTGTTGCCTGACTTCCTGGGCTTCCCCCGGACCGGGCTGCAGCGGTGATCTCAAACTTCGGCAATAAGAGGGGTAGGTTCCCTCGAGATCCACACGAATAAGCGGGGTGGGCACCCGCCAACCAAATAATTAACCAAGCGGGGTAGGCACCCGCGTAGTACACGGTATAAACAGCGGGGTGGGCTCCTGCTCGATCTCGGCCAAAAACGGGGGAATCCCTATGTCTGGGTTCCCCCCCCTGAATTATCGTAGCGCTGCTGGGGCCACAGATAGAGCACTCCTAGCGCTATAAGTAAAAAGCGCTTCCAGGCTCTTAGGGGAGAAAGCAAGTCCAGCTAAAGTCTTCAGAAGCAGGGGAGCAAAGACTGGGCCCAGGGGCCAGCTCACAGGGCCCTCCAGCAGGGAGGCAGTCCCCAGTGGCGGTCTCTCCTGGCGCCCAGCAGCAGCAGGCCCCCCTCAAGTTGGATCAGCAAGAGAACAAATTGTAAGGGAACACAGCCCCTTTTTATACAGTGAAACCCTTTGTCTCAAGGTGCAGGGAAGGGGCGAATCAGTTACAACTGGTTCCTGAGCACTTTGTTTGGCTCAGCCCCTCTCCCTATTCAGAGAACAGGCCAGGGTCATCAGTCGCACCACAGGGGGCGGAGGCAGCATTGTGTGGGGAACACCCAGCCCTATTCAGGACCCAGATGTACTCCTCCC
The DNA here is from genome assembly GCF_964204655.1 of Triturus cristatus. NCBI lineage: Eukaryota > Metazoa > Chordata > Amphibia > Caudata > Salamandridae > Triturus > Triturus cristatus. Next base: position 534,823,993 of record NC_140589.1, read on the forward strand.
ACCCATCTAGCTGCTGATCTCCCCATTCACCACTGGGTGACTCATCCTGACTCTGGGGATTCCCTAGCCCGTCACATGACCTCAACCAGCCAAGCGCTAGACCAGGCACACATTTCACACTGCACACCGAAGTGCCCACTTCTAGAAGTGGCACTTCCACACTAGGTACATGCACGCCGCACACATCATCGCGCAGCATTTCATCACACGAGTCCGCATATACCAAACTCGAGCCTGCTTACCCCATGCATCAGGAACTACCAGGGACACATACATCCCCCATGCATTCCTATGGGAGGGCAGGCCTATCTTACTACACGCACGCACTTTACCCTGGGACACAGCGGTAAAGTGCGCAGAAACCAAAAATCACTACCACTAGGTCACCGATAAAGGCAAAAAGTTCAGGGGTGAACCTGCCAGAAGGGCCAAGTCCAACAATACTGCATCAGAAATCGGTGTAAATTTAAAAATTTAAAGTCTGGGACTAGAAATAGTGGCGCACCTCAAATAAATTTCGCCAAAAAGGTACTGGGTCATTCAAATCAAGGTTTATTTTTAAGACTTTTAGTTCAAATCTTTCGAGGTCAAACAATTCCAACCACAAGTTAAACAGAGACAAACAGTGAAAAAGCCTTCTGAGCGAAGAAACTTAAGTTCACGTGTGGTGTTAATGTAACAAAGGAACGATTCACAAGGAATCTGCTTTAAGTAGTTGCAAGTTACTTTTGTAGGACACCTGATGAATAAGGCAAGAATATGCCTGACTTACTCCCAGAATTCAGGAAGTAGCCAGGAGTACTACAAGGGAAAGTCACAGAAAAATGTTTTTGAATCTGAATCATGTTTCCACAATGCACGACTCTAGACAGATATTTTAGGCACTTTGCCTTGGAACTTAGTTTTCGAAGAATTTTAATAGATTTCCTAAATATGGAGAAAAAAAAAGACGGAAGCATTCATGCATCGTCCAAAGTAGCGTTGATAACACCCTCTGGTAAGGTCAAACCTCAGGAGGTTTTGGAGGTGCACTATGGCAAGGCCAGTCGTCTATGCAGTAGGGTAGCAAGAATGCCATGGATCCTGGTGCAAGCAAGGAAAATGGCCCCCTTGACTGCTACAGGGGTAGAAAAATACAGCATTGGCAGGATTTAATGGGTCCCTTAGGGTTCCCAGCCCCAGTGCCACTGGACCTGCTGCACCAACTGCAGCTACGCCCCCTACTTCTAAGCCGGCTGTCCTACACAAGTGCTGTTCCACTGCACAAGCCTCCATAGCTTTTTTTACCAGCGCTGTAAATAAGCAGGTACTGTTGAGATCTGATTACATGAACTTATATTTTTTTGTCTGGAGGAGTACCCGTCCTTCACAACATGAAGGCATTACTGTCATCAATGGGAGGGTACTGTACATCTCAGTTGGAAGAGGTAGTCAACGATATTGAGTACCAGCACTTCTCTTCAGCTATTGTAACTAATGCTCTAAATACTACAACTTTAATAAACTTAGAATAGCACAGCGGGTTCAGCATTCCCTGTACAAACCCACTAGTAAACATGAAAGGACCTCTCAAAGCCTTTAGTGCCACCAAACTGAAATCCACTGGGCGGGGTCACATGCTATGTACAGCGCTACAAAGCGAACCATTTAACTAGTAAATACTATATCAAGACCCAATTATGTTATTTGCTCCTAATCAGTGAAAACGCATTAGGACAATGTTAGACCTGGCACCTTGGCGTGAGTCTCCCTTCCACTTTTTGTCGCTGTGCCTCATGTGTTTTTATGGTGTTGGCCGCTCAGAGCACTGTGCCACTGCCAACCAGTGCCACAGTGTAAGTGCTCCCTATTTAAAATGTATATGTTGGTTGGATTCCGTGATTGGCTATTTGGTTTACTGTCAGACCCCAGTAAAGTGCACCAGGAGTGCCCAGGGCTTGTAAATACAAATACTGCTGGTGGGCTTGCAGCACTGGTTGTGCCACCCACAGAAGCGGCCTGGTAAAATGTATCTAAGGTCTGCCATTGCAGAACCTGCGTGCAGTCTGGTACTGTCATGCTGACTGGGCAAGTGCACCCACTTCCCAGTCCCTAAATCTTCCCTTAACTTCATATTAGTCACCCCTATGGTAGGCCCAAGGGCAGGGTGCATTGTAAGCATACGGTAGGACAAGCCCTGATGTGTGTGGCATGTCCTAATAGTGAATTACAGCCATTTTCGTTTTTCACTATTGTAAGGCTACCTGTTCTCCATAGGCCAGAATGGGCTGCTAGAATTGTTACATTCTATGATCCTAACAGACCCAGGGAACATGGTAGAAATTCGAGTTTAGTATGCCTGAACTCAGAATAATAAAATACATCTTTTAGTAAAGTTTATTTTAATATTCTGTGTTTGCAAATACCACTTTTAGAAAGTTGGTATTTGCTTGCCTGACCATTTCAGCCCGCCTCTGCTATGATGTGTATCTGCCTGTCTGGTTGTGTGAGTGACAGGGCTGGGGAAACCCAGAGGGGCAGGGCTAGGTAGCCTGGTGATGAATAGGAAGATTGGCAGCCAGATGGGTGGGAGGAGTGCACCTGGGCTCTGAATAAGGTTGTGCTCTACTGCCACAATGCTGGCTCCACCCCCTGTGGAGCGGCTGATGTCTCCGCCCTGCACCCTGAATAGAGAGGCAGAGTCATGTCAACAGAGTGCTCAAGAACTGGTTTGGACTGGGCAAAGGCCCCCTCTACCCCAGAGGAACAAAGGAATTAGGGGTATAAGTATGGGGACCCTGCTCCCAAGAAATTAGATCCTGCTGAAACAAGAAGAACCTCTGCCAGAGGAGAAGGAACTGGGAAAGCTGTAGGAGGAGTACTGTCCCTGACCTGGGGGATTGGCCTGCAGTGGTTGCCTTGCTGCTGAAGGAGAGGAGAAAGACTACTAAAGACTTTGCTTCAACTTGTGCTTTAAAAAGATCTCCAAGGGCTTGAACTGAGCTTGCCCCCTGAACGAAGTCCCAGGACCAGTGGACTTCAACCCCAGCTCCCCAGAGTCTATTGGAAGTGCCTGCTGCTGTTGTTGGGCCTTCTGAGGGACTGCGTGTCGCAAGGAGCTGGAAGCGCGACTCAACGAGGAGAAGCGTGCCGCCGTCGGAGCTGTTGCCGTCGCATCTCGCAAAAGGTGTCGCCGCTGCAGCATCGCATCGAGCGGAAGCGTCTCGCATCATTCCGGAAGTGTCTCGCAAACGCCGAAGAAGCGTGTTGCCATCGCAGCCATCGTAGCTGTTGCATTGCACCGCATCCAGAAAAGCGCCTCGCATCCATGGAGAAGCGTGCTGCCATCGGAGCCGCTGTCTCGCAACATCGGAGAAGAGTGCCGCTGCCAAGGCCGCTGTCGTCGCATCTCACCAAAGGTGACGCCGCTGTAGCTGACGCATCGAGTTGAGCCTTCTCGCAACATCGGAGAAGCGTAACGCATCTGGCAGATCCCGTCTTTATTTCTTTTGCACGAAGAACTTCAACGCATCTGCATCGTGCAACACTTTCGTTGCCCTGCATGTCGCATCTAAGGTACATTGACTTAAAGTGTCGCATTTAAGAACTTAAGAGAAACTAAGCAATCTTCTACCAACTAAGCAACCGTATTGTGTATTTTTAATCGTTTAATGGTCTTGTGATAATCCTATATAAAGAATCCTTATTTTTAATATAAATACCTGTGTGGTGTCCATTTGTAGTGCTGTCACTTGGTTACTGTATGTGTTCACAAATGCTTAACCTATAACGCTCTGAGATAAGCCTTGTCTGCTCGCGCCAAGCTACCTAGAGGGTGAGCAGGGGTTATTTTAGGAGTGTAACCCCTTACCCTGACTAGAGGAAAGGTTCCCTGCTTGTCACAAGTACCTACCAGTGCCAACCAGAGAACCCGGATTCTAAGAGACAACCACACAATTGAGCATAGGGCTGTCCTTTGGCTACAGTATGCTGCAATTAATAGTCTTTGAGGTTCTGCAAATAGTACAAAATCATATTTCATCATTTCTTTCCACCAAAGAAGAGAAAGTCAGCCAAAAGACTAACTGCCTGGAAAACAGCTCTGGCTCGGGCCTGCCAAAGAACGAAGCAACAGAGGTGGAAGTTGGGCCTGACAGGGCCTCATCTGTGCTGTGCAGCTGTATCTCACACAGGACAGACATACGCACTGAAGGGGCTGTGGGGAGCTGGTCACTGTGTAGAACTAAATCATTGTGACCTCCATTATAAGAGCATGAGCGTTCACCAAAAATCGATTTTCACTTGAAAACAGATTTTCAGAAAGAAGTTTCAGGGTATTTTTAAGAACAAACTAGGTTAACAATGTATACAATACATTACATTTGGATATGGCATGTGGCAATTGGGATTGCTGGTTATGTTAGCGTCACAGCATTGGTAAAGCGATCTCTGCCCTTACCCCTTCATCTATCTTTCTCTTGCCTGTTGCTACTAATTTGAGCAGTAACAGAGTTTTCTCACTCTGGGCACACGTGACCTGCCCGTAAAGACATTTCAGCACAGATGCAGCAAACCAAAACACCCATTTTACGAGTATCCTCTTTTTGTGTTTAAATTGCATTTATATAGCGATTACTACCCCTGACGAGACGTCGTTGTGTGCACGTGCACTCTTGTCTTTCAGCAGAGGCCGGTGTACATAAATATCAGTGTGTGTTTCTCTAACCAGCACACACTGGGATGTGACCCCTGTGACATAGAATGCCCGCTGCACCTTGGTGGTAGATTTGCACCATAGATAACCCCAGTAATATTAAGTGCATCTGTAAATACCGACAGCTTACACACAGGCGGTAGTCATTCTTTCACATGCAGGGTGTGCAGCAGACGAGTGGATCAAGGATGCATCAAACGCAGTTCAGGAGGAACTTTTAAATTACTTTGTAACTAAAAACAAGGCCGGGGAGAGGGGTGGACGAAGGAATACAGGAGATGAAAGCAATATTGGTGCGGAAGCAGAATAAAAACAATCATTTGTAGTGCAATAGGTCTTGTATTAACTCGAGACCTGTTGCATTGCGAATGGTAGTCATTATGGACAACGGGAGGGGGAGAAGGCACAACAATGGAAGGGAGGGGGTGAGGGGGGAGAAGGCTTTTGTTGAAATCAATCTAGAACACAATATAAAGAAGCTCCCTCGTGACCTATCTTGCTACATCAAATCTATTGGTTACACTTAGCATGGGCTAACACATGTGTCTGAACAACAACAAAGTGTCAAGAAAAAAGCATGATAAATCTATTGAGATATAATTGACTTTTTTAGTTTATATCAGTATCGATAAACTTCTTTACTTTTTTGTTTTTTGTTTTTTATAGGAGTATAAAATGTTTTTGTACACACTTACATGTAATTGAACAATATATTTACAAAAAATGTTAAATACAAAACATGTTTAAATTAATAGCCCTGAGTGCCGATTCATGAAAAAGAAAGAAAAAATCTTCCATTCTAACTACACTACACACATACAACCACATACATACTCATTCACCATCCAACAAATTGCACGTGTCTGGAAAGTGAGAGAAACCAGATAACATGGTCTCTGTGACCAATAAAATTAGCTGCGAACACTAGGATCTAAACAGCATTGGTCGACGCGCGTTTCGGTGGCTGAGAGAATGGTAACACCACCTTCATCAGGGCAGCGCAAAGGGCCACTAATTGTCAATAACGGTTATTTCCATATTAGTGCTGGATATGGCCATTCCTGAATTGTCTCGGTTGGAACTCACGTTGTCGATCAATTGACGACCCTGCGGACACAAATCCTTAATAATCTAAGCCTCACCCTGAAATTCTGTCATAACAAGAAAAGAATACATACGACTTTATCTGGCCCAATATGTCCCGGATACAATTATTTGGTTCAATTATACTTGATCGCTGTCTAGTAGGACATCTTCATCTTGCGGTCATACATTATCAAAGTATATTCATTTAAGTGCTGCCCACACGAGACAATTCAGGAATGGGCATATCCAGCACTAATATGGAAATAACCGTCATTGACAATTAGTGGCCCTTCGCACTGCCCCATATATTTTCTCTGTGCATAAATTAGTACCCCCTGGGTGTTTTTGTGTTTCCTCGTTATCTGGCTAAGGTCCTGATGTTACCATTCTCTCAGCCACCGAAACACGCGTCGACCAATGCTGTTTAGATCCTGCTGTTCGCAGCTAATGTTATTGGTCACAGAGACCATGTTATCTGTTGTCTCTCACTTTCCAGATACATGCAATTTGTTGGATGGTGCATGAGTATGTAAGTGGTTGTATGTGTGTAGTGTGGTATGAATGGGAGATTTTGTTCTTTCTTTTTCATGAATCTGCACTCAGGGGCATTAATTTAAATCTGTTTTGTATTTAAAAATGTTTGTAAATATATTGTTCAATTACATGTAAGTGTTTACAAAAACATTTTTATACTCCTATAAAAAACAAAAAAACAAAAAGGAAAGAAGTTTTTTATATTGAAATAAAATAAAAAAAGTCAAATATATCTCAATAGATTTATCATGCTTTTTTCTTGACACTTTGTTGTTGTTCAGACACACCTGTGTTAGCCCATGCTAAGCGTAACCAAAAGATTTGATATAGCAAGATAGGTCACGAGGGAGCTTCTTTATATTGTGTCATTGTCTCCCCCTCTTCTCCCTGACCTCAAATTACCCTATCTAGAGAAGGTCTCAAACTATAGCGTTATCTATCTAGACCACATCCATTGCTCTTCCTCTTTCGAATGACATAGTAAACAAAACAAATGCTATTTGGCTGATATATGCTTCCTTTGGGAGAAGAATGATTTAATAGATCCTATATTAATCGGATTTTCAAGCATTTAAGAAGTATTTCTAACTTACAAGTTGGGATCACAAAGCTCCACTTTCATGAAGAGGGATTTAAACTGGTGTATCAGTTTTATTATTGTGTTTTCAGACAAAATGAAAACAACGCAGCATTACAGCAGATAACAATACTAGCAAACTGAAATTAAAACAGTCTAAGGAGCATTAATTTACCCAATCCAACTGCAACATCTATAAACCTCATATTAACTAACAAATCAATTGCACACTTACAAGTAAAGCTAACATACGTAATGAAAAGATTAAATCACTTAATACCCCCTCCCCCTTCTGCCACCATACATGCTCCAGCAAGAGATTAAACAATGGTACTAGTGATGCTACCATAACATCCTTCAGTATCCCATTAGGTACCCATGTATTTACCCACCTTAACCTTTGTTTGTTTAAACCTATTTCTTTAGTAAATAAATTAACATGATCTAGATAAACAGGCAAGTACTTCGAAGCGGGCATGGAAACAAAGGCTTAATGGTTACTGCAAAATAATTACCAGAAGCAGTACTCAGGGCAGTAGTTTCAGTCACTGGGTAAATCTGCATGTTTGCTTACATATTTAGAGCAATGGCACTCTAAGCAAAGAGCAGTTAAAGAGCTCAGAAGAGAATGTATATCAAATCAGAATGGTCATGGGCTACTCATTAACCTATCGGGTGAAATGTAGCCCTCATTAAATACCAGGACATAATAATGACGGCGGAGGAGAGTGGTATATAAAGGTCTAGTCTGCCACTGCTGAGAACAGTGGTTTTGTTTGTAGCCTGACACTATGGGCACCTGTTGCATTTCCAACCTAACAGGTGCTATTTTGTTATGTGCCGCCTTAACTTATTAGTGTTTCTCCAAATTTAAGGATGCCTAGTTCCCTTTGCAAACGGGTGCAGTCATTCTAACATGTTTAAAGAGCATCCTGCTTGTGTAACTCAACATGTGCTACAAGCAGTGATGCAGCAAATCAACGGCAAATGTTTGAAAAAAACAAAAAAATACTATAGCAGTGGGGAAGAATCGTAAGAGTCAATTAGGCCAATTGTCTAGAACAATCTGTGGGGAAAGCCACGTTCGCATCAAAAAGATTCTCTTTGGAAATGACCAGAGAGAGCATTTCTAGATTTAGGAAGCTCCACAGCCTCACTCGTAGAGCACACTCTTACATTCCAGTTAATCTCCAGCATAGTACCATCTTGACAACATACTCGCTGTAGTCACTTGTTGAATGTTTAGCAGCCACGCCACTCACATTCCCTTCTATGGTGCATGCAGAAGGTTTATATTTGGAAGTATTAAAAGTGGCAACTAATCAGTGTGGACCCCCTGGCAGCACCCCCAGTAAAACAGTGTCCATGCCCCGCCCTGAGAGAGCGCATCATAGCAGGACATGGACAGCGCCCCCTGAACGTGGCCGACATGTTGGAAAGGGAGTATTTCATCTTTAGTGAGAACGGAGATTCCAGACGCCAAATTAAAAAGAGAAAGATAGAGCTGATGACAGGTAGCACAAATTATGGCACAGACTGAGAGTAATCCGTTTGAGAGAATTCATTTTAATATCACGAGAGAGAACAATCCTCTTGCTATACAAAATACATTTATAAAAAATATATTTTGAAACCAGACCAACTTTTTCGTTGACTTGCAGAGATTTACCAGAAGGAAAAACGCACCAGTTATATTCCTCTTTCGGTGTAATTTTGGATTGCTAAGAGCGTGATGAGCTATGTCTGGAGGAAAATGCTTCAGTCAGTAGCAACGTGAGTGCGGGCGGGGGTGAGAAGGCACAGATAGATAGTGCTCACAATGTTTCAATGTACATACTGTGCAAAATTCCAAGTAAAGGGGCCAGTAGCCACGGAAGGATACAAATGACGACATGGCCGTCATTGGAGGGACTAACAAGCCTATAAACCAATCGGAAGGCAGCATTTAGAAAGAACAAAGACACAAGCCAATGAAAAAGATGGACGGGGAGTGGGCGTGGCTTCTCCCATGTACTCAACTACCCTAGATCAACTCCAGAGCAGCGCTTGCGTGCTGACTCAGGGCACGGCCTAAAAATGAGGGACAAAGAGGAAGGATTAACCACTAGCAATCAAGCATTTTTGATCAACAATTGAAGGAATGAAGAAAAAGGAAATGGACAGGCTGTAAGCCCACAGAGTGAATACAGCCTGTCTCAAAGAGAAAGCGCATGCCCTGCCTAGGCTCAACCTAAAAAATGCAGGTACGAAGTTCCATGCTTCACAAATTAGGAACATCTACTACCACGGGGAGCACGTAGACCTGCACCGGGGAGGGGGTGTGTGGCTGGGGGAGTGGTGTGCAAGGGCCCTAGCACTTTGAATGATAGGAGCAGAGCCATCTTCAGAGTCCGAGTTAAAATTATTTGTGGGTACTGCCTATACTGTTCTTTTAAGGTGTGTAAAATGAGCTGTATTTTCCAATACCCATAGAGTATGTAATTTTACAGTGCACTAGACAAATAAGATTTGTCTCAACAAACAAGAAATAACATTTTTTACAGTACTCAAAACATGTCCACAGATTGACCCATTGATCCAACAGTCTTGGTGTGAGATGGACTTGTGGGTCCTATTTTTAGGACAGGCAGTGGCTAATGGGACTAATTTCACTTAATAAATAATATTTTACAAGATATCTGGGAAGATAATTGACCCCCCATATCAGATTTTGAAAAAATGACAGAAAATGGTAGTGGTTACCCACAGTTCTTTAGTTCTTAGTCTAGTCACACTAAATTAACCAGCTTACAACACTTTAATGTTATTTTCAGGATAGAATGTGAATACAGAAGACAAATTTGGCAAGTGAGCCCTATGATCAGGCTTCATAACATGGTGAATGTTGTATCTTTACTCCTGCGTCTACAGAGTAACTCTACTTTTGGGGGGCGGAGCTAGCCACGCAGCGAGATGGACGCGTTTTAGCTGAGCTCCTCGCTGATGCCCACAAAAATCCTTAACCCCTTGCGTGCGGGTTTATTTCTACCGCTGTGCAGGAGAAATAAATGGCGTTCGGGAACACGATGTCTCCCGGCCGTCGTGCGCACAAGCCCTCCGTAATGCACGACGGCCGGGAGATGTCGTGCGCACGCAAGGGGTTAATAATCCTTAACACCAAAACCTGTTTAATGAAACTGGGGGAGATCTAGCACGCAGAGTCACCCGGCGAACTCGGCAGCCACACCGCGACGATCCTGAACTCCTAGATTGGCGGAAACGCGAGTTGAAACTACTGGGCCTGGCCGCGGAGACCCGAAACTGGAGCGCCGGCCTGTAGTGGCAGACGCGGCTGCGACGTAAGGCACGTAACGCGGCTCAGGCGGAGGCCTATCGTGGGCAGTGCCGGAGAAAGCTGAGGGCTCTGGCGAACTGATGCTGCGTCGGACTGCAAGCAAGTCCCGGATTTGAAGACCAAGAGCTGCAACTCCGGCGCGAGAAGTGCGGGAAACTGCACGAAGCCTCGAAACTTTCGGCAAACACGGGTGAGCTACTAATCTATTTGAGGCCCCGCCGAGAGAGAGGAAAACAGCGTTAGTCGCAGCTGGGGACCGCTATGAAGCACGGGATTGGGGGTGCAGGAGAATGGAAACTGGCTTAAAGAAAGGTGCGTGGTGAGCACTGCCCCCCCAGGAGTGAAGCAGAGAAGCCTGGGACGCTATAGTGCTGCCAGTACAACCGGGGCCAAAGAGTAGGAAACAACTGGGAACTGCAACAAAGCCACCCAAAAAACATACCAGATTGCACTGACTCTGCCTGAACTTTAGCTTCTTAATAGCCCAAGAATGTGGAAGTGGCAGGGAAAAGGAACACCAGGCCACCTAAAGAGCAGCTGAGCGCGGGGATTGGGGGTCAATGATTAGCTGCGCATGTGACATTCCACCTCAGGTCCTCCGGATCACGGTTTCGAGCGAGAAGCTGGCGCCTGCACACCTTTAATCCCCTGGAAAATTCACAATTATCGAAAATTGCGACTGGAGGTACTTACCGGCCCATATTCCAAAGCCCAGCGGACCGGATAGCGCCCATCCAGGTGGGGAATCCGAACAGGCCTGGGGCAACACTCGGAGTTTAGCGAGGTAGAGTGAAGCTAAACTGGCGAAGAGAAGTGCGAATCACTACTCCCCTCAGCTAAGTCGGAGCCCCGACCGGCAATAAGAGGCAATACACTCTAGGTACCACCCATTTTTCCAGAGCACGCGGGGGCGGCGAACGGCTGGCAGCCTCGACCATGGGAAAGACGGATAGGACCCAGCCAAAAATAGCGTTCGAACAGCCCAAAAAGCCGACGGATCGTGGGACGGGAGAGCAGGTACGTCTATAGGAGGAGCCAGGTGCATCGGGAGGAGGGACCAACGTTGAAGTACAAGCCATGTTTACATCAATACAAGCTACTCTATCCAATATAGATGGGAAAATAGACTCTCTCACGTACCGAGTAGCCAGAATGTCGGAGCAGCTGGATAAACACTCGGAGCGATTAGACATGGCTGAGCGACGAATATCAGAGGCCGAAGACAGCCAGGTACAGACAGATGCGAAGCAGGCGAAGATGGACAAACAAATGGCAGCCATAATAGCTAAAGCTGAAGACTTAGAAGCGAGATCCCGCAGAAACAACATCTGCTTGACGGGCATATCGGAAACAACAAATACGGGCCCTATGGAACGATATGTGGAACAATTGCTCATCTCCATGCTGGGAAGGGACACGTTCTCAGAGATATTCATCGTGGAGCGAGAACACAGATCCCTGGCACCAAGACCACCCACAGACACGACACCTCGGCCGATTATCGTGCGGATATTAAACTACAGTAATCGAGACGCGATACTTCGAAAGACCAGGGAGCTAGGGAAACTCACGCATGAAGGCATGGATGTCTCCATTTACCCGGATTCACCGTATCAGTACAGGAGGCAAGGAAGAAGTTTAATCAGGTGAAACAAAAGCTGAGAGACCTCAACATACCGTACGCAATGCTGAACCGTGCACGGCTCAGGGTCACGGATGAAGGAAAGGCGAAAATATATAGTGAACCCACAGACGTGGGTTCACTATATATTTTCTTGCACCAGAAAGAACAAGCGAGAACAAAACGGAGATCCCCACGGGGTGAACAGGAAGAATGATCTACAACATCAGATGTTGAGTAGAAAAACGCAGTGCAAGCGGGGGCTACTCTCGCCAATTTGCAAATGCGACATGGCTAAAGCGGCAAGGAACAATAGGGGAACTCACAGCTGCTGGTATCGGGGGACCTGATCCCCAGTTCATACGACGTCGGACTATAGGACACGAGCTGCAAATGGCAGCAGACCTGGATCTCCTAGGTGACAGCGTGGACTAAGATCGAATCGCTGGGCAGACGACGCTCACCAGAGAGACAAGCGCACAATGCAGATAAGTTGAACACTACTGTACCTACAACGACGCACAGTAATGTAGGGCCGAATCTTGAATGAACTTAAGCTTGCATCTCCACTCTTCCCAGTACCTATGCAATGTTAGTAATAATTGGTATGGTGCACCTTTGTAACTTTGAAAGATATGCTACAGGTTTTGATATAGATGTTTGTGGGGCATTTGCCCATGTGGATCAATCCACAGGTGACGGGCTGGCAGCCAGCAACCCTCAGTGTACACCACACTAGTTAGTTAACAAGGGGCTTTTGTTATTTTTCTGTTCCCTTTTTGTTGTTTACTTAAGTTTTGACTACATGGTTGTTCTAGTTGGGAATGACTCCACCATAAGGGATAGGGCAGAGTGGGTGGGGACAAATGTCTGGTTGGCAAAACAGAGCTCATCACACGAGTATCACTTCACACACATAGTATACGAGAAAACGACAACTCTTAGTGAGGACACAGGAACATGGCTAGCACTAGAGATTGCACTCGAAACTTAACGTTTCTAACATGGATTGTTCGAGGGTTACAAAATCCACAGAAAATTCGCAAAGTATTAGCATATTTGGATAGACATGGCGTCGATGTGGCATGCCTACAAGAAACACACCTCACCCCTAATACTGAGCCTCGGGTGGGTATTAGATGGGCTTCCTACCGACTAGCGTCTTCGTATTCAACATATGCAAGGGGAGTCTTGTTATTAATCAGACAAAACACCCCATTTCATCTTATCCGCACAATGTCAGACGACCAGGGCCGTTATGTTATGGTCCAGGGCAATTTCGGTGGCACTATACTGACGATAATAACGTCATATGGACCAAATATGGACGACCCGGAGTTCTATGCAGACATATGGGCTAAGCTGCGGGATTTTCCAAACGCACCAGTGCTATGGGGGGCGACTTTAACACATGCCTGGACCCCGCGCTGGACAGGTCGACGGGGAACGAGAGATATGGCAAACGTGCGGCTAAAGCCCTTAAAGATGGTATGGCGACATGGGGAATGATTGACATTTGGAAGATGAGACATGAGAGCTGTAGGGAGGGAACATGCACATCGACGACGCACAACACGTGGTCCCGCATTGATTACTGGCTGCTTACAGCAGAAGCGTCCACATGGACACAGACGGTCACACATCTAACAAAGACCCTCTCGGACCACTCTCCAGTATGCCTTACATTGGAGATACCCACTCACACACCCCGACACTTCACATGGAGATTACAGGGAACAGCTTTATTAGATCAGGTATTTCAAAGTGAACTCAGACAGGCAATCATCGAATATTTTGAGATAAACTCTGGGACGGTGGAAAGTGCGGGGACCTTATGGGAGGCCTTTAAGGTTACTATTAGGGGACATTGTATAAACAAACATGCTGGGATATTGAAGGACATACAACAACAATTACATATGATAGAAAGGGACATAGCCACGCTAGAACGAGAATACACACAGACACATAATCAGACCCTGCTAGCAAAAATAAGGGAAAGGATGGACGATTACCAGAAATATGCAGTGGATGAGATAAAGTATAAGTCGAGACGATATACAGTGAGAAACTACAGAGAGGGAGGTAGGCCGGGGCGAGCCCTGTCAAGTAAGATCAAGCCTTCTTTTGCAACATCATATATAACGCAGATAAGAGATGACGAAGACAGGACGTTTTTATGATACACGATCCATATCAAACTGCTTTCAGAATTATTACTCACAGCTCTATGCTAAGCACACAAACACAACGGCTGAAGATATCATTGATTACTTGCAGGAGGTGGCTCTTGAATGGCTCTCAGACGAGCACCGGGAGTTCCTAAGTCACCACATTACTAAAGGCAAATTCATGGACGCCATTAATTCCTTGCCAAACAACAAAGCCCCGGGGTTGGATGGGATACCTGGGGAATTTTACAAAACATTTAATGACCTGCTAATACCACACTTGGCCGAAATGTATGAGGAGGCATATGAAAAGGGTAGACTCCCGACCACACTGAGAGAAGCGTTATTGGTGGCGCTCCCTAAACCGGATAAAGATCTGACACGCTGTGATTCGTATCGGCCCCTGTCGTTAATAAATATAGACACTAAGATCCTAGCAAAAGTTATTGCAACTAGAATACAGGTTCTGCAAGAAAAGCTGGTGTTACCAGATCAAGCGGGGTTTGTACCCACTAGATATACAACTCAAAATATACGCACCATCTTCGCCCTGTACCATAATTTGGATTCAGAAATGCCAGCAGCAGCGGCCTTATTAGACGCCGCAAAGGCTTTCGACTCGGTGGAATGGGAATTTATGTTCGTAGTGTTACGTAGGATGGGATTCCCCGGGAAATTCGTAAGGTGGATAGAGATTTTATATAGTGCCCCAACTGCTAGAATTAGGCTGAACGGACAAGTGTCTGACCCTATCGAGGTGAACAGGGGGACAAGGCAGGGCTGCCCGCTCTCACCGATTTTGTTCACCCTGATTTTGAAAACTCTGGCCTGCAGGATCCAACAATATCACCAACAGGCAGACTTACAATTTAGCCTACGGCCCCTAAATATATCATTATATGCTGATGACATGGTGCTATTCACACGACACCCTAACCTGCACCTAAACGGTCTCATTAGAGAATACATTTGCTTTGAACAATATGCAGGGTTACGAATAAACTGGGACAAATCAGTGGTCATCCCCCTCACGCCAGCCACGACCCGACCGTCACTAGATTACCCTCTCAGGTGGCAAACTGATCCGGTGAAATACTTGGGCATATGGGTACATATGGACCCTGACATAGTGATAAGGGAAAACTATGGGCGAGCAATGACAAAGTTAGAAGAGCAAAAAACTAGCTGGATAAAGCTGCCCCTATCATTGGCTGAGAGGATTGCGTTGCAGGAGATGATTGTACTACCTAGATTTTTGTATCTATTTATTAATATTCCAATCTGGCTGACGCAGGCATTCTTTGCAAGACTACGATCAGCAATGCCGAGACTAACGTGGGCGGGCAAGCAAGCCAGAATTAGTTGGACTACACTGACACAGCCGTATCATTTAGGTGGTTTCGGAGCCCATGACTTGCAGCTCTACTTCTATTGCGCACAGGCACATCATGCTCTCTATTGGACTAAACCACATGCGTTTATTCCACACGTAGCAGTGGAGGTGGATAGTGTACAGACAGGCCCACTACTTGCTCTTTTATCTGACCCGAGACCACACATACATAGGGACACGATCCAACCAGTATACTGCACCATATATCCATGGTATGAACTAGCGCACAGGGCTAATAAGCTTCCCATTTACGCCCCAGCGCTCCCCATAGCTAACCATCCCAGACTGTCAGTAACACAAGAGAAGAAAATGATGACGTTGCTGGAAGAAATGAAAATTTTAACCATGAAGGACATTTTTCCTCATGGCAGATTCATATGAAGGGAGGATCCAGCACTCAGTACACATAATGCACCATTGAAAGTGTTTGCCCACCTGCAGTTACAAGCAGCAATTCGGGAACTGTATAGTACATACCCTGAGGAGCCACCAACGCTGAACGCGTTACAGGCCCTATTCACAGCGCCAACCCGCAAGAAGTTAATCACTCGCCTATACAATGTCTCACAGTCAGAATACAGCCAGGATGCTAACAGATCACTTGTTAGATGGGAAACATTGATAGGAGGAAAGATAGAGGAGAAAGATTGGGAATATTGTTGCACACAATTACACTTGCTAACGTCAAACTGCAACCTACTAATAATACATTTCAAATTTCTCCACCAATTTTATTACACCCCGATGCAGCTCCATACATATGGTCTGAGATCACATGACAGGTGCCAGAGATGCAATGCAATGCAGGCAGACTTTCTGCACCAAGCATGGGCATGCCCGCAGATACATAAATACTGGCAGGAAATCATAGAGGCGATAACTACAATGTTACAAGAACTGGTACCGAATACACCTCTTGTATGTTTATTGGAGATGTATAAATTGAAGCTGACTAAAAAGCGAAGGTTTTTAGCGGTAGCACTACTATTGGCAAAGAGGCGAGTTGCAATTAAATGGGGCAGCAAATGACCCCCAAGATTCAAGGACTGGATTACGGACTTGTCATATTGCAGGGAAACTATGGAAACGTATGCAGAAGAACTATCGCATACATCACGGCCCAGAGACTTTTGGGAACCCCTGAAACAATACCTACTGAACATGCGAGAGGACGAGTAAAATGTGTAAAATGATGTGATTATATGTTAAATGATGTTTGAGGAGAAGGTACCGATGTGCAGACAGGTATGAGTATTAACCCTCGATTCCATGTTCACCGTAGCGAGATCTCACAGAGTAGGCTATATTGGGAAACTGGCAGGAGGCTAGACATGTCATAGTGTTATGCAATAAAGCAGTAATTTTACATCAACCAGGGATGAACGAGATGTTGGACCCGACATTGTACAATAGGTATTCATATTATGTGATGTATAATGTATAATCAAGGTAACTACTTGAAATGTGTGAACTGTGCTGCTGATCTGACGAAATAAACAAAATATAAAAACTCTACTTTTAGGCTCCTGGCAGATATTCCTGGATGTGGCCTGCTTGAGTAGTCCCATCGTATAAAAGGAAGTTCACATTTGGAAAGATGATTGGTGGAGGAACACACATGGTACACACAAATTAACCATAAATTGGTTAGATACCTCATAGCAAAGACTATACACCCAAGCTAGCAGCACATCCATGAAAACCTGTAGCAGCTGAATAGAATTTTGAAAAGTTTTGGACAAACAGGAGTAAATATAATGTGAGGAAAAGAGAATGGTACATACATTTGATTTGATTTGAAATTTGTAAAGCACATGAATGCCCTGGGGCATGGGTACTCTCAAACATTTCCCTGAGGGCCACAAAGTACTTTCTGTTGCATGTCTGAAGCAGCACCGATGGCAACACTGTGAGGGTCGGGGCGATGAAAGGTTGGAGTAGGGGGATGCGAAGCAGATGCATGGTGTGGACAATAAACTGAGCCTTCAAGTGAATTTTGTCTGCCACCAAAGTTCTGTTCTCATGCACCAAATAATTAAAGTCAAAGCATTAACTTAAAATGTTAAATGTGAGAGGGAAAGAGTTACGCATCTGGTGGCTGAATTCCAAAATGTGAAACCAGAAAACCTGGTATCAGTCCTGAATTCCAGACTTGATAACATTGTGTGATCCTATGCAAATGGTTAATTTCACTTTGCCTCCTATTTCTTCATTGCCACATATGAGAGCCCCTTAAAATAGGAGGTCAGGATGTGTGCTGTACACAACCTTCTCTTGTCTTTTAGTTCATAAACTATCATGTTGTTCCAGTTATATAACAACCAAGGCTACAAACAAGATGCACTTGACAAATGATTTGCCTCTTGGTTCACTAATGGCATTGTTTTCAGGATGGGGCAGCGTGAAGATTTCCATGATCATGTTTGAAAATTATCAATGCTAATGAATGCCTCTAAATGCAGTGATATAATGGTATTTACTAAGGTAAAACCTCCATGCATGTTAATAAAATACACTTTTTGTCGTTTACAGAGAGTTTATCATGTTTTTTCATATTTCGTGCAAATTGTGTTTAAAACTAAAGGTGTTCCTAAAGATAAGTTGTCTAGGACACTTTTCTTCTTTACCGTTGCTTTAGTTTACTATAGTATGCCTGTTTGTTTCACAGCTTTCTGAATGTCTCTGCTCTGCCAAGTCAACAGCAGCCTAGTTCAGCTGTTTACCAGGGGACGGCAAAAAAAGGTCAGGAGGGCCACATGCGGCCCGAGCCGTACTTTGAGTATCCCTGCCTTAGAGCATCTTGGCACTAGCAATTTCCTTGATGCAAACCTACTACCATAAATGGGGGAACAGTGGAAACTGGAGGGAAGGTGAGAACAGCTAAGATTTTAAGTGTTTCTGAAAAGTAAGAAAGTTAGGCTGACTTTTGAGGTGCTTGGGCAGTCTGTTCCAGAGTGGGCAGGTGGAATAAACACAACTACGACTGCCCCATGAAGCTTTCTTAATTCTTGGAATGATTACTGAACTTGAGGCTGCAGATCACAGCAATCCTTTTACAGATTACCACCTAAATTTACTTTTAAAGGACTCTGGTCCAGTTCCATGCAGAGCTTTGTGTGCCAGACATAGGGCATTAAAGGCAACTCTTTTCCTGACTGGGAGGCAAGGAAGCACATCCAACGCACCCGATTCACACACTTCAACTTTGGCGTTTTCATATGTAAGCAGCAGGCTGCATTCTGCAGCATCTGGAGCTTATTCAATGACCTCTATTTAATGCCCAAATAAAAGGCATTACAATAATCAAGACTAGATAAGACTAGAGCAATGACAACTGATTTTTGTAGATCAAAGGGAATAAAGGACAACACCTTTCTTGAAATTCTCAGCATGAGAAAACAAGACAAAGTTAGTTTGTTGATCTGAACCCCAAATGACAACTTGACATCAAAGACTACCGCTAGGTTCCTTACTTTGGAAACTGGCATGGGGAGAGCCGAGGAACTGAGGTCCCCAGAAAGTGACATCTTTCCCGAAAAGGAGGAACTCCGTTTTTTTCTGAATTCAACTTTAAACAGTTGCAACTTATCCAGCTGACAATGGCATTTAATCGGTCAGTGGCCTCCTCCACATTGCTTGAAATGAACACAACAATTTGGGTGTCATCAGCATAGGCATACGCTACTGTGGCAAATCCAAATGAGTAAATCAGCGTGGCTAAGGGCGGATTTCACATTTTGCAATGGCACCAGTTTGGAAACTACCTCATTTATCCATTCAGTATACTTTGCTACAGCTTCATTTGGATCTTAGGTAATAAGAGGCAGAGAGGCATCAAGGCTTCAAGTCAGTATTATGTTATCCATCTTACTCCAGACATTTTTCCTGTTATCCTTCCCTACTGAGTTTACTGCATGCTTTGAGGCTGATAAATATAGAATAAATTAGACTGCCTTATTATCAGACCAAATGATCGGTAGTACCACTTCCATTTCAATATTAGAATTATTGGAAAGTATGCCATCCAAGATATGGCCTTCTTGTGTGTATCAGTCTTCACTAAATGATTCAGTTTAAAACAGTTAATATTTTCAAATAGAATGCTGAGTCTTCGTAATCTAAATCATCTAAGTGAAAATTAAAATTACCTTTTTGGATCTGGCCAATTTTACATGGTTAACCTCTAACTTTTTGCCTTGTTCCCTCTAATTTTTGGACCCTCTTTTTTTTGGTTTTTGGACTCTGGGCACTTTACCAATGCTAATCAGTGCTAAATTGCATGTGCTTGCTCCTTTTAAACATGGTTTTATTGGTTTACACCTGTTTGGCATATTTAATATACTCGTAACTCCCTTTTAAAGTGGTTTCCCATGTACATTGGGCCTGTAAATAAAATGCTACTAGTGAGCCTGCAATGCTGATTGCACCACCCAGAGAAGTAGCCTTTCAAACCTGTCTCAGGCCTGCTACCGCAGAGCCGGTGCGTGCAGTACACTGCCACTTTAAACTTGGCATTTAAAAGTAATTGCAAAGCCTTTAATCCCCTTTTACTACATATAGGTCACCCCTAAGGTAGGCCCTAAGTAACTGTGTAAGTCAACTTCCTACTACAAATTGATGCGAAGACCTCGATAAGAGGCACCCTTGCCTACTCGAGCAACATTATGCGGCGCCAAACCCAACCTCATCGACTCCCTAGCAATCGACTCTCACCACTACGTCCTACTCGTGACCTCAATTTCCACATCGACGACCCCAACAACGCCAACTCAATCACCCTCCTTGAGAACCTGAACAACATCTGCCTCACACAACT
The DNA here is from genome assembly GCF_964204655.1 of Triturus cristatus. Classification (NCBI taxonomy): domain Eukaryota; kingdom Metazoa; phylum Chordata; class Amphibia; order Caudata; family Salamandridae; genus Triturus; species Triturus cristatus. Next base: position 534,844,218 of record NC_140589.1, read on the forward strand.
GGTTACTGAACCCACACACAAAGCCAGACACACACTCGACCCCATTTCACCTCCAGCAACAAAATCAAATTCAGCCACACCAAAGAACTCAACTTGACTGATCACACCATTGTACACTTCACCATCATCAATTTCCAGCACATCATCACAGGATGTCAGATCTCCTCCCACTGCAGCTGTAGCAAGGTCACCGAAACTCAGTTGTCACAGGCCCTAACCACCTACCAACCTGAGGCTTTGACCAGGAAGGCCTTGGCCAGGACCAGGCCGTCCAGAATTTCATCCTCTGAAACTAAAAGTTCCAATAAGACTTCCAAGATGCCAGCTGGTACAGATGAACTCCCTATACAACAGTGTTGTGCTACCAGTGAGATATCAGACTCTTGTGGAAGGCCACATTACTGAAAAAGCCTTTCTTCTGTCTTGTCTCCTCATTTACCTTCTCTTGGGCCATCTTTTCCATCTCTCTTGACTCTCTCACCCTCAGTATTTTGAGGTGACTTGATGTCTTGAAGAGCTATAAAAACTATCAACAAAACATCTTAGGTCAACATATTTTTATTTATTTAAATTTTACAGAGCTATGGCGTTTTTTTTGTATGGTGGCCTCTGTGTCTGTTTCTTCTTCTCACAATGTCAATCAGGGTTTATTTCACTCTTACTCTCTGCCTTTGTAATCAATTCCGCAGATTCTAGCAAAATAAAAAATAAAAGCTTGGGCTCCAGCGCATCTTTGTAAGGAAGACCCTGGAAGGGTCAAATCCAGGGGGCATATGGGCATTATAAATATAAAGAAGGGAGTGCATGGGGCCCCCTTCATGGCTTTATAAAAGCCCCAGGGACCACCACCTACCTAGGCAATATTTTAGTTTTGAGGTTGTTCCCGCGCTGCACCTTCGTGCCCCAGGGATTGCCACCTCCCTGGTGCTATGTATGAAATTAATGTGGAGGAGGCCCGTATGGCCTCCCCACAGCCCTGGGGACCCCCTCCACTGTGGGGATAATATTAAAGAAATTGAGGGGCCTAATGGACCCTCCATGCCTCATAGACTGCCACCTCCCCAGGGATGTTTAATTTTGATAGGGCGGAGCCTCATGGGATTTAAAACTCCGTATTTTAAAATGGTATTCACAGTGTGGACCAACTCCTCGGGACATGCTTCTATACAAATAAGGAGGGGGTCAGGCAGCCCCCCTCCTGCAGCCAATAATGGCCCAGGGGACCACCGCCACTCAGGTCCAGCTCCTGCTATGTCCTGTTGGGAGCTTTATAGCTTCCACTAAGCCACAGCAAATACTCCACTTCCAGCAAGCGACAGCATTGAAAATGCTCTCGCTTGCTGTAAGCAGAGCAGTATTGCTTTCACACTCATGGAGCTGCCTTTCCAGCAGCTCCCTGTATGTAAAAGCAATTCTGGCTCCCACTGGAGGCGGTGAGCTGGCAGGGACCGTGGAGGCCTTCAGGCTTCCCCGCAGTCCCAGTGGAGTAAATTGAGATGTCATCATAATGTCATCTGTGATGTCTCTGACCACATCATGAGTGATGTAATATGTGACAGTATCAGCAGTGCATTGCGGGGGCTCAGCTAACTATAACGGCTTAATTTCTCTGGTTATGTATGAGTAAAATGTCAGCCTAACTATAACGTCCCTGAAACCTTTGGTTTTTTCAGTGAATTTCTAAGGTTTCTAAAAAATGCTCATTCCTAACTATAACGTCCCTGAAACCTGTTGTTTTTTCCGTGAATTTCTAAGGTTTTTTAAAAACTAATTTCAAAGTATAATGTCCCTGAAACCTGTGTTTTTTTCACTGAATTTCTATGTTTTTTTAAATGCTAATTTCTAACTATGCCTTTAAAGGTAAGACAGGTGCAGAAAGAGGATGAAAGGCGCAGAGACAAGCAAGAGAAGTGCAGAAAGAGGCAAGACAGGTGAAGAACGAGGCAAGAAATGTGCAGAAATGGGGAAGAGGGGTGCAGAAAGAGGCAAGAGAAGTACAGAAAGAAGCAACAGAGGTGCAGTAAGAGGGAAGAGGGGTGCAGAAAGAAGCAAGGAAGCTGTAGAAAGAGGCAATAGGGGTGCAGAAAGAGGAAAGACGAGTTCGGAAAGAAGCAAGAGGTTCAGAAAGAAGCAAGAGAAGTACAGAAAGAAGCAACAGAGGTGCAGAAAGAGGCAAGAGGGATGCAGGAAGAGGCAAGAGAAGTGCAGAAAGAAGCAGCAGAGTTTTGGAAAGAGTCAACAGAAGTGCAGAAAGAAGCAAGAGAAGTGCAGCAAGAGGCAGGACAGGTGCATAAAGAGGGAAGGGGGTGCAGAAAGAGGCAATAGGGTACAGAAAGAAGCAAGAGAGATGCAGAAAGAAGCAGGAGAAGTGCAGAGAGAACCAACAGAGGTGCAGAAAAAGGCAAGAAGGGTACAGAAAGAGACAAGCGAAGTGCAGAAATAAGCACGAGAGGTACAGAAAGAGGCAAGACAGGTGCGGGAAGAGGGGTGCATAAAGAGGCAAGAGAAGTGCAGAAAGAAGCAACAGAGGTGCAGAAAGACACAAGAACTTCAGAAAGAGGCAAGGGAGGTACAGAAAGAGGCAAGAGGGATGTATAAAAAGGGAAGAGAGGTGTAGAATGAGGCAAGAGGGGTGTAGAAAGAAGCAAGAGATGTGCAGAAACAAGCAACAGAGGTGCAGAAAGAGGCAACAGAAGTGCAGAAAGAGGAAAGAGAAGTGAAGAAAGAGGCAACAGAGTTGCAGAAATAGGCAAGAAAGGTGCAGAAGAAAGAAGCAAGAGAGGTGCAGAAAGAAGGGGGGTTCAGAAAGAAGCATGAGAAATGCAGAAAGAAGCAAGAGAGGTGCAGAAAGAAGCAAGAGTGGTTTGTGCACCATTAGTACCAATTTAACAACCACATTTAGCAATAAGTAATAGGTGACCATTTTAGCTTTACAAAGGGCCTTCCACCATGCTGTAACATTTGTCGCTGCATTTCTGAAAACGCTTGAGCTGTTTAAGCTAGAAACAAGTTTATTTTTGTTCAAATCTGCAGATAATGCGGCAGAGGATGGATTATGTGGCAAATGCGGAAAATATATAACTATGCGAAAATTGGTGAGGCCGAACAGTTGCATAATTCCAATAGCCCTGCTCATACCTCTGACTAAGTCTAGAAGTGCTCCTCAGTGGTTCCTTCTTTTTTTGTTTCTCATTGAGTTTATAGTTTACCTTCTATGGAAATGAGGAAGACTAAACATGAGGTTACCACTCCACAACACAGACAACCATACCAAGAATAGTAACTCTCCAGAACACATAATCCCACTCTACATAATTCTTACACATTAAATACCACATACTTTCTATCCGCAGAATTTCAGTGCACAACATACCACATAATTCCACTACACACAATGTACATCCACTCCACTTCAAAAACATTAGTAAAAAACTTTTACATTTACAATGCCAATAGCTCTAATTCTCGTAAATGTGAGACCTATTGCGTTTCAAATGCTTCTTTAACTAGTAGTCGCATTGGCAGAGTGGTGGAGAAAGGGGGTTGGGACTATGACCAGTGCTCAGAAATTCCACTACGTAGGACTTACAGGAGGCACCAGGAGAACTTCTTGGCCCCCCAAAGTCCCTCAGGAGTAAAGTGGACTTCATCCCCCAACCAATAGTGTGCCAGGAGGCACGTTTTTCAGAGTGATGGACAAAACGGGGGTGTGGCCTTCAAAGACCTCTTAGCAATCTCACTGTGTGGGACTTACTGAAGATAACAGATGGGGTAGTTGGCCCCCAAGGAAGTCCTTAGGGCCAACTAACCCTCCTAATACCTCTAGTAAGTCTCAGACAGCAAGATTGCTGAGTTTTGATAGCAGGCAGCGCCCCTTGGCACACCATTCTGCAAATGTGCTTCCTGGTGCGCTCTTGGTTGGGGAATTATGTCCCCTTTGCTGCTGGGGATCCTTAGGGGCCAACTAGTCTACCTGTTACCTCCAGGAAGTCCCACACAGTGGTATTACTGAAAGGTGGTCACAGGCCACGCCTCCTTTCTCCACCACTCTGCAAACACACCTCCTGGCACTTTCTTGGTTGGGGATGAAGTCCCCTTACCTCTTGAGGGTCCTTTGGGTCCAACTAGCCCTCCTGTTTCCACCAGTAAGCCCCACACAGCTGGATTGCTGAGAGGTAGTCAGAGGCCACACCTATTTTTTTCACCACTCTGCAAAAGCAGCTCCTGGCGCGCTGCTGCTTGGGAGATGAAGTCCAATTTAGTCCTGAGGTTCTCAGGACACAATGGGACCTCATCACCCCACCACCAGTGCGCCAAGAAATGTGTTTGCAGAGAGGTGTAAAAAGGGGCATGACCTCCTTCCAGCTGTGTAGGGCTTACTGGAGTTACCGGGTGGGCTAGTTGGCCCCTAAGTACCCTCAGTAGTGACAGGGACTTCCTTCCCCAACCAAGATCATGTCAGGAGGTGTGTTTTTATTCATATTGGAAGGGAGGATGTGTGGCCCCCCACCCAAGGTCGATATATGCCCCGGGGACCCCATCCCCCAGGGCTGGGCCATTCTATGTTTTTGTAAAATAAAATATTAAGGGAGTGGTCCCCCTCCCCCAGGCCATTTCTGACCCCAGGGGCCCCATCCCCCAGGGCTTGGCCATCTTTTTGTATTTATTTTCAGGAAAGGGGACCTCATGCCCCCCTCCCCAGGCTAATTTTTGCCCCCGGGACCCACCCAAAAAAGGGGAGGGGGCGAGTGGCACCTCCTGGGCCACTTTCGAAGGGGAGGGTGGCCGCGCTGTCCCCTTCCAACATGTGTGTAGCCCCGGGGAGGTGGTGGTCCCTGGGGCCAGGGTCTGCAACGGACCCCCACATTTCAATAATTAGTGCCCAGGGGAGGTGGTGTTGGCCTGGGGCTTGAGCCCCTCCTCACTTAGTTTTTTTAAATAAGCCCCAGGGAGGTGGCAGTCCCTGGGGCTGCGGGGAGGCCACTTTCCGACCAGCATTTAAAGCATATAGCCCCGGGGAGGTGGTGGTCCCCGGGCAGTATTGGCGCGCAGAGCCCCCCACACTCCATTTAATATATTAAAGCCCCAGGGAGGTGGCGGTCCCTGGGGCTTGAAGGGCCCCTCAAGGACCCCCACCCATAATTAATTAAAGCACCTGGAGGTGGCAGTCCCCAGGACAGCGTGGGGGGGAAGTAGCCCCCAAACATTTATTTTTTGTAAAATCCCCAGAGAGGTGCAGGTCCCCGGGGATTAGGGGGACCCGCATGCCCCCCACATATCATTAGCATAGTCCGGGCAGGTGGCGGTCCCTGGGGCTGCGAGAGCCCCTGTGGGCCCCTACATTATAATTAAACATTGCCCCCGGGACCTGGCCCACACCGGGGCTTAAAGAAAATGAAGCACGAGAGACTGCGCTTCATTTGTAATGGAATCTGTGGACTCTATGCGACTCCCACCAAATTATTTTTAAAAACAAATGCTTTTTTTGACTTGGGGGTCCCTGAGGGACCCGTTGAGCAGGCCTAGGGGGTCAGAGTGTTTCTACCCTGCCCCCTTTTCAAATTTATTCATCTTTTTTCTTGTGACTCGATTCAACCGGGTCACAAGATGGCGGCCAACACTTCCTAGTTGGAACTGTTGGCAGCCAATCAGATTGCAAGGCTTGAGATCGGGAGGGTCGCGTCCATATCTAGATATCTGTAAATATTTCAACTTCTCAGGAACTGCTGAACAGATTTACACTATTTAACAAAAAGGTCGCTTTCTGAATCACGAGATGCCTTTTTGCCAAATTTGTTGTAATTCCGTTCAGCAGTTCAGGCTGTAGCCATTTTTAAAGTTTCCAATGGAAATGAAAATGGAGAAAACGCGTTTTAAGATCCCCCTTTTTTTGCGGCACCCTGAAACTTTCAAGACAGGAGCTGACCTGAACGCCTCAGACATACATACATATATATTCACATATATAATAAAACCATAAAAAGTATAAACAATTCAATTACGAAAAATATATAAATTGACATAGGCAATAAATAAAAGATTACTAACGTTAAACCCCCCAAATTCATATTGACTACAAATACTATAAACACTTAAAATGAAAAATAGAAACAAACACTTAATAATAATATACAATCTATTTAACCAATATTATGAAAACTATCTAAGCATATTGAATATACTATTCCCACTCTTGTTCAACAGTAAGGAAAGTGTGGGACTTCAGAGGGGCTATATTTACTATCCCCACTCTGATCACCTCAATAGTTGGGGAAGTGTTGGACTTCAGAGGGTTTGGATTTGCTATTCCCACTCCAGTCAGTGCAACAGTAGGGAAAGCATAGGACTTCGGAGGGGTTAAATTTACTATTCTCACTCCAGTATAAGGAACAGTAGGAAAATAAATAGGCTTTGGAGGAGTTAAATTCACCAATCCCACTCCAGTCTAAACAACAGTGGGGAAAGTGTAGGAATTTGGAGTGGTTACATTTACTATTCTCACTCAAGTATAAGCAACAGTAGGAAAATAAATAGGCTTTGGAGGAGTTAAATTCACCAATCCCACTCCAGTCTAAACAACATTGGGGAAAGTGTTGGACTTTGGAGGGGTTAAATTTACTAATCTCACTCCAGTCTGTGCAAAAGCAGGGAAAGCGTTGGATTTTGATGGGGTTAAGGGCCAGATGTACGACCTGCCAAATAGCGCCTCGCAAATTGCATCGCATTTACGACTCGCACTTTGTGATGCGCTATTTGGCATGTACAGCAGTGTATTTAACACTGAGATTCCCAATGGGGTTGCAATTGCCCATTTTCCTTAAAGGAAAACGGGATGCATTAAAAAAAACAAATGAAACGTTTTCATTTTATTTTTTAAGGGCAGTCAGTGGTCCCTGGGACCACTGCCTGTCCTTAAAAAATAATATTGCATGTATTTGCAAAGGGGAAGGGATACCCTGGGGACACATTCCCATTTGCGAATGCATTAACACCTACTTGAAAAAGGTGGTAATTTGCTAATGTTTTACGACCGCAATTGCGGTTGCAAAACATTGGTACATAGCTTTGCGGTCGCTATTACGAAGGGAATGCCCCTTCCTAATAGCCAGTCGCAAAACAGCATTTTGCGAGTCGCAATTTATTTGCGAGTCGCAAAATATTGTTTGTACATGGGCCCATGCTTCTTAGTGTGCGCAAACGGGTCTATGTATTAGACTGGCCCTCAATGTATTATTCCCACTCCAAACTGGGCAACAATAAGAAAAGTGTTGGACTTCTAAGGGGTAAAATCTACTATTCCCACTCCAGTCTGTGCAACAGTTAGGAAAGGATTGCAAGTTGAAGTCGAAAATGTACTATTCACATTCCAAACAGCACAACCGTAAGGAAAGTGTTGAACTGCAAAGAGGTCAGTTTTACTATTCCTACTGCAGTCTAAGCAAGAGTAGGGAAAGTACTTCCCTTTGAACACATTACGTACATATAAGTAACCCCATATATGTAGAAAAATATCAAACTCTGATATAAAATAATTAATATGAAATATATATATGTATTAAAAATGGAAAACAATCAATTTACATAACTCCTATTCAATTAAATAATTTTCAATTAAAAATAATTGTAATTCAATTATTAATCAACTTCCCATCGTATACCCCGACAAACCAAGCAGCCCACACCTAAAGCATAACTAAAAAAGTAAATGTTCCATAATTTACATATTTAAAATAAAAAATAAAAATTAATAATTAATTGTAAATTAATACATAACTAACTTCCCACCCTAGACCCTTAAAAATCTAGCAGCCTGCAAATAAAAGATAAGTACAATAATTATGTATTCCATAAATCACATATTTGAAATTCCCTATAAATTATTATTAATAATTACATTAAAATTTGAAATATCTTAAAATTACAAAGTATATTTAGAAGAAACGAATAACATTTCTATAACCAGTATTAACACAAAATTATTATATCAACTAACTCACAATACAATAATTAAAAATTATATTTTTAACAACTATATGACTGAAAACAATAATAAGACAAGAATTTATATTTAAAACAATATTACGTACCTAGAATAATATATTGTTGCAAATTATATTAGTGCATCAATATATTTATGTGTCATGATATTTAATTTCCGATAGTTATGTTCTTCTATGATATTATGTCTAAATACAGTTAACCTTGCTTCACCACAGTACCGTTCACCATCTCTCTTTGTGAAGCACAGCCAAATTCTACCATGACTGTTCCAGCCCTATCAACTCCTGCCTTGGGCCTCTCATAGGCAGTCTAGTAGCTTTATGATGCACTAGCTTAGTACCCCTGTGTTTTGTAGGACCTCAGATTGAATGAAGATCCGCAGAGGGGGCTGTACAATCTTTACCTGCATTTAAGGCAGCATCCCACCATTGCTCCGATTAGCACTCTTTCTTTTCTCTAGGCTCTTAGTCTCTGACTCCTTATGTGTCATGACCACACAACGTTGTCTCTCAAAGTGACATTTGGTTGAGTTTCTTAATGATATATGTGTCGAAACCACCACATTGCAGTCACTCTTTTCAAGTTTCCATCTCCAGTTTACTACTCTCTTGTCTACACTGGTCACTGACACACTCAAGCATTTCAAATTGTCCATAGTGATCCCCTCACCTTTGTTCAGATGGATAGCCCTCATACTGTCCTCATCTTCTGCCATGCCAAGTGGAGCCTTTCTCAATGAGAATTTCTGCTGAAATAATGTTTGCTCCAAAACTTCTAGATACTTGCTCCATGTTGTGCATAACGTGTTGTTGCTGGTTATCACAACAGTTACAGAAATGACCCCAAATTAAATCTCAGGACCAAGCATGCACCTAGTTTTCTGCCTCGGGCGCAACTGACCCTTCTTCTCAGTATATTTCAGCAGTCAACAAGTCCTGAGATTTCCATCTCCAAGCTTCTCTTAGGCAGTATCCTTAAAGTCTCCTGCAAGTGCTGCATGTAGCACTTTCCGTTGCCACACCGGTCAATGCAATGCAGGAACCCAGTCAGGCTGGTACACTGAAGGGACACAAGGTTTACGGGGCTGGAACCAGTGATGCCCGCTCTGGTCCATACTTGGGTTTGGTAAGCTTCCCCAGCCTCCTCTGGATCAGGTTCTGCACTTGGGCACCCTATTAGAGTACTGCTGTTTACCGTGTGCACCTCATCACCATCTTGATTACTGTTCAGTGGACTGATACCCACCTCCTCACAACTTCAGGCTCTGGTGAGCAGAATCTGTCTGAAATAAATTATTAATTCATGCTACCTCTTGTTCATGGACTCAGACTCAACCTCCATCGGAGAACCTCAGGTCGGCGTCTGTCTGATTTGGTCCAAAAGTGGAAGTATCATTGGAGTTTTTGGGCATGCATCCAGCTGGCCTTGTAGCTAGCCCCACCCCCAGACATACGTTGAATTCAGTCAATGTACATTTGTACTAGCAAAGTACATTTGATGGTATAAATTTACCACTGGTTCACAAAATACACATTTTGTCCAATTAATGTACATTTAGAGACCCAAACGTATACTTGTTGAGGGCATGAACTACATTACAACTGCAGAAGTCAACTAAACATGTTTGAAATGACCATATCATAAAAAAGCCATATTAATACAGTAAACATGCAATACTGCATGTATTTTGGCTCTGCTAAAAAAACATGAAAGACACATATCCAAACAGGATAACATCTTACGGTGTACCACGTCACACAATGCAGTCACTATCACTGACATAATATGAGGTTTCCACTCTGATTTAATGTTATAGACAGCGAGTTCAGTGCCCTTCGAACCTCCCATTCTAAGACCTTTGCCTCTTCCCAAAAAGGGTTCTCGTTCCACACCTATCCTCCCAGCCTGGCCTTGGTCCTCAACCATGCCCTGTCCCTCAGGTACCTTCTGTGGCAACAAGCACCTTGGGGGCTGTCAGTCATGGACCATGGTAGGAGGGACGAAAGTCTTTGTGGCATCGTTCACATATGTGTACAAATGAAGGCCCTTTGTAAACCATGCCCTACTATTTTAGTGAGGTAGTGTGCTTGCAGGATCTCAATACATCCATGAGGTTTTTCTGGAGGTGTTGGCCATTTTGAAACCACTGATATTCACAGATTTCTTGGGTGGAGTCCCGTTCTAAAAGGAAACTCTGTCTAGACTCAACTGATAGTCGGTGAGATTACTGAACTTGAACTGCAATGCTGTGAAGTTTGTCAATGTCCAGAAAAACTGAAGCTGCAGAGATCCACTGATATCGCTGAGAACCCAATTTTAATGTAAGTGAAATCGGCTTATGTAGAGATCTAGTAGCAAGGCTTTTATGGACATGAACATTTTTGACTAGAGTATTTTTCGAGACCCCGTTATGCAAGATATTCTTAACCAGGTTACTGATCCTCTGTATGTGTTTTGAAACTTTCATTTGGCTAATATCTAATAGATTTAGGAATACCTGAATTGACAATTGACTCTAGTTTGAAATGGCTTCTAATCAGACTCTTGGTCTTGCCTATCATAAAGAATGCTGAACCTAAGTATTGCTTCTGCCTCTGGTTTGGGGTATGCCATTTGATAAAGACTTCAAATACAGAGGGCACCACTATTCACATCAGGGGCTTTCAAAAGTGAAGTCTGGCGTAAGACTTTGACAAGGAGAAACATTATTCTGTACAATGTTGATTCTATTAGATCTGTTTGTGAAGTAACAATAAAACCGGATGAACTAATCTGAAAACAGCTGTGACAGAGCCTAATACTAGTAAGCACTCACGTGCTTTCACACCAGTTATTTATTGTTAAATGCTCATGGCATATCCTTGTTGCATGTAGCATGCTGGGCAGTCAGATCTTGTTTTGAAACATTATCTCGTCTTGCCTTTGTAGGGTTATTGGCAGAGATCCCTCACTCGCTTCATCAATCTCTCTTTTTTTTTTTTTCTTTTTTCCCTGTCTCACCCCTCTGCGGCGCCAGCTCTAGCAGCAGGTGCTTTCCTCTCCGTGGTTTAAGTGTGACCATATAGCGCCTCCTCCTCCTGACGAGGCGCTGAAGCGCTTTACGGAGCTTAGCGCTTCTTTCTTCCCCCATCTGCTGCTCTAGCCTCTTCCTCGACTCGGGGTCTCTCCTCTCCATTTATCCCCACCCTCTTCTGCCTCTCCGTGGTCTCCCCCTTTCTCCCCTACAACCCCAGAGTCCTCTGGCCTCTTCCCACCTCTCCGTCCCATGCCCCCCTCCCCGCCGTCCGGTGTGCCCTCCTCTCCCTCCCTCCCGGCCATCTCCCTCTTCATCAATCACCAGAGGAGGGTATGTAACTCTTCTCAGCTGTCTATTTAACGCAGCTCCATTTTAAGGTAAATCTGGTACAGATTATATTCTGGTATGGTATGGTGGACCGTTAAGTAAACAGAAGAGTAACTGGAACTTCACCTCAACAGGGGCTAGTCCCCAGCACCCCTTTCCTGACCTCCTCCTCCACATTTTGGGGTTGTGCGCCACCCGAGTCTGTCTTGTGTCTTGTGGGCTTTGACAACTTCCTTCTGAAATCTGAGTATTTAGCACATAACTCCAAATCAGACACAAAGTGTAGAAGGGGAAACACCTTCTGGAGACCAGAGTCAAATGAATACTATTGCTCAGAGGAACATTCAAAAGTGCTAATATTGTTTACAAAAACATTAACAATATCAAAGACATGACTATAAGTGCTATCATACAGCGTGTTGTAGGTTGTATTTTAATTGACAATGTTGCTCTTACCCGTTGAATAATTTCCAGATGCTCCACAGAATTGCTGAAGTTCTTTCCGATATCGAATAAACAGAATGTGTCTTTCTGGCATGCATCCACCCAATATTGATACTCAGATGTGTAAGGAATCCGGTCCAGGAAAATTCTATAGGCTTCCCAAACCGCCTCTTGACAGACTAGAAGACAACATAAAACCAGTTTAGCTCAGATTAATGACGTGAAACGTGACAAAGCAAAACCACAAGTGTGCGTTCCAGAATAATTTAACAACATAAAATCAATACAATAGCGCGAATTATTACTGATGGACAATAATTTATTTCCAAATCACCAACGGAGATGACCCTGAAAAAATCAAATGAACTTTTTATAGCTTACCCTCTTGTTATGAGTAGTCTGTGAACCAAAAATTAATTCCATGAGGGACTTGTAAAACGCATTCTCTAACGTCTCAGTGCTGTACACTCTGAGCCTGTACCTTGATTACTATGTCCTCCTTCGACCTTAAAACTAAAAGTAGGACTTTCCGGAAAATATGGAGTGGGATTGTCTGTGCATAATTGGTCAGGAGCCCAGTTACAGGAGTGAAGTGTGTCTCACAAGCTTCAAAGTGGCTTGGCTTATTTTACTTTATTATTGATGTATAGAGAACGCGAAAGCGCTTCAAAAACGTCTAATTGGAAAAAACCCGTAAAAAGCTAAAAAGTTTTGAATGATCTGTGGAACGACGGCTGATTCTGGGTCGCCCAAAGCTGAAAGTGAAGGTCATTCCATAAATTGGTGCTTAGATGTCTAAGAGATCTGTGAACTCTGTATACCAATTTGGTATGGGGAAAACAGAACAGGAAAAAAGGTGCTGGAGCGATTTTCCTTATTTTGTAAGCAAAAACGCATTTAACTGAAAAGTGCAAACGTCTATGCTAAATAAGACTTATAATAAATACAAATTTTGCAGTGGCTAGTCATACTTTGGCGTGACACGAATACCAGTGAAGTAACATTATGTACTGACTCAAGTTAGCCTAACTAGTGATGTTATATTAACAGTAATTTATACATTAGCATTGAAAGGCCTGTTTTCCATGTTGAAAACTGTTTTGCACAAAATGTGCTTCTCTTCCACTGTAGATGCTGTAACTTTCCAAAAGCCTTCTGTTAGTTAGTGAATATGTGTAGGAAAGTGGGCTAGTAGGTGGGGTAGGTACCCTGAGCTAGTAATAATACCGCAATCACTAATAGGTCCAGTCATGTTTCAGTAAATTAATCTCTGCTCAACCTGAAGTAGCTTAGCAAATGAGCAGTCAGGCTTATTTTAGGAGACAGGTATATGTAAATCATTTGTAAACCAACAAAACAATAAATAAGTAAAACACACAACACAATAAAAATCAAACACCAGTTTACAATAGAGAATATTTGTATCGTCATACCAACACCAAAGCGACAAACATCCAATGTAGGGAACCAGAGACATGTATTTCTAGACATGTGGGTAGAAATAGTGCTTATAGGTGCAAAGCGCCCAACTGAGGATATCTGGTCATGCTGGACAGGCACAAAGCCACAAGTTCAGGCCAACAGTACTGGAGTGCAGACTAGGCACAGGGCCAGGTTAGGCCCATGGTGCGGTTATTCTTTGTGAGGCTTCGAGCCTAGTTTCCAATAAGTTGTAAGAGCTGTGATGCAAGGTCCTGCGTTCTGTCGCGTTGTACTGCATCAGTTCTGTTGTGAGGCTTCAAATCGTTTTGCATCGGTTCTGTTGAAGTTGGCAGCTCAGTGGCAAAGCTGTGCAAGGCTTCACTTCCTTCGCATCGGTTTGCATTGGTTCCAATGAGGCTGCCAGCTGGTTATTGGTCCCTTGGCAGAGATAAGTGTCCTCTAGCAATAGTCAAGGCTTCAGAGACTCTGGATTGCCACTTGGGGGCCACAACTCAATCTCCAACCATGCGCTTGCACAGGCCAGGACAAGTTTAGTTACCACTGGTCATCTGGGATGTCCTCTCTTTGGCTTTGCAAGTGATTTCTTCAGGTCGTTTGTACCTATTGCTGGCCAGAGAGTGCACGCCTTCACTTTTGGAGTCAGGCACAGTTCTTTCTTTGTGGAGCATTGTGAGTGCATCAGGTTCAATCTTTCTTTTGGTGCAGTCCAGTGGTTCAGCTGGCCGTACTTCTCTTCTTTTCCAGGCAGTGATCTGGTAAGCTCCTGAAGCTCTTTCATATTTATCCTCTATTCTGGCTGGAAGCTATTTATCCTATATTCTGGGCTGGGCGGAAGGGGGGGCACCCTAACCAAGAGGGATAAAGTTACCGCCCTCTTCTATGACCACTTCCTGCAAAGTGAGGCATATGATTGACCCAGAATGCACTATTCTCCCCAAAAATCAAAATGCAAAAAATCTCTCCAGGGTGTGTGTGTCTGAGGAGCCCAACACAAAGGTTTGGCTATCAACTGCTTACACTCCCCTTCAGCCCCTTTCCTAATCTAATTAGGGGGGTTCACATATGGCTAGAGAGCAAGGAATGGAGATGGTCCGGGTTCTGTTTTCTGCAGGGGCTCCTGTTTTTGAAAACCTGCTTATCTACCCAGCTCCCTTTCTCTCCCTGGCTTATCTCCTCCCACCAAATGGCTGTATTGTTGTCGCCCGAGACCTCCTCATACCTACTCAGGGGGCAGCTTAGCTCAGGCTGTCAAAGTCTGACTAATCAGAAGAAGCTGCCAAAGGGCTGCTTTAGTTAACTTCAGGATAGTAAGTTGTAAAAAACAATTTTAAGTAATAGTTATATTAAATCTGACCATGGGAAGTTGTTGGGTTTAATGTAACCATTAATTTGATAGTTTGAATGATATTTCGAGCTAGATCCAATGAAACCTTAGAATTTATTAAATCTTATAAAGCCTTCCCAATGGTAGCCTATGGGGCAAGCAGCATTGTAATGAGAAACAACTACGTTGGCTGTTTTTACTTACCAGGGCATATAATATTTTTTTTTTCACTAACCCTATGTTTTTTATAATGATGCAACCTACCCTTGGGGCATCTAGGGTGGACCATGTGGGTGACATCATAAAAAGGTAGTTTTTGACTTTGGAAGTACTTTTAATTCAAAGGCGACTTTGGAGATATATATTTTTTTAAACTAGCTTACAAGGTAGGCCTAGCTTTACCAGACACCACTGCAATGCACAAATGTAATTGCATTAAGCCCACTGGGGCCTCTAAACCGACTTTGCCAACCATGTATTAGGAACATACAGCTAGTTTATCTTTGTCAATCAGAATTATGCCGATTTCCATATACCTTTAGATGACAGAGCACTGGCCATGGGCCTGGTCAATAGAGCCTAGGGCAATTTCAGAGTCAGTAACCAACAGCATCAGTAAAAATATGGGGCTGATCTGGGCAAAAAGGGTGACTTTCTTACAATAGGCATTTGTTATGTATTACACAAATGATGGTGATGGTCTCACCTCGAGAAGAGGAGATGGCAGGAAACATGACTCATGTGAAGAACTTTGAAGAAGGGATTGCCTTGACAGAGGCGGCAGAGCGGCCCTTATTCTTCTGGACCTCTCGGCCGCCTTCGACACGGTGCCCCATCTCCAGCTCCTATCTAGACTGGAGAACATCGGCATCTCGGGTACGGCACTGAGGTGGATCAGGTCTTTCCTCTCTGACCGGACTCAACAGATTTGGCTCCCTCCCTATTGCTCCGCTAATCGAAGGGTAGAAACTGGAGTCCCACAAGGGTCAACCTTAAGTCCCCTCTTATTTAATATTTACTTAACTCCCTTGATCCGGCTGGCTGAGAGCTGGGGTGCTAAGATTATGGCCTATGCCGATGACACCCAGCTTCTCTTCACCTGGAAAAAGGAGAATTTGTGCACCTCTGGAGTACGCCAATGCCTATCCTCTGTATTTGCTTGGCTGGCCAGAGCCTGCCTCAAATGCAACGAGGAAAAAACAGAAATTCTGCTCTACGGCCAATTTCCCACTAACTTTAAGAATTCTATCTGGCCCACTGAATCAACATGTCCAACGGGAGAGAGTGGGTTGGCCAAGAACCTGGGTATTTGGTTTGGAGCAGATTTATGTTTTCGAGATCAGATTGCACGACTGGCGGGGACGTGTTTTGGAACCCTGACTACTCTTCGCAGATTCTTTCCTCTTCTCCCTCAAATGGCCAAGGAGGCGGTTGCCAGAGCTTTGGTGCTCTCCCGTCTGGATTACTCTAACGCCCTTTATGTAGGGGCTCCAGACTACTTGATCAGAAAGCTACAGGTAGTCCAGAACGCAACGGTGAGACTCATTTTTAACATCTCTAGGAGACTTAGCGTTCGCAAACAGTTGAAGGATCTACACTGGCTCCCTGTAGCCCAAAGAGTGCACTTCAAAACTCTGGTCCTCGTTTATAAGGCCATTAATGGACCATGCCCTGCCTACCTAGCCAAAAGATTCATCCTTTACCTCCCGACCCGTCAGCTGCGATCTACCTCCAGAAAGCAGGTGGTCGTTCCCAGATTTAAAAGAGCTCGTCTGGGCGGACAATCCTTGACGGTAAAGGGTGCTCAATGGTGGAACGCCCTGCCTGACGCTCTCAGACACTCTCCCAATCTGTCTAACTTTAAAAAACTGCTTAAAACGCACCTCTTTCAAATCCATGATTAACCGATCCCTCTACCACCTGGATTAGTTTCACTCCCGCGCCAGGACAGTCTCGACTATTGGAGCGCGCTATAAATCCGCATATAACATAACATAACATAAGAACTGTCTGAACCGCAAGATGTTAACAAAGTATCTTTTCAAGCACTTGTTTCTGTGGCCTATTGTGAAGACATGAGAAACTAGGGAGTCTACCTTATCCCAGGGGTTTATTGAACTCCTATTGGATGCTGAGCACAATGAATATGTCAATCATTGCAACCTGAAGTTTAGTAAATTTATATTAGTGTTTGTTACTAGAGTAGACTCTCAGACTCTTGCTCTGCACTCTGACTTGTAGAACTCAAGAGCACTTTGGACTCTTATTGAGATCCATAAGGTTATATCACTTCATGATAGATTTCCCTTTTTAGTCCTTTTCCATTCTAATGATGCGAGAATACCTTGCAGCTTGAAAATAATTTTTTTTAAGTGCAAAGGCTTCATGCTTATGCATTTTATTCTCTCATTCGGGCTCTTTATGGGGTTTCTGAACTGACATCTTTTCTTGATTTAACTATGATTTACCATCCTAATCCTTAATTTGGAATGATGAAATTCTTTTATGGAACACGCTTGTTGTATCACCTCTATCTTATTTGCCATCTTCACTAATTTTGTTTTTTACCTTGCTTTGAAATATTGACTAATGCATTATTTGAATTTTTAATAATGAGGACTGAAGACTAATATTTACTGAATCAAACAAATTGAGTTTTATTATAGATGTTGATACAACCCTTTAACTCACACCAACTCTCTTAGTTGATTATTGTAGAGCCCAAAATGGATTTCACTCTACTTGGTGTTTGATGTATAAAATTGCTCCTTTTAATGTCTCCTTGTCGATTAACAAAGGCCGATACGACCAGTGGCGGTGGTTATTTAATGATTACACCTAGCGACTGAAATACAAAGATTCCTGCGCTGTCAAAGGAGTAAGAATGGAGATCTCCACCAGATACGTCTATCTTTTAATAGTGAAGGATCAGTGTCATAAAATACATTGTGCATCAGGCGGGAAGCTGTTTTCTTTTCCTGAGTGACATGGTCAATTATTTTCAAGCGAGCCACCCATTTAATTCATTTGGGTATTGATAAATATTGTTTACTCTGTATTATTCTCAATGACAACTTTAGAAATGGGAACTGGAGAAATGCCTAAAGCAGTGGCGGTTTGTGAACTCTAAAAGTGGTAAGCATAATCTCTTATGCCAAAGTACACAGAGCAAGAAGGCCGTGTTTTCCAAACTATGTTTTCTCTCCCTCGAGAATCTTGAAAAGGATACGGCAAAATGCAGCAAATACATAGCACTGTACAAACTGACACCTTGTCTTTTAAATAGCTGCCCACTCATTGAAGGTGAAGAGTTATACTGCCTAGTTACTTTATGCCAAGGAAGACAGTGATTCAGCTTCTTTAAAAAGTTCCCTATAGCCTGTCTTGTGAAAGTGTGGCATTCATGTGTGCCACCCGAACTGGCTGAAGGAGTAGCAGCCTTCTGGTCCTGTTGCCCCCTCTTCTCTCAACTGAAAGTGATTTTTGCTTTTCTGTGCAATACATATTTCAGACTTCTCCGGGGGTACTGTCATTGTTGTGAAGATTGGGGTGATAATTTCAATTAGAACTGAGTGGTTTGTTATTGGAGCACACTTGTCCTCCAACAAGAACCCCAGCGTAGAACTTTACTTGCAGATACAGTACATGAAAATCAAATGCAGATTGCAGTTGCACATATGCTGTTCACCATTAGCTGTACCCAAGTTTCTCTCTTTTGACAAAACAGAGAGCATGCCTCAAGATTCCAAATCTCTAGATAAGCAATAGATATTGGTGCTACTTCACTGTTGATTTCATGGTGAGTCAATGCCATGTGATAGCGCTGCCAAGTGCCATGCATCTGGGGTTACACTATCGCTTTTCATATTTTTCCCACATTACCACAAGGACGCGAGAGCTTGCAGCATGATTGACCTCACAAAACCTAGAGGTGATGCAGGAATGGCAAATTTTTGAAGATACTGAAGGCTCTGTTCAGACTGTCACTACTGTGTCACTTGGCTTCTGCTGTGAGATGTACATTTTGACTAGATGGCATTGTATGTGAGACTGCCCATCTGAGTCTACTGTGCTCTGATTGGGTAAGGCATACTGTAGGAAAATGACCCTCTCTGGAGGGTCACCCCAAACCTTTTGCCTTCCTCCTCCTCTTTTTCTGATCTCATTTTTGTTGGCTTTAGGACTCCCAAGCACTTTACCATCACTAGCCAGTGCTAAAGTGCATGTGCTCTCTCCTCTGAAAATGGTAACATTCACTCCTACCAAGTTGGCATATTTAATTTACTTATAGGTCCCTGGTAATGTGCACTACATGTGCCTAGGGCCTGTACATTGAATACCACTAGTGGGCCATCAGCACTGATCGGGCCTCCCACCTAAGTAGCCCTTTGACCATGTCTCAGGCCTGCCACTGCAGAGCCTATGACTGCAGTTTTAAACTTCCACGTCGACCTGGCAAGTTAAACAAGTTCTAAACCTTCCTTTTTAATGCATATAAGTCAGCCCTAAGGTAGGCCCTGCATAACCCATGGCCAGGGTTCGGTATATATAAGAAGTAGGACATGTACTTTTAAGTTTTACATGTCCTGGTAGTGAAAAACTCTTAAATTCATTTTTCACTACTGCAAGGCCTATTCATCCCATAGGATAACACTGTTATTACCTTATTACAAGTTATACGTGTAATACCCAATAAGGAAGAGATAAGACTTCTAAGTCAGGTGTCTCTGGAATCACAGCTTAAAATGACAACTTATGGTAAAGTCCGATTTTGAATAGCAACTCTGAAAATGCCACTTTTAGAAAGCTGACATTTTCTTACTTTAGCCATTTGGTGCCTGCTGCCTGTGTCTCTTCAGTCTGGGTTTAGTGACAGCTGGGCTTTATGTACTCCTTTTAGACAGCCACACGAAAAGGGAGCTTAGGTGTGACTTGATAGGTCATCCTGAGAGAAGGGAAGGAGGAGGTGGGCACAGCCTCACACTTACATCTCAATAGGCTGTGTCCTGCCCACATACAAAGGGCTGCATACCCACCTGTAGTGAGTCTCGAGCCAGGTTAGGAAGGGAGGACATCTATGCACATCAAAGAGCCTTCTCCAAAGTCTCCTCACTTCAAAGGCAGAACTGGGTATACATACTGGACCTCCTACACTATGACTTCAGTACACTACTGGACCTCTGCTGCTACAAGGACTGCCACTCTGCTGGACTGCTACTCTCCTGGGATTCTGCTTTATTGTGCTGACCTGCTGCCTGGTGCCCTCTTGCCTGGGAGTGAGAAGGACGGGTCCTGCATCTCACCCATCCGAAACCCAGATTGACTCCAAGGGATTGCTGGCTTGACTCCTAGTTTAAGTCTCAGGGATATAAAACAAAATGCACAATTGTCATTCTGCTGCACCTGGACTCTGCCATCTGTAAGTCTGCCCTGCTAAGTGGTGCCACCCCAGTCCTGGACCCTTGAAAGTGGGCCAAAGGTATTTTGCTTCAGCGGAACCAATGCATTCTCTGCTGCGAGAGCAAAATCGAAGTTTTGCCAATGTTGCGGGAACAGGATAAGCGCATTCGAATCGTAACCAGCGCATTGCCTTTGGAAACACTGCTTCGGAGCCAATGCATCACTGCCACTGCATGGAGAAAATCAACCCATCGCCTCTACTGCATGGAGAAACACAACACATTGCCTTTGGTACCGCTATATATCGGAACAGGTGCATTGCCTTCTAAGGAGCTACATCTCGAAACTGGCGCAATGCCCTCAGAACTGACGCATTGCTGCCATTGTGAGAAGAAATTCAACGTATTACCCCAAATGCATGGGAACACCAATGCATTTCTTGACTGCATCCTACATCTTTGTTGACGCAACCAGAATGAAGGTACTTTTGATTAGCGGGCTTCACTGGGTCCCTGTATCTGGCCCACACTCCATTGCAATCAGTCTGAACTCTTGACTTTGTTCCGGTCTCGCAGGGCCAGATGTCCCATTTAAGTGTTATTGCTTCTGAGCGCTATTTTACAATTTATTCTTTAAAAATGCATATCTCAAGTTCTACTTATTGGACTTTTGTTGTTTTGATCTTGTTTTATTTATACATTTACAAGCTATTTCTCTAACCTGGTGTGGAGTTTCTTTGTGGTGTTTTCACTGTGTTACTGTTTGAAGTGTTGCACAAATACTTTACAAATAGCCTCTTAAGTTAAGACTGACTGCTCAGTACCTAGGGGCCAGAGGGTGAGCACAGGATAATTTAGGGTGTTGTGACTCACCCTGACTAGGAATGTGGTTCCTGCTTGGACAGGGTACATAGCTCTGCCAACCAGAAACCCAATTTCTAACAAACTGATATGATCAGGTAGTCCACAGTGTGGAAGTGCAACCCTCTCACCGGGTTGACACAGGGTCACGA
Organism: Triturus cristatus; assembly: GCF_964204655.1. Lineage (NCBI taxonomy): Eukaryota > Metazoa > Chordata > Amphibia > Caudata > Salamandridae > Triturus > Triturus cristatus. The sequence continues at coordinate 534,865,185 of NC_140589.1, forward strand.
CAGCAGAGTGTTGTAAGGATATGTCTGAGGATGCACTTGTCATAGAGTCAGTGCACATCTCCACCCACCCATTTGCCACTGCCTCGAAGTACTCCTAGGACAGAGACATCTGACCCCTCACCCCAGTCCTCGGACCGAAGTAAGAGCCACTCTTTGTGTGCCCTGCAGATTCCATGTGGCAATAAAAGACCCTGGTCTGCCCGTACCTGATCCCTTTGTGCACCACTGCAAACATTGCACACATGCAGTCACCAGTCTTGGCTCACTGAATCCAAGGTAGAAGGCATAGTAACAGAACGGGACACGGGCAGACACAGATCACAAAAAGGCACATTGGTGGTGACCCGTAATGAACCCCACCAATCCTCACTGCATCAACACTGTGGATCAAATGCTCTGCTACTGCTACCCTACGGAGGGGCAGGCAGTTCTGACAGCTTGCAGTTGCTTCAATTAAATAGCACAAGAAAGCAATAATGCTTCACTAAACATCAAATGTATTCATGCTAGCTGTACCATATGGAAAAACACTTGGTAAAGACATTTGGGGAAACACTCGTCCAAAAGCCATACTTTCTATTCAAGTGCAACAGACCTCTCCGGTCAGAGCGTAATGAGGCAATATAAGACACATTTTTGCTTTGCATTCCATGATTTCTAGTCCCAATTGAACAATAGGATTGCACAAGTCCCACAACACAAGTAAACTACTAGATGGATTATATATTCATATATGAAACCGAAACCAGAACTCACAAGTCATTCATGTGCACACTAAAAATCCATAAATGTCACTCATATTCATACAGTAAACTTGGCAGCTGTGAACTGAGAATCACACCCACTCCACACCCACTCTACTACTGCATTTCAATAATCTCTTTAACGCTTTCGTGCTCATGACGTAGCGGTTCCGTCATGAGCCACGGTCGGCGTGTGCTCCTGACGGAACCGCTCCGTCATGGTACCCACCCATGGGGTAAGTGCTGGTGCTCCCCCCATAGGCAGCCGAGGGGGTTGGCAGCGGATGAGTTTCCGCTGCCATGCCGAACCCCCCCTCGGTGATGCTGTGATGTCAGCGCGCACAACGCGCACCAACGTCATCAGGTAGCACTGGATGCCTGAAAACCATTTGTTTCCAGGCGTCCGGGTGAGGAGCAAGTAAGTTTTGTGCTCTGGTGGGGCGGGGGGGGGGCACATCGGTTACATTGAGGCATCGGAGGAGAGGAAAGAGTGTTTTCTCTCCTCTGATGTCTCAATGCAGGGCATTCCTGCTGGACGTTCACGATCGTGCAGCAGGAATGCCCCCACTAGAGATGTTTTTTTTGTGTAAAGGAAGTGAACCCAATATTATTTTAAGACTTTCCTGACCCCCTATGGACAGATCGCCCACATTTTCGGGTTTTTCTGGCCCCGGGGGGGGGGGGGGGGGCAGAAAAGCCCACTAGAGCCAGGGATATATGAAAAATAAAATGGAAGCGACCCCTTGGGCAAGGGTTGCTTCCAGAGGCAGATTAGCTTGTTTATTTGGCCTGTCTGCCAGAATACCCCACTAGACACCAGGGAGTTCTTTAAAATTTAGGGGGATATTCACAAGGACTTATCTCCGATTTATCACCACCTTAACGCATCAAAAGTGGAGATAGATTAAACACCCCATTCACAAGCTGGTGCAGACTGCAGACAACGCCAGTATTCCCGCAATAACTGCCCCAAAATGTATCTCCACGGTGGACACCACCAACTAACCCTAATGAGATGCAGAGTAGGCGTTCCCGTGCAATAACACTAAAAAAAACACAACACCACTTTCACAATGAACTGCCAGATCTGCGATGCAAGTCAAAACCACATGATAAGCTGCGGTCGCAGGAGGTATTTTACACCTGTCTCCTGCAGGTGTAAAGCCAGACAACTACCTGCAGTAGGCAACGGAGCCCCGCACACAGCCACACCCATAGAACAAACAACACCATGGAGCTACTCATCATGCAGCTCGGAGCCCCAACAGGGCTACAACAACCACCGCCGCCACCCCCAGGACCGCCACCACCCCCAGGACCCAGACCCGCCCCCCGGACCGCAGCGCAGAGTAAGACAGCGGACCTACCGAAAATGCACCAGTCTCACAGACCTAACGCCCGAGGAAGCCATTGCCCACTACAGGCTCAAAAGGACAACCATCATCTGCATCATGACCCACATCGGCCACAGGTTGACGGTCCCAACACAGCGGAGAACCAAAATTCCTCTGCAGACAAAGCTGCTGGCTGTTCTGCACCTGTTGGCCTCTGGTACCTTCCAACCAACAACTGCCAGAGTCGGAGGGGTCTCACAGCCAGCCTTATCGAACTACCTCACACCTGTCCTGGACGCCATCCTCAGCTTCATACCCCAGTACCTTCACTCCCCCCACACTGCGCAGGAACAGCAGGAGACCAAGCAAGGCTTCTACGCCATAGCTGGATTCCCGGTCATGTTGGGGCAATAGACAGCACACATGTCCCACTTGTGCCCCCTGCGGATTCTGCACACCACTACCGCAACAGAAATCACACGCATTCCATCAATATGCAGGCAAAAGTGGACCACAGGGGAATGTTCACCAATGTCGCCGCAAACTACATCGGCAGTGTGCACGATTCCTACATCTTCCGACAGTCCATCATCAACCAGCACTTCCAGGATGGCACATATGAAACTGGACTGCTCATTGGTAAGTGCCAAGTTAACACACCACACACCTCAAAGCCACCATCACACAACACACAACTGTGGAAATGCACACGTGACCAAACAACATGTCAATCAACATGCCCACCTACCTGACATGACAACACTACTCCATGGCGATCCTGGGCTACCCCTGCACACAATACAGCTATATCATAGCACCACAGCCACACAACAGCTGAACGTATGTGGATGCAGAATGCAGCCATGTGCGAAGGATGCAAGTGACCCATGAATGGGAATGCACACAACGAGAAGTGAGGAGTGGATGTCCAGGACAGACATGGGTATGCAAACCACAGATATGTCCATGCAGACCAGAACTGCTGGTGACTGGAGAGTAGTGAACAGTGGAATCAACCATGTCACCCCAGGCTGTGGGTCAGATAGCAGAAATGTCGCTCGCTGCATCCCCCCCTGTGTGCGTGAGCGTAGTGGGTTGGCCCAGAGTACTCCATGACTGCGCAGGGATCTGGACAAAAACCGTGTGGTGCAGAGCGTGGTTCTCTCCCGGAAAGGCCAACGTCACTGACAGGGTGGCACCTCACAGTCCACCACGAGGCCGATGCTGTGAGCAGCGGGGCCTGCGACCCTGTGCGCCTGCTGCACCCCAGGGCGCTGATACCCAGACAAGGCCTGCCCGCCCCAGCGCTTCAAGGCCGCACTGCTCACCTGCTGTTGTCGTGTGTCAAAGAGGGCCCAACACGTGCTGGGGCAAGCTCCAAGCCCCAGTCCCGCGACCTCTGCACCCTCGGCAGACCGTTGCTGGCACCCACAACGCTGGCCCACATCACTCCTTTCTCATTGACATACTCCACTGGTGTCCTCTGTCCTGAGTCCTGAATGGCAGTGACCCCAAGTCTGTGGCAGCGGTCACAGCATCAGACTCCCTTTGATCAGCTAGGCATAATTCCATATCGCAGGCCTGCGACACGTGGTGCCACTAACCTTGTTCAATGAAAGCCTGTGATACGTGGTGCCACTAACCCTGTTCAACGCGAATCTGCGGCATGTGGTGCCACTAACCCTGTTCAACACGAGCTTGCGACACGTTGTGCCACTAACCCTGTTCAACGCGAGCCTGAGACACGTGGTGCCACTAACCCTGTGTGCCGTGTGTGACCATCAGCCTCCGGCAGAACAACGTTGGTGTCTGAGCCTGTGGCCTGGGGGTTGTCATCAGCAACAGGCAGGTACGGACTTGGTGTCTGGCATGAGTCTGTGGCATTCATATCTGCCATGTTGCCGGACACAGCTGGCATGTGCCCCCTGCATCATGCCCTGGGGGTAGACCTCCCATTCTCCACTGTGACACTCCGCGGAAGGAACCTATGACACATATGATCAGGTCAGCGCCCCGTGGCGGTGGGCCCGTGTCAGCCGCTGTGCATCCGGGGCCACTAACCCTGTGCAACTCAAGTCATCCCCCCTTGCTGTTCTGACATTGCATTTCTGTGTACCTGATGACTGTTGGAGTTGTTGGCAGCACCGGCTACTCCCTGAGGGCTGGCTTACACTCACCCCACACACAGCCAGCACAGGAGTCACTGGATTAGTGAACCTGCCATCACACCCTGCCAACCTAAGTATTGACTCTTTTCTCCCTGCACTGTCACAGGTGATCAAGGATATGCACTTTGCCCTTGGATGATGACACCCCTCCGAGACCCGAACACACCCGCCCAGAAGCAGTACAATGCGGCCCACATACGTACCAGGGGCATCCTTGAACGCACATTTGGCGTGTTGAAGTCACATTTCAGATGCCTGAACGGCACAGGTGGAAAGCTCCTGTACAGCCCGGACATCGTGTGCAAGATGATCGTTGCATGTTGTGTGTTGCACAACATCTGTGCATGCACCAATGCCCCATGGATCCCAGTTCCAGAAGTACCGGACGATGATGGGGACGATGAGGTAGGTGGCCCACATCCCACTGCAGCTGCGGCAGGATTGGCCCGTAGGAACACCATCATTGACAATTGCTTCTCATGAGCCCGTGACAATGTGGCCGTCTCTGGCAGTCATGCGACAGTACTAAATGTCCATGAGCACAGCATGTGTGAATAAAACATATTTGAAGGTTACAGGTTGTACTTGTACATTGTCATGTCACAGTTTCCTGCTGTGTCAGATGTGATTTGCCATGTTGTACACATTTGCGGCACCAGTTGTGTCCTGTGTTCTGTTGTGGAGGTGTTGCTGTTTGTACCGGGATGTTGTCAATGTCGAGGTGCATTTATACTTATGTGCGTATTCTGCACGGTGGATGATTCGCTCCTGCGGCTCTGATTTGTCTGCCACTGGTCCATTCATGCGGTGTGCCTGTTAGTTCTGTGCTTCCACAGTGCTGTGGTGTTGCAGACTTGGCTAACTTGTGCTCTTTGTCGAGTTGTGACCCTTGGGCATGGTTTGTGCACATAGATGTGTCGTTAACGTTAGGGGTTGTTTGTGCAGGTGGTTGTGTCTAGGTGTGACCCGCTCCTTTCCGGTTGTGGTCCGCACTCAGCCACCTCAGTGTCGTGCTGTGTACATTGTCATGGTGATTGGACTGCAGCCATGCTACTCGTCATGTGGTGTCTCTTTCATTGTCAGTGTGGCTGACGTATATGCATGTTTGCTGTATTTCACACGTGTGCATGTGTTGGTTGTGACTTTGTTGATGTGTTGTGTGGGTGCCCCTTTGGGCACATGGTGTACATGGGACTACTTGGTGTTTGTGTGTGTGCTGAAGTGTTCCCGTGGGATCAGGGACATGATCCTGAGTCATTGTGGGTGTGCAGTGTGCTCTGCTTAATTGTGCATGTGTGCCATTTGGGCCATCTCCCCCCGTCCACCCACTCCCTGGTCGGTGCGCACCCGGTTGATGTGGTGTTGGGTCATGTTGGACAGTGTCCCGATCCCCGACTCCTGTCACCGTCCCCCGACTGATGACTGTGGCCACCATATTCTCCATGTCATTCAGCTCCTGGTGTTCTGTTGGCCCCCCTCCTCCGGGGTGCGTTGCTGCTTTTGTGTTGGCAGCGAGTTTCTGCTTGGTTTTGCCATTCACATCAGTCCAGGGCCTCTTGTGCTCTTACATTGTCCTCTGCCATGTGACGGCATTCACATGGTCCGAGGTGGTGTGCCATCTTTGACTCTTTGGTGCCAATGACACGTTGGTGGTGACGTGCAGTTGGTGGTGGTGTTCTGGCTTATCCATGGCAATAATCGGGTTTTCCTGGCGACTGTACCCTGTCTTCCTCTTCCTCTTCTCATTGGCCTTCCACGGGCCCTGTATTCCTCGGTGTTCCACCGTGGGGATTGTGGGGTTCATGTTGTCCTCTGCAGTCGTTCAGGGTGCATCCGTGGTACTCCACAATTGATGTAGTTTTTTAGTGCCATTTTCCGTATACTGCTCTTGTGCTTTTTCCTGCATTAGGCGTGGTATTGCTGGCCTCTCACTGGCTGTCATTGTTTTCTTATTGCGTTTGGACACATCACATGTTTTTTTCGCGTTGAGGTTTGTGATTTTATCACCGAAAAGGTGGTTGTATCGCAGACATTGGCCGCGTTTTCGGCGGACTATCTCATGGTACCGCCGTGTTGTGAATTCCACGTTGACACGGGGTTATTTTCACACGATAGGCTGCGATGTGTAAAGTTGCGTTAACATTTTTTGGAGATGTTTAGCACATGTTCTTGTGAATATACCCCTTAAATAGAAGCAACCCCTTGGGCAAGGGTCGGTTCTGGGGGGGGGGCATTTTGTTTTTTAAATGTGTATTTTGCCCTCCTGGGGGCAGATCAGCCCATTTTGTGGCAAAAATCCCTACTAGGTACTAGGGATGTATTTATTTTGCAAGGGGGCACATTTCTGTCTGCTGCTTTCTGCCCCACCTCGGGGACAGATCGGCCTGGCCGACAACCTCATCCGACCCCTTGGGCAAGATCACCCCCCATTTTTCTCATATTTGAAGGCCCATCTTTTCTATACCATTGTTATGACTAGAACCTTCAAGGTTTGAAGGGCATAATGTAATATAACGGTAGAATCTTTTTGTTGATAAGTAGTACATTGAGGAGGACGATTCTACCATTATCCCTCTTCACTCCCCCCTTTGTTTCTTGTAGATTGAAAGATCCCTACTTTCCTGATCACATTCCTCCCACACCCTCAAAAGACTTTCCCAGCAGGAGATGTAGATTCTGTTGGTGAAGAGGTACGCGGAATGAGACTCGTATGTACTGCCCTAAGTGTCCTTCTCACCCTGGGCTGTGTGTGCCTGCTTGTTTTAGAGTATACCATACGCAAAATAATTTTTGGGAGCGTCCATGAGTGGTAAAGTGAACTACCTGGTCTCTATTGTTTTATATTTTTTGTTCATTGTCAAGGTTGCCATTTGTGTAATGTATTTAGTTTCACATTTTGTGTTAGTAGATTTGTATCTATCTGCAATATGTTTGTGGTTTTTTTTTGTATAACAAAATCCTAAATGTGGTGGCGGTGTGTGTAGGCTGGCACTTGGCTGGTGGTGTGCGTGGACTGGCACTTGGCTGGCAGTGTGTTTGAACTGGCAATTGGCTGGCGGTGTATGTGGACTGGTGCTTGGCTGGTGGTGTGCGTGGACTGGCGCTTGGCTGGCAGTGTGTGTGGACTGGCACTGGGCTGGCAGTGTGCGTGAACTGGCGATTGGCTGGCGGTGTACGTGGACTGGTGCTTGGCTGGCAGTGTGCATGGACTGGTGCTTGGCTGGTTGTGTGCGTAGACTGGCCCTTGGCTGGTGGTGTGTGTGAACTGGCGCTTGGCTGACGGTGTGACAGTAGTGACTTGCTGCTGGTCACTACACACACACCTAGCCAAACGCCACTCCACGCAACCCGTGAGCTGGTGTGGTTGATGTGTTAAGAATGTGGGCGTGTGAAAGTGATGGGCCCTTGAATGGCGCTGTCTGCTGGTGTGAGTGTTGTAATGTGCTGGGCCCACGGCTGGCGGTGCGAATGGTTTTGTAAGTGTCACATGTATGAAAGGTGTATGAATGGCCTGTAAAGAGGTTGGTGCCTTGTCATGGCTTTACAGCTCATGAGCTGTGAGTCAATGATTCAGTTTCTCATATTTTCAATTATTAACAGTGCATTTCATTTTTGTGAAATCTCTGGTTAATACAACTGTATATACTGAACCATCACTCACCCTCATGCCAAATCCAACCAATATGTCTGTGTACTTTAGGAATAGGTGGTTGTGCAGAAATATTTGTCTTTTCTGTCTTTCTCAAGCCAGGTGTACCTTGTCCCTTTTTGTGAATGTTGTAATGTGTTGGTTTCATGCCTGGTGGTGTGAATGGTCTTGTGTGTATCACATATGAAAGGTGTGTGAAAGTCCTGTAAAGTGTTTGGGGCCTTGACGTGACTTTACAGCTCACGAGCTGTGAGTCACTGGTTCAGTTTTTTGTCCTTTCAATTATTGACAGTGCATTTCATTTTTGTGAAATCTCTTGTTAATAAAATATTATATATTGAACAATCACTCGTCCTCGTGCCAAATCCAACCAGTATGTGTGTGTGCTTGAGAAACAGATGGCTGTGAAGTATTATTTATTATTATTATTATTTAGCGATTTATAGAGCGCCTGGTCACCCGGAGGCATCCCCGCGCTATGAAATCAGTGGAGATCTGAGGGGGGGGGGGGGGGGGGGAGGGATACTATTTGGGAAAAAGGAAAGTTTTCAATCTTTTACGAAAGAGGAGGTGACAGGATTCCAGACGCAGGCTGCGAGGAAGTGAGTTCCATCCTGAGGACGCTTTGACCGCAAAGCGTCGCCCACCGGTGCGTACCTTCCTGAATCTAGGGACAGTGGCCAGGCGTTCGTTGTCCGAGCGCAGGAGTCTGGGAGCTTTGTAGGGGGTGACCATGTCTTTCAGGGCAGCTGGGCCTACACCGTTGATGAGTTTGTGGGCAGTGCACAGAGCCTTGAATTCTACCCTCTGGCGCACAGGAAGCCAATGTAGGGCCTTGAGGGCAGGCCTGGCCGAAGCTCTGGGGGGGAGACTCATAATGAGCTGCGCCGCCGCATTTTGAGTGCGTTGGAGTTTCGCCAAGGTGGATTCAGGGGCACCGAGGTAGACGGCGTTGCTGTAGTCTAGCCGGGCAAGAATGAGACCCTGAACCAGTAGTTTTCTGGATAGGGGAGGAAGAAGTGGGAGGATCTTGCGGATGGATCGCATGAGTCCAAAACAGATTCCTGCTGTTTTGGCTGCCTGGGTCTTCATGGTCAGCTCAGGTTCCAGCCAGACTCCCAGTGTCTTAATTTCCTTTTTCGGGGTTGGCACCTCACCGAAAACGTCTGGCCACACCGACGGGGGAATGGTTGTCCATTTCTTGCCCATGAGCATGATTTCAGTTTTCGCTCCGTTGAGCTTCAGAGAGGACTTGCTCATCCAGCTGTGAACGTCCTGGAGGCAGTTCAATAGGTTGTCTGGGTGGTTGTCAAGGTGAGATAATGAGACGACCAGTTGCGTGTCGTCCGCATAGCTCACTATTTTTATCCCGTAAGGGGTAACGAAATCCTCAAGGGGGGCCATGTAAACATTAAACAAGGTGGGACTAAGCGAAGACCCCTGGGGGACTCTGCTTGAGAGTGGTAGAGGGGCAGAGTGTGAGTTGCCGTCCCGAACCTGGAATGAGTGGCCTGATAGAAAAGAGTCTATCCAAGCGAGCGCAGCGCCCGCGATTCCTGCCCTGGCCAGATGATGGAGAAGGACACGGTGGTCCACCGTATCAAAGGCTGCACTGAGGTCCAGGAGGATCACTGCCACTGATCCTCCTGAATCCAGAATGCACCTTGCCTCCTCGATGACAGCGAGGAGTGCGGTGTCCGTGCCATGGCCGGGGCGGAATCCAGTTTGAGACTGACGCAGGAGTTTGTTGGCCTCGAGGTACTGGGAAAGTTGCACATTAACCAATTTCTCAGCCATCTTGCTGATGCATGGGAGAAGCGAGATTGGTCTGTAGTTGGCCATGTCATCAGGGTCCAGTTGAGGTTTTTTGAGAAGAGCCTTGACAACAGCGCTCTTCCAGTTCGAAGGAACAGAGCCTTGCGAAAGAGAGATGTCGATTAGTTCCATGATAGTGGGAGCTATGCTAGGGGACACTGTTTTTAAGGATCTTACAGGGGCAGGGTCAAGGGGAGAGACGCTTTTCATCTTGGCCAGTGTAGAGACTACTTCGTTCAAAGATACTGCTCTAAATGTGGACAGCTGAGGGTGTAGGCTGTTACCCATAGGGTTAGAGGCCGCCTCTTTGTCCGTGTGGTTGGATGGACTGGTAGGTGGAAGGGAGGCTAGTATCCGGGCAATTTTGGAATCGAAGTAGGTAGCCAGTTCCTTACTTCTGTCCGGAGGAGGTGGGTGCGATGAGGGTGGCACTGGTATTTTAAGTAGTTCTTTGGCTATGAGGTAAGATTCCCTCGCCGAGTTGGAGGAGTTTTTTATTCTGGTGTCATAGTAGGCGGCTTTGGCAAGCTTCAAGGTGGATTTATAGATTCTTACCGAACTGCGGTAGGCGTCCTTACTGGCATGGAGCCAGTCCTTTCTCCACAATCTCTCTGCTTTTTTGCACTCTTTGCGGAGAGATCTGAGTTCAGGGGTGTACCAAGGGGCAGAGCCCATTTCCCCGTTTTTTTCCTCACAAGTTTTTATGGGGAGGATGGAGTCGAGGGAGGTGGAAATCCACTCCCTGAACTGTTTATCCGCAGTGGTCGGGTCATCCGGGAGCCTAGGGGTTGTTGAGTTTAGGGCTCTGGACCAGTCCTCCGCCGAGAGTCTGGCCCATGCCCTATCCCTGGTATAGGTGGCTGGTTTGTGGGGTTTCCTGAATGCCCCTGGTAAGTGGATAGTGACCAAAAAATGGTCCGTCCACGGGAGTGGGAGAGAGTCTTTAATTTGTAGGGGATGGATGTTAGTGAACACTGGGTCTAACAGATGTCCCTTATTGTGTGTGGCTCCGGAGTTGGCAAGATGGAGGCCGTATGCCGCCAGGTCATTGATCAAGTCGGATGACCCTGTGTCTAGAGGGTCGTCGAAGTGTATGTTTAGGTCTCCTAAAATCGAGAAATTGGAAGTAAGATGGGCCAAGGATGATACGGATTCCAGGAGAGCGACCGCAAAGGGGCCAAAATGGCCGGGGGGGCGATATACCAGTAGGCCAGACAGGGTACTGGTCGGGGCTAACTGGATGGTAAAGAGGCAGCTTTCGGAGTCCAGGATTTGGGCATCGCTAGCTCTGCAAGAGAGGTGATCCGGTAGATAATGGCTAGTCCGCCTCCTCTGCCGGAGGGGCGTGGTTGGGACTGGATAAGGAAGCCCGGGGGAAGAGCCATGACTACATCCGAATTCAAATGGTCGGTAATCCACGTTTCTGTAAGGAACAGTATATCCAGGTCGTGGTCTGCTATGAGGTGATTAATGAGCAGGGCATGCATGGGTAGCGACCTGCAGTTTAATGTGGATATTTTAAGGCCCGTGGGTGGGACTGGAGGTTTGGGGAGTTGTAACTGGACTGGGTTGCAGATAATGCAGCTGGTAAAGGGTCCATTTAGATCGTGTACATAGTTGCAAGTGCTGTCGTTAGTGGGTCTGAGACTAAGAAGGTCTCGACGGGAATAGCTTACCCTTGTGGGAGCTGGATCCGGCAAAGGTTCTGGCCCTAAGCCCAGTCATGTGCGGACGGGCGCAGACGGGCTTGCCTTAGGCGCGCCTTCGGCGCGCAAACGGCGCTCCCGCTGCGCTCGTCCGCTGCGCTTGCGCGGCAGGCACATTTGTAGGGGGTGTAGGGGGCGTGGCCTCCCATGTGGGCGTGTCTCCGCCTTGAACTGCGAAGGAGGGAATCCCTGGTGCAGCGTTAAGATCCGCTGTGTCAGGGGGTCTGCGGGGGACTGCTCGGTGCGGTGCACAGTGCCCGTGAAGTGAGTAATAAGGTTTTTTAAAAGAATCAAACACAATTTTTAAAAGAGTAAATCCTCCGGCTTTCCGCCTCAGAGGTCAGCACAATCTACTGTCGCGCTTTTCGATCGGCGCTTAAGTAGGCTAGCGGGTGGGCGTGGCCTCAGGTGGGCGTGGCCTCCCGTGTGGGCGTGTCTCCGCCTTGAACTGCGAAGGAGGGAATCCCTGGTGCAGCGTTAAGATCCGCTGTGTCAGGGGGTCTGCGGGGGACTGCTCGGCGCGGTGCACAGTGCCCGTGAAGTGAGTAATAAGGTTTTTTAAAAGAATCAAACACAATTTTTAAAAGAGTAAATCCTCCGGCTTTCCGCCTCAGAGGTCAGCACAATCTACTGTCGCGCTTTTCGATCGGCGCTTAAGTAGGCTAGTGGGTGGGCGTGGCCTCAGGTGGGCGTGGCCTCCTGTGTGGGCATGTCTCCGCCTTGAACTGCGAAGGAGGGAATCCCTGGTGCAGCGTTAAGATCCGCTGTGTCAGGGGGTCTGCGGGGGACTGCTCGGCGCGGTGCACAGTGCCCGTGAAGTGAGTAATAAGGTTTTTTAAAAGAATCAAACACAATTTTTAAAAGAGTAAATCCTCCGGCTTTCCGCCTCAGAGGTCAGCACAATCTACTGTCGCGCTTTTCGATCGGCGCTTAAGTAGGCTAGCGGGTGGGCGTGGCCTCAGGTGGGCGTGGCCTCCCGTGTGGGTGTGTCTCCGCCTTGAACTGCGAAGGAGGGAATCCCTGGTGCAGCATTAAGATCCGCTGTGTCAGGGGGTCTGCGGAGGACTGCTCGGCGCGGTGCACAGTGCCCGTGAAGTGAGTAATAAGGTTTTTTAAAAGAATCAAACACAATTTTTAAAAGAGTAAATCCTCCGGCTTTCCGCCTCAGAGGTCAGCACAATCTGAGTAATCTTTGTCTTTTTTGTCTCTCTGCCAAGGTGTACATTCCATCTCAGAATACCCCACCAACTGTAGATATTGTTGTAAACTAAACACCCATGGAAGTACATGGTGATTTCTCTCTTGTGGATCCCAACAAGTTATCTTACCCACAATGTCCTGCAAACCTCAAATTGTCACATTTTTCTTTCATTATTCTTCCAAACTGTTCACGCTGCAGAAAGAAACAACAAATTTCCTACCCCCGCCTTTCTACAAGTATCCCAATAGAAATAGTACCTCACTCATGTGAGTGAGTCAAAGACCAACCCACGTTTTGGGTCCTTGCCTGTCACGGGTAGGGTACTTGGGCCTTCCACACGAGTGAGGCATCATTTTTATCGGGAGACCCGGGGGGAATGCTGGGTGGTAGGAAATTTGTGTCAGCCCGGTGATGCCACAACTTTTCCACACAAAAATGTTGGAAAAGTGATTTTTTTCAGCTAAATTTGAGGTTTGCAGGGGATTCTGGGTGAGAAAACGTTGGGGGTTCCACACAAGCCATACCTCCATGGAATCCCCCGGGTGTCTAGTGTTCAGAAATGTGTGGGTTTGGTAGGTTTCCCTAGCTGGCTGCCGAGCACAGGGCCAAAAACCCAGGTGGCCCCCCTTGCAAAACTAGGTCATTTTGTGATGGGCAATTTCATTGTCACCTCAACACGTTTTGAGCCCTTGCCTGTCGCAGGTACTTGGGCCTCGCACACGAGTGAGGCACCATTTTTATCGGGAGACCAGGGGAACACTGGGTGGTAGGAAATTTGTGTCATCTGGGTGATGCCATAACTTTCCCACACAAAAATGTGTGGAAAAAGTGATTTTTTCAGTTAAATTTGAGATTTGCAGGGGTTTCTGGGTAAGAAAACGTTGGGGGATCCACACAAGCCATACCTACCTAGCATTCCCTAGTTTTAAAAAATGTATAGGTTTGCTAGGTTTCCCTAAGTGCCGGCAGAGCTAGGGTTAAAAAACTACACCTAGACATACTTTGCAAAAAAAGGGTAATTTTTCACTTTGAAAATGTGGTGTGTCCACATTGCGTTTTGGTCCGTTTTCTGTCGCGGGCACTAGGCCTACCCACACAAGTGAGGTACCATTTTTCTTGGAATACTTTGGGAAACGCAGTGTGGGTGGAATTTTGTGGATCCACACAGATTACAGAACTTTCCACCACAGAAATGTGAGGAAAATGTTTTTTAGGTTTAAATGTTTTTATTACAATTTCAACATGAGAATAAACATGTAGCAGCTCTCTTACAGGCTAAGATACAAACCCCTACCGGGTCAGCCAACCTCATGTCCCACATAAGCAGCATACGCAGAAGCTGCACAATACCTTGCTATGACCCCGCTTCTGGTACATGTCACCCAAAACAAACCCTATCCCCCCCCAAAAGGAAACCCCCCTTCCCCCCGATCCTCCCCCACCCCCCCGCGCTCCGCGTCGTTCCCAGCCCCCCATTGGCTGCTAGTGCCCTCCTTCCTCCGGAGGTTCCGCAATGCGCAGCAATCTCAAATATCTTGGGCAAGTGACTTCCCTAAATTCAGTGGCCAAAATCGCCAGGAAGGGCCGCCACAACTCTCCAAATTTCTCCCCCTCCCCTTTCATTGACAGCGCCAGTTTTTCCATACCTAAGACGTGCCATAGGCGATACAGCCACCCCGTGAAAGTCGGCCGCTGAGGAGTACCCCAGTGGCTGAGGATATTCTGAAAAGCAGACCCCAGAGCAATGGCCATCAAACGACCTCTGCGGGACTGCAGCGGATAAGTCAAGGGGTTGGGCAGACCAAGAAGCACATATGCTGGAAAGCGTGGTATCTCCGTCTCGAAATGCTTGTCAATTTCATCTAACACTTGCTGCCAGTAAGATCCGAGCTGAGCACATTCCCACAAGATATGGGTGAGACTACCCACCCCTCCACACCCCCTCCAGCATCGTGCCTCCCGCGTCCGGTCCATCTGATGCAGGCGCTCAGGGGTATAATACCAATACGTCACCATCTTAGTGAGAGTTTCCGTGAGCCCCATATGGTATGCAGAATGTCTCGCCCTGTAACATATATCCTCCCACGCCTTCTGGCTCAGAGTTCTCCCCAGTTCTCTGTCCCACCTATTCCTGCTAGGATTATAGGAGTGTGAATATAAGATCTGCAGTTGTTTATAAAGATCCGATATGAGATGTTTATCAGTTGTGCATGTGATGAGCCACCGCTCATAGGCAGAGAGGCGCCGCTCCGCCCCAGAGCGAACTTGTGGCTGAAGTGCCCAGTGTCTCACTTGCAGATAGCGCAATCTTTCCGTCTCCTGTAGCCCAAAAACCTCCCGCAGCTGGGAAAACGAGTGTACCCCCCCTCCCCTCCATAAACGTGGCAAAGGGCCCGGCAACCCGCCTCCTTCCACCCCGCAAAGGCGACCCCCTCCAGGCCAGGGGTGAAATCAGGATTGCCCGTCAGCGGGGTAAGCGGAGACGGAAAGGTAGTCAACTCGTGCCGAAGACTGGTGGCGTCCCAAACCTCAAGCGGGACCCGCGTGATATAAGAGGCATATAAATTCGGGGGCCTATGGGGCTTGCGTAGGAAGGGGATCCCCTGCAGAGGGCGCGCAGCGATAGCCTGGTCTTGAAACAGCCAGTGTTTCTCCGATTCCCATTTGCTCCATTCTACCAGATATCGCAATTGGGCAGCTTGGAAATAGAGTCGGAGGTCCGGAACCCCAAGGCCCCCCGCCTCCGGGCTCAGCAGCGTCAGTGCCCGCCGCATACGCGGCCTCCGCCCCCCCCAGATAAAACGGGACAACTCCGACTGCATCGCCTTGATCCAACCTGCCGGTGGATGGAGAGGTATAGTACGAAAGAGGTAAAGAATCTGTGGGAGGACGGTCATCTTTACCGCTGCGACCCTGCCCAGCCAGGAAAGGGGGCAATACCGCCACCTATCAATCTGACGACGGATTCTGTCACGTAGGAGCCTATAATTGAGGTCCACCACCGCGGGCAGCGATGGGGCCAATTGGATCCCCAAGTAAGAGACAGCTGCAGTCGACCAGCTAATGGGAAGGCTGGTCTGTAATCTCGCACGGGTAGAACTGGACAGCGATAAATCTAACGCCACGGACTTCTCCGCATTCACCTTAAACCCAGCCGCGCTAGCAAACCCCCTCAGCTCCTCCCAAGATGCCGGGAGGGCCGACAGTGGGTCAGACAAGGACAGCAGAACATCATCCGCATATAAGCTTATCTTGTGTACATAACCCCCAAACCGGATCCCAGCCACATCTGGGTTCTGCAGCAGCCTCTGTGCCAAGGGCTCCATATAAAGGGCAAACAGAAGGGGGGACAGGGGACATCCCTGCCTCGTGCCTCTCTCGATTCTAAGTCTGGTGGACGTGCAACTATTCACTCTGACCACCGCCGTAGGAAACCTGTAACAATTGAGGATGTGCGTGCGAAACCGGGCCCCCAAGCCCGCCCTCTCCAGCACCTGTTCCAGGAAAGGCCAGTGTACGCGGTCAAATGCTTTTTCAGCGTCAATGGCCAGCATCATAAATTCCCCCGGAACCCGGGTGGCCTTTTCAATAAGATGCAAAATTCATTTTGTGTTGTCTGCCGTTTGGCGTTCGGGTATAAAACCCGCCTGGTCCGGATCGACCAGAAGTGGCATCTGGGAGCTAAGGCGGGCGGCCAGGATCCCGGTATATAATTTAAAATCCACATTGAGGAGGGAGATCGGGCGGTAAGATCCGCAGCGCGAACCGTCCTTCCCAGGTTTGGGGATGACAGTAATCGAGGCCTCCAGGAGTTCGCCAGGAATAGCTCCCTGAGCGGCAAAAGAATTAAACAGCCGGGTGAGAATCGGGGCCAACAGGGGGCAAAACTTCTTGTAAAAGATAGCCGAAAAGCCGTCGGGCCCCGGTGCTTTACCCACCTTAAGGCGGGAAATTGCGGATATAACCTCCTCCAGCTGGATACTTCTATCTAGATGATCCGCTTGCGCCTTAGTGAGAGCCGGCAGCGTAACCGAGTCCAAATAAGCCAAACCGTCCCGACGGTCTAAGGGAGCCTCTGCATATAGATTCTCATAGAACTCCCGAAAAGCCTCTGCAATATCCCCGTCCTCTGTCACCTCCCCCCGTCCGCCCGAACGATCCGCTTGACTCCCTGACGCTGACGGGTCTCCCGGAGCTTGTGAGCCAACAGGCGGCCGCATTTATCTCCCCCTGCGTAATAAGCTTGCCGTAACTGCAGCACTGCAAACTCTGCCCTATCCTGATCTAGGGCTGTGAGCTGTTGGCGAGCGGCCTTTAGCTGCCGCCAGAGTCTCGGAGCTCCCGTCCGTTGATGCATCCGCTCCAGTTCCCTGACTTGCTGCGTGAGTTCGCCCCGTTTGCTCTCCCGCTCCCTATTGTCTGCCGCCGAGATGGAGATAAATTCCCCCCGTAGTACCGCCTTCAACGCCGACCACTGCGTAGCGGGCGCGGTGTCCGAGTTATCATTGTGCTTAAGGAAATCCCGAATCTGAAGCTGTATTCTCCGGAGCACCCCCTCCCGGTGCAGCAGGGCGTCCCGCAGACGCCAAACCCGAGCAGGACGCACCACGGGTGGGACGGTGAAAGTCGCGGTCACCGGGGCGTGGTCCGACTGTGACGCCGTGCCTATCTCCACTGCTGTAGAGAGCGCTCTCGCCGACTGGGAGACCAAGAAATGGTCTAGTCTTGCATACGTCTTATGCGCGTTAGAGTAGAAAGTATATTCCCGATTCCGCGGATGCAGACTACGCCATAGATCGCAAAACCCCAGCTCCTGCAGATAAAGGAGCCCTTCTTTCGAAATCGCCCCGGTCTGGCCCGAGCGCAGGCTAGATCGATCCTGAGCATTATCAAACACCAGATTAAGGTCCCCTCCGATGACGACATTGCGATCCGGCATGGTCGTGGCCTCCGAAATTGCCATCCGTAAAAAACGTTCCGCTCCCTCATTCGGAGCGTACAACGAACCAACCGTGAACAACGCCCCTCCAAGTGCAAAGCGGTATACCAGCAATCGTCCCTTGATCTCCGCTACCTTGTGCAGTACCTCCCCCTTAAACCGCTGAGCAACCAGGATCGCCACCCCCGCTGCTTTGGCCGGTCCCGAGGAGAAGAATTGTGTGGGAAACTTTCTAGACCGAAGCCGATGACAGTCCCGCCCCAGTAGGTGTGTTTCCTGCAACAAACACAGATCCGCATGTGAGTTTTCCAAGCAAGAGAGAACGGCCCTTCGCTTTACAGGATTGTTAAGACCCCGAACATTCAGGGTCAATATCTTGAGCGTGGTGGATGGCATACTATGTAACCCCTAAACTACTCTGACCCTGTGTGGTGTCCCGTGCCGCAGCGCAGGGGCCTCTGCCGTGTGTGTCCATCAGGCACCGAAGGGTGCTCAGGAGCCCTCCTTTTGTGAAGGAAAGGTAGACGCGGATCCTCACCTCCAGGAGTCCGGGACCGCTATGCGCCGCTCCTCACCACGCTCCGGACCAGCCCTCCGGCACTGCGCGATCTCCCGGGCTTCTCCGCCCCGTGCAGCTCCTCACTTCCCGGATCGCCGTGGTGCAAAATGCGCAGGGGGGAAGAAGAAGGGGGGTCGCCCTCGCCTCCCTGGAATCCCACGCCGGTCTCCGCCGCACACCGCGAGCCTCAGCTCACTCGGTCCGGGCTCCCGCGCCTCACACTGCCGGCCAAGATGGCGGGCTGGGCACTCCGCAGCTGCGGCGTCACTCTGCCGATTCTGGGACCCCTCGCCTCGGTCCCGATGGACTCCAGTGAGCGTGGGTGCTCAGCACTCTGGAAGCCAGGGATCCGGTCGCCAGTGCTCCGCCCGTCACTCTCTACCTCGGGCCGCCTCAGCCGCACAGTTACAGCGCCCGCTCTCGCTGCCTATCTCCTCTCGCCCCCACGTCCACTCTGGACCGCCAACCGTCGCTCCAACGCCGCTGCTCCCCCTCACAAGGGTCCAGGGGTGCCGCCCACGGATCTGAGGTGCTGTAATCGGCCGTACGGCCGGTGCTGGTTTCGACCTCGGCGGGAGCTCCGGAGCAGGACGACTGCTCACACCGCCATCTTGGCTCCTCCCCCCGGAAAATGTTTTTTGACAATTTTTTAAGTTTGCAAGGGATTCTGGGTAACAGAACCTGGTGAGAGCCAGTAAAGACACCCCATCCTGGATTTCCCTTGGTGTCTAGTTTTCAAAAATGTATAGGTTTGCTAAGTTTACCTAGGTGCCGGCAGAGCTAGGGTTAAAAAACTACAGCTAGGCACTTTGCAAATAAAGGGTCGTTTTTCACTGTAAAAATGTGGTGTGTCCACCTTGAGTTTTGGTCCGTTTCCTGTCGCCTGCACTAGGCCTACCCACACAAGTGAGGCACCGTTTTTCTCAAAAGACTTTGGGGGACGCGGGGTGGGTGGAATCTTGTGGATCCACGCAGATTCCAGAACTTTCCACCACAGAAATGTGAGGAAAATATGTTTTTTTGACAATTTTTTAGGTTTGTAAGGGATTCTGGGTAACAGAAACTGGTGGGAGCCAGTCATGTCACTCCATCCTTGATTCACCTGGATGTCTAGTTTTTAAAAATGTATAGGTTTGCTAGGTTTCCCTAGGTGCCGGCAGAGCTAGGGTTAAAAAACTACAGTTAGGCACTTTGCAAAAAAAGGGTTATTTTTCCCTGTAAGAATGTGGTGTGTCCACCTTGCGTTTCGGGACGTTTCCTGTCACGGGCACTAGGTCTACCCACACAAGTGAGGTACTGTTTTTCTCAAAAGACTTTGGGGAACGCGGGGTGGTGGAATCTTGTGGATCCATGTAGATTTCAGAACTTTCCACCACAGAAATGTGAGGAAAATGTGTTTTTTTAAAACAATTTTTTAGGTTTGAAAGGGATTCTGGGTAACAGAACCTGGTGGGTGCCTGTCAAGTCACCCCAACTTGGATTACCCTGGGTGTCTAGCTTTTGAAAAAGTATAGGTTTGCTAGGTTAACCTAGGTATCGGCAGAGCTAGGGTTAAAAAACGACAGCTAGGCACTTTGCAAAAAAAGGGTCATTTTTTACTGTGAAAATGTGGTGTGTCCACCTTGCGTTTTGGGCCGTTTCCTGTTGCGGGCACTAGACCTACCCACACAAGTGAGGTACCATTTTTCTCGGAAGACTTCGGGGAAAGCGGGGTGGGTGGAAATTTGTGGATGCACGCAGATTCCAGAACTTACCACCACAGAAGTGTGAGGAAAGTGTGTTTTTTTTATAATTGTTTAGGTTTGCAAGGGATCCTGGGTAACAGAACCTGGTGAGAGCCAGTCAAGTCACTCCATCCTAGATTCCCCCAGGTGTCTAGTTTTAAAAAATGTACAGGTTTGCTAGGTTTCCCTAGGTGCCAGCAGAGCTAGGGTTCAAAAACTACAGCTAGGCACTTTGCATAAAAAGGGTCATTTTTTACTGTGAAAATGTGGTGTGTCCACCTTGCGTTTTGGGCCATTTCCTGTTGCGGGCACTAGACCTACCCACACAAGTGAGGTACCATTTTTCTCCAAAGACTTTGGGGAACGCGAGGTGGTTGGAATTTTGTGGATCCACCCAGATTCCAGAACTTTCCACCACAGAAATGTTAGGAAAATTTGTTTTTTTGACAATCTTTTAGTTTGCAAGGGGTTCTGGGTAACAGAACCTAGTGAGAGCCAGTCAAGTCACCCCATTCTGGATTCCCCCGGGTGTCTAGTTTCCAAAAATGTATAGGTTTGCTAGGTTTTCCCTAGGTGCCGGCAGAGCTAGGGTTCAAAATCTACAGCTAGACACTTTGCAAAAAAAGGGTAATTTTTCACTTTGAAAATGTAGTGGGTCCACCTTGCGTTTTGGTCCGTTTTCTGTCGCGGGCACTAGGCCTACCCACACAAGTGAGGTACCATTTTTCTTGGAATACTTTGGGGAACGCAGTGTGGGTGGAATTTTGTGGATCCACGCAGATTCCAGAACTTTCCACAACAGAAATGTGAGGAAAATGTATTTGTTTTGACAATGTTTTAGGTTTGCAAGGGATTCTGGGTACCAGAACCTGGCGAGAGCCAGTCACGTCACCCCATCCTAGATTCCCCTTTGTGTCTAGTTTTCATAAATGTATAGGTTTGCTGCGTTCCCTAGGTGCTGGAAGAGCTAGGGTTCAAAAACTAGCTAGGCTCTTTGCAAAAAAAGGGTCATTTTTCACTGTGAAAATGTGGTGTGTCCACCTTGCGCTTTGGGCCATTTCCTGTCACAGGCACTAGGCCTACCCACACAAGTGAGGTAGAATGTTTCTTGGAAGACTTTGGGGAACGCGAAGTGGGTGGAATTTTGTGGATCCATCCAGAGTCCAGAACTTTCCACCACAGAAATGTGAGGAAATGTGGTATTTTTGGACAATTTTTTAGGGTTGCAAGGGATTCTGCGTAACAGAACCTGGTGAGAGCCAGTCAAGTCACCCCATCCTGGATTCCCCTGGGAGTCTAGTTTTAAAAAATTTATAGGTTTGCTATGTTTCCTTAGGTGCCGGAAGAGCTAGGGTTCAAAACTACAGCTAAGCACTTTGTAAAAAAGGGTCATTTTTCACTGTGAAAATGTGGTGTGTCCACCTTGAGTTTTGGGCTGTTTCCTGTCGCAGGCACTAGGCCTACCCTCACAAGTGAGGCACCAATTTTCTCAGGAGACTTAGGGGAACACAGAATTGTAGAGCATCTGTGTAGTGAATACACTTAGTCGTTTTTGTTAATTAATAACAAATTTATTGAAATGCTCAACGGGACATCTTCAACGCATCCTGTCCGGAGCGAACAAACGATCAAGTGCCTCTAACGTACATAATTCTTTGAACGCTAACAACCCGTGTTAACTGACCATAGGCTCAAGAGAGAATCCACGAGCATG
Source organism: Triturus cristatus (assembly GCF_964204655.1). Classification (NCBI taxonomy): domain Eukaryota; kingdom Metazoa; phylum Chordata; class Amphibia; order Caudata; family Salamandridae; genus Triturus; species Triturus cristatus. Next base: position 534,886,737 of record NC_140589.1, read on the forward strand.
CACATTCAAAGATACACATGTAGGACAATGTACGATGGCACGGGCTTGTGGAGTTTGAAGATAAACATGTTCTCGCTCTTCTTTGTTCCCATGATGACCCAATCAAGAGGCACGTGAACAAAGCAGAATGAGACGCGAGACACTACACATCTCCTCCTTTACACAGAACAGCAAACAATTTTAATCACATATATAGTCACCCAAGGAGACAGGTCGTTTGACAATTCTTTTAGCTCTAGCGTTGACATTCTCATTTTGAAATGAAGCCAGTTGACCATTTGTTTTTTTAACATCAAGATGTTGACGAGGAACTTCAACGGAGTTATCTACCATACTGGATTGAGCAGTAATAGAACTGTTATGCTTTGGAGGGCTGCATAATGCAACTCTCTTCAAGCTCCAACACTTCCCATCATCTTACACAACTGCATTTTTCCTTAAAGCTACAAAGCGTTGGGGAAGAAAACATTTGCTGACTCCTTTCTTCGTAAAACCAGGTTTTTTGATTTGAACCCATTGACCAACAGAAATACTGACATTTTTTGTACAATGTTTGGTATCATAGAATTTTTTGTATTTACCATGTTTGATGGATTAGTTATTTTTAACCTCAACAGAAGACCAATATATTTCACCAGAATTTTTAATCCACCCAGGGTACTATTTTCCCCTCGGTTTTCTTCCCCGTATGAGCTCAAATGGAGAAAACTTTGTTGAATCAGCAATAGCCACTCTGTATGCCCACAAGGTTTTAAAAATTTGAATTTACCAGGGAACACTATTTTGGCAAGCTAACTAAATGGCGCCTTTTAAAACCCTATTGTACCTTTCAACTAAACCATTGCCACTTGGATTATACAAGGAAGTGGTCTGGTGTGTAATACCACACTTAGCTAAATAATGAGTCATGGTTTCTGAAGTGAATTGTACGCCATTATCACTAATAATGTTAGCTGGAATACCTTCAGATGTGAAAACATCATCAAAAAATGTGATTACCCGCCTCTGCCGTTAGAGGTTGATATTGCTTTGTCCCCCTAGCCACACATTCTGCGGGATTGTGTAAGGTGTGTTCCATGCTTTGTCTTCCCATCGCCCCCCACTACCACTTCCTGTCAAGAACTGCTTCGGACACTGTACGTTATCCCCCGTCCTGGGAAGCGCACGCTGCTATTTCGGACTCTCATTGCCTTGAGTGTGTGTTGTATTTAATAGAAAATGAAACAGTTTTTTCCGATTGCTCTTGGCCTATGGCCACGGCCTGTTGCATGTGCTCACGAACTGCCAGGAGCTTCGCCTCTGGTTCATTTGAATGTGTGGCGTTGCATTGCGGGCCCTCGGGCTCTGTAGCGGCCGGCCTTGGTGGTTGTAGGCCCTTGTATGTATTTTTATTGTGTAATAAAGGTTTCTTAAAAAAAAAAAGAAAAAAATGTGATTACAGTTTCTGTATCGAATTTTCTTAATGATCTTGAGAATGGGCCATTTTGAAAAGATATCCATCATGGAGATGATATATTTTTCTGAATCACCAATAGGACCCATGATATCTACCGCAACACTTTCCCAAGGTGCAAAGGGACATAAAAAATTACTCATGGGAGGTCTAAGGGTTTTGAGGGTTTTGTCTGCAGTAGAACACAAATTACAATCTCTTACTAGCCTTTCTACAGAAATATCTAAACTGGGCCACCAGAATCTACTTTTAACAATGCACTTTGTTTTTGAGATGCCCAAATGTCCTTCGTGGCACAAAGAGAGAATCTCATCTCTCAAGGCTGATGGGGGTACTATCTTGTCACCTCTCATTAAAATACCCTTTAAACAGGACAATTTGTTCCTGACCTCCCAAAAAGGTTTAATATCGCTCACATCAGGCTTACGAAGCCAACCACCAGTGACCGATTACAAAACCTTCTTCAAACAATCATCTTTAGAAAGAGCCTCATCCCACTCATTTTTTTTTAATGCTTCCATACCATGATCCCAAAGTAGTGCAACTTGCACACTGTCCATAAGATCATCCTTGTTCTCTACCAATTGGACTGGCAATCGTGACAGAAAATCAGCCACAGCATTTTTTTTTTCCAGGCAGATATTCAATTTTGTATAAAAAATCGATAAGTCTCATTGAGATGCGAGCTAATCTAGAAGACACATTTATCATACCAACATTTTTTTAAACTTTAACCAATGGTTTGTGGTCACACTTGATAGTGACTTCATTTCCCCATATGAAAGTGCGAAGATGCTCTAGAGCCCAAACACAAGCAAGAGCTTCACGCTCAATTGCTGCATATCGAGTTTCAGCAGGAGACAATGATCTTGAAGCGTAAGCTACTATATACTTCGCACCACTCTTATCTACCTGTGAAAAAACAGCGCCAATCCCTGTACCACTTGCGTCCGTGGTGATTATATTTTTTCCCATAGGGTCAAAACCTTGAAGTGCAGGAGCTGAAACTATTGCATTTTTGATATCAGTAAACTCTTCTTGGCATTGACCGCACCAAGAAAATTTACTCTTTGATTTAAGAAGTTCTCTAATATGAAACGTTCTAATAGAATTTTTTTTTACAAATTTGGAGAAGAACTCTACTAACCCTACGAAGGATTTGACCTCCTCTTTGTTTTTTGGACTAGGGGCATCAGTTATTGCTGAAACTAATTTGGTCTTGGAGTGAATCCCCGAGGCGCTAATTTCATGGCCTAGGTAAGTTACAACGTTAGCAGCAAACTCACACTTTGTAGGTTCAATAATTAGATCATACTTTTTTAACCAGGACATAACATGAAATAATTTTTCTTTGTGATCTTGATTATCTTTCCCCATTATCAGAATATCATCTTGAAATATAAGCACATAGTTTAAATGCCCAAATATCTTAAACATTAAGTGCTGAAACACAGCAGCCGTGGAGGCTAGCCCGAAAGGCATCCTTGTATACTGGAAACATCCAATGTGAGATATAAACGCTGTTAAATGTTTACAAGAATCGACTGAAGGAATCTGATGGTAAGCCTGAGATAAATCAATTGTTGAAAAAACTGTCATTCCTTTACATTTAGTGATCATTTCATTGATTTTAGGCAGTGGAAACTGGTCAACTAAAATGTTGTCATTCAAATGTCTTAAGTCAATGCATAATCTGAGTTTTCCATTGGATTTCCTGGCTACGACCAATGGAGAAACCCACAATGAGGCTTCAACTGGTTCAATAACACCTTTTGCAACTAAGCATACAAGTTCCTTCTCAACTTTATCTCTAATTGAAAAAGGTATATTACGTATTTTATGAACCTTTGGACATGCATCAGGTTTGAGATGAATGAGATGTTCAAAACCTTCAATTTTTCCTAGTTTGCCAGAACACACCTCCGGGAACTTTTTGTATAATACTTTCTTCAGAGGTTCCCCTTCATTTACTACAAGAACCTGTTCAATTCCATTAGGGTCTAAAATAATGTCACGTTTTCTTTGGTCTTTCCACTCTAACACAGAAGGCCTTTCAACAGAATTCGGCGGTATATGTAATAGGGAATAGGCGCCACAAGTATTCACACTTCCAGTATTCGCTGTCACTTACTAATTACGAACGGTGCTAAAAGGTGAGGGAGAACCACCAGCCTCCCCCAAAGGATTTGTGGCAAAAGCAACAAAAATGCATACATTAAACACCCTAGCACACGTTTTTTTATGATTAAGGTCAATTTCCCATATTATTCATAGTATAAAAAACACAAGCGAAGTCTTTTCGTTTTTCTGTCTTTTAATCCGAGTGTTCTTTAGCCTCTTTTAGCCAACACGTGTTTCGTCGTCTCTGTAGTCTAATACACACGACTTGTTCACGGCTAAATAAGAAAACACAGAGTACGGTGTTTCAGTTTCAACAAACGAAAAAAGCTTACGGGGCAATAGTTTACAATTATATAACGAGTTGTTACATTGATTGTGAGCGTGTCTGTGCATATACAACATAAAAGTGAGTTTAGAAACAGTTGTGGGAGGGTATTTTAACATTGCATACCCTTCACTTTTGGTTAGGAAGAGATTGAAAAACACACATGTGAATAGTGAAGGTTGTATGTGATTGAAATTAAATCTATATGAAAGATTCCCTGTGTCTCATACAACCTTAACCCAGGAAAAGGAACCTGAGTGCATATAGATGTCCAAAGGACAGGACCACCATTCTGGTCCAAAATGATATAAGCCATGGGTGAAAAGTAAAACCACTAAAATCCAATCTTAAAACCATGCATTTAATATCTGGAAGGACATAGAAATCCAAAGAACAAACCTGTACTGTAATAAGCAGAGTAATCTGAGGGGAAACAGGAGAAAATGTATACACTGATATCAGTATACATAATATATAAATAAGGTGATAAAATGATTAAGTGTCCACAAACTCAGAAGAGAGGAAAACTAAATACGTACTCCTATTGTGGCGATAATTCCAGGCCACAATAATCCTGTGGCGTGGGGTACACGAGCAAATCCTTCTTAAGAGCGAGTCAGTTAATTGGTGCTCTGTATGGGTTGTCAATCCACAACCCTCGTTAGTCCCTGGTTTCACGTCTTCATCAAGACACTGAAATAAACAGGAAATCAATGTTTTGCTAAATCTAACTTCACAATTTTCTTGCTCAAGAAAATATTCTTTACTTCACAAATGTGAAGTTGGTGCTTAAAAGGTGTCAAGCACGTCCTGTCCGGTTGCTATCTTATTACTTACTTAAGGTTTGTAGACTCCTTAACTCGTAACGAACGTCTCCCCACGCCGGTCTCCTCGAGTGCGAGTGCCGGGTTGCCGAGTAACCATTCTAAATAAACGTATTTGCGTGATCATGTGACCACGCGTAGCGCAATCACGTAGATTTCCAAGTCTCGCGTTATTTACGTATGGGTGAGATAAAGTAATGTTTGTAAATTCGATTATTAGGTAGGTGGCATAAATATAGGCGGTTCTAATGTCAGTGATATCATTCTCACTGTGACAGAACCAAATATCGGTAGTACTGTAGATTTAATCAAAATAGCATGATCACGTGAACCCATATGTCGCGTGATCGTATCGGAATTCCGAAAAAATGCGCCATGTTTGTATGGGCAGTGGCAGTAAAAAAAGGTCAGTACGGAAAATATAAGATAAAGTAAAATTTGTAAATTCAATTGTTAGGTAGGTTGCATAAATATAGGCGGTTCTAAAGTCGGTGATATCAATCTCAGTGCGACAGACCCAAATATCGGTAGTACTGTAGATTTAATCAGAATAACACGATCACGTGAACCCATATGTCGCGTGGCCGTATCGGAATTCCGAAAAATGCGTCATGTTTGTATAAGCAATGTCAGTAAAAGTCTCTGGATTTCAAAGCACGGATAAAACATATGGGCAAGACCAAAAAAGCAGGTTTTTTGAATTCTATGAACGAAAGGTTATATATAGAGCATCTCTCTTAGATGCCACTTAATAACGATTTGTTAACATCCAATCAAATCCGCAATGCAAAGAATAGCCTTATGTGTCAAGGAACTCTCCTATAGAAGCCGGACCTAAACCAACACGCAATTTGATATTTATGAGTGGGGTGAAGTCGGTTTTTTAAAATAGTCCTTCAACTATCTCATTATGTGTATGTTACTAGTCCCTCTGATTACAAGGTCAATTTCAGTGACTATTTCGTGTGGGTGACATCATATATATAGGGTAAATGGCTAATACATCATTTAACCTTTTTTACATTGCAGTACAATTTTTTATTCTGTCATGCTACAATTTTATTTTTCTTATGATTTACGTTTTGTTGGTTCTACAATAACAATTTCTTTATGAGGTAGGCTCAAATATACACACATATCTTGTGTCCAAAGCATACTAGAAAAGAAGAGACGGATCAGCCAAAGCATCAGAGAGATGCTTATACATTGCTTATACAAACATGACGCATTTTTCGGAATTCCGATACGGCCACGCGACATATGGGTTCACGTGATCGTGTTATTCTGATTAAATCTACAGTACTACCGATATTTGGGTCTGTCGCACTGAGATTGATATCACCGACTTTAGAACCGCCTATATTTATGCAACCTACCTAACAATTGAATTTACAAATTTTACTTTATCTTATATTTTCCGTACTGACCTTTTTTTACTGCCACTGCCCATACAAACATGGCGCATTTTTTCGGAATTCCGATACGATCACGCGACATATGGGTTCACGTGATCATGCTATTTTGATTAAATCTACAGTACTACCGATATTTGGTTCTGTCACAGTGAGAATGATATCACTGACATTAGAACCGCCTATATTTATGCCACCTACCTAATAATCGAATTTACAAACATTACTTTATCTCACCCATACGTAAATAACGCGAGACTTGGAAATCTACGTGATTGCGCTACGCGTGGTCACATGATCACGCAAATACGTTTATTTAGAATGGTTACTCGGCAACCCGGCACTCGCACTCGAGGAGACCGGCGTGGGGAGACGTTCGTTACGAGTTAAGGAGTCTACAAACCTTAAGTAAGTAATAAGATAGCAACCGGACAGGACGTGCTTGACACCTTTTAAGCACCAACTTCACATTTGTGAAGTAAAGAATATTTTCTTGAGCAAGAAAATTGTGAAGTTAGATTTAGCAAAACATTGATTTCCTGTTTATTTCAGTGTCTTGATGAAGACGTGAAACCAGGGACTAACGAGGGTTGTGGATTGACAACCCATACAGAGCACCAATTAACTGACTCGCTCTTAAGAAGGATTTGCTCGTGTACCCCACGCCACAGGATTATTGTGGCCTGGAATTATCGCCACAATAGGAGTACGTATTTAGTTTTCCTCTCTTCTGAGTTTGTGGACACTTAATCATTTTATCACCTTATTTATATATTATGTATACTGATATCAGTGTATACATTTTCTCCTGTTTCCCCTCAGATTACTCTGCTTATTACAGTACAGGTTTGTTCTTTGGATTTCTATGTCCTTCCAGATATTAAATGCATGGTTTTAAGATTGGATTTTAGTGGTTTTACTTTTCACCCATGGCTTATATCATTTTGGACCAGAATGGTGGTCCTGTCCTTTGGACATCTATATGCACTCAGGTTCCTTTTCCTGGGTTAAGGTTGTATGAGACACAGGGAATCTTTCATATAGATTTAATTTCAATCACATACAACCTTCACTATTCACATGTGTGTTTTTCAATCTCTTCCTAACCAAAAGTGAAGGGTATGCAATGTTAAAATACCCTCCCACAACTGTTTCTAAACTCACTTTTATGTTGTATATGCACAGACACGCTCACAATCAATGTAACAACTCGTTATATAATTGTAAACTATTGCCCCGTAAGCTTTTTTCGTTTGTTGAAACTGAAACACCGTACTCTGTGTTTTCTTATTTAGCCGTGAACAAGTCGTGTGTATTAGACTACAGAGACGACGAAACACGTGTTGGCTAAAAGAGGCTAAAGAACACTCGGATTAAAAGACAGAAAAACGAAAAGACTTCGCTTGTGTTTTTTATACTATGAATAATATGGGAAATTGACCTTAATCATAAAAAAACGTGTGCTAGGGTGTTTAATGCTAACACAGAAGGCCCTTTTTTAGATACATAAAGTTTACACAATGCACTTCTGTTTTTAAATCTGAAAAACAACTCTCTGTAACCCAGCAATTCAATTGGCTCACCGTTATAGCTTAAAGGTGCGATATCAGGTTGAGATAATTCAGATCCTAACTTTGTGACAAATATTTCTGACCACACTGACTCACATACTATGGTGAAAGGAGAACTAGAATCTGAAGCGAAGTAGACGCTAACACCTCCTAAAGAGATGTGACACATGGGTTTACTGGAATCATTATCTTGGAAAATGTTGAGCACCACATTACTCAAAGGGTTTGAAGAATCTTCTTCACTATCTTCATTGTTGGAAGAAGCATAACTTTCTTCAATACACTTGACTTGTTCACTTCTAGAATTTCTAGCATGACAAACTTTGCTGAAGTGACCTATCTTTTTACAAATAGAACATCTCTGCTTAATAGCAGGGCAACTGTTGTCATTCGCTAAATGGTTCTTACTGTCACAGCGATAACATTTGAATATTTTGTCTTTCTTAGTCACCCCTGTTTTGTTTTTTACAGAGAATTTAGTTATCTTGTCTTTATTGCGATTGGAAACAATTCTGGCTACAGTGTCATGCTGGGAATCATCAGAATTTTCTTTTTTAAGTGCTTTAGCGCACCTACCTGACAATTGTGACTTTCTGGCAATTGCTAATACATCTTTGAGTGCATTGTCACCATTCACCCACAATCTATCTTGAATGGAGGAATCATATGCGTGCATTACTACTTGGTCTCTAATTAATTCTTCTTCAATAGCACCAAATCTACAATCAATGGCTAACTTTTGGAGAGCTGTCACAAAATCATCAAAAGATTCATCCTTAAGTTGTTTCCTCTTAAAAAATTTAAAACGAGTAACACCAATGCAAACTTTAGGTGAAAAGTAATTATTCATTTGTCTAATGGCTTGGTTGAAAACATTATCATCTCCTGCAACCGTTTTTTTATTTAACTTATTATATATACGTAAGCCTTCTGGTCCTAGACTGTGCATCAATAGACCCTTTTTCCTAGATAATTTATTAGCATGGGCAATGGTGAATAAATAATTAATAAAATATTCCTTCCACTGTAACCATGGAACAGGAGGATCTCCTGGGACGCATAGAAATTCTTTTGGTGGATTAACTGTAATGCTGGTAACAGGAGTAGCCATTACGAAAGTTTTATAATTTTATCCAAGAACCTGCAATAAAATGTAAAGTTAAACCTGCAAGAAAATGTTAAGTTAAAATGAGAACATCCAAAATTACAGTTGTTGTATCATTAACTATAAAATATAGATACTAGACTAGCAACTGGTATGAAAGTCAAATTAAACTATTCAATGTAGAATTCTCTGCAACTTCTTGAAAGGCATGAGTCAATTGTATCCAGAATCTGTCTTCAAGACTAATAAGTGGACTATTTGTTAATTTAAATCTTCTTATTGTGGTAAAAAGTAGTTGTTGAACGGTACGAAATTGCTGATTTAAACGTAAGCAAAATAGAATCCTGATGTAACTGAATCTTGTGTGCAGAGGGTTAGGCTCTCACAAGCAATATACTCTCCAGAAGAACGAAAAGGAGAGAAAAAAAATGTAACTTCCTGCTAGTCAACCCTCGAAATGAGTGCACGAAGGTCTTTATATAAATATTGTTCCTTAAACAAAGACACTCGCCCTCAAACTCAACTGTGCTTTGTACCGCTTAGAAAGTCATTGAGAGCGCTGAACAGGAACAAACAGAAATACGAAGCTTTCAAGAGTTCGCTCGCTCACTTTAACAAGTTGTTTCCCCAAATGTGTAATGAGCAATGTCTCTTACCGCTACCTCCGTGAAGAATACTTGGAACATAAATCACCGCCGTTGAGCTGCAAGATGACGGGGATTCCGTTGTGAATGAGCAACGTTAGAGAAATGCTCATTACAGGATTATTATTTAATCCGGAAACGCTTTACCTTCACTTCCGAGGAACATAGAGAAATCGGATGCCCAATAACCGGGTGTGAAGGCGGAGCGTAGGCATTTGAGCCAATTATATTGAAAACATTCCGGAGTGGAGGATGAAGAGACGTGTCAATTAACATAGAACCAATCCAGGATATGTTCAGAGATGACACCGCTACGTGAAGACAGGAAGCAGGCATGTGAAGCAAAAACGATGTAAAAACGAAGAAGTCTGCGTGGATTCGCTCCGGTTGAGCTCCAAATCGCCAAAATGGAAGTGTAGTGAATACACTTAGTCGTTTTTGTTAATTAATAACAAATTTATTGAAATGCTCAACCGGACATCTTCAACGCGTCTGTCCGGAGCGAACAAACGATCAAGTGCCCCTAACGTACATAATTCTTTGAACGCTAACAACCTGTGTTAACTGACTATAGGCTTGAGAGAGAATCCACGTGCATGCACATTCAAAGATATACATGTAGGACAATGTACGATGGCACCAGCTGGTGGAGTTTGAAGATAAACATGTTCTCGCTCTGCTTTGTTCCCGTGATGACCCAATCAAGAGGCACGTGAACAAAGCAGACACTACAATCTGTTATTACCTATTGACTTTCGATGCATTTCTGCCTTCCAAATTAAAGACAATGTGTAAAAAAGAAGTAATTTGAAAAATGACCTATAATTCTCATGCTAGTATGGGTACTCCCAATTTCGGAAATGTGCAAATATCTACTGTTTCTAAACTCTATATTTAGTTCCCATTTCAGAAATACATAGGTGTCTTTCATACCGATTTTTCCATGTAAACATTTTCCCAAAATAATTGCTATATACCTGGAACATAATTAAAAAAAAACTATTGCAAGACGCTGCTCATTTATTGGCTCTGGGTTCGTCGGGTTCTTGGTGAACCTACAAGTCCTATATATCCCCACAACCAGAAAGGTCCAGCAAATGTAACGGTATATTGCTTTCAAACGCTGACACAAATGGCAGTCTTTTTCAACTAATTTTCAAATTTTCCTATATTTAACTGTTAGTTTCTATAAAGAAACCTTGAAAGATCTACAAAATGACCCCTTGCTGAATTCAAAATGTTGTCTACTTTTCTAAAATGTATAGCTTTCTAGGATCCCTTATTGCTTTCATACCCAGTTCTACCATTACCTGGAAGGAGGTTGAAAGCACAAAAATAGCAAAAATAGGCTATGTCCCATTAAAATCCCAAAACTGTGTAAAAAATGTGGTTTTCTGACAAAAGTCTGCATGTCCCTGAAAGCTGGGAAGATGGTGATTTCAGCAACACAACCCTTTTTGTGTTACCATTTACAGGGAATAAACCAGACGCTTTCATCTGGAGCCCTTTTCTCCCATTTGTCCCAAAAAACATTTATCTGTATTTTGGCTAATTTCTCGGTCCCCTCCAAGGGAATCCACAAACCCCCATGATGTTGGAAAAAAAGGACGCAAATTTGGCTTGGATACCTTATGTGGTCAAAAGGTTACATGGACCTTAGTGCGAACTACCCCAAATAGCCAAAAAAAGGCTTAGCACAGGGGGGAATAGGCCTAGCAGCGAAGGGGTTAAATCATCAAACGATAGCCTGAAATATCCATTTTACTATTTAAATTTTCAGATTACAGTAAAGGTAATGTGGAGATAGTAGCCAACTGCATTTGTAGTGCTGTAAAGGCCCTCTAAGCACAAGAGACAGCGATATGCATGCAACCTCTGCTTTTCAGGACCAGGGAGCTGGTGCATCACTAGTGACTAGATCTGGCCAGCCAGAGGAAAGACCTCAGTCTTGCCACAGGAGCTAGCAACTATTTGAAATTAAAAACGAATTTTTCTGCGTGCTTTAGTTCGAGCTATTTTGAGTGCTCCCATTTTTGACTGAAAAACAATGCGCATCTACGCTTTTGTTTATGCATAACGACATTATGTGATTAGGGAATCACACTGTTTATTAGTCATTAAACAGACACAAATTTGGGAAACTTGCACGTGTTCTTCATTTGTAGTCTGCGATCACAACACCATTTAAATATCAGTTAATATGCTGGGTTTGCTGCTGCAGTCACAGACGGTTTACAATCCTTAAACTAACTGAGCAGATTGACGGCATGTATGCCGTCAAGGGAGACGGAGTTTAGTTACAAAAGATAAATAATGTTACAACAGAACTTACTGGTGAGTCAGCCCAGCCAACGAGGATCAGCTCTGCCACAGCAGCAGATCACGTGCAATGCAGCACTCCTTTGTCTTCTGGACTGTGACAGTAAAAAGTGAACCTGAAGGCCTTCACCCCTCAGGACATATCAGTGAATAAAAGCCACAGAAGCAGAGGAAGAGCCTTCATTTCCAAGGAAGACATCCCACTCCTACATCGTCCCCTTGGGTCTGCCTCATTCTTCCTTTCCCATTAGCTGAATATAGCTCTGCTAACTCTACCCTGGGCCAGTACAGTAAACGCCCTAAATCAAGCATATGCTTCCGTGATGAAAACTGGCCACGCCTACCACATTGACCTTATTGAGCTGGTTTGTGTCTTCAGGGCGAGGATCACACATGCTTGGTACATGAACAAGTACAGCCCCACTCTTCAACTCCCACCTCAAAAAAATCTAAATCCTTCATCACAGAGCACCTATTAGCTTTTTGATTAGAGCTGCTCATTGGTTCTTCTCCCCCTCCCCCATGATGTTAGGGCGATGCCCCTAACGTCCTTTAACACCAGCTGCCCATGCCTAAAGACTAGATAGGCCCTTGTTACTGCTCTATCAAGTCTGTTTACCAGCAGCAATTCTGTCTTCTTCGTGTTCCATTTCAAGAATGTGGCATTCATCTGATGTTGCATGACTCCAAGGTAGTCTTTAAGCTTGTTCAAGGACTCAGGAGGATTTTACTCAAGTCTGACTAAAAGCTGGGTGTCACCTGCATAAAATACTGAAGGACCGTGTAAGCAGTACCCGCAGTTTCCAATAAATGATAAGTGAGAAGCAACAAAAGAACAGAGAAACGTTGACCTGAATTGAAATAGCATTTTTTGACTGTCTTTATAAACAATCTATTTCTTAAGGTCATAGATGTGGCATCATTTTCAATCAAATTGGAAATGTTGGAGGTCTCAATCAATCAATCAGGAATGGATATAGCGCTGTACTCACCCGTAAGGGTCTCAAGGCGCTGCGGTCTCTTGTTTATTACCTATTCTAAAAACCACACATAATACAAACCAGTGGCCTTCTACTAAGCAGTTTTTGTGGATGCTGTTTCATCAGAAGACATATGTGGAAAATGGGTTCCACTCCTTTAACACCCCTGGATAGTTTGCTTATTTACTGCAAGACTTTGGACTTTTACAGTGAGTCTCACCACCTGATGAGTCTCAGTAAATTATTTTGAAATGGACTAAGACTTCTAATGCCAGTGTCTGCCTTTTAAGAAAAGGTCTGCTGCTGTACTACTAACTGGCAATCTGTGTGCTCAGCTGAACTACACATTATGATCAAAATCTGTGCCACAGCACAGTTTCACCCTACAAAGGCCGAGAGATACTGGTCAGGTATCAACCTTAGGGTAATCAAGTACGCAGAGTGAAGCTCCATTGTCTCTTTTGTGATAACCACACTCTTTATGGCGCATGGAGAACTGTTATCTTTTCCTGTCTATGGTCATAATCAGGTTCCAGGCCTTTTTCCATTGGAGCTAGTTAATTACTCTGATGGCCAGCAGGTGAATCAAAGGCCTACCCACACAATAGAGCTATTTGACAATGCTTGTCTTAGTTCCTGGGAAAGGAAGGGTTAGGGAAGAAATCTGCATGTGTTGATTGCCTGTTCACAACGCACCATGCCTGGATAAGTCCCAACCCACAGAAAAACAAGAGGAAGGTCAGACTTCTGGAGCAATAGACAGGAGTTGCTTCCCTTTGAAGTTTTGTTGGGAATGGATCAGGCAGTTGTGTCAGTTGGGAGCAGGGCTGGGCTCCCAGGGAAGGACTTTTCATTGACTACTTTATGTTGATATCTTTAAATTTCTCAGAACGCCCTGCAGGAAGATTGGGGCAGGGGTGGAGTGATAGGATTGGGCAGAGATGCTCACCTTCCAGAATTTTCCTCCACCCCCACTAATAAACCCCCAAGGAAGAGACATGAGAACTCACTGGAACTGGGAGCAACAACGGTGAAGGAATGCCGAGCTTGAAGGAGAAGCCATGGGATGCCACTGCAAGGATGGACTGAAGGACTTTGACTTTATTGAACTCCAGATAATAAGAGTGTTTCTCCCAGTCAGTGATGCTGTCCTTATTACACCACCTGACAGTATAGGAATGGTCCTGCATGAGGGGGTCTACAAGTATTCTCCTGGACCTTTTGTAAACTGGGCCTGCAAATGGGCGACATTCTCTGACTCCACTGACACACAGGTACCCTGCAAGATGGCCAAAGCCATGAGCCTAACAGTGTGATTGGGAGGGTATTCTGCTCTAGGCTGCAGAGGGGCTGCTGATGAAGCCTCCAAGTGAAGACAGGTGCCAGGAGCTTAGTCAAAGGATAGGTCCAGAAGCAAGAGTCTAAAAAAAATCTAGCTCCACATAGAAATTACCATTTAGAGACTTGACGAAAATAAGACCTCCCCATCCAAATAAGCCGGTCCAGCGAAAATGAGGGTGTAAGCCTAGTCCCCTGTTGTACTGGGCAGGAAATTCAAAACTTTTCCCAGAGGACGGCAAAGACCTCGTGTGGGGGGTGGGGGGATCAGCACAATCCTCCTTCATTATTTTTATGGCAAGGAGACTTACATTGGGCCGCTTCTCAGAAATCTTCCATAGCCCTAGGAACTGAATCCTCTGACACCAAACAGACTGACCCAAAGAAGATTGTCCAGAGGGAACCAATCTCCACAGGACACAAATATGACCTGCCGCCATACTTCCATTTAGGCGGTGTGCTGTTCCCACTCCCCTTGTCCCTATCTGGGAGGGTGGAGCAGGACACCCACCATCTCATCATCCCACCTATGAGGATGCAGGCAGGAAATAGAGGAATGGCAGGCTAATGTTTGGTCTGATGGTGTTGGGCCATGTGTGAGGGAGCCTCACAGGTCATGAGGACCTAAGGAGCTCCATTCGTGTCCCCAAAGGAATATGAGCATTCCACTGGGGCTAGGGAATCTGGAACACAACATAAGGCATGTATAAAAAAATAATGCAGCAGAAAGCTACTCATCAATTATCCACAGCTAGGACCAAGGAGTGCCCCATAAACTCTCAAAAGGGCTGAAAGCATTTCATATTTCAATTGGTGTAAGTACCACCACCAACGATTCTAACAAGTGTTGTGGGGAGCTGCAGGGAGTGCAGCAGCCCATATAAGATGTCTGTTATCGTTGCCCTAAACCTCTCCGGGGTTTATGTTTATGCCCTGGGGAAAGTACTACTGTAGCCTGTGGTTCAGCAAATAGAATTTGATGTCTGGGGACCCCTGTTGGTTGATCATAAAGCTGCATTTGCAATACTTGTAATGCAAAAGAAAGATGTGCATAAATACAATTTATTCAAAATGTTTTACCGACAATAATGATGAGGATGATTGTGAAATGTTACATGAAGTAATGAAGGTTATTGAAAGATGGTACCATCCACATTGTGTTTAATGATGTTGCAATGGTTGATTTTCATCTGGTTTTGCTTTTTATCAATGTGGTGACATCCTGACCAAGACTGTATGCCAGCCTCTGGATAATGACACTTCCATTATAATGTGCCAATTACAGGTGGAGGTATTGTGATTACAGAGTTCATTAATTAAGGGGGATGTAAACTGTTTTGAGTGAATCACCAAAGGTCTTTCCATCCACCTAATTGCAGATATTTGTAAATTAGAGTGCAATATTGAGTAGTGTGTGTGTAATAATGTACTTTTCTTTTTTATATGAAAAAGCACTGACTGAACAATGATTTATTGAGTGTTGTTGTTGCATAGCAGCATACTAGCCGACACCGCCTCCCTTGGGTAGACATTGATCTGCTCTGGATCACCACCCTGAGAGAGTTAAGTTCTGCAGTAGGGTACTCGGTTCCCAGAAAAGGAATAGTTGCAAATGTATTAGTTGTGAAGGATTCACATCCTTCGTAACTGACAACCAGCTTTCTTACAACATTCATCATACAGTGTGACAGCATGGAGAATACTGTACTGTAAGTAGTGGTAATTTGATTTGCATTTTTTTTTAATTGTAATTGTGTGTTGAACCTGTCAGCCTTAGGGTGGTCTCCCTCTATATTTTTGACCTTTTTACCTCCCACTTGATCTCCCATTTTTGTTGGACCTAGGACTCTGGGCACCTTACCACTGCTAAACAGTGCTAAAGTGCAGGTGCTCTCCCCTAAAAACATGGTGACACTGGCATACCCGCCACAGGCCCCTGCTACCGCAGTAAGGCCTACCCCTCCATAGACTAACATTGGGAAGCCCCTATGGGATAGCTTCGAACTGGGACCTAGTAGGTATGTCATGTTTGGTATAGTTGGAATCGTAGCGGGGAACCCTACCTAGTGATATATGGGGTTGGGCACTGCTACTTTAGAAAACCCACTTTTAGAAAGTGGACATTTTCCTGCCTGCACTTAGTTTGTGCACCGCAGACTCCCCCCTCCCATCTGCATGCTGATAGCCTTCCTGGGCTGTGAGGAGGGAGTGGTGATTCACACCTTTACACGTGAATAGGCTGGGCCTGGCTGCCCCACACTAAGCTTAACGACCCTGCCTTTGTCACTGTAGACAGCCAGGAGACAGGTCAGGGAAGGCAGGGAACCCACCAGAAACCCCTGGACCCTTCCAGAAGCTTCTACCCCCTTCTAGTGACTGGACGCCAGGTTAAAAAAGGGAGGGTCCTGGCCAAACATCTCTGTTACACTACTGGACCACGAGGAAACTCTGCTGGAGTGAGGTCTGCTGCGCAAGGAGGATTACCACTATCTACTGAGGCTGACTGCTCCCAGGAACTGCTGCCCCAAGCTAGCTGAGTTGCCCTGCCTGCCTGCTGATCTTGCCCAGCCAGAGGAAAGCTAAAGACATCTCCAGAGTGTCTCCACAAGACAATTGACTGATTTCCTGGATACTAGGGGATCACGCAAGGCACAAGGACTGCAAGGACTGTTCCCCTGCCTGTTGGGGGATGCCTGATGGCAACAACGTTTTATTACCCTCATAAACTGCCTCTGCAGCGCTGGGTGTGTGAAGCTATTTTATCACCCCTGAAATCTCCGCCGCCACCCGGGACTTGAGTGCGCTGTGTAGCGCTGAGAAGGAACTGAAGTGCTGGGTGCCGTAATCAGCACTGCCGGCCCGGGCGCCTAACCTCATTATAGCCTGAAGCGCTGTGTGCCCGTGAAGTCACTGCTGCTGCGCTGTGAAGCACCGTGACAGAAGAGCGATGTGGCAGAAAAAGCGCTGTTTGCCCAAAGATCACCGCTGCAGGCCCGGGCACCCAACCGCATCACAAATCAAAGTCCTGTTTGCCCAAAAATCACAGCCGCCGGCCTGGGAGCCACAGGACGCACAGTAAGGAATCCCCAGTGACGTCAGGAGAGCACTGCGCTGGGATTGGTGCTGGCGGGAGGCATCGCCTAGTGACCGGGACTCCGCAGAGACGCGTCATCGCTGACGAGGGAGAGGAGCTGCGCTCACCCCCGTGAGGGCTGGACCGCCCTCCAGGGACCGTCTCAGGAAGCTCCGACGCCGAAAGGAACCTCGGCCCGGTATCGGCCTCGTCCTTCTCCCCCCAGGTGTAGCTCTACATTGCGCGCTGGGTTGCGGTGCCTAGGCGTTGCCAGGTGCGGGCTGCCGTCCGGAGGCTGAGGGGAAGTCTCTCTTCAACCAGGGACTGCCAAGGACAGCGTTAAACCCATACCGGGCCCCCTGTGACTGCTGCAGCTTGAAATAGTATACCGGGGGCACATTGAAAGTGGCCGTATTCTTGCTATAGGTGCGGCGGGGGCACATACCTATTTGTAACAATCAGCAGACACTAATAACAAGGGCAGCGCTTAAGCTGATAGCGCCTCTGGGGGCCCAGCAGTAAAAACAAGACTAACACATAGTGTGAGGAGCACTGCGCATTAGGGATAGCGCCAGCCCCAATGGAACTCATTGTTCTAAACCCACATTGAAGGACCTCGTTATCCTGAGGCACAGCTCCCTTTCCCATGGGACTTTCCCCCCTACCTAAGACTGAACTGGTGATTACAGGACCAATGTCCCAAAAGACTCAGGGAACCTGCACATCTATTCTATGGTTATACTACACGAGGAAAGTTCTTAGCATATGTGAATTTCTATATTATTGATCTTGCCTGAAACTGAGATAAAGATGCCTTTATTTTTATAGAAACAGGTGTGGTGTCCTTTTTGGTGTGGTTTCACTGTGTTGGTGGGAGCGCGTGTTACACAAATACTTTACACCTGGTCTCCTGAGGTTAGCCTACCTGCTGTGCGCCAAGCTACCGGAGAGTTGTTTAAGGTACTGTGAGACTTAACCTGTCGGAACCGGTGGTCCCTACTTGGACTAGGGTACATACCCTTGCCAACTAGAGACCCTGTTTCTAACATTGTGTTTTCATTTTTGTCAAACGACATGGTGGTATGGACCGCTTATTATTTGCCTGACAGTTATAAGGACTATGAGCTGTCTTGCTCTTGCTCAAATGCCAATCCAAGGTTGAAGGTTATGCTACAGCAGACCTCTACTACCCCGCTCCTCATTCCAACATTTCTGACTGACCTGGCTGCACATGAAATTTGTATCATCAATCCTCTTCTAGTTTTTGAATGCACGTTGCTCAGCAGCATAGTGATGAACTCTGGTGGAGCTGCGATGCACCTAGAGTGAACCTCCTTTTAAAATGGGTCACTACTTTCCCCATTTCAAAGCCATAAAATTAATAACTTCATGTGGCAGGTGCTTTTGTGTTTCATTTACTGCAATATTTCCAGCTGCTTTTGTGTTTCATTTACTGCAATTTCATGTCTGCCAACCAGTAGTGCATAGTATTCTGCCAAGCACATGTGGACACTTTTTTTGGTCTCTTAACATTGTACCTTCTGCACCTCTGAATTCTGTTATCGGCCTGTGCCCTCTTTCCCTATACAGTAGTCATACTAGCATTTTCCCAGATGTATTCTCGCCTGAATGTTTCTCCGCTGTATAAGCTCTATCGTTGTACCTCCCCAAATGCCCACTAACTTTCAAAACCTGGAAACTTCCTGACTCTAATCCAGCCAATTATCTCTGTCCTTCCCAGCAACAGCTTCTCAGGCATCTTTATTTCCTTCCTTATAACTTGACAATTCATTCTAAATCATTCCACACTCCAATTGATTTGCTTATGCTTTTCCCCTTATTGTCACTTTAAATGCTTTGCAGATAGTTCTCTTTGAGTCAACCAAATCATTATTGAAAAGAAATCATTATTCTATAAAGTCCTTCATTTCACTTATGCTTAGATTGGGCACATTCTAGTGCTCTGGGTTGCAGTTTTCACATACCTTTGGGAGACATACAGCCCTTCAGGTGCCATGATAACTTGAGGAGTATGTGATCTGATATCATCCACTGTTTCAGTGAGTCTAGCTAATATGTTTCCGTGACCCATTAGGTAGTCTATGTCTAAGTGTGACCCATGTGGGTCAGGGTGAAAAAAAGAAAACCCTCTCATATTTGTATCTAAATTCCACCATGGTTCTACTAGTTGCAAGGTGTCCATAGCTGACATTATAGTTCTGGCTTTACCCCTGTCTCTTGGTGTATCTAATCATCTATCAAGTATGGAATTAAAATCAATGTCACCTTAACTTGTCAAGTATGCAGTTAAAATCAATGCCATCTTAACTTGTTTCTTCATATATTAGAGCAACATGTTTTCTAGTTGGGGGGGAAATATACAGTTACCGATGTTTGGTGCATAACTGTTCAATGGGAGTGTTTCTTCCCTTAGAGAGACTCCACTGACGTCCATTCTAATGTCATTCAATAGAAATACCTCATGGGTATTATAGCATTCATCCATTGCAATAGTCCTCTAGTCTATGATGCAAAATTCAAATACTACAATGAGTCTCACACTTCGAACCCACTTTATTGTGCTCTCCGTTTTTAGAAGCATGTCCTGTTGCATAACTCACCTGATTACTTTTCAAAAATGTCCATATTCTCTATAGAATGCTATCCACTTATATACTTCACATTCCATGATATAATGGTCAGTACAGCCATCCAACTTTTGATACTAATTTTCGCGTTCTGCCATACCCAAAGGTATGTTTCTAATTCTATTATTTACTTCCTTATGTAAATGTACCCTACTGTTGGACTTGGCCCTCTCTGAAGGGTCACCTCCAAACCTTTTGCCTTCACCCCTCCTGCTTTCTCAATTTTGTTTTTGTTGGCATTAGGATTCTGTGCACTTAACCACTTTTAGCCAGTGCCAAAGTGCTTGTGCTCTTGCCTTAAAACATAGTAGAAGTAGTAGATTTAGCTAACACCTGATTGGCATATTTAATCTCCTTATTGGTTCCTAGTATATAATACTACATGTAGCAGTGCCTGTAAATTAAATATCATAAAGTAGCCTTTGTAAAATTGTCTCAGATCTCTCATTACAGCCTCTATATAGTTCTGAACTGCCATTTAGACCTGGCAAAATACACCTTTATCCAGACCTAATCCTTCTGTTTTACTATATATATGTCACCCCTAGGGTAGGCCAGTTATACTGATTGGATTTTTGTTGTTTTGGTGTCAAATAATTGATTAAACTTTACTCTATTTATCTAAATTGGTGTGGGATTTATCTCGTGCTAACTTTGTTACTGTTTGAGTGCAACAGAAATACTTTAGACATTGCCTCTAGGTTAAGCCATACTCCTTTTGTGCCAAGCTACCAGAGGGTTAAGCACTGGTTAATTTTGTGACTTTTGTGGTTCACCTCGTCAAGGATTGAGACTATTGTTTGAGAATGGCTCAGACCCATCTCAACCAACAATCTAATCTCTCACATTTGTCTTTAGCATTGGTTTTGCCCTGATTTGGCACATATTTCAGTGCACACTCTGGCCTGTTGAAGAAAAACCTTTTTCCATTAACACCAATACACAATGTATCAAGTTAATACAGAAAATGCCTTTTTTTCCTTGCTTTGTGTTTCTTTTCCTCAACTGTTTTGCATTTCTTCTGTGTTTTCACCTCAACCTTGGACAGAAGGTGAACCTGCTTCTATTGTGCATGATTTCTTGCCAATGTTGAGCGTTTCTAAGTAACTTCACTTTGCCTCCTTACCTTTGCAAAAGTATAACGACCATTCTCGGTGTTGATCTTAATGGCTACTGTTGAGTAGGGTTCTAGGAGCCCTGTATATTTGTATCTCCTTTATAGCTTTGTGGGTTCATCTAAAGAGTGGGCACAAAGATCTCCAAGAATGTCTCCACAGAACACATTCCCATCCCCTCTGGGAGACCGAGGAGACTGACATTATTTCTTCATGAGATGTCCCGTAAAGCTGCCAACTTATTTGCTTGCTGCTTTATTATTCACTGTAGTCCCTTGACTGTCTGCAGTTGACAGCCAGTTGTGTCGTTAAGATCCTCAATTTGTTGCTCTGCTTCTGTAATCCATTTTATAATTTTGTCTGAATGATGAAATATTGTCCTGGTCCTGCACCCAACCAACTGTGCGTGCATTGTAGGATGGCCACAGGGTTGGACCCATGGTCACTGGGCTCGGCCAATGATGTCCAACCCCCTCTTGTGCAGTCAACTGTTCGCATACAGCCAACTCCTGCTATGCGCATCCTCAGCCTTGTGCTCCCAACCTACAAGGTGCATTCTCTTTTCCTTTTTCTCATTTGTTTTAGTACTGCTGTACTCCTGTAGGTCTCCTGATGTACCCATCATTCAAGCCTCCACTCCATAGTATCATACATGTTACAGAAGTACCATGAGGTTGAAGCTTGAGTGACAGCTTCAGCAGCAGTACTGCTGTACCTCACTGAAGGGCTGATTTAGGTCCCACTTGAATACCACGGCATCCATTTTTTACCTCTGAACATGACTGATCACTGTATTGTCTATTTTTTCTATTATTTCTTTGTTGCCATCTGGAATTACTTGCTTCAAACCTGAAATTGAGGCTGAACGGTGGGACCTGGTCTCGACCCCCATGATGGCAAAGCACGTAATGTGGTGAGTGCCATTCTCACTAATCCGTCTTGTATAGTATTCTAAGAGCTGGTCTGTAGCAGTGTGTGTCCTTGCCATTTTCCAGGCATGAGTGGGGCCATTCCTTACAAACTTAGTTTGATTCTCCTGACCACTGTATCCTGATTCAGAACACCTGAAGCATCCCTATGTAATTAGATAGGGTCCCTACACACCTTGACTGTGATGATGCTTGTCATGGCTCAGATGGACTAGATTCCCGGATGGTTGGTGCTGATAATCACCGAGCTGATGCTGGTGTCACTTGTGAGCCTGCTTAGATTTGGAGTAGCAGCCACTTCCTGTTGGCATGAACATTGTTGCTGCTGCACATATAAACACAGAAAAAGATTTTCTTATAGGTTTGCTCTCCCTATTTAACAGGACTCAGTTCTTCAACTATTATTGTCTGTGCATCTGGATGTTACTTGTACCAGACACTATGGGAGAGATGTAGGTGGCCAAATAGAGATCGGTAACGCTGAAATTAGTAGAATTCCAGCGTTATCGATCGCTATTTGGCTGCGAGCAATGTAGGTGAGTTTAAACCTACTAACAAAATAAGGAATCGCGAAATTGCGATTCCTTATTTTGCTCTTGCATTTAAGGAATGAGGAATTGCGATTCCTTAAATGCAATGTAAGTAGCAAAAAAGTAAGTGCACTTTAGCCTTAAGGAATCGCTAATTACCACCAGCTTCAAGTTGGTGGTAACTAGCGATTTCCTTTAAAAAAACACTTTTTTGCTTTTTTTAAAGTGCCATGTGGCACATATTCATGCCCTTAGGGCATGTATGTGCGCCACATGAGCACACTTGCACATTTCAGGGGTGAATCAGGGTGTCCTTTTGACACCCTGGCACCCTTTAAATAGCACCCGCTATTTGCCATTCTTTAGTACTGGATCGCTAATAGTGAATATCTTCCCATTCATTCCATCCATCGGGCCCTATAGTAGTTGATGATTCAAGAGTCAACCCTAAATGTTCAGTTTTGGTTCAATAACTATCAGGTGGTTGGGGCCTATATTTCATTCCATTAAATGCATTCAGGCCTTCATGTTCCTACTTTTCTTTACATTGGTAACATGGTCTCAAATAAACATGACAACCACACACAGTGCATTTCTTGGATTCATTATATTCGATGAAATTAGTGTAGTCTTAGAAATTTTGAGGTGGTGTTTCTATGTGGCCACATCACATTCATAGTTACTACTACAGTGATCCACTCTCCAGTGCTCAAGAGTTTAAATTTCCATGCAGCTTCTCGCATTCGTCTTTATCTGCGATGTTAATTTTGTGATTCTTGCTTTCTTTCACTCCCCTGGAATCTAAAATTAACAGTGCTTACTCTGATCCTTCCTTTACTGCCAGGGTAGGCCAATTGGATGTAGCAGATAGTCAGCACTCAACTCTTTCTATTCGCCACATCATGGCAGCTCTCCTACAACCCTGTGCTGCCCACAGGCTGACCAGACCGTGCCTTCCCTTTCAATTCATTCTACACTGATCATGCGTCACTTACTACTGGGGTTGCGATTGCCTACCCTTGTGGTGCTGTCTATCACTGCACCACTCTGTAGATGTCCCACTTTCTTTCTGCAATAGTTCTCCCCTCTTTCCTCCACAAGTACGACGCCTGAGATGACCTCTCTCCTGCTGTCACCATTCATAGGCTCTAAATTCCACCTGCTGGGCTCTCTCAGATTTTCCTTAGGGCAAATCATGGTTCTCAAGATGAAACTGTGCTTGGGGGCAGCAGCACTTTGAGCCAACATGTCCGTTCAGTCAGATATCTTGGCTGCTCCTGCCATTTTTGCATATACTTTGAACCTTGGTTCTCAGCTCAAGGGCTCAGATTCTTCAAACTGTCCTCGAATATGTGTTTAGCATGTGTTTGCAGGATTTGCAAGCTCCGTGGTGAACAACATTTTTAAACAAAATTAAATATATACCAGGTGCTCTTTTGATCCACCATCAGAAGCCATGAGATCAGGGGATGCTTTATGAGCCCCATTAAAATTGATTTAATTGTTTATGGATTCAGGGGCAGAGCCCTTGAAACTATTTTCACTGTATCAGGGTTGGCTGTTCCTTAAGAACACACTAGGGTACACTATTAAATTTAACAATAGTTTACTAACAATATTTACAATGTTTGTTGTAATTCAAAATAGGTTATTAAATATTTTATAATTACATATTAAGTATGTGCTATTTTTATTTATTTGTCCACATTAATGTATATTTATTTATGTAGATTAACTATCATAAATTCCTTAATTTAATTTTTTTTTTTTTTTTTAAAAACCTTTATTTTCAAAAGTCAGGACACAGCTATTCAGCCGACAACCCGGAGGTTCGGCAGCATCGATATATAGAAACAGAGATGCGTCCCCAGTACCATGAAAGGAGAAGTGCAAAGGTTCAATTTTAATTAAACACAAAAACGCACAACAAACCCCAGCAAGGCAAGAACACTGAAAGCCCATGATGAGCCCCCCAGGGGAGGCCGGACCCCACTCATCTAACAGTTACAGTACAAAGTAAAGAGGAAGAAGAGGGACTGTAGAGGCCAAAAAGTCCATAAACCATACTGGGCTGGAAAGAAGGTTAGGAGGAAAGCTGTTCCTCGGGAGGATCCAGATCCGGGGCAAGACATATTCCCCCCCTGTATTGATTCCACCGCCCCCATATGGCGTGCCACTTCCGGGGGCGGCCTCTAGCGCAATAGACCGTCTTTTCCCTTAACATACTCCAGTCCATATTTTCTTTCCACGCGGTCAATGTGGGGGGCCCCGCAGAGCCCCACAATCGCGCGATATCTCTCTTAGCAACCATGTTGCCCAGAGTCACCCATTGGGTCTGCGCCGCATTATGATCAGTGGGCCCCCAGACATTCAGTAGACAACACCGCGCTTCCGGCTGCATAGCAATGCCCGTCACCTCCCCCATCACTGCATGGACTCTCCTCCAAAATTCCGTGATGACACCACATTCCCAAATGATATGCAGGAAAGTACCCACCATACCACAACCCCTCCTGCATAGGCCGTCCTCCGAGAATCCCATGTGAACCAGCCTTGGCCCCGTCACATACACTCGATGCAGTATTTTAAGCTGCACCAGCCTCAGACGCGACGGGATCGCAACCTCCTTAGGAGATGAAACAGCAGACTGCCAATCCTCGTCATCCAACTCGAGGCCATCCCTAGCCCACTGGTCCCTCAACCCCAGAAGCATATCCGCCCGGACGTTGATCAGTTTCTTATAGATGAGTGAGATCGTGCTCTCGGGCATATGGCCATCAAGGACCCGGTCCTCCAAAGGAGAGGACTCAGGCACCTTCTCACCCTCCGTGAGGACTGATCGGAGGGCGTGACGCACCTGAATATAGCGGAAAAACTCAGATGGCCCCAGCTCATACTCCTTCTGCAACTCTTCAAAGGACTTCACCCTCCCCTTAATCAGGACATCTCCGACCCTGGAGATGCCGATCAAGTCCCATTTGTCAAAGCCTTTTGTGTGCCAAAGCCTACCCATTCTCTCAGATTCAAATAGCGGGGTAGCGAGGGTGAGCCTATCCTTCCAGCCCAGCGAGTCAGTTGCCATCTTCCACACTCGCACCGCCACAGCAGTGGGCCCCGTGAGGGACGAGTCCAAGGACCGCGAATACAACGCCCTGTAATAGTTACCACCACGCAGCAACCACCTGTCCATGGCATACCCAGGGCTGAGGGCAGGGCCATAAAACCCATGGTTAATCGCACTCAGCTGGGTGGCCCAATAGTACCGTCGGATGTCTGGGAGCGCAATGCCCCCGTCGTACCATGGAAGCGTCAACTTTGCAATAGCTATTCGCGGCCGCCCATCCCAAAGCAACGTTCGTTGGAGGCCTTCGACCTCCCGAAAGTATTTGGCCGGAACCCAGTCCAAAGTATTCTGCAGTGCGTAGAGGAAGCTGGGAAGCGACATCATTTTGAACAGGGCCGCACGCCCGACGAGGGAGAGCGGCAGCCTCCGCCAGCCTTCAACATCCCGCCTCAGGCGTGCCAGGGGGGAAAGCAGGTTCTTCTCATATCGCACCGCAGAGTCCATGGAGATAAAGATCCCCAAATACACGAAGCCCTGCTGAGCGACCTGTATCGAACATGTTCTAGGGATCGGGGGCACCTCGCCACTAAGAACATACAAATATGATTTACTCCAGTTGATAACAAGACCCGAGTTCCTACCAAAAGATGTGAGTACGTCACAGACCACTATAAGTGATTTCTTGGGTGAGGCAAGATACAGCAGGATATCATCGGCATAGAGCGAAATACGGTCCTCGTGCTCAGGCGACCATCTAAGGCCCCGTATATCCGGGTGCCAACGTATCCACGCAGCCAGCGGCTCAAGGGCGAGGGCGAACAACAAAGGCGACAGGGGACAACCCTGCCTGGTACCCCTCCCAAGCTGAAACGGAGTCGACGCCCGACCATTCACCACCACACTCGCAAGTGGCCCCTCATACAGCAACCTCACCCAACTCACAAAACCGTGGCCAAAGCCGAACTTGGTCAGTACGGCCCACAAATATGCCCATTCCACCGTGTCGAATGCCATTGTGGCGTCAAGAGACGCCACAATAGCTGGTTCACGCAGTGTGTCCGCCCTGGCGATTACACCATGAAGGCGCCGAAGATTTAACGCTGTGTTTCGGTGCGGGATGAAGCCGGATTGATCCGGGTGGACCAAGTCACCGAGTACCCTAATTAATCGGGTCGCCAGGATTTTAGCCAGAATTTTCGGCTCTGCGTTAAGAAGTGAGATAGGCCTATATGAGGCGCACTTATCTCGGGGTTTGCCCTCTTTGTGTATAACCACGATCGTCGCCAGTCGCTGGTCCATCGGGAGGGTCCCACTCCCCCGCGCCTCCATAAACATGGCGCGCAGGTGAGGGGCGACCCTATCCGGAAACAGCTTGCACAAATCGACCGGCAAACCGTTCGGTCCCGAGGCCTTACCCGAGTTTAACGCGCGGATAGCCCCCGCCGCCTCTTCAACCGTTATGTCACCATCTAGATCTTCCCTATCTATGTCGGAGAGACAGGGCAACTCGATATCACGGAGGAGGTCAGACGAGTCCTCGGGCGGCCTATCCGACACCGAGGCATAAACCCTACAGAAATATTCCGAGAAACACTGTACAATCCTCTCAGGTTCCACAATCGCCTCTCCCCTCTCTCCCGTCAACTCTGGCACAACTCTATTGACCCGTTCTTTTTTGTCCAGCCAAGCCAGGAGTTTCCCTGCCTTGTCACCAACATCATACAATCGGCCCTGCTGCTCCCTACTGAGGGTCTTAGCGGCCTTCGTCACCAGGTCCTTATACTCAGCTTGCTTCAAGCAAAACTCATGCAGTGAGGACTCTGTAACCTCCCCCTCCAGCGCTCCCTCCAGAGCCGCGATCTCCTCCTCAACCTGCAGAACCTCGCCATCTCTCCGCCGCTTGGCAGCTACTACTAGGGAGAGGGCTTCCCCTCGGAGCACGGTCTTAAATGCTTCCCACAGCGACACTGCCGAGTCCACGGACCCCTGATTATCCTTGAAAAAATTATCTACTTTCTTTACCAGCGCGCTGCGCATCTTGGGGTCTCGGAAGTACCACGGGTTGATAGGGGCCACCCTTCCGCCTCCCTCCCGACCCAGATCCAACCGGATCCAAACTGGCGAGTGGTCAGATATACCACGCGCCATGTGCCTCGCCTCGGAGACCAATGATGCATGCGCAGCCAGAGTGAGTAGGTAATCGATCCTGGAGAGACTACCATGTGCCCCGGAGTGGAACGTGCATTGGCTCTGTGTTGGGTGCCGGAGCCTCCAGCAGTCTATCAGGCCAAGCGTGTTTAGGAAGTCTGGGAGCCACCTCTGAGCCCCCCCTGTGTCTCTGGGCGGGTATCTATCCAGCAGGCCGGAGCCAACAGCGTTGAAATCACCTCCCACCACAAGCATACCCCCGGGAGATCCAGCAGGGCCCTACCCAGATCTGTGAACGTGGAGGCCTGCAGGGCCGGCGGGACATAAACCGAAACTAAAACCAAAGTTCTTCCTTCCCACCGCCCCGCCACCGCCACAAACCTCCCCCTATCATCAACAATGGTGGAGTCCACCTCAAATGGTAGCGAGGCTCTGACTAGGATGCCCACACCCCTGGACCCAGAGGAGAATCCCGAATGTGCTATGAATTTATACCCCTTCCTGTTCAGAGCATAGCACGTATTACCAATAAGGTGCGTCTCCTGCAGCAAGGCAACATCCGGGATTGACCGTTTCAAGAATTGCAAAACAATCCCACGCTTAATGCGATCCCCCAAACCATTAACATTCCAGCTTATTACACTTAAACCCCTACCCCCATCTTCAAACGTAAAGAGGCCCACCCCACTCCCGAAGAGCCACCATGGAACAGTCCTGGAAAGAATCATCATGCCTTGCAGAAATAAACCCCCCAACAACAAACCCAAAATCCCAGAAACCCCCCCCACCCTGCACCCCTGCGGCAGCTTACAAAGCCCCCCCAACTTGCAGTGTGCCTGTCGCCCTACAAAAACCCCCAAAAATCTACAAAAAGTACCCTAAGGGAGGAAAAGAGCACCCCTCGTCCACCCGCCGCCCTCCGCATTGACTGCACTCTATTCAAGTCTTCAAATATAGCCAAATCGAATCAGACCGGCTCCGAAAAATCAGCCCTGCCCATCCCGGCCACTGTCCCCATCCTCGACAATGTCCTCCCCCGTCCGTCGTCGGGGCAAAGCGTCCAGCCATTCATCGGCCATAACAGGAGAGTCAAAGAAAAATGTCCGATCTTCGTGCACCACACGTAGTCTGGCAGGGAAGAGCATGGCATACCTCAGATCCCTCTCCCGAAGCCGCCTCTTCACCCCCAGAAAGCCCTGTCTCTGCCTCTGCACCTGCTGGGTGAAGTCCGGGTAGAAATTCACCGACGCGTTCTGGAAGGGGACCGGGCCCGTCACCCTCGATGCTTGCAGGATAGCGTCCCGATCTCGAAAATGAAAGAGCCGAGCGACGATCGGCCTCGGTGGGGCACCCACCTTGGGCCTCCCACCCGGCACTCTATGGGCCCTTTCAACCGCAAAGAACTTTCCAAGACCCTTGGGCTTCAGATGATTAAGCACCAAGTCCTCGACAAGCAGGTCAACCGAAGCCTCATCCGAGGACTCCGGGACCCCGATGACGCGCACGTTGTTGCGCCTGGCCCGGCTCTCAAAATCCTCCAGCCTGCGGGCGGCGAGATCACTCTCGGTCCTCAGCTTACGAACCTCGATCTGCAGTTCCGTGACATCATCGGTGAGGCCCGTGGTCTTGAGGTCCAGGGTCCTAACCCGTTCATTCGTTTTGCCCAAGTCCGCACGGATCAGGTTAACATCCACCAAGATGGCATCCACCTTATGCGCCAGGGCATCAAACTGTCTCCCAATCGAGGTCTGCATCCCTTCGAGCGCGCCCATGACATCCTGTAGTGAGAGCTCTGGGGCCAAAGGCGAGGCCTCCTTCTGGGTATCCGGCGACTGGCTCGACCCACTCGGTGATCCCTTCTGAAGAGCATAGCGGTCCATACTATTGACTTGGGTATAGGCTCCCCGCCTGGTAGACTTAGGCTTCAGCCGATCCACCTCTGCTTTGCCCGACATGGTTGGTACCAATCAGGTCGGTTCAGATAAGACGGGTCCCTCTCAATGGAAGGAATCAGGGGTGATCAGTTCTGCAGTGGGCCACCAGAGTAGCCTGCAGAGCGTACATAGGGTAATAAAGCCACCAAGAGCTCTCCAGGGGCAGGGCTGACAAAGGGAGAGAAAGCGAAAGTGAAAGGACGGGGACCTCCGTCCGACAGTTCACACCTCGCCTGGCCGTTGTTGTTCAACTAGAAGTCGGGCATCCTGCCAACTCTAGCTCCTGGCATCCCTCGGAGGTAGGCCGCAATCTTCCGCCAGGCATAAGTCCGGTTCCCGGTGGGCGATCCGACCGCGGATAGCATCAATCGCCTCCCTGACAGGTCATCCACACGAGGCCATGCATACCGACAGGATTAGAGACAGGATAGTCGACGGAGGGCGCGAGGGTCTCGGGAGCTCAGAGCTCACGCGGCCATCTTGGTCAAGCGCTAGGCTCCTCCCACCTTAATTTAATTTAACATTAGTATCTTATTTTAAGTCCCTACCTCCATTATTTTATATGGGAGGAGGTTGCAGTACCAGTTTTTGGCCATCTGTAGTGCTGGACTTACAACAAAAGTGTAAGTTTCCACAACAGTGTAAGATATTATGGAAGTGAAGTTTGTGAATATTGAAAACTAGTGAACCTACTCAAAAGTGTAACTTACCTATGTGACTGAGGCACTTAATTTCTACATGCCCTACTTTTAAATACAATGCACCCTGCCTGGTGGGCCACAACGCCAACACAGGGGTGATTTGTTAATATGTAAAGGAGAAGGTTTAGCACGTTGAAAGATTTTATTTTCCCAGGTTAAATTGCAGTTTTTACACTGCTACATTCAGGCTACATTGTTAGGCCTGAAGTTATGTTTGCACTTCCACTGTAGTAGATGTCAAAATAGGTGATGCATTCCCCCAGTGGCATTAAACTTCCAGGACTTGGGTAAATATTGTATCATATACCTATGCAAATTCAATCATGTTTAAAGGGGGAGTGAAAGTCACTTTACTACTGGTTAGCAGGGGTAAAACTCACAGTTTTAAAGCCAGTACAAATATAGGGTCCGCCAATAGGAGAAACATCTGGGGTGACCACACTGAGAAAGTTGATTTCCTACAACATACATAAATTGCTAATATAGAATGTTATTTGTATTTGTAAAGTGTTTTCTTCTTTTTGTGTGGCCATGTATTGCTTTTGGGATTTGGATGTCCTTTCAAGTTCTGAGGGTAATGAAAATTATTGCTCTAAGTTGTATTTTGTGTGGTTTAGAGATTAGTAATATTGGATAGTGGTCGCTGAGTTCAGTATAAACTGGGTTTTTGTTTAGTGACAGATTATATTGGATAGTGGTCCACTAGATCCTGTCATAGATTTGTGCGGAGCATTATGTGTGTGGATGTGTATGCCAAAGGAGATTGCTATTTGGTTACTTCTGCTGTGTGTGTGGTTGTTGATTGGCCAGCTGCAGGGGACTACTGTTGTAGGAAAGATGGTTATAAGTAGGTGGGAGTATTCACCCTCAGCTAGTAATAATACCACTATCTTAATAGGTCCAGTCAAGTCTCTGTACATTAATTCTTGCTTACCCCTTGGGAGCTTAGCAAATGAGCACTCAGGCATAATTGAGAGATAGGTATGTGTAAAGGATTTATTACCAGCAAAACAGTAAATAAGTAAAAGAAACAAAACAATAAAAATACAACACCAATTTATAAAAACAGAGAAGATTTGCACCTTCAAAACAACACAAGAACGCCAAAAATCAAATGTGGAGAACCAGAGATATTAATTTTTAACCAAAAATTGTGCATTCTGGTGCCAAAATGCTTAAAGTGTAACTTGCGGCTATCTGGTCTCTCTGGACTAGAACAAACTCAAAGTTTTAGGTGGACTGCGATTGAGCACGGGTGGGATAAGCAGAGGGCTAGATCCTGGTCAAAATGTTACCTGCGAACGTAGTCTTTTTCTTGGAGCTTTTCTCTTGTTGACGGGCTAGTCTTCAGTTCCTCTGGTTTATCGGATTCAAAGTTTGAGTCTATAATGGCGTCCTGCTGTAGTTTGGTGGTGAAATGTTGGGCATAGAATCCACTTCATCGACAAAGAGAAAGGGTCTTAAAGCAGTTTTCAACAGCTTCCCTCTTGAAGTCAAGTTGGGCTGGGTCTGGAACTTTTCAGAGGGACCAACCAGCAAGGTCAGTCTCATCAGCAAGTCGACATCGGCAGCTGGAGTATCGACGTCAAGGTGGTCTCCTCCCGGAGCATTTCTGCAAAACTTTGCAGAAGGTTTCAAAACTTTTAAATAGTTTCATTTCTTGGTTCCTTTAGAGAAAACAAGGGTCCAGTAGCTCCTGCAAAGGGTTCAGAGAATATGGATTGCCTCCTGGTGGCTAGGGATCAATTTCCTACAATGTACCTGCAAAGTCCAGGAAAACTCCAGTTGCAACTGGTCAGCTGTGGTGATCCTCTCTTTGGCATTGCAGGCGACTTCTACCAGCTCTGTTGTACCTATTGCTGATCAGGGAATCCACTCTTTTTCCTTTGAGTCAGGCACATTCATTTCATTTGCGGAACATTGTGAGTGCAGCAGGTGCAGTCCTTCTGAGTGCAAGACTTATGTGGTGCAGGCCAAGGGTGTAGCTGGGCAGTACTTCATGAGATGTTCCAGGCAGTGTTCTGAGGAGCTCCAATAGCTCTCCCAGATTTAACCTCCATTCTGGGCTGGCAAGAGAGAGAGACATCCTGTTCAAAAGGAGTAATATTACCTCCCTCTACTATGACCACTTCCTACAAAATGTGGCATATTGTTGACCCAGAATGCACAGTTCTCAAAAATCAAAATAGAGAAAATCTCTTCTTGATGTGTGTGTCTGTTTAACCAACCCAAAGGTGTGGCTAACAGCTGACTATGCTCCCCTTCCAGACCCTCTGCTTATCAATTTAGGGGGTCCCATCCAGCGGAGGATCAAGGAAGTGGGTTCTTGCTTGGGTCCTGTGACATCTGTTCCCTTGCCTTTGAAGTCCAGCTTATCTCCCCATCCCCTTCCTCTCCCTGGCTTCTCTGAATGACTGTATTGTTGCAGCCCCAGACATCTTTACCACTAGTCAGGGAGCAGCTTAGCTCAGGCTCAAAGGCTGACCAATCAGAAGAGTCTTCTACAAGACTGCTTGAAGTAACTTCGGGACAGTTAGTTCTAAAACCACTTTACTGTACTAGTTTTATTAAATCCAACATTGGTAAGTTGTTTGAATTATTCTACCCATTATTTTGACACATTGAGTGATATGTCTAGTTAGCTCCAATCAAACGTTAAACTTAAATTATAATAAAGCATTCCCATGTTATCCTATAGGGCTAACAGCACTACAATAGGGGAAAACAACTTTTGATGTTTTTCCTTATCAGGGCATAAAAAAACATCTTGTATACATCCCTACTTTTTATAACAATGCAATTTACCCTCAAGGCACCCGGGGCAGACCTTAGGGTTAACTGATAAGTTACAAAAAGGTTGGCAGTCTAGTTGCTCAGTATTGTGGCCTATATATTTTGCGCTGACGCGACCGCGCAGCAGACGCGCGCAGCGGGCGCGCCGCTGGCGCGTCAAAGGCGCGCCTAAGGCAAGCCCGTCTGCGCCCGTCAGCGCTCGGTCCGGGCTTAGGGCATGTCCCCCTAGTTCTACCACTACAGGTTCAATTAGGTTTTCTAGAGAGGCTCTCCTTCAGTTAGATCCTAAGAGAGGCAACATGTGTTGTCCGAGAATATACCCTGAGACACTCTTAAAAGGAGATTTGGCTCCATGTGCAAGGTGTTCTGATAAATTTCCGCTTCTTTCCATTGAAGAAGCGAATAGAAGTAAACCCAGGTTCAGTGATAAGAAAGTTACGCTACCTATTAAAGCATTGCTTCTTAATGCCAGGTCCCTCATCAAACATAGTGATGAATGTGCATTACTAATCGAGCAGCATTGTATTAAAATGGCTTTTATTACGGAATCTTGGTCAGACGAAGCATCTGGCCCTGATCTGGTTAAAGCGCTGCCTCCAGGCTACCTATGCTACACACTAGATAGACTGGGCAGGAAGGGGGGAGGATTGGCAATAATCTATCACAATTCCTTAAAACCCTCCTTTTGTCCTGTACTAAACATGGCATGTGAAGCTTTGGCAGTGGACGTTAATATCTCTCCCCATGATACCTTTCATGCTACTCTTTTATATCGTCCGCCCGGTACAAGGGGTGCGTTTTTAGAGTCAGCAGGACTGTTCCTTGAAGAAGGACTATGTGTAAATTCTTTTACCATTTTAGGAGATTTTAACTTTCACTTGGAGGATGAGCAGGATGCAGATAATATCAAGCTTCAGGAGATTTTTGGTGGGGGGACCTCACTCAATTAGTCTCTGTCCCCACACACAAGGCCGGCCAAACTCTGGACGGTATATTTTCCAATAATACTCACATTAAGATCAGCATGGTACTTCCTATCTCTTGGTCTGACCATGCAGCTATACTTTTCGAGATTCCAACTACGGAGCCCCCTAAGCCAGCTAGTGTATCTCTACCCAAAGTCAATATTAGGGCCTGGAAAAATATTAACATCGAGAACTTCGAAAACCACTTGGAGTCTACTCTGAATGTCTGGCCTTCCTCCGCTGATAAAGCTGCTGTGTTGTATACAAAGTGGCTAGACTCGGCCTGTAATAATGCGGTCCCTATCAAAGTTTGTACACCTAGGAGAACAACACCTTCTGCTCCTTGGTACAATTAGAGTCTTAAACACAAAAAAATAGAATGTAAACATCTTGAACGTATGTGGAGAAAAGACGACTTGCCACTCTCTAAAAAAATGTACAGAGACTGCCTTCTCAGCTATAAAAAACTGCTTATGGAAGCTAAAAAGCTGTTCTATGGGGAACAGATTAATAATGCAAAATCCTCCATAAAAGAATTATTTAGTACAGTTCTAAAACTTACTACTCCAGCTTCGGCCAAACCTAATGGCGACCCGGAATTTTGTGAACTCCTGGCCTCTGCCTTTCAGGATAAAGTGGACTCAATCTTTTCCTCCTTTAGTATCTCACAGGCAGAAGAGTCAATAAAAGATACCGGGGACTATCCTGCTGGTAAAGAGACACTGCCTTTGATGAACCACTTTGAGAATATGAGTGTCAATGACACTATAAAGCATCTGCAGGTAATCAAATCCGTCTCTACCTTAGACCCCTGTCCTGCACATATAGCCAAACTTGCATCGAACACCATTGGAGCTGCCCTTACCTCTGTTTTTAATAACATATTTAAGTGCGCACTGTTCCCTAAAATCTGGAAAAAAGCCTCCATCCTTCCCCTTCTCAAAAAGGCAAACTTGGATCCCAAAGTACCAAATATTTATAGGCCCATCTCTCGACTCCCATTACCAGCCAAGCTAATCGAAAGAGAGATGAACAGCCAGCTGAGTGAGTTCATTAAAAATAATGAACTTCTTGATTCTACTCAGTTTGGTTTCCGCACCGAACACAGTACGGAGCTCGCGCTAATTAAGTCTACGGAAGAAATCAGAGAAACATTGGACCAAGGTGGTTCGGCTATCTTGATCATGTTGGATCTGTCGGCGGCCTTCGACACGGTACACCATGAGGTGTTGATCGACCGATTAAACAGGAAAGGGGTCACTGGCAAGGCACTTGCTCTTTTAAAATCCTTTCTTTCTGACAGACATCAAACTGTAGACATTGGGACAGATTGCTCTAAACCTTTTTCTTTGCCCTGTGGGGTTCCCCAGGGCTCGGCGCTTAGTCCCACACTTTTTAATGTATACGTCTCTCCTCTGGCAGCTATCATCCGTTCTTTTGGCTTCCAACATACCTCTTATGCCAACGACACCCAAATAGTGATGTCCATTCAAAAAGGCAAAGAGGATGAGGCCGGCCGGGATTGTTAAAATTGTATGCAATCCATTGCCGGTTGGATGACAGCAAACTGTCTGAAGCTTAATGCCGGAAAAACTGAGGTGGTCATCCTTGGTAAATCCTCAAATCTTTGGTCACCTAGTTGGTGGCCTCAATCCCTGAGTTCACTTCCAACTCCCACGGAAAAAGCAAAAAATCTGGGAGTTATGATAGACTCCAGACTGTCCTTTGTTGATCAAATAAGTAAGGTGGTCTCATCCTTCTTTTTTATACTCAGGATTATGAGGAAAATCAAACGTTTTCTTCCTGACGACTGCCTCAGAACAGTAATCACAGCACTGGTTATGTCCCGCCTAGACTATTGCAATGCTTTGTACATCAATATCCATAAAAGGCAGCTTAGTCGATTACAGACAGTACAGAATGCTGCTGCCAGACTCCTTCTGGGTATCCCTAAGTTTGTATCTATAAGAAAGGGACTTAGGGACCTTCATTGGCTACCTATGAGACAGCGGATTGAATTCAAGGCCCTTTGCATTGTTTTCAAAACCCTGGAGGGATGCGGGCCAGAGTTTAAGAGGAAACATCTACTCTGGTATACCCCTTCCAGGGCACTCCGTTCAATCTCAGCAAGGCAGGTACAAGTTCAACGTGTTAAAACAGCTAGTTGGGGAGGCAGAAGTTTCTTTTATTGTGCTGCTAAACTTTGGAATAATCTCCCCTTGCAGCTGAGAAAGGCTTCTGACCTCCTGGAGTTTAGGAGGGGTCTTAAAACCTAGCTTTCCTGCTAACAGCTCCCTTCACTTACCATTTCAACCTCTTAACCAGTAGGCAATGCATTTCAGCGCCAGGACACCTATCGGTAACAGTGCGCTTTACAAGTCTCATTCACATAACATAACATAACATAACATAACATAACAAAAATCCATATTTGGGCTTTTGAAGTAGTTTTAATTCCAAAGTCAAATTTGGACATAGTTTTATTTTAAAACCAGCTTGCAAGGCCCGCTTGACTCTAACTATCACTAGACACAACAGCAGTGCACATGTAAGTGCATTAAGTCTCCTTGGGTCTCCGAACCTACAAGCCCGACCATATACTAACAGCTTACAGCTAGGTTGTCTTTACCAAACAGAATTATACCAGATACCAATTACCATATACCTTTATAGGGCAGTGCACTGGCCTTGGGCCTGGTGAGCAGATCTTAGGGCACTATGAAAGTCAGTAACCACCAGCATCAGTCAAAAAATGGGAGTGATCAGGGCAGAAAGAATGGCTTTCCTACAATGATGTTTCGAGGTATCTTTGCAGAGTCATTGTTGTGATTCTGTCCCTTGTGTATGTGTGTGTGTGGCAAGTTAAAGAGAACTTCTTCTGGATGGTTGATATTTTAAATAGTAAGAGAATCAATATATCCTGTTAAAAGGCAAACAATTAGTGCCAGATTAACAAATGCTTTGCTTCGGGTTTGCATTACTTCTTAACGCAAAACAGATGCAAAGTGTTGTGGTGGGATTTACAGTCCAACCTCAAATCACGATTTACGTTTGATTGTAACACTAAGTAACACAAAGCTGCACAATGTTCTGCCTTGCTTTACCTTACGTCAAGGGAACTTTCCATGCGGTATGCATGGGCTTTCCCATGTTATCACCCATGTACTTAGATGCAACTACCCATCTATAAGGCATTTGCATCAAAATCTCCTTATTTTTCTCTCATTGCATGTGTGCTGCATTGTACAGCACATATGCAAAATTGGAAATGCCTTAAGGCATAGATTTAAAGCATAGATTTTATGCTGGGGGGACCCTTTCCATCACAAAACCTAGGCTTAATACAATGCAGACATCCTTACATTAGAGTACAAAGGTCTATGCATTAGAGTATGTGTAGGAAAGTGCCCTTTTAACATGATTACCCCCTAACATTTTGCCAGATAAACTGATGCTAACTTGACTGAGTATGTCCTGGGTCCCTTCCAATCATGTTCTGAGGGCATGTGATCGTTCCCAAAACTGCACCTTTGTTTCTGCAATTGGCACACCTCTGCACCGCATGTAAGTCCCTGAGTGTTTTGATGCAGACTAAACTGAAGAGACGACATGGCACACATCTGTGTGTGCCATGCCCACCAACACTGCCTATGTCATGGGTAGATCTCTCTACTGGTGTGAATGTGTGGTGTTGTGCAGCATTCTGTCCATCAATTGCTCTTTTTGCGTTTGTCACCCCAAGTGGGCCGGGTATGCCCACGCGTGGGTACCGTGCTCTCCATGCCACCGGAGACAAGCTAGCCTGGCTGATGAGGTGTGATGCGCTGAAACTGCTCTCAGGATGCTTTTTTCCAGTCCAGGGAGGACCTGGCCTGGCAGTTCGGGCTGGACTGTTTCCATGAGGAACAGGGTCAAGACTGATTTGCATATGGCTGGGTCTGAACTGGAAATGCATGGGGAGCAAAAAAAACAATGGATTTAGACCCAGATCACTGTACTGGGGTGAATATTTTACATTGTGCGGCATTCTGTCCATCAATTGCTCTTTTTGCGTTTGTCACCCCGAGTGGGACGGGTATGCCCATGCTTGGGTCCCGTGCTCTCCATGCCACTGGAGTCAAGCTAGCCTGGCTGATGAGGGGTGATGCCCCGAAACCAATCCCAAGATGCTTGTTGCCAGTCCAGGGAAGACCCGGCCTGGCAGTTCAGGCAGGACTGTTCCCATGGTTAACAGGGTCAAGACTGATTTGCATATGGCTGGGTCTGAACTGTAAAGGCATGGGGAGCGATAAAACTATTGATTTAGTCCCAGATCTCTGTACTGGGGTGAATGTTTGACATTGCGCAGCATTCTGTCCATCAACTTTTTTTGTGCATTTGTCACCGAGCGGGATGGGTATGCCCAGACGTGGGTCCTGTGCTCCCCTTGCCACTGGAGTCAAGCTAGCCTGGCTGATAAGGGGTGATGCCCCGAAACTGGTCCCAGGATGCTTGTTTCCATTTCAAGGAGGACCTGACATGGCATTTCGGGCTGGACTGTTCCCCTAGGGAACAGGGTCAAGACTGATTTGCATATGCATGGGTCTGAGCTGGAAAGGCATGGGGAGCATAAAAACGGTGGATTTAGGCTCAAATCTCTATAATGGGGTGAATGTTTGACATTGTGCAGCATTCTGTCCATCGATTGTTCTTTTTGCATATGTCATGGTTAAGTCACCCCTATAGCAGGCCTCACAGCCCTATGGCAGAGTGCCCCATAACATGTGTGAGGCCATAGCTGCATGAGCCATATGCCTCTACAGTGTCTGTGCCATTCATAGACATTGTAAGTGCAGTGAAGCCTTTTTTGAGTACATGGTCTGGAAGTTGATCAACATGAACCCCACAGTTCCATGATGGCTGTGCTGAAAACTGAGAAGTGTGGTATCAAACTTCTCAGTATAATAAACCAACAGTGATGCCAGTGTTGGATGTATTATAAAATTCAATCAGAGGGCATCTTATAGATGCACCCTAAAAAATAACCGACCTCTAGTATATTGACTGACTGGTGCCTGCCAGCCAGCCACCACCAGACAGGTTTCTGGCCTCATGGGGTGAGAGCCTTTGTTCTCTCGGAGGTCAGAAACAAAGCCTGCTCTGGGTGAGGTGCTTCATAGATCCACCTGGCAGGAACAGCAACACTTGGCGGTGAGCCTCAAAGGCTCCCACCTTGTGAAGTGCTGATTTGGGCAGCTCCAACCAGTGGAGATGCCTGCCCCCCTGACAGGCCCCACTTTTGGCAGCCGGACAGGTAGGAACATTGATAAGCATTCTAGGAGTGTCCACCTGAGCCTGGCACACCTCTAGGGTCGCCAGGAGCCGAGGTGAACCCCTTTCTTAGAAATTCGCCATTTTGAATTGGAGAATTAGGCCCAATCAGAACAGGGATGCGCCCCTCTCCCCAAAGAGAGGGGGCACCAAAGGGGTAATCACCCCGGGGAACAGTAGTCATTGACTACTACCCCCTGACCTCAATAATGCTCTTACATTTAGTATTTCAGGGGTTCCCTGAACCTTGGGCCTCAGATTCGATGGACCAAAAGAAGAAGACGGAAAAAGGAACTGAACTGCTGCAGAAAGAACCTGGCAGAAAGAACCTGCTGCAGAAAGAACCTGGCAAGAATTGTGCTGCAAGGAGCTGGTTTGACAACTGGACCTTCTGTCCTTCCAGAAACCCTGTCAGGCCTACCTGTGGGCTAGAGGCTCTAGTCCACGGTGTCCGCTGGTACAAAGACCGCAGTAGTTGAGGACCGACATTGGTGTTGATGCAACTCACTGCTGCAATAGGAACCGCAAGACGGCAACAGTAGAAGACTGACACTTGCACCTACGCGACTCTGCCCTGCCAGAAGAAAGCCCCAGAGCTAGACAGCCTCCACGACTTAGAGGGATCCTCTCGACCCAATGACCAAAGCTGATCACAGCTCTGTTCCAGAGAGCCTGTACCCACCTCCAAGTGGCCCTGTCGGCCTTCTCCTGCCCCACCTGCTCGACCACGGCCTCTTCAAGAGGGTCCAAACTCAGCGGAACTCCTTCATCCCCTGCACATCTCTATCCTCATGACAGTGACCTCGATTGCTGGACCAGTCGTGCCTCCTTTCGACCTACAGTGACTCGCTGACGATGACTGCAACAGTCCCAGTGTTGGCAGCCTACTGATTCCCCTTCACCCTCATTGCTCTCCTGCTGACTCCCAGAGTGGAACCATTGCCAGTATCAGCTATCGTGGGGTAGATAAAGAACTCTGCACCCCGCCGCGCCAGTGCAGCTGGTGGTGCAGTGCCCAGAGTTTGGACTAATCCTCGAAGGATGGCAACATAAGTCGTGCACTTACCCACTGATGCATAACACTGTTTTCCTTCCTTCAGATTGCATTGCACCCTATTGATTACCTGCACCTGTCTATCTTGTACCAATATTAAATGCTACTGTTCCAAATGAACAATACCAAAGTACTTCTGAAACCATAAAGTATGCCTACAGCCTTTTAAAAGTATTACTTGCCTGTAACCAAGTTCAAAGATATTCCTAAAATAAAAATAACAAAAGTAATATTTTTTTTTTTTTACAAAACATTGGTCTAAAGTTAGTCATTGAGTGTGTGTTCTTGTCTTGTAGGGGTGTAGACAACAAATGCATTTACACTACCCTCTGATAAGCTTTGCTAGTCAGCCAGCTACCACTACATTAAGAGTAAGGTATTATCAATTTTAACCTCTGCCATACATCTGTGGACTCACTGGATTGTGTGCACACTATACCTCTCTTTGTTCTAGTATATACAGAGCAGGCTTCCTACAGTATGTCAGCCAAAAGTGTGTAAGTGCAGGGAGAGAGCAGAACAGTGCCACATCTTAGTAGATAAGGCGATGTTCTGCTCTCTCCTTTACATGCAATGCAGCGCAGCAACTTCACTCTGTGAGCTGTGTTGCATGACTTCTACGTTGATCTGGGCCTTTGTGGATAAAATGGCAGATAATGGTCCCAAACCTTGATTGTATTATGTACTATGTATTGCTGGTATAATGAGATGGAATTTTATAACTTTTTTCAAATGTGCCTTTGAGATGGTAAACACTTACGGCATGTTTCAAAAACTGCACTTTTGAGCAAGTTTGCACTTTTGGGTAACGTGCAGGAAGCCATTTGCTTCCTGCGCGTCGGTGATCTAAGAGGTTAGTTTTGGGGCTGGGGAGGAGGGGGATTTAACACGAAAGAGACATTGAGGGAAAGGAAAGGGCTTTACTTTCCCTCGATGCCTCTTTTGTGCATTCCTGCTGCACGATCATGCGATCGTGCAGCAGGAATGCCCACTAGCGCCAGGGATTTTTTTTTTATTTTTACAATTGGGCACTGTGTTGGTTGGGGGAGCGGCCCCTTAGGCAAGGGTCGCTCCCCCTTTTGGGGGCACA
The DNA here is from genome assembly GCF_964204655.1 of Triturus cristatus. Taxonomy (NCBI): domain Eukaryota; kingdom Metazoa; phylum Chordata; class Amphibia; order Caudata; family Salamandridae; genus Triturus; species Triturus cristatus. Next base: position 534,928,183 of record NC_140589.1, read on the forward strand.
TGTATTGGCTTTGTTTGCCCCCCGGGGGGGCAGACTTTTAATTTAGCGCCCAAAATTGGCTCACTTTGTCAACATGCAGGGGAGTGGCATTTTAGGAAGCCCGCCATGGTAGTTTTGGTTTTGGAGAGCGACCCCTTAGGCAAGGGTTGCTCCCCTTTTGGGGGCCTACAGTTTTGCTTTGTTTGCCCCCCTGGGGGGGGCAGATTTAAATTTAAATTTAAAAAAATGTATTCGGCCCACTGGGCCAATTGAATAAATGTAGTGGGGAGTGGCCCCTTGGGCAAGGGTCACTCCCCTTTTTGGGGCATAAATGTTGGCTTTTCCTGCCCCCTGGGGGGGCAGTTTTAATTTTATTTTTAAAAAATCGTCCCACTGGGCCAATGTAATAAATGTACTGGGGAGAGGCCCCTTGGGCAAGGGTCACTCCCCTTTGGGGGCCATTTTAGTATGCCTATGATGTTAGGTTTTGTTGGGTTTGTTGTTTTGATGTATGTTTTGTTTGGGGGAGCGGCCCCTTAGGCAAGGGACGCTCCCCTCATGGGGGCATGTTTTAGACTTTGTCTGCCCCCTGGGGGGGGCAGATTTTCTTTTATAAAAAAAGAAAATGCCCACTGAAACACCAGGGATTGTTTAGTGTGGAGTGGCCTCTTGGGCAAGGGTCACTCCCTTTTGGGGGCTTATGATTTTGGCTGCCTGCCCCCATGGGGGGGCAGATTTCGCCATTTTTATGTTGAGCATTTGAGACCTCTTGTATATTCTTTAGTATTTACTTATATGTTTTTATGGTTTGTGTGCTTTGGAGCCCTAGGACTTGTCTGCTTCCTCTTAGGGACTTTTCTTTCTGATCAACTGACTCTATTTAACTTTTTTGATAGAAAACGACCAGCAGAGGTCAGTAAAATACCAGAATCACTTCAGCATTGTCTAGTTTTCAGTTCATTGAAATTGTCTTCCACGAGCACCCATAGACAATAATATTTTTTTTAAATCTTGTATTGTCAGTGATGTGACCACTGAAGGCCCACATTTTTTATTAAAAACAGAGCATAGAGGATTGGACTATACCATTTCCCACTGAAAAGCAATATTTCTCCCTGTGTGTTCCAATGCTTGGCGTGTCACGCAGTTTGGTGCTTACTTTCCCTCCATGTCAAAGAACAGCAAATGTTTCAGGGAGCAGCCTAATGTGCTGCATAGCTAAGTACATATAAGGTCCCAAAGGCGAGACCGATTGCATTGCAAATGCTTGTTTAATGTAGGGCTCACTAGGCCTCCAGTTATTTGTGGAGAGTGACCCCTTGGGCAAGGGTCACTCTCCTTTGGGGTCAATCTTTGTGGCTGTGTCTGCCCCACAGGGGGCCAGATGGCCATGATTTTTTTTAAATTAGGCCCACTAGACCACCAGGGATTTTTTTGTTGTTGAGCGGCCCCTTGGAAAAGGGTTGCTCCCTTTTATGGGAGGATGATTGTGGTCATTTCTGCCCTCTTTGGGTGGTAGAATAGCGGTATGTTTTTAGGCCCATCTGCCCTCAAGGGGGGCAGAAGCCACTAGCCACCTGGGTTTTTTTTTTTAAATTTGTGTTTGGGAGTGGCCTCAATGGCAAGGGTTGCTCCCCTTTTACAGGGTGAATATTTTATTTATACTCTTAGGCCCACCTACCCCTTAGCTTGGCTGGTGGATTGTGTGTGGACTGGTGCATTATTTGCATATGTGATTGTAATGTTTTTTTCTCCTTTTTATTCTAGTGTAAAGCTTTTGATTCCTGTTCGCGATTTCGACAGTGGTGTTCTGCAGTTTTGCGTAGTTGCATTGGTAAGAAAAATATTTTTGTTGTATATACTCCAAATTAGTATTTTTGTCATGTATGAATGAATTTTTTTGTAAGTGGTGTCATAATGGCAGCTTATTTAGTTAGTGTTTTGTGCATGGAATTCTTTGCGATGTGTTTTGCATTGTCTTATGTGTAATTTTCTTTTCTCTGATATTGTTGATCCATACTATGTCTGTGCAGAGTAGGTGGTGGTGAATTTATCTGCTTCTGGCAAGTGAGTGATATCGTTTTGGAGTATATAGGTATTTCTGATAAAGGTGCATTTTGTTTATTACTTATTTTACAAAGTGTTTTTTGTTGTTGACTTGTTTGACAAGTTACTTTTATTAGTAAGCAGTATGGCTAGCCGTAGAATGACTGCTCAGCAGGTGGTTGGTATGCTTCTTGAATCTTCCTCTGAGCAGGATTATGAGACTGACAGTGCGTCTGAGGGAGAGGAGGGAGGGGAAGATTCAGGCAGTGAGTTTTCTCTCCACATGGACTCATCAGATGATGAAGGTACTCTCAGTGCAGATGAAGCTACTCTCAGTGCGGATGAAGTGCCTGTTTTATGTTATGTTATGTTATGTTAGTGCTATTTGTATTGCGCACGGCTGCTCCAGCGAAGGAGCGTCCCGGCGCACCGACAAGGTGGCGAACACAACACAACTGGGGAACAGAAATAATTATTAAGAAATTGGGGAGTGAAGGATTTAACAAAGCTCAGAAAATAAATGAGTTTTAGCGGCCTTGCGGAAGGAGAGCAGGTCACCAAAGGTCCGGAGTTTCAAAGGGAGAGCGTTCCAGAGTGCGGCTGCCCGCACCTTAAAAGAGCGACCCCCCACCCGACTGAGTTTGAACCGAGGGGCTACCGCTAATTCTTGGTCTAGCGAGCGCAGAGTGCGGCCCGGGATGTAAGGGCGCAAGAGTTGGTGCAGTAAGGGAGGTGATAGGCCCTTCAGAATTTTGAAGGAAAGGCACAAAACTTTAAAGTGGATCCGCTGCCTAACGGGTAACCAATGCAAGGCTCGCAAAGATTGACCGGCCGAGCAAAACCTAGGAAGACCTATGATCGCTCTGGCCGCAGCGTTCTGCACTCTTTGAAGTCGGGTTAACTCAGCCTGGTTTAATCCTATAAAAAGGGAGCTGGCATAGTCCAACCGTGCCAAAACCGTTGCTTGCACCACCAATTGACGAATTGCGGCATCGAAGTATTTAAGGGCAGGGCGCAGATTGCGCAGGATGCCGAAGCAGCAAGCCGCCGTCCTTTTGGTGTGGCCAACAAAGTTGAGGGAAGGGTCCAGCCAAACACCAAGATTTTTGATCTCCGCAACCGGAGTGGGGGTCGGCCCCAGCTCAGAGGGCCACCAGGTATCTCCCCATAGGTCCGTCCGCTTCCCAAAGATCATCACCTCCGTTTTTTTGGCGTTTAGTTGGAGACAGTTGGACGTCATAGAGGAGGATACTGGTGTGCCGATGGTGCAAGAGGCATCTGGATTGTAGCCTGAGGCTGCTAGGCTTCCTACTGGAAGTGCTGGACTCTGGGTGGATCCAAACATGGTGCAGCTGGTGTTGCCTGCCTTTAGTGGTGATGCAGGGTGTAGAGTGGATTGTGAACATTTTTTGTCTATACAGTTTTTTAAGTTGTTTATGGATGATGTATTTTTGGGTGAGATTGTTGAGCAGACTAATTTGTATGAACAGTTTTTGAGGGACAGCAGTGACAAACTTAGGCCCCACTCTAGAGCTACCCGGTGGACTCCCACAAATTTGGAAGAGATGAAGAAGTTTTTGGGTTTGACTTTATTGATGGGTTTGATAAGGAAGCCGTCCATGGCTTCATATTGGTCTACCAGTCCCTTGATGGCAACGGCCATATTTCCTGCAGTTATGACTCGTGATCGGTATTTGCTTGTTGCTTGCTGCATTTTGTTGATAATTCTTTGGCGTTGCCACAAGATCACCCTGACTGTGACCGTCTTTTTAAGATTCGGCCTGTTCTTGATCACTTTGTAGATCGATTTTCAGAGATCTATACTCCAGGGAAAGAAATATCTATTGATGAGTTTTTGGTCTTGTTCAAGGGCCGTTTGATTTTTGGCAGTACATCCCTAGCAAGAGGGCACTCTATGGAATTAATCTGTATATGTTGTCTTAGTGTAGGACAGGATATGTTTTTAATTTCCGTGTGTACACTGGTAGGGATTCCACTATTGACCCCCCTCGTTGTCCATTCACTTTTTTTTGAGTTTCTGAGAAAATTGTGTGGGATCTTGCTAGAGGACTGTTTAACAGAGGCCACCATTTGTACCTTGATAACTTCTACACTGCTGTGCAATTGTTTAAGGAATTGTTCAAAGTGGACACTTTTGCTTGTGGCACAATCCGCTCTAACCGTAAAGGTTATCCAAAAGAGCTTGTTTGCAGAAAACTTCAGAGGGGACAGTGCAGTTCCTTGCGTAGTGATGAACTACTAGCTGTGAAATTTGTGGACAGGAGGGATGTGTACATGCTGACTACCATCCATGATGAGAGTACTTCACCTGTGGCTGTTTGGGGTCAGATTCCTGAAGTGCGCAAACCTGTGTACATTTTAGACTACAATAAGCACATGGGTGGTGTTTATAGAGTAGATCAGAGGTTGGAACATTACACTGCTATTCGTAAGGCTTACGTTTGGTATAAGAAGTTGGCCATCCATCTATTTAATTTAGCAACTTTCAATGCTTTTGTTGTGTTCAAGGAGTTTTCTCCTGCATCAAAGTTGACTTTTGTTCAGTTTCAGCAATCTGTGATAGGCAGCCTTGTTGTTGTGGAACAGGCAAGTGTTCCTAGAGTTGGAGTCGTGGAGGATGTGGCTTGATTGAAAGATCGCCACTTTCCTGATGTCATTCCTCCCACATCCACAAAAGACTTTCCCACTAGGAGATGTAGAGTCTGTTGGCGAAGAGGTACGTGGAAGGAGACTCGTATGTACTGCCCCGAGTGTCCTTCTAACCCTGGGCTGTGTGTCCCTGCTTGTTTTTGAGCGTACCACACGCAAAATAATTTTTGGGAGCATACATGGGTGGTAAAGTGAACTGCCTGGCCTGTATTCTTTAAAAAAATTGATTCTGTTTCAAGGTTGGCATTAGTGCAATGTATTTAATTTCAGATTTTGTGTTAGTATATTTGTATCCATTTTCATTTTTTTTGTGTTTTTATTTTTGTCTAAAAAAAACCCTAAATGTGATGGTGGTGTGTGTAGGCTGGCGCTTGGCTGGTGGTGTGTGTGGACTGGTGCTTGGCTGGCAGTGTGTGTGGACTGGCGCTTGGCTGGCGGTGTGCGTGGACTGGTGCTTGGCTGGTGGTGTACCTGGATTGGCGATTGGCTGGCAGTGTGTGTGGATTGGCGATGGCTGGCGGTGTGCGTGACTGGTGTTGGGCTAGCGGTGCGCTTGGACTGGCGCTCGGCTAGCAATGTGCGTAGACTGGTGCTCAGGCTGGTTGTGTGTGAGTAGTGACTTGCTGCTTGTCACTACACACACTGCTATCTGAGTGCCACTCCATGCAATCCATCAGCTTGTGTGGTTGCTGTGTCAGGAATGTGGGCGTGTGAAAGTGATGGGCCCTTGAATGGCGCTGTCTGCTGGTGTGAGTGTTGTATTGTGATGGGCCCGCGGCTGGCGGAGTGAATGGTTTTGTATGTGTCACACGTATAAAGGTGTATGAATGGCCTGTAAAGAGGTTGGTGCCTTTTCGTGGCTTTACAGCTCACGAGCTGTGAGACAATGGTTCAGTTTCTTGCCCTTTCAATTATTAACAGTGCATTTCATTTTTGTGAAATCACTTGCTTATACAATTGTATATACTGAACCATCACTCACCCTCGTGCCAAATCCAACCAGTATGTGTGTGTGCTTGAGGATTAGATGGCTGTGCAGTAATATTTGTCTTTTTGAAGCAGGGTGTACCTTGTCCCTTTTTGTGAATGTTGTGATGTGTTGTTTTTGTGCCTGGTGGTGTGAATGGTCTTGTGTGTATCACGTATAAAAGGTGTGTGAATGGCCTGTAAAGCGGTTGGTGCCTTGCCGTGGCTTTACAGCTCACGAGCTGCGAGTCATTGGTTCAGTTTTTTGTCCATTTAATTATTGACAGTGCATTTCATTTTTGTGAAATCTCTTGTTAATAAAATTTAATACACTGAACAATCACTCGTCCTGGTGCCAAATCCAACCAGTATGTGTGTGTATTTGAGGAATAGATGGCTGTGCAGGAATCTTTGTCTTTTTAATTTCTCTGCCAAGGTGTACGTTCCATGTAAGAATAACCCACCAACTGTAGATATTGTCGTAAACCCATGGGAGTTCATAGTGATGTCTCTCTTGTGAATTCCCAAAAGTTATTTTATCCACAATGTTCTGCAAACCTCAGAATGTCTGTCACATTTTCCTTCCAATATTGTGCCGAAATTCTCACGCTGTAGAAAGAAACAACTAATTATGTCAAAACGATCTGGTTTTGCAAGGGGGTCAACTGTGTTTTTGGCCACGTGCTTGGCAGCCATCTAGAGAAACCTACCAAACCCACACATTTTTGAAAAGTAGACACCGGGGGCTTCCATGGAGGTAAGGTTTGCGTGGATAGCCCAACGTTTCCGTACCCAGAATCCCCTGCAAACCTCAATTTTAGCTGACAAAATCAAATTTTTTCACACATTTTTGTGTGGGAAAGTTGTGGCATCACCAGGCTCACTCAAATTTCCCACCACCCAGCGTTCCCCCGGGTCTCCCGGTAAAAATGGTGCCTCACTTGTGTGGGAGGCCCAAGTACCCGCGACAGGCAAGGGCCCAAAACGTAGTGAGGCGAAATCAAAATTGCCTATCTCAAAACCACCTGGTTTTGCAAGGGGGTCACTTGGGTTTTTGGCCCGGTGCTCGGCGGCCATCGAGGGAAACCTACCAAACCCATATATTTCTGAAAACTAGACACCCGGGGGCTTCCAGGGAGGTATGGCTTGCGGGGATCCCCCAACGTTTCCTTACCCAGAATCCCCTGCGAACCTCAATTTTAGCTGAAAAAATCAAATTTTCACACATTTTTGTGTGGGAAAGTTGTGGCATCACTGGGCTCACACAAATTTCCCACCACCCAGCGTTCCTCCAGGTCTCCCGGTAAAAATGGTGCCTCACTTGTGTGGGAGGCCCAAGTACCCGCGACAGGGAAGGGCCCAAAACATTTTTGGATGGGCAATGTTGATGTCGCCTCACTACGTTTTGGGCCCATTTTTACCAGGAGACCCGGGGGAACGCTGGGTGGTGGGAAATTTGTGTGAGCCCTGTGATGCCACAACTTTCCCATAAAAAATGTGTGAAAAATTTGATTTTTTTCAGATAAAATTGAGGTTTGCAGGGGATTCTGGGTAAGGAAACTTTGGGGGATCCACGCAAGCCATACCTCCCGGGAAGCCCCAGTGTCCAAAAACCCAAGTGACCGCCCTTGCAAAACCAGGTGGTTTTGAGATAGGCAATTTTGATGTCGCCTCATTACGTTTTGGGCCCTTGCCTGTCGCGGGTACTTGGGCCTCCCACACAAGTGAGGCACCATTTTTACTGGGAGACCTGGGGGAATGCTGGGTGGTGGGAAATTTGAGTGAGCCCAGTGATGCCACAACTTTCCCACACAAAAATGTGTGAAAAAAGTGATTTTTTCAGCTAAAATTGAGGTTTGCAGGGGTTTCTGGGTAAGGAAACGTTGGGGGATCCACGCAGGCCATACCTCCCTGGAAGCCCCTGGGTGTCTAGTTTTCAGAAATGTGTGGGTTCGGTAGGTTTCGCTATATGGTCGCCGAGCACGGGGCCAAAAACCCAGGTGACCCCCCTTGCAAAACCAGGTGGTTTTGAGATAGGCAATTTTTATGTCGCATCACTACGTTTTGGGTCCTTGCATGTCGCGGGTACTTGGGCCTCCCACACAAGTGAGGCACCATTTTTACCGGGAGACCTGGGAGAATGCTGGGTGGTAGGAAATTTGTGTGAGCCCGGTGATGCCACAACTTTCCTACACAAAAATGTGTGAAAAATTTGATTTTTTTCAGCTTAAATTGAGGTTTGCAGGGGATTCTGGGTAAGGAAACATTGGGGGAGCCATGCAAGCCATACCTCCCAGGAAGCCCACGGGTGTGTAGTTTTCAGAAATGTATAAGTTTGCTAGGTTTCCCAAGGTGCCCGCAGAGCTAGGCTTCAAAAACTACAGCTAGGCACTTTGCCAAAAAAGGGTCCCTTTTCACTGCCAAATTGAGGTGTGACCACGTTGCGTTTAGAGCCGTTTCCTGTCGCGGGACCTAGGCCGATTCGCATAAGTGAGGTACCGTTTTTCTCGTAAGACTTTGGGGAACTCGGGGTGGGTGGAAATTTGTGGATCCACGCAGATTCCGAAACTTTCCACCACAGAAATTTGGGGAATATGTGTTTTTTTTGACAATTGTTTAGGTTTGCAAGGGATTCTGGGTAACAGACCCTGGTGGGAGGCAGTCAAGTCACCCCATCCTAAATTCCCCTGGGTGTCTACTTTTCAAAAATGTATAGGTTTGCTAGGTTTCCCAAGGTGCCCGCAGAGCTAGGGTTCAAAAACTACAGCTAGGCACTTTGCTAAAAAAGGGTCATTTTTCACTGCGAAAGTGAGGTGTGACCACGTTGCGTTTTGCGCCGTATCCTGTCGTGGGAACTTGGCCAATCTGCACAAGTGAGGTACAATTTTTCTCGTAAGACTTTGGGGAACGCGGGGTGGGTGGAAATTTGTGGATCCACGCAGATTCCGGAAGTTTCCACCACAGAAATGTGGGGAAAATGTGTTTTGTTTGACAATTTTTTAGGTTTGCAAGGGATTCTGGGTAACAGACCCTGGTGGCAGGCAGTCAAGTCACCCCATCCTGGATTCCCCTGGGTGTCTAGTTTTCAAAAATGTATAGGTTAGCTAGGTTTCCTAAGGTGCCCGCAGAGCTAGGGTTCAAAAACTAGAGCTAGACACTTTGCCAAAAAAGGGTCATTTTTCACTGCGATATTGAGGTGTGACCACGTTGCACTTTGCGCTGTTTCCTGTCACGGGCACTAGGCCGACCCGCACAAGTGAGGTACCATTTTTCTCGTAAGACTTTGGGGAACGCGAGGTGGGTGGAAATTTGTGGATCCACGCAGATTCCGGAACTTTCCACCACAGAAATGTGGAGAAAATATGGTTTTTTGGACAATTTTTTAGGTTTGCAAGGGACTCTGGGTAACAGACCCTGGTGGGAGGCAGTCAAGTCACAACATCCTGGATTCCCCTGGGTGTCTAGTTTTAAAAAATGTATAGGTTTGCTAGGTTTCCCACAGTGCCCGCAGAGCTAGGGTTAAAAAACTACAGCTAGGCACTTTGCCAAAAAAGGGTCATTTTTCACTGCGAAATTGAGGTGTGACCACATTGCGTTTTGCGCCGTTTCCTGTCGCAGGCACTAGGCCGACCCACACAAGTGAGTTACCATTTTTCTTGGAAGACTTTGGGGAACGCGGGGTGGGTGGAAATTTGTGGATCCACGCAGATTCCGGAACTTTCCACCACAGAAATGTGGGGAAAATGTGTTTTTTTTAAAACAAAATTTAGGTTTGCAAGGGATTCTGGGTAACAGACTCTGGTGGGAGGCAGTCAAGTCACCCCATCCTGGATTCCCCTGGGTGTCTAGTTTTCAAAAATGTATAGGTTTGCTAGGTTTCCCAAGGTGCCTGCAGAGCTAGGGTTCAAAAACTACAGCTAGGCACTTTGCCAGAAAAGGGTCATTTTTCACTGCGAAATTGAGGTGTGACCACGTTGCGTTTTGTGTCGTTTCCTGTCGCGGGCACTAGGCCGACCCGCACAAGTGAGGTACCGTTTTATTCACAAGACTTTGGGGAACGTGAGGTGCGTGGAAATTTGTGGATCCAAGCAGATTCCGGAACTTTCCACCACAGAAATGTGGAGAAAATTTGTTTTTTTTTACAGTGTTTTAGGTTTGCAAGGAATTCTGGGTAACAGACCCTGGTGGGAGGCAGTCAAGTCACCCCATCCTGGATTCCCCTGGGTGTCTAGTTTTCAAAAATGTATAGGTTTGCTAGGTTTCCCGAGGTGCCCACAGAGCTAGGGTTCAAAAACTAGAGCTAGGCACTTTGCCAAAAAAGGATAATGTTTCACTGCGATATTGAGGAGTGACCACGTTGCGTTTTGCGCCATTTCCTATTGTGGGCACTATGCCTACCCTATGCCTAAAGCAACTGTTATTACCTATTGATTTTTGATGCATTTCTGTCTTCCAAATGAAAGACTTTGTGTAAAAAAGAAGTAATTTTGAAAAATGACCGATAATTCTCATGCTAGTATGAGTATTCCCAATTTCGAAAATGTGCAAATATGTACTTTTCTAAACTCTATAATTTGTTCCCATTTCAGAAAAAACATAGTTGTCTTTCATACCGATTTTTCCATATATACATGTTACCACAATAATTGCTAAATACCCGGAACATAATAAAAAACCATTGCAAATTGCTGCTCAATTTTTGACTCTGGGTTCGTCGGGTTCTTGGTGAACCTACAAGTCCTATATATCCCCACAAACAGGAAGGTCCAGCGGATGTAACGGTATATTGCTTTCAAAGAGCTGTCATAATTAGAAGAAGTTACAGGTAAAAACGTTGACACAAAAGGCTGTTTTTTTCAACTTTTTTTCATTTTTTCCTATATTTAACTGTTAGTTTCTATAAAGAAACCTTGATGGATCTATACAAATGACCCCTTGCTGAATTCAGATCTTTGTCTACTTTTCAAAAATGTATAGCTGTCCAGGATCTATTAGTGCTTTCAGACCCATTTCTACCATTAATTGGAAAGAGGTTGAAAGCACAAAAAATAGCAAAAATAGGCTATTTCCCAGAAAAATGCAAAAACTGTGTACAAAATGTTGGTTTTCTGACAAAAGTCTGTAATTCCCTAAAAGCTGTGAAAATGGTGAATTCAGCCCCACAAACCCTTTTTTGATACCATTTGCAGAGAAAAACCCAGACGCTTTCTTTTGCAGCCCGTTTTTCCCATTCCCCCCCCCCCAAAAAAAATGTTGCTGTCTTTTGGCTAATTTCTGGGACCCCTCCAGGGGAATCCCCAAACCCTGGGTACCTTTAGAATCCCCATGATATTGCAAGAAAAGGACGCAAATTTGGCGTGGATACCTTATGTGGTCAAAAAGTTACAGGGGCCTAAACGCACTACCCCAAATAGCCAAAAAAAGGCTTAGCACAGGAGGGGAAAAGACCTAGCAGCGAAGGGGTTAACTCTGAGTTTATGAACAGCAACAAAATAGTTAACTTCAACAAAACTGTAAGTTTACCTTTGTGAATTAGGTCCTTACACTTTTGTAGTTAGTCCAGCGCTACACGTAGCCAACCACTGGTACTACCACACTCCCTATAGAAGATAACAGAGGTAGGGACTTCGAATAAAACCCCATAGGAAATAATCATAAATTAAATTAAATTATTTATAGTAGTTGAAAATGTAAACCATATAAATTATTGTTAAATATAATAATCGTACATATTTATTACTCTAAATATTATAAAATATGTAATTACCTATTCCAACCTATTTTGAAATAGGTTAGTAAATATTTTATAATTGTAGGAAGAAACTCTGTCTAGGGCACATTAATTGCACTCTGCAAATACCACACTCTACAGTTTGGGTGTTTACTTGGCAGAGGTAAATACCCCACTATATGAAAGTAGGATCTGCTTTGATGGTCACTCACACTGTTTGCTGACTAGTCTGACTGAGATCCTGCTAATCAGGACCCCAGTCACTGTGCTTCTGCCATACAACGGTTATGGTAAGTACCTTCGTACATTCCTATTTGGCTACTGGGGCACTCTGGTACCTCCCTAGTATATGGTACTAAGGTACCAAGGCCATGGGTACCCTAGAGGTCCGCTATGGGGTGCAGCATGTAATATGTTACCCAGTGGGTAACCCTCCAAACCACCACTACAGGCCTGCCATTGCAGCCTGTGTGAGTCGGTACATGCACCAGTCACAAGATATAAGTTTCCTTATATCTCCCACTCACAGAAATTGAGACCCATAAGTCACCCCTCTAGTAGGCCTTCCAGTCCTGAATGCAGGGTGCTTGGTTCTAAGTGTGAGGGTGCCCCTGCATGAGCAGGACACCCCTACCACCTGTAGAGTTAATTCTCCCTTGTTGTAAGTGCATCAGCCATATACAATATAGAGGGGCATCGCGTCATTATGTGATGACCATCTCTAAACTGACTGGAATAAACTTGGACATGTTTGGTATCAAACATGTTGAAATCATACCCAAACACCATATCTGGTGTTGGAGGTATGATTCCATCCAAGGTAATGCCCCTACAGGAGGCCCTCCATGCTCCCGGGAGCGATCTAACAGAACCTGACAGCAACCAAGGGCTGCTGCTAACTACAGACACGACTCTGCCCTCCTGCTGCTGGGCCAAGCCCGAGCTGGGGAAGGTAGGACAATAGATTTCCTGTCACATGGAGGTGTGACCACCTCCCAGACAAAACTTAGTGTATTGAGCTGGGGTGAGAGCGCTTACCAGTGCCACATAGTCTACTCAAAGGGCACATTTGATCCCCTCCTTGCATACTCCAGTTCAAACCAGATCAGGGAGCCGTTGGCTCCCTGCTCTGGTGTGAAATTGAACAAAGGACATGGGAGTATCCTCCCCACTGCTGACCTTCCTTTGGGAGGGACCCCTGAATCGTCCCAACTCTCACCTTAGGGTACTTAAGGGCTTACCTGTGGGTGGGTACCTAAATTCGTCGTGGGATTGGATTCAGATCCAACTCCACTTCTACTTTGACCATCTGGAAATCTTGGCCGAGTTCTGCTGACTGGGCCGAACTGATTGCGTCGTCCTCTTGCTTACGGACCAAGACTGCAACGGAGAAGACTCTGTTGGCTCCTGACCTCGTTGTCCTGCAAGATTGCTGCAACATCAGTGTCTATGCTCCATACAGGTTCCGTCCTGGGTCTGTGGACACCTAACGACATCCCAAAAAATCTCCTTTGTAGTGAAGGAATCTCTCCCCTACGTCCTCAGACACCGTAACAAGATCGACTGGTTTGCCAAACCTGGGCTGCCACGGACTCCATAAGGCTATGCAACATAGGTGATGATTCTGTGTTTCCTCAAGGCCTGAGCCATCCTCTCATCGAGTTGAGGCCAGCATCCTTCGTAGAACGCCCTGGAACGAAACCCCTGTGCACGTGTCGCTGCATCGCTTTAATCACCTGGTGACCGAAACGGTTACCACGACCAACTCATGCCAGCAGAGTCGATCACATCGAGAGGTTCTGTTGACAAAGCTGTCCCCGCTATTACTGACCCGTGCCAACGCGGTTGGTTGGACGGATCGATTCTTTTGTCTTCAGCATCCTGGTGGCTCGGGCAGAGCTACAGTTTCGGTGCACCCCAGCTTGAAGCCTATTCACTTAACTTGTTTTCCTGAACACGAGTGGCCTTCGTCTCCTGTGCCTCCTGGATGTGCTGGTGTGGCATACAGCCTGTACTGTCCCCTCTCCTTTCAGGTACTCTGCAGCCCAAAATTGCTTCTGTGTTCAAACCAACTCCTTCATCCTTCTGTGGTAAGACTGAAACCACGATATACCTGATGAACAGTGTTAAGTTAATGGTCAAGTATTCCTTCTCACCTGACCACTGGGGGGTTCCACGACTCTCACCAGGGGTGGTTCCTTGAGTCCCCGACTGTCTTACATCTCCTGGGTCCAGTCTCATGGTTCACTTCCTACTTATTTGATATATGGTCTGTCTCCCCTCTGGGGACCACTGTGTATTGGTGCTAATTGCTGTTCTATGTCACTGATGACACTCAGCTGCTGTTTACTTTCAGTGGAGTGTCAGACTCCACCTTTGACCCACTTAAAGAGTGCCTCAAAAACATCGCTGGTTCGATGAACTGTAATTTCTTAAAACTTAACACTGACAAGACAGAGGTCTTGTTTTTAAACCAAACCTTCCCCCCCCGTCCACCGTTTTGTGGCCATCAGAATTTGGTGACGCTCCCACTCCGAAGGACTCAGTCAAAAATCTGGGAGTGAGATGGGACAAAGATCTGTCCCTCAAGACCCATGTACAACTGGTTTCGGCAAAATTAAAACTATCAGAAAATTTATAAATTTTCTGCCAGACTCAACCCGCAAAACAGTAGTCTATGCTTTAATCACCACCCACCTCGATCACGCGAACGACCTGTATATGGGTCTGCCGCTTGGTCTGATCCATAGACTTCAGATTATTCCAAATACGGCAGCACGACTGGTCTGTGGGGTCCCGCTTCGACACCGCATCTCTCCTTATCTCAGGCAACTGCACTGGCTTCCAAACAGTTTGAATTTAAGGCCCTGACGTTTGCCTTTAAAGCATACATAGGGAACAGGACTATCTACCTGAGGAGGAGACTCCGCCCTTATCAACATGACAGAGCTTGAAGGTCCAACCACAAATGCTTTCTCTCCATTACGCGCTTTTCGAAATCAAGAATGGGAGGTAGAGCATTCGAGGTGGGGACCACCAAATTTTGGAATAACCTCCCTCCCCATCGACGTATGATGCAGTCTGAACAGGAATTCAGAAAGGCCTTGGAAACCTGGCTTTTCAGTTGGAATATCTAGTATTGCGCTCTCCTCTACCCTGGTCACTGTCTCCTATAGAGCTGGGACACCCCATTTGGGGTAGCGGCGCGCTCTACCAATGCCTTTTATTATGTCCAAAGTATTGTGTGCATTGTGAATATATGCGGGTAGGAGATACTGTAATGTGTTAGTGTGTGATTGTAATAAATACCTATTTTTATAAGTACACTGTCTGGTTCTTTTTCATTTAGCCTACACTAAACGATTAGAAACTGGTAAAGCAAGCTGCTTTGCACTCCTCCTCGATTAAGCCTTAAGACTGCTCTCCACAGCTGTCACTTAAAGAGTCTTTCTATGGTTATCTACACCCCTAAAATCACCATTAAGGTTGGCCGGGTTTAGTGCAGGGTTCTACACTTACATAAGTGAACACCATATACTGACCCGGCTTCTCACACCTACCCTTTCCATTCACACTTGAAATCGTTTGTTTTCTTGTTTCAATACATTCAAAAGAGTTATGACATTTGTATTGATTTTTTTATAGTGGGAAAGGTTTGGTGGAAATCATTGCAATTAATTCTGCTTTAGGATTGTGGTTGTTAACACTCTTGGGATGAGTGAATGTGATTTTATATAGCTTAAATTGTGGCTGAAAAACTTTATTGAAGAATAAAAGGCTTAACATAATCCCTTGCTAGAGGTTTAGGTGAAGGATATTGCCATCTTGTCTAAATGTGGTTGTAAGGGAATGAAAAACATCTAGCAAGAGTTAAATTATATGGATTGCTGATGATAACAGTGCTGGGTCCAATGAAGGTGGGATGCTCTGGCCTTGTAGTGTTTATTTTTGTTGTGTTTTGCAATTCCTTGTATTATTATTTATTTGGGGAGTTTTATATGGTGCGAACTTGACCCGAAGGTATCATAGCCCTTTACATGAGCACCAGTTGCGTTAGAAATTGACACATTCACTTTTTGTAGGCACCCTAAGGGCTGTTTATTGGCGGGTATTGTTTGATACAGACCGCCAGGAACGGTGAGATCTTCTCACCTGCAGGGTCTAATAGATGTTATCTGCAACATGGCCCTCACCCATTCTAACTTGTTTATAATGGGCGACTTTAATTTATGGTGTAACGGAACTCTGGCCTCTGGTTATAATAATCTTATTCAGGCTTGCGAGCGCTTGGAACTGTGCCAGTGGATCAATGAGGCCACCCATAAAGGAGGAAATATATTAGATCTAATTTTCTCCAAGGAACAGGCTCTGGGAGTAGTAGAGATCCTCCCGGTTGGCTGGTCCGATCACCATTTGGCCAAGTTTCAGATACTTGACCTTGGAAGAGTACAGCCCGCCATTAGAGAGGCAAGGATATTTGGGAGTAGAGACTGGAAGGGACTCCTCAAGAGGAAGACCAGCTTCTCTCCGGTATTTTCCTTTGAGAATAATTTTAAAAATAGAGGAACAGTGGAAGACAACTACACTGACTTTTGCGATCAGATTAAAAGCCAACTTGCCCAAATCGGCCCCGAAACAACTTGTAAAAAGATAGGTAGATCGTCTGCCAGTAGGTATAATGATCATCTTAAATCTTTGAAATTGGGCTGTCAGCAGGCTGAGAGGAAATGGAGAAGGACTTACTCGGATGGGGGTAAGTCCGCTTGGAAGGTTGTATTAAGGGAATACAGGAAGGAAATTGATTTGGCTAAATCTGAATATTTTGCCAATATCATTTTAAACTCAAAAAATAGTTCTCGAGCAATTTTTAAAATAGTGAAGGACATGACTGTCCCTGAGTGTATAAAATCTAAAATTATGCCAACCCAAGCCCTGTGTGGCAGTTTAGCCACTTTTTTCAGGGAAAAAATAAGTAACATCATTGATGGATTAAAGAGAACTGATCCACCTAGTAAAGAGGGCTCCTCTGATAACATCAATGAGGCAATGGAGCCGGGAAGGGCAAAAGTAATAGAGATAGGTCTAACGTCCTTTATGAACCACTTTGAGCCATTTTTGGAGGACATTTTTTATAAAACCGCTGCAAGTGTGTCTAACGTCCTTTATGAACCACTTTGAGCCATTTTTGGAGGACATTTTTTATAAAACCGCTGCAAGTGTGTCTTCGGGGTCCCCTTTGGATCCCCTTCCACATAAAATCTGGAAGGAGTTGGGCTCCGAGCTCTTTCCTCTTTTGCGTCAGATTTGCAATAGCTCCTTAGCCTCTGGGTCAGTGCCAGCATGCTGGAAACAAGCAGTGGTCACTCCACTTTTGAAAAAAACGACTTTGGATCCGACTTGTGGTGCTAATTATAGACCCATCTCTCTTCTTCCGTACCCGATAAAAATCATTGAACGACTGGTCAGCAAAAGTTTGTCTCAGTTCCTGGAATCCAACTCCAGGCTGGATGATGTCCAGTTTGGCTTTCGACCTGGCCATGGAACTGAGACTGCTCTAGTGACCGTATTAGATGACCTTCGATTGCGGGCAGACAGGGGGCAATCAGGCATTCTTATTCTACTTAACCTGTCTGCCACTTTCGATACGGTCAACCATGATATTTTGCTGACCAGGCTGGAAGAGGTTGGGGTGTCTGGGATGGCTCTTGAATGGTTTTTCTCTTATCTCTCTGATAGGTGTCAGGCGGTCTCTCTTCCGCCGTATCAATCCAAGTTCTCTAGTGTCTACCATGGCGTTCCACAGGGATCAGCGATAAGCCCCATTCTTTTCAACGTTTATATGCGACCCCTGATTGAAATCATAAAAGCGCATGGTGTGAGACTGGTGAACTATGCTGACGACATGCAAATCTTTTTCTCTTTAGAGGGAAACCAGTCGATTCCACTGACAGCCTTCCATGACTGTATGCGAGACACTGCTCACTGGCTAACAGCCAATTCTCTTCAGTTTAATTCAGGTAAGACTGAGGTTTTATATTGCACTACCGGGAGGGTACAGGAACCCTCCCCCTTTTCCTGGAAATTTTTGGTCCTCCTCATCTACGTATACTTTGGTACCGGCCAAAGCTGTACGTAACTTGAGAGTTATGCTCGACGCCACTCTAACCTTGGAGATGCATGTAAATAAGGTGGTGGGGACCTGTTTCTCCTTGATCAAAGCCCTGAAGAAGATTCTCCCGTTACTACCAGAGGCGGCCAGAGCGCTGGTCATTGGTGGTATCATCCTCAGTAGACTAGAGTACTGTAACGCCTTATTGTTAGAGGCCCCTCCATTTTTGATTGATCGTCTTTAGAGAGTACAAACTGTGGCGGCTAAACTGTCTTTGATGAAACCGCAGCGTTCATCGGGCTCGTTGGCCCTTGCAGAGCTTCATTGGCTGTCGTTAATGCAAAGGGTCCAATTTAACTCCCTATGCTTGGTTTTTAAAGCCTTGCATGGCTTAGGACCTATACCCCTTCAAGAGATCTTTACTTGGTACACACCTACAAGATGTCTTCACTCTGCCACTGCTTATTTGGTGAAAGTCCCGAAGATTTGAAGAGCCAGGTCAGGAGGTAGGGCCTTTAGCTTTGCTGCAACTAAGCTCTGGAACAGCCTCCCTTTGGAACTCAGACAATCTCATGATCTTTTGCAGTTCAGAAGAAAGCTTAAAACATTGTTTCGCTTTATAAATACTGCATACAATACAATACAGGGAGATTAAGTGATTTGCTCAGAATCACAAGATGTTGAGCGTCCTTGCCAAGACTCGAACCCAGTTCCCCGGCTTCGAGGTCGGCCACCCTAGCTGGTAGGCTACATTGTTTTGTGAGTGTTTTTTGTATGACTTTATGGGTATCCTTTTACTAACAATGCTGTGTAGGGTTGGGTGGTATAGTAAATGGGTCTACATAATATATAACCTATTGAGATGCAAGGTTTCTTAAGTCCTTGTGAGTGGCCAGGGTTATACTGTAATTTTTAGTCACAACGTTGTATTTTGCTTTCATAAACGTGTTTTGCTTAGACTTCTTTTGATGTGGAGGCTTCCCATGTAAGAAAAGTTAGCAAGTACAATTGCACAAACATATGCACTCACTTGTGCTCTACTTGAGCACTCACTTTCATGATACGGCCCATGGATATTTGACCCAAAAGCAGATGCCCCTATTTTAGTGTTTGACTGCCCTAATTCAATTTCCCAAAGCACTTAGCAATTGACAAAATGTTGCAGGGAAGCATTATATGGCAATAGAATGATTTGGAAGTCCTTCACAAGACTTTATTTTTGCGTTAAGTGTTAAAGCTATTTAAAATGTTCACATAAATCTATTTTCACCAAAACCTCACATGAAACTAACAGCATACATTCTATTCCCAGATAAACTCTCTCCTAAATGTCAAAGGATGCTACTATATAGCAATGTCTCATGCAAATAGAGACCTCTTAACAAATGAAGATTGGTTATTACACATTGAAAATGAGAGGCCTAACTCAAAAAGTAAAAACATTGTGCGGGCATACATCCATCTGAAGCACTGAGGAATCAAGACTGGAGACGTCAGGGGTGACATCACATAATATTAGCACTTACAGTGGTAATTTAATACAAGAGACCATATCATATTAGGTGAGCACTGGAAGTGCTGTCATGTGGCTTATACTTTCTAAGTAAAAACTATGGGGCCTATTAGGATGGCGGGTGGACGAACCCTAGTGGTGCTGGGACCGGCCGCAAGTGGTGCAGCGGTCCCGCACCGGAAATTAGGATGCCACCCCTACCGTGGAGGTCGCATCCCCCATCCACAACATTGTGACCGGCGGTGCTCACAGCACCGCCCGCCACAATGCTGTGGATGCAAATGCAGGGGGGCACATACCCCCATGTGCACCCCCAACACCCTGGGGGACCACAACGGGCCCCCAGTCAGGAACCGCATGCCTTTCAGGCACTTTCCCGCCTGAATTGTAATATGGATGGCGGTGTCTTGCAGACACAGCCACCATATACAGACCCTTTTCTGCCCGGTCGACTCGTCGACTGGCGGAAAACCGGCGGACGGTCTTTCTGTGAGATGCGGGCGGTGGGAAATGTCAGGTGGATCGGCACCGCCATGCAGGCGGTGGCGATCCACCCGACATACTAATAGACCCCTATGTGTTTGTGGCACAATATAAACTTTAAATCTCTGTACCCCAAACCTGACAATATGCAACCTCAGAACATGGCAACCGTGACTTCCCAAGGAAATTGTGGTAACAGACCTACAAAATTACCCAGAAGTCCCTGTTTCAAGATGGGGGGACCTAGCTGCCACCAGGCATCTCTACTCCCTAAGCTCATTTTTTCCTGGTTCTGGGTCCTAACAGTCTGGAAGGGGCCTGTGGGCGCATTAAAGAATCTTTCCTAGCATTTTCAAGGCAAGAGGTAGCACTAAGGTGCCCTTTGTTTTGCCATTTCTTCTTGTCCACTTCCAAAGAAGCTAATACCTTTCCTGGGCCCAGAGACAAGCCATTGCCCGCTGACTCAGAGTCATTAACTCTCGCAGCCAAGGATGCTTATTCCATCTCTTGAGGTGTGATGCGTGTCAAAACTGGTTTTAACCCATTTCTGGCTCAGTCAGCCTAAAGTTCATTTTTACAAAGGTACTTTTCTGCTTAAGTTATAAAAAATGATTTCACTATTAAGTCAGATTTTAAAAACTAACTCTTTCCTACGTGCAGGTGGAAAATAAAGATTGTAATTCAACTTATGCATAAAAAGGCTAGCCTGGCCTACATGGTAAAATAGCTTTGTGTTTTATTTCACTGCAAGGGTGAACTAACCCCATTATAATATGAATCCCCCGTTGACTTAAAAAGCAAACTTTAGGGGTGATGTATGAAGATATAAAATTGAAATGTCCTGCATGACAAATACATTATCCCTGCCATGAGTTAGTACAGTGCATTTAAACTGCAGCCTAGCCAGAGCACTGAGGTGCTCCTGGCAGAAATAGGCTGGTGTCACATAAGTGAGTTGTGTAAATATACACGGCAGCCTATATACAACATTTAACTTCCCATGCCATAGGTGCAATTTAGGCACGATTTACAATGGATTTATAGGGAACTAACATAGCCAAATAGAGGCTTTTTTTAAAAGTATAGAACATGCTTTAGAGGGGAAGCACATAACAGGATCCAGAAAAAGGTGAAAAATCTGGGATGACCATGCAAAACTCGTGAGTTTGGTACAATTAGGGCTTTTTCTTTATTGACACTTCATACTGAACACTGACTTTTACTTTTAGTGTCATTTGGCCAAAAACGACATTGTTTTTCATATCTTATAATTTTTTGGAAAATAGTCAAAGGAAAACCACAAACAATAGATATCACAATAATCAACATTCTCGGCCGTGACCTCTATATAGGTAGGAAAAACACTATTCAGATGTCAAAATAATTCAGTTCAACAAAGTTATTGCTGTGAGAATGCACACATGAACAAACATAACAAAATGCATTTGAGTGGGAAAGTTTTCAGTGAAAGGGTTAACAATAAATCTATAATGAAGTGCAAAGTCATCAGTATAATCTAGGGCGAGTCAGTCTCTAAGAAGGTCGTAAGGCAATGAGATACTGAAAATACGTGATGGCCTGTTTAAATTCTCCCGGTTCTAGGTGAAGGGTTTAGTGCAGCTTATTATGGCTTGGTGTTTACTTGGAGGATATTGCCTTTGTTGCCTTCCCTTTGTGTTTCATGGTGCCATTGATTAGCCCCTCTCAGCTAACGCGCATTAAATCCTCGGCAGATTTAATGCGCTATAAATATTTGGGCGTACATATAAACGCTGCTCTCAGCAGCAAAGGCCCGGAAGCAGCACGGTCAAAAGCGATATCGCAGATCAATTGTAAAGCATCCCGGTGGCTCGCGGAAGAATCGTCAAGTGCGAGAATTGCACTACATTGGGAAAACATCCATATGTTAAAAATACATTGCAATTGCATTGCGCGGTAATAGGTCCCCTGGAAGCAGAGGTTGTGTCAGTCTGAGAAGAAGAATGCGTTATTTCAGAGGCCTTCTCCCTGCTTTGAGGTGCAAATTACACCCAGGACGGATGCAATTTTCTTTTTCGAAAGAGTAGAGTGCAAGGAAGGGTTGCTAAAACGCATGACGTTGTTCTACCAGTTATGTGCTTGCTAACTACTGTACTTTGCTGTTGACATCAGGGAACGTGCATACATGGAGTGTTAGGACGTATCCTGTCAGGCCAGCTCAACATTTTTCTTTTGTTCGCAGCTGTTTCAATGTATAATGCATGGCTACCCTAACCAGGACCTTTAGATGCCTCTTTGCATTAAGCCACTAAAAATCGAAATTAAATGACTCATGAAATTTAAAAAAAATGACAATCACATTCATATCTAGTAAGCAACGAAGGCCTGGTTCTTAAATGTATTTGCACAAGTTTAAGCCTGATTTATACAAGCAATGTCCTACTTTACGAGCCCAAAACCACTTTTCAAATTCAGGGCGGTTGGTTTAGGCTGCATATAACGGGTGTGGCCCATGGGTGGGAAGACAACACCAGGGGGCCCATTAGGATGGCGGGCGGACTTCAGTCCGCCGGCCAACCTGGGACCAGCCGCCAGACGTGCGGCAGTCCGGCACTGCTGATTAGGATGCGACCGCCACCCTGGCGGTCGCATTCCACAGATTTGACATTGCCACGGGTGCTGCTGTAAGCAGCACCTGCCGCGATGCCAAATAGACATGTTGTGCATTCCTATGCACAACGTGACAGGCACAGCGTGGTGCCTGCCACATTGTGCATGGGAATGCAGGGGGGTACCCAAGTGCACCCGTCACCCCCCTGGAGGCCCACAATGGGCCCCCAAAGCACATCTCCCCCAGCCATGCCGCCATGGAACGGGCAGTTACCGCACCCATCCTAATATGGATGGCGGTGCCTAGTGGCCAGGTTCGTCTGGCCGGCAATCGTAACGATTGCCGACGTGATACCCCCCACCATAATAATATGGCGGGGTATATCAAGTTGGGATGGCGGGCGGATCACCACCACCGAGCCGTCCATCCTAATGACCCCCCAGATGTTGTGAAAAGACTTACAGTAAGCAAATCTCCTCTGATGGTAGGGGACAGGAATTTATGAAACCGGATGTTAGGGCACTTAATATATGTAAGCCATAGAAAAAAAGTCTTGTGACAGTCACTAATACAAAATATTCAACTCAAGATGCGTACCTTCCCAAACCGAGAATCGCCACCGAAACGCACAATCCTGAAGTCTGCAGTCACTTCACAATATTCCACCACATCCTACCTCTTCCTGCACTTTACAACCCCTTGACAATGTTCCGCCACTATCTACCTCATCCCCGCTCCCCTACCCCCCTCCTCGTTCCCTCTTCCCAGACGAAGGTTTAACCCAATACATTCTGCACTCATCGATGCTATCTCAGGACCTCCCTACCTCAATGACGCACAGCACACTGAGTCTTTTGAACTTTTCTGTTTACCTTTGCCTTTTTATGTGATTTCTGCTTTACATCTGTTGTAAAGCGCTCCAATACCCTCGGGTCTGGCCAGTGCTATATAAAACTCCTAATAAATAAGATGGGTCAAGTCAACCAATCACTTGGTCATCATAGGTGAGGAAGAGGTGTGGTGCCACGGCCATGGCAACTGACTCCGGAATCTGGGGATCACGGTTCAATCCCCGGCGGCAGATTAGCCCAGCACCATGTGACTCTGGGCAATAGCTTGCTTAATCTTCCTGACGGGCCCCAGTGCCTAGAGACCCTTACGGGTGATTGTTCGCGCTTTACAAATGTGGATTATTATTATTATTATAGGTTATGCATTGTACAATTCAGTAGTTCTATTATACAAGGTATCCTTAAAGACATCATACACGTAATTACATTAAAAACAATTAGCAAATTACAGAACATTATGTAAAACATACTACATAAAGTGATTAATGCTTATATTCCGTCACCAGTCGATGACAAAAGGAGTGTAGTGCATCAAGTTTCAGTAGTCTTTCTAATGTGGTTTAAGCACCAAAATTCATAAGAAAGGGTACAGTCAATGTCCTTTATATGGTTAATTCCAAACACATTAGTAATGGGGGTGTTAGAAATTGGGTTATTGGTTGACTGGGATGTCAGCCCTGGTCAAGCAGCAACCACAATTCTAGTCAGGGTAAGGCACAAGCAAACCTCAAATTAACCAGTGCTCACCCCCCTGGTAGCTTGGTACAGAGCAGATAGGCTTAACTTAGAGGCATGGCGTTAGTGGCGGCTCCTCCGCTAAGGCGAAAGAGCATCGCCCCACTGCTTTCAGCAGTGCAAAAAAGGAAAAATAGCAGTGCAAAAAAGGAAAAGTAAAATGATAACACATCCTTGTTATTTTATTTTTTCCTGCTAAGGCAGTTTTACGGGGCTAGGCTACTCATAGAGCAGTAGTGGTGAGCAATTAAGTGCGCATAACTGTTTGGCTTGCCATCTTGGGCCAGCCAAACAGTCATGCGCACTTTGCATGTTCCCCACCAGGCTCTAACAACCAGCCTGGTAGGGAACATGCTCAAGCTCCCTGTCCCTGTGTGAGTGCCAACCCACAGTGCTCACTACAATCACAACTCTGGAAATTAGCTCTAGGGGGCCTTAACATGCAGAACACTGGTCCAGGAGCTGATGGGGAGCCTGTTATGTCTTTGAGGCTCAGATCAGGAGGCTAGCAGACTAGCACTTTGAGATACTCTGGGGTCCTGGGTTTAAGATGGGTTCCAAGTCCAGTTCTTACTCCCCAGACAAAACGGCAGCAGGTCAGCACAGCAAGGCAGCAGCTCCTTCAGAGTAGCAGTCCAGCAGAGTGGCAGTCTCTTCAGCAGCACACCAGTCCTTCTTCCTGGCAGAGTATCCACAGGTCCAGAAGTGTACCTTAGTGGTGTTGTCTGAGGTCCTTCTTGTTTCACTAGTGCCCTGGTTCTAGAAGGTGGGAGAAGCTTCCAGATAGTGTCTTTCAAGTGCCTGAATTCTCTGCCTCCCCTGCCCTGGTTCCAGGCTTGCTGAAATGACAATGCAGGCTCATTAAGCCCTTTGTGGGTCGAGAGGACACTGCCTATTCAGATGTAAGTGAGGCTGGGCCCGCTCCTCCCTCCCATCCTGCCAGCAATGGCCCATCCTGTTAAACCTAAGATACCATTGTGTGTGCGTCTCTAACAGGAATGCACAACACCCAACTGCTAACTGAACCCAGAGACAGGCTGCAGGAACCAAATGGCTAGTTCTTCTGAGGCTTGTGCCGGGAGAAGAGCGGATGACACATGGAAGGCAAACTGCATTTTTGTGTTATTTTGCACATTTAATTGTTTTTAATATGTTTTAATTGTTGTAAGCACTGCAGGATCTATTTTATTGAGGCATTCTATTTTAACTGTTTTGGCCTATTAGACGGGGGCATTCAGAAACAGAGGAGCGAGCAATAGGAGGGGCCGCCATCTTTGTAGGAACGCAGGTCAGCGGGCTAGGCTCCCTGACTGCGCATAAAACAGAAGCTGGTGCGAGCGTGCAGCGGACGCGTGCAGCGGGCGTGCCTAAGGCAAGCCCATCTGCGCCCGTCCGCGCCCGGCCAGCGCCAAGCGCCAAGCGCCAGGGATCCTGGTTGTTCTAGCCCAGGAACAGCGCCTGTTCATAGGTATGATAATGTAACTTTGCGAAAGTTGAGGGAGATTAATAATACAATGAATTGCCTTTGCATATTACCAAATGCCCTACCGATAACTCCTCCCGATACTTGTCCTGGCTGTGGTTCCGGCATACCCAGGATCCTAAACCTACCCATCTCTAACAAGGAGGAGAAGAGGGGAGGGGCAGATGCTAAGGCGACACGATCTTTGAAATGCATTCTGGTGAATGCGAGGTCTCTAGTCAAGCACAGTCTAGAATGTGCAAGACTTATTGATGATCATGAGGTTAAGGTGGCCTTCATTACGGAGACATGGACGGATTCCGCCTCAGGGTCGGATATAGTGAAAGCCACCCCTCCGGAATTTTTATGCCATACACTGGATAGGCTGATAAGGAAAGGTGGAGATCTGGCAGTGATTTATCATCACTCGATTAAGGCAACCTTCCAGCCAATTCCTATAGACACTTGCGAGGCTTTATTTTTCAATCTTACTCTCACCCATCATCAATTCTTTAAGGGGTGTTTATTATATAGGCCGCCAGAAACTAGAAATTCCTTTCTAACCTCCTTGGGTATTCTATTGGAAGAGGGGGCGCTTTCTGAAGCTTTTACAGTCTTGGGAGACTTTAACCTCCATTTAGAATTAATGGAGGAAACGGATACTATGGCCTTGAATGATCTGATGCTGACTGCAGACCTGAGGCAGCAGGTAGTAGGTGCCACGCACAGGGGAGGGCATATCCTGGACGGAATTTTTCACAACTAATATAATCTCCATTTCCAGGGGCTTCTCCCTTTGGCGTGGTCTGACCACTCCGCAGCCCAATTTGAGATATTAATAACTGAGCCATGTAAGAAAAGTTCAGGCCTCAAGGATTGTATAAGAACAAGAGCATGGAATAATTTGGATGGAATCACCTTTAATGAGCTGTTATCCTCCTCTGCAACTCATTTGCCAGTAGAAGTAGAAAGGGCCTGCCAAAGCTATACAGTCTGGCTGCAGCAGGCCTGTGATAGACTAGCTCCAAGCAAAGTCCTGCGTCCTAAGAGAACACACCCCTCCGCCCCCTGGTATTCGCAGGAGCTCAGGAACCATAAGCTTATCTGCAAGCATCTAGAACGAAACTGGAGGAGCAATTATAAGGAAACTGAGAAAAAAGCTTATAAAGCCAGCTTGCAGACCTACAAACAGGTAATCGCGGCAGCTAAACAAAAATACTTTGCCGCACAGATTACAGAAACAAATAATTCAGTCAAAGAACTGTTTAAGACGGTTGTTACGCTGGCCTCGCCTAAGCCAGTGCTAGTCCAACCTAGCCAAGTGCTATGTGAAGAATTGGCAATATTCTTCTTGTCTAAGGTGGAAGCTATTTTTATGGTTTTTAGCAAAGTAAGCACTAGCAACATGGACATGATTAGCGAGATTCCTATGTCAAATGGGGCTCATTGCCCGACCTTTGACAAATTTCTGTCAGTATCTTCCCGTGACACACAAAAGGTGCTTATGGAGGCTAATTCAGGATCTCCATATGACCCCTGCCCCGCTAAGGTGGCTAAACAGGCCTCGAGTCCAATAACGGATCGTTTAACAGTAATATTTAATCTAATGTTTGAATCAGGGCTTTTCCCCAGGCAATGGAAACGGGCATCCATCTTGCCCCTATTAAAAAAAAAAACCTGGGCATAATACTTGATGACAGACTGACATTAGAGCTTCAAGTGAATGCGGTAATATCAAAAACTATGTATGTCATCAGAATGTTGAGGAAAGTGCTACCCTTGCTGCCCTGGGAAAGCAGGCAAACGGTGGTCAGGGCTCTGGTGATGGCCAGACTGGACTATTGTAATGGACTCTACCTAAACGCACAACAAAGAGTGTTGAATAAACTGCAGATACTGCAGAATGCGGCAGTAAGACTGCTCACAGGCTCTTCTAGATTTTCCTCAGTCTCTATTGAGAGAAAAGCTTTACATTGGCTTCCAGTCAAAAGCCGAGTACGTTTCAAGGCGCTGTCCTTGGCTTTTAAGGCTCTGCACGGCATGGGCCCAGAATTTCTAAAGCTCAGACTACAATGGTATGTCCCGGAAAGAACCCTGCGGTCTAAAGAAGCTAAGCTGGCCCGGGTGCCACGTATAAAGAAAGCCCGATGGGGGGGGGGGCAAAAGCTTTGTTTACGGTGCAGCAAAGGCATGGAACGAGTTGCCTCTTTATCTCAGGACCATGACGGATCTTTGGTCATTTCGGAAGGAACTAAAGACATGGCTCTTCTCTCAATGAGTAAGCACCCTCTCCACTCCTCACCGGCTCAGTACTCTCAGGGGAATTAGACAGCGCCAGGACACCTCCGGGTATTTGTCGCGCTCTATAAATGTCATTAACATAACATAACATGGCTAAGGTAAGAAATGCCAACTTTCTAAAAGTGACATTTTCAGATTTGTAATTTAAAATCCAACTTCACCACCAGTTAGGATATTAAATTAGGATTCCAGAGACACCAAACACGAACCAGGTATCGTTTTCCATTGGGAAATTGCACTTAATAAAATGCAATAAGGCAACTCCAATATTATCATATGGAAGAGATAGGCCTTGCAAAAGTGAAAAACTAATGTAAGAGTTTTTCACTACCACGACATGTAAAACTTAAAAGTACATGTCCTACGTTTTTAAATACATTGCACCATGTCCTCTGGGCTGTCCAGGGCCTACCCTAGGGATGTCTTATATGTATTAAAAATGAAGGATGGGGTTTGCCAAAAGGTTGTCTTTTTTAGGTCGAAATGGCAGCCTAAGCTTGCACACATAGGCTCTGCAAAGGAAGGCCTGAGACCTGTTTTACGGGCTATTGAAGTGGGTGGAACAATCAGTGCTTCCGACCCTCTAGCAGGATTTTATTTACAGGCCCTCACCACATGTAATACTGCTTTACTAGGGACTTATAAGTAAATTAAATATGCCAGTTGGGGATAAGCCATTTCTACCATGTTAAGAGGAGTGAGCATAGGCAATTTAGCACTGGTTAGCACTGGCAAAGCGTGCAGACTACTAATTTTACCAAAATTAGTACAGTAAAAAGTAGGAAGAGGAAGGCATAAGGTTAAGGCATGACCCTGCAGAAAGGGCCAGGTCCAACAGGGGGTATGTAGGGGAGCCTAGCCATGCGAGAGAAGAGATTGTAAAGGATTGATCAACATACAGAATGTTGTTGGTGACTGTGGCAACTACGAAGAAGCAGACAACACAGGAGTTATTTGGATGGATGGGGGTGACTCTCGGGAACCACAGACTCTCACTCTGGTTCTTTGTGGGAACCGTGACACTGCGATTGCATGATTGCTCAAGGCCAGGGCTACAAGTTAATAACCACAGAAGGCTCAGACAGAGCTGCACACAATAAATGCAGTAAAACCAGGCAGTGGTCGAAACTACCATTTGCTGATGGCCCAGTTCAGCCTGCACCTTCTATATACAGTTGGGCAAGATGGGAGCTGCACCTGACGATTAGCCAAATCCTTAACCTCATTCCATTGGGACCCATATGTGACCTCTGAAGGAGATGCTGGGCAGATGCGCCACTGAACCTGACCCATGCCTGGCTCCAATGAACCCAGACAAGGACTTGCCAATTTTCAGTGGCTCTTTGGAGTGTGCGGGACAGCCACTCTAGGTGCATGAGAGCAGTGGATAATACTTATGAGAACTCATCTATCCAAGAATGAGATAAGATAAAGACTGAGCAGATTTTTAAATAATGGGAAAATAAAACAGCACTGGAGCCCAAATAATGCTTCTACTGTTTTCCCTCGGAGATGGGAAACCAGAACCTGAGGAGATCTCTGCAAAGGAACAGAGAGGAGCATGGTGTGCATAGCACCTACGTTTAGCTTCCAGAGTCAATGATGTCTATGTTCATTGAAGTGTTTAGTCTGCAGTTCAACTATATGATTAACACATTTCTTTATTTGCAAAGATGAACACTAGACAAAGATAAGCAAAGGGCTGGACATAGTGTGTTTTGGTTGATTGCTGAACTTTGAGCTCGGACACCCTCAAACTACCTCCCTGATATGCTTTAGACTACTTATCCTTGCAACCCAGATTGTTAAGTGCTGAAGCACTTGCCCCAGTTTGAAGAGCCATTGTAGGACAAACTCTGGTACACCAGTGGCAAACTACCTCAACCCTAATTGTTGAGGTCCAGTAGTTCTTGACTGCTCTGTGCCCCACAAACAGGGCCTGGCGGTATCCTTCTGCTGCACTGGTGGGCAGGATGACTGAGTGGCATACTCTAATTCAGGGTCTATTGTAAATTGGGGTTTTGGTTGATTTGGGTGTGAACCCTTCTCAAGCAACAACAACAATCCTTGTCAGGGTGAACCACAACAAGTCACTAAATTAACCTGTGCTTAACCCTCTGGTAGCTTGGTACAAAAGCAGTCAGGTTCAATAAGAGGCAATGTGAAAAGTATTTTTTGTGGAACTCAAACAGTAATAAGTTAAAAACATGTAAAACCTCATATCAATTTTGAAAAATAGAGAACATTTTAATAAATTATTTGATACCAATATGACAATATCCAATCAGTACAACCAGAGAAATGAATGTTGAAAGTTTTTTGTAAAGACTAGAGCCCAAAAGATCAAAGCACCAACCGCAGATATCTACTCATATGAAACTGGGGCAAAGTCGAAGGTTATGGACGACAGCGATGGAGCACGGTTTGGATACACCAGGTGGATTAGGTTCGGTCTTGGCTTACTTTCAGAATTTGAAGAAATTCTGAGGAAAAATGTATGTGGAGGTAATGTTTGATGGGGCAAGGCAGCTGGCAGTTTCTGAGGAAAATGCATCATTGTCGGGGAGCCCTTGGACGAAGTCATGTTGAACATTTCCATGTTTGGACTTTGTCACTTTTTTGGAAGGGGAAAATCTCCAGTGGGACAAAGATGAAGGCTTTAGCCGACAATGGCTCCATGAGGCTAGATACACCTTCTGCATGGAGCTCCTGAACAGGATTTTCTGCTGCGTAGAAAAATATAGCTGGAGCTACCGCAAAGCCAGACTGACCGGAGATGCACCTTGGGCTGATGGGTGAGCAGATCGGTCCTGATCTCTTGTCGGCTCTCAGACAATTTTGTGGATAACAATGTTATAAGCCCCAAGTTTTGGGAATTGGCTGTATGGGCACCTTTTTCACCACTTCCTAGGGTCAACGCAGACCCACTATGTACAGTTTTTGGAGCTTTTAGTGGCCCTGTGGTTCAGAACTGGAGGCCACCCAAATAGCCCAGGGAGTCACTCTGGTAGTCCTGGGTTCAAGCAGGAAAGCAGTCCTAAAGTAGCAAGGCAGTCTACTGAGAGATAAGGATAGGCTTCAAGCAACAGGGCAGTCTTATGGGAGCCCCAGGGGAGTCCTCTGAAGTACAACAGCAGGGCATTCCTAGAAGTGCAAAGCAGGCCTTCTGAGTGTCCTCCACAGGTACAGAAGTGAGCTCAAGGGTGGTTCCTTTTTTAGACCTGGTGCCAGCTTTGAAGTGGAAGAAATGTCTAGAGTCTCCCCCCCCCCTCAGAGATGGTTCTGGAATTTCGTTCCTCCCTGCCAAAGCTCCATGAGGTCTAGGGTGAGAAAAGACTGGTGTGAAGTTCTTTGTGAGTCCATGGCCTACCTTAGGGATGAGGTAGGTAAAAAGAAAGGTTGAGGCCTGACAAAGGGGTCGTTTTGCCACGTTAAATTGGCAGTTTAAAACTGCACACAGGCTGCATTAACAGTCCTGAGACATGTTTTGAAGGGCACATAAGTCGGTGGCACAATAAGTGCTGCAGGCCCACGAGCACTCTTCACTGTAAGCTGCGAATGCGGGTGCACCTATCTCACCTTGAGCACGCAGTGCGGTGTGTGAAGCGCACACATGTGAGTTCAGCAGCAAATTTCTCCGCCACCTACTGCATTTTTTGTTAAAAGGGTGGGGTGCGGTGCAGATTGTATGCCTTTTTGAAAGTATTCATGTTAATAGCAGCGCCCATCATGCACTACAATTAACATGGTTACTTTAACAAAGGCATACAATCTGCCCCGCAGCCCTGCCCTTTTAACAAATTAAAGGCAGCAAGTTCAAACGCATGACGTGTGCTTTCAGGTAATTCTGAAAGCACAAGTTATGCCTGCATTTCTTTTAGTAGTAGAACCCGCCAGATTGTGTACTGCACTCTTTTAACAAATGACTTTAACAAGTCTACAAGCACAACGTGTGCTTTCAGAATCACTGCGTGCTGCAGCTCCAAGAAACACGTCTCACCAATGCCCCTTGCTGGTCCTGCAATGAGCTCTGGCTTGGGGCCCATTGCCAGAGCTACTCCCGCTCCTGTCTTGACTCCTACAAGTGGGCCCTTGTCTGAGGCTAACCAGCCCCACCAGCTTCTCTGCAGTCATACAGTGATGTGCCTATCACAGCGAATCATTTCAACTTCTGTCGGAGGTGAGTGACTGTCTCCCAGATACTGGATCCCTGTGTGGATCTGGCCTGCTCTATTCAGGGACGGCTCTAAGGGTGACTTCTGGGGGCGCCGTGTTTGTAAGTATGTTATAGTTTTTTAAAGCACCTGCTGCCACGTTCCCTGCGTCTAGCAATTTTCATACAACAATTATCATGTCTAGATAACTCTGGTGATTAATATACTTGCTGGAGTGAGATCAGAGTTTTGTTTAGTGGAGGTTTTGTAGCACAGAGGGTTAATATGCCTGATGCAGAGTACGGGTACTATGCAGATCACAAAGTGCATATAATGTAAAGAGGTCAGTGCTTTTGTCAGAAAGATCCTTATGTTCCTTGCAGTGTATAAGTTAAAATCCTATTATAGAACAGTGAGTTAGTAACTGACATCAAAGAGCTGCAATGCAAATTGCAAATTATATTATTATTATAGTGTTAAGCTTTTACCCCCAGCCTTGCATTATTCTAACCTTGCAAAATAGGTGGTTATGGAGACGTAAGGGGCACTGTTAAAGGGTGGTAGTGACAGAATCCATGGTGCAGGTGGTCGTTGAGGGGGCACCAACAATCATTTTCGCACTGGGTGCCACCAGCTCTATAGTCAACCCTGGCTCTATTTGCCATTGCCCGAGCCTCTGGCTCCTGGTGGGATATCTCATGGCTCTGGATTGGAGAGTTATTGAAAAGGCAAACTGTTCTACTCCCATGCTTTAACCCCTTCGCTGCGGCGCGAATTCTGCCGCAGCGCTGGGGGGGTTTGGGGTGTTTGCGGCGCCGCCATGCTCATGACAGAACCACGCCGTCATGAGTCATGGGCGAGCTGTGCTCATGACGGCGTGGTTCCGTCACGAGTCCGCCCACTGCGCTAATCGCCCGCACAGGCGGGGAATTAGCACCGCGTGGGAGGAGCGGCCGCCAACAGCCGCACCATGACGGAACCACGCCGTCATGAGCACACGCCGCCCGTGGCTCATGACGGCGTGGTTCCGTCATGAGCGCACAAGGGGTTAATTAAGCCTTTGTTCTGTGCTTGAAAACAACTCCTACTTGATGTTGCTTGAAAAATATCACCAAATGATTATTGTTTCTTCATGCTGGATCTGCATTGTTATACCAGCTCACATTAGCCTGTATCCTAGGCTCCGTACTTGCAACATTCACTCCAGGGTTTTTAAGGCACATAAACAGTGATGATGCTAAACTGCAATCAGAAAACTTTGTCAAAGATTGCACTTAATTTATTGAGGTTTAACAGATCAAAAGAGCTCTAACAGAAAAAAACTATGTCTCCCTGTAAAGAAATGTGACTTCAAAGGGTGGATCCATTTGGGATTCATTGTTTCCAGCCTCACAGTAAGATGTGCCATGTATCTCTATATCATAATCTAAAAGTAAAACTGGACTATAGTTCAGAGAGTCCAAAATGTGTTTTGTCTATTTCGGAATTACAGAAATTATTGCCAGTCTCTTGGACTGAGATTTATTCCCTCCATGTAAAATGCCAGAGTATGCTTTGGCCAAAATTGAAAGATAATCTAAATGTTGAGTAAAACCCAGCTGGAAAGCCATCAGCACTAGGAGTTATGTTGTTACCCACCAGCCTAACTTCATGCATACTGTAAGGTATAGATTAGAGCTTATGATTTTTTGCCCCAGCCAGTCAATATTCTAATGTTGCAAAAAGGGTTCATTTGGGTACAAACCAATTCTTATCAAAGAGAAACCCTAACCATGGTGTTACATTTTAAATTCCAAGTTTGTGCTTCTCCAGACAAAACACTTTTAATCTATATGGCCTACAAGTATTAATGACACGTCACTCCTACACCTTACAGTCCTCTGTCATATGTAACATTTCGTATACACTGATTTCATAACAATGATTGATTGTCTGTGTTTAATGTGTGTGCAATGTAAAGTACACCCTACACTGGTATGAGTGGCGCTATAAAACTAATTAAATGCATCTCAGAGAGTGTGATAATGGAGACTTGAGGGACACTGTTGAAGGATAATAGTGAGGGAATCATTGGCAGAGGTGGTCATTGGGGGGAGCCAACAAACATTGTTGCACAGACCGCCTCCAGCGCTAACGCTGTCCCTGTGGGGAAATATTGTGTGCCTCTGAGAGAGTATTCATGTTAATTGCAGTACATGACTGGTGCTGTGATTAACATGAATACTCACACAATCTGCACTTGATATATCCCACACGTACGGTCAGGTTCCTGATGCACATAGCCTTGGCTGCAGACCTTACACTGCCGTTCACAGAGGAGAAAAAATAGGGGGAATGTTACCCACAAGTAGCTTTTAAATTACAGGCCCTGGGTATATATATCACCACTCTACTAGGGACATATAAGTATATTAAATGTGTTAGTTGGGTGTAAATTAATTTTACAATGCTTAGAGGAGAAAGCACAAGCACTTTTGCCCTGTTTACCAGTGGTAAAGTGCACAGAGTCATACACCAACAAAACACATGTCAACAAACAGGAAGGGAGTAGTAAAAGCATTTGGTGGAAGACCAGCCTAAGCTGACAGGTCTAACAGGGCCATAGTCTCATTCTGATCTCATCCCCACTAGTTAAGTAGTCTCTAAGCCATGACAATGGATTCAGATAATGAAAGTATTGAAACCGACTAATTAGCTTAACTATTGCACTTTTTAAAATTAGAACAGCAATCTGCCTATTCATCGCTGAACACGGTCAGAAAGCAGCTTTACATTCTCTCACTTCTACACAATGAATGTGTTTTTTCCTATCTATATCATATCTGAAAACCCACCTTTCCATCTGAGAAGGGGAGAAGGCAATTCTAAATAGGTAGATGTTTTAAGTGTTACTAAATGTTTGATATAAAGGCTGAACTCTTGGAGCCTGATTGACAAACTACATTTTGTATTAAGTGAAATAGTACAACAACATGTAATTCACAAGCCTTAGGCCGGAGATCTCTGCCTCTCCTATCTTTTTGGTAAGTAGATCTGCACCATGATACGATGCTTAAGATGCTTATAGCACAACAGCTACCCACTCAGTGTTTCCTGGTGCTTTTAGGAATAGGCAAGATTCCCCCAGGCCAAGCTAGTTAGGAACAGCGAAGTCTACAGTTGTCTGCGGAAGGTGGTCAATGAAGTGCAGAATCTTAGCTGTTCTGGTAAAGCATTCCAGAGATTAAGGCCGAGGTATGCAAAGGAGGGACTTCCCATACAAGTACATTGATCCTAGGAACAGTGCACAGGGAGAAGTTGCTGGAGCACAGATAGAGAGCAGGCTGATGTGGTTTTATCAGTCCAGTGATATGGTTGGGGGCAACCTCTGTCCTTGCTTTGAAGACAAAGCACAGAGCCTTACATTGGATATGTGTTTCGCCACTCTTGGCCCTTGAAGCTTACGGAGGAGAGATGTAACCAATGCATATTTTGGGGGCCATGTTCTGCACCACCTGCATACGTCTCATGGAGGTTTTATCAGCCCCCAGGTAAAGGATGTTGTCATAATCCTGTCTGGAGAAATTAAGTGCCTGGATGACAGTTCTATCATAGAACTGTCATCCAGGCACTTAATTTCTCCAGAAATTTAGCAGCACAAATATGGAAATTTAGCGGCAATTTTGCGGCATTTTAGTTTGCAGTTTTTCCTACAACAAACATAGATATCTTAGTTTTTTTTGAAGTATTTAACAAGCTGAAGCTATGTATATTAGGTTTATTTACAATGTAGACACTTTGTTTGGCTTCAAGGCTACATCTATGTGTTTAAAAAAAAATTATGCCCCCGAGGCCCTGCCGTGTGCCCCGTTTCCGGGGGGGGACAAAAAGAAGGCCACCTGGGCCCGCCGCACACCGGGGCATGAGGCGGGCCCAACATTTGTTTAAAAAAAAAATGATGCTCCCCAGGGCCTGCCGCATGCCCCGTGTGCGGTCGGGCCCAAAAAGAATGCCCCCCCGGGCCCTCCGCACACCGGGCACACGGCGGACCCACAACCATTTTAAGAAAAAAACAATGCCAGGAGGGGCCTGCCGCGTGCCCAGTGTGCGGCGGGCCACAAAACATTATGCCTCTGGGCCCACCGCACACTGGGCATGTGGCGGGCCCACAACCCAAAAAAGAAAAGAAAAAATGCCAGAAGGGGCCCGCCACGTGCCCAGTGTGCGGCAGGCCCCAAAAACATTATGCCTCTGAGGCATGCGGCGGGCCCCTCCTGGCATTTATTTTTTTAAATGGTTGTGGGCCCGCCGCGTGCCCAGTTTGCGGCGGGCCTCAGAGGCATAATGTTTTTGGTGCCCACAACCATTAAAACAAAAAAAAAATGCCAGGAGGGGCCCGCCTCCTTCTATTGTGACAGGTGTAAATCTAGGCGATGCTGCCTACATTCTCATACATAGGGGCCCGCCTCCTTCTATTGTGACAGGTGTAAATCTAGGCGATGCTGCCTACATTCTCATACATACAAATCTAGGTAATATTGCAGACTGTCACACTTACTTTGCTATAATTGTCTGTATGCCTCATACAGATGATTCAAGGAGTGAATTAAGAACATAAAAGTCTTAATGTTCTTAGTTAGAATACCTTGATTGCAATCATCTTTTTGAAATTGACTTTCCAATGTACAGCATACTGGTAAAGTCTTGTATTCAACAGAGATAAGAAGTGGGCTTCATATTGGCTTTGCAGAGCCCACCTAGCACAACTCAAAAGGTTCCATCTTCGTTTAATAAAAATGTAATTCCATTCTTTACATAACCAACACAAACTCCCCCTGCATGCGTTCTGAATGGAGTCTCATTCTGTTGTCTGCACGTGGTTGCTATGTGACCTGCTGTGGGCTCATGGACCACCAGGGAGATACTCCAGTGAACTACTGTAGGAGGGCACTTTTGTAAAAATCGCGCATCTTTTTACAAAAGTGCCGATTTCGCGGGCACTTTAGTAAAAATCGCGGCATTTTTGTAAAAGTGCCGATTTCGCGGATTGCCAGCGAAATCGCGAAATCGCGATATCCCCGGAGGGTCTGTCTATGGCTAGATATGGGTAGAATCAAAATATATTTCCGAATCCATTTTAGGGTCGCGGAACAAGTTGCAGATACCTTTTTCACCTGAGGCTTCATATATGTCCACTAAAAATCCAATATTCTTGACTTTGATGGCAGAGACTGGAACATCACCCCAAACATCCAGCCAGTGTTGTGGTCCCCAAAGGAATGTTTGCTTTCCAAGGACCAGCACCTCAGTTTTATTTCTGTTCAGATTAAACAAGTTGTTGTTAATTCATGAAGCTACTTGAGCCAAGTAGGACTTCAAAGACAGAGTTGTGGTCCTGAGTGGATGATAGTGAGAAGATTATTTGAGTATTAGCAGCATAGGAGAATAAAGTGAGACCACACTTTTCCACCAGGTTGGCCAGAGGGCGAACATAGATGTTAAAAAGTGCTGGGCTTAGAGCTGATCCTTGATCCCGTACATCAATGAATGACACATGAAGGAGGTGCTCCCCGAGGGGACCTGGAATTTTGTGCCCTTCAAAAAGAGGAAAGCCAGATGAGTACCATTCTGTGGAGCTCCAACTGTGCCAGTCTCCATGTGATCATGTCATGGGACACAGTATCAAAGGCAGCGATGAGATCAAGTACAATCAGCACTGTCGTCTCACTCTCATCTAGGAGCCGCCTGATATGCTCTGTGATCCCAAGGAGCACAGACTTGGTGCTGTGTCCTGCTCTAAACCCTGACTGGGAGGCATGTAAAAAACATTGGGACTCCACAAAAGGGGAAAGTTGTTTTCAAACATGCTTTTCAAGGATTTTGGACATGATGGGGAGCAGAGAAATGGGCCTTTAATTGGAAAGATCCAAATTGGTGCCCGAGCTTTCTGCAAATATAGGTATCTAATTTAGTAATGAGTATGGGAGGCACCAGGTTAATGGTAGGAATGTACTCTCAGCTTGCTGTATTTCCCTCTCTTTTTGGCCCCATACTCTTTTTGCAGAGAGAGTATGGTCCTCTACTTTTCATCGCAGGGTACAGTCCAGTTGTTGGGTGGTTGTCATTTACCACCTGCCCAACTGGCTATAATACACAGCTTCAGGTGCAGACACACATTGGACTTTACAAAAGTTGATCCAAAGGCAATCTCGTCTGTGGCCATCCATGCTCAAATGGGCCTAGGGGCCAGGAACCCTGCTCAAACCAATGGCCAGCATCCGTAGTATGGTAGAGGACAGCTCTGGCTTGGCATCCAACTAAGGAAGCTTGCTGTAGCTACAGTTTTAAGACATTTGACACCTCTAAGATCTGTACTCACTGTCGATTTCCATTCATACCTAATATTAAGGTTGACAATCAGCCAGCCATTTTCTCAAATAATAGTCTATTGAGCACCTTCCGCAGTGCTATTTTAATTGTTTCTCTCAACTCAAACATAAATTGGAAATCTTTGATATGCTTTTACATCTCAACTTGGATGCTCTCTTTCTAACTGAGACATGGCTTAATCTACACTCAACACCAGACATAGCATTGGCCCTCCTAGCTAGTGTTTCAATTGCTAGCTATGACTGCTTAAATAGACAGGGTGGAGATATGACATTATTTAGAAGACTCACCATACTTGCTTTATGAGTTCCCTTGAAGTCCCAGGATATGGAGGTATTGTTTTCTCTCTGGCAGACAACATATCTCATTATGCTA
The DNA here is from genome assembly GCF_964204655.1 of Triturus cristatus. Lineage (NCBI taxonomy): Eukaryota > Metazoa > Chordata > Amphibia > Caudata > Salamandridae > Triturus > Triturus cristatus. The sequence continues at coordinate 534,966,517 of NC_140589.1, forward strand.
TGAAATATGCCAACTTCACAATAGTGGGAAATTTTAACCTTCATTTTCATGACCCAAAGATACTTCTGCTGGTAATATTCTTCAGAGTTGGAGGCCCCTTAGTTTATTCAATCGGTGCAAGCCGTTACTTACAAGGCAGGTAACATACTGGACTCTGTCTTCTCTAATCAATCTTTCTTTCCTCAGAAGCTCATTTCCGTCTAGTTGGATAGATAATAATTTCATACCTTTTAAAATCTCCGTTAAGCACAGGCTTCATCCCTGTCGGCTACTGATGCTGCCAAGGAGACCTTTGTCTAAATTTGACTTCATTGATTTGTGCAAGATACTTCTGCTTCTCTTTACAGAACCAGAGGGCTTAGCAGTGTTATTTGACAAGAAAGTTAACTCTTCAATACATTTGCCTTTGATAAGACCCTTCTGCTATTTTGTGCCCTCAGATCTAAAATACATCCTTTATCTCCATGGTTTAATCAACATCTACTTGACCTTAAAACAAGAGGCTCAAAAAAATCATAGATATCAAAGAGTTTCCTAAATCCATCAAGTCGGCAAGACTTGCTCAGGTTGCTCAGAGATATTTGACAAATCTTGTCTATTAAGGATTTTTTTCTCATTGTGAAATCCCTGATGGATCCAGCTCAACAATCTCCCAGTTCCACTCTTTCGAAGGCAAAATGCATTGAGCTAGCAGTTTTCTTGAAAAAAAAAGAACTGACATCTGTCTTTTAAAAGCAATCTGAGTGCCGATTCTACTGGCACTGCATGAGCAAATGTTTTCACAGAGGAGCCTACTATGACAAATTATGGTCTGTTGGGCAGAGTCAAATTAGATTCTCTAGCTATGTCCATTAACTCTGACTCTGCACTTGACCGGGCTCCTCTGTGGATATTAAAGCAGGCAAGCTCTGTCTTATCTCCCATTTTACTGGAGCTTTTCACCTATCTATAGTCATTGCTATGATCCCTCAGGCCTGCATGAATGCTATGGTTCTTCCATTACTGAAGAAAGCTGCACTTGTGCCATCTAAACTTGATAACTATATTCTGATTTTGTTAGTTCCATTCATAGTAAAATATCTTGAAATAAACATAAATATCCAATTATCAGACTATTTGAAACAATACTGCCATGTGCAGGCTTTTCAATTAGTTTTTACTGAGGCCATAATACTGAGCCTGCCCCCCTTGAGGTTAGGGAAGAGCTTAAAATCAATTTTGATCAGGGTGGGACTGCTGCTTTTATTCTTTTGAACCTGAGCGCAACATTTGAAATTGTGTCCCATCGATTGCTACTCAGGAGATTAGAAGAGTCGGATATTGAGAGTAGCTTTGAGTTGGTTTTCTTCCTACCTGGTGATCATTTGTTCCAGGTGTCGTCTAAATCTTTTGCCACACCTGTGTGGATGATTGATCATGGCATTCCACAGGGCTTGTCACTGAGCCCAAGGCTCTTTAACATGTATGTTTGTTCTTTAGCAGATATAGTGGAAGCTTTTGGTTTTTCTATAGTTTCTTATGCCAATGACACTCAGAACATCACGAGGCTGTCCCCAGACGGTGACAAAGGCCCGCTCAACTTAGGAACTGTTTACAATCGGTGGCATAATTTGTCTGAAATTAATTGGCACCAAAATTAGGTCAGGTTCTGATTTCGACATCTCCGGTTGCAAATGTGAGCATGTGGATTGATAATCAGCTCAACTCTGATCATCAGATCAAAATGCTGCCAGCATGTTGCTTTGGCCTTGTGATATGTTTAAGGAAATTTCTTTGGTCACTCCCTAATAATACACATAAGACTGTAATTCAGGCTGTGATTAAATCTTTCGTGGATCATGGAAACTTACTGTAGCTGGGAGTCAGTAAAGCGCTCATCAGCGGAATTCTGATTATTCAGAATTGCACAGCCCAACTTTTGGGAAGCCTGCCCAAGCATTCCCACATATCAACCTAACATAGGGATTTCCACAGGCTCTCAGTGGTTATGTGCATTCAGTTAAAAGCTCTCTGCTTTGCTTCCAGAGCCCTAGCTCATTCAGGCTCGGTTTTGCTCTGCCGTTTGCTGTCACTTTTTTCACCTCAAAAGTTCCTCGCTCTTTCCATTGCAGCCTGGATCAGGTTTCACAATTTAACCGAGCCAGCCTAGAAGGAGCCAACAGGTGAATAGTTACCAGTAGCAACTTCACTCTTGTGAATTTTGTTGGACAGCATTTACATCTAGTTGTAAATCTCCATTCAGAAATGGTGCAAAGGAAAAAAGTAGAGCGTTATTACAAAGTGTAAATATACATGTGAATAAATATACATGTTTTTTCACCTTTGTGAATCAAGCCCAGCATGTGAGAACTACCTCATTCCTTCACATCTTTGACAGCCTACCACTTTGAGAGATTTTTCTCTATAGTTCCGATGGTTTTGCAGAGACAGGGACAAATCTTGGTTCTCAGATCTCCTGTAGGTTAGAAGTATGTAAACAACCATAAGAGATGGCCTTCATAGTAGGAGGCTTTATGCATGCTACTTTGTTACATGGAAAGCATGTGGAGGGATAACATTGATGGGGTAAGATGATCATCTATAGTTTGGTTTAGGCATAGCCTGGCTGCCTGGGTTTTGAAACTTTCCATATTTATGCTTTTTCTGGCCCAACAGTGATGAAGTTGCAGTGGTCCAGCCTGGATGTGTGACTCCTTGACCACTGGGTCAAGGCCAGCACTCTCCCCAGCAGCTCCGCCTGTTTGTCAGTCTCCAGCCTCCAGCTTGGTGCCTGCCATCAGGGTTCGAGCCAGTAGCCCTTCTCTGTGCCGCTGCTCCACCCCTGCAGTTTGCCAGTTTTTTGTCCGCTAGAGCCCCCCGCCCCTCATCGTTGCCTTGTGTGCCTGCATTCTGTGCCAGTTCTTTGTCTTTGTTTTTCTCCTGTTTTTACTTAGTGCAAGTTTGTTTCTGGTTTTTCTGACCTCCCTGTGGGCCTGCTCTGTTTTTCCCGCCGCTGCTGCCCCTGCGGCCCCGCCCCCTGATCCGGCCCGCTCCCACCCCCTACCTCTGATCCCGCCCCCTCCCCTTCATATGGCGACCACTGCGTGGTCGCGCAGATGGCGCGCCCAAGGCAAGCCCGTCTGCGCCTGGACCGCGCCCAGTGCCAGACCTGCTGGCCACCGCGAGCACCACAACTCCTGATGCCGCTACGACGCTAACACCCTCCACGTACTCAATGCCGGCCGATCCTCCACCTGCTTCCAGGCCACCTTGAAGCTCACCCACGGACCCTTCACCTGCCGTAACTGCAGCTACACCAGCCAGCGCACACCTGCACATTCTGCCCATCCCACTAAAGCAAACGCATACTTCTCAACACCCGCTCAGTCCACAAGCACGGCGTCGAACTCTGGGAACTACTTGATTCATCCTCCCCAGACGTCGCCTTCCTGATGGAGACATGGATGAACGCCTCCTCGGCGCCGGACATAGCTTTAGCCATCCCGGGCGGCTACAAGATCACCCGCAGGCACCGAAACAACAAACCAGGAGGAGGAATCGCCATCGTCCACAGGAACACCATCAGAATTTTGACCAACACCAAAGATTCCCTCAGCATGGCTGAACACCTACACTTCCAAATCCACGTCAATCACAACACCACCCTCAGAGGAACCCTCATCTACAGACCCCCGGGACCCCGACCTCAGTGCAGCGACTCCATCACCAACCTCATCAGCACACGCGCCCTCGCCTCCACAGACTACATCCTCCTCGGAGACCTGAACTTCCACCTTGAGAACGCAAACTACAGCAACTTCACAACCTTGATCGACAACCTCACCAACCTCAGACTCAAACAGCTCGTCACGACACCCACCCACTCCGCCGGACACACCCTCGACCCTATCTTATCCGCCAGCAATCACATCACCTTCAGCCACACCACTGAACTCCATTGGACCGACCACCACTGCATCCACTTCTCCTTCAAGAAACACACTGTGCACAACCAACCACAATGAATCCCATACCGCAGCTGGAACAAGGTCACTGAAGACCAGCTTATCACCACCCTAGCCTGAGGCCCTGCTCCCGAGCCCTCTGACACCAACACAGCGGCCCACAACTTCAGACAATGAATCGACGACTGCGCCAACACCCTCGCCCTGATCAGGAATCCTTCAAACAGGCGCACTGACATGAGAACCATCTGGTTCAACGCTGAGCTCCAGACTTCCAAGCAAACCTGCCGAAGACTCGAGAAGCAGTGGTGCCACGACCAGACACCAGACAACCACGCAGCCCTCAAGAACACCAAACACAAGCACCACCAACTCATCTGATCCACCAAAAGGACCTCCTTCAAGGAACGCATCGACAACAACGCACACAACAGCAAAGAGCTCTTGAACATCGTGAAAGAACTCGCCACCCCCAGCTCCAGCTCCAATGACATCCCACCATTCCAAGAACTCTGCGACTCCCTGGCCACCTTCTTCCACCGCAAGATCACAGACATCCACGACAGCTTCGACACCCAGACACCGACGACAGATGCTGGCACCCCCCCTGACTCAACGCCCACCAAACACACCGGCCTCCTGCTCTCCTGGAACAACGTCAACGACGAAGACACCATCAAAATCATGAACACCATCCACTCCGGCTCATCTTCTGACCACTGCCTCCACTACATCTTCAACAAAGCAAACTCCATCATCGCACCCCACCTCCGGAAGATCATCAACAGCTCCTTCGAGACCGCTACCTACCCGGAGATCTGTAAACATGCCGAGATCAACGCCCCACTCAAGAAACCCAAGGCGGACCCAAAGGACCTCAAGAACTTTCAACCCATCTCCCTGCTCCCGTTCCCGGCGAAAGTCATTGAGAAGACTGCCAACAGACAACTGACCCACTTCCTTGTAGAGAACAACATCCTGGACTCCTCCCAATCTGGCTTCCGAAGCAATCACAGCACCTAAACCGACCTCATCGCTGCCACTGACGACATAAGGGCCATGCTGGACAATGGAGAAACCGTGGCCCTCATCCTCCTGGACCTCTCGGCTGCCTTCGACACCGTCTGCCACCACACCCTGCGCACACGTCTCCACGATGCAGGGATACGTGACAAAACCCTGATCTGGATCACCTCCTTCCTCACCGGCAGAACCCAGAGAGTCTGCCTCCCCCATTCTGATCCAAAGCCACCACGATCACCTGCGGCCTACCCCAAGGATCCTCCCTCAGTCGGACCCTTTTCAACATCTACATGGCACCTCTCGCAAACAGCGTCCAAGCGCACCACCTCAACATCATCTCGTACGCCGACGACACCCAGCTGATCCTCTCCCTCACCAAGGACCCAGCCACCGCCAAATCCAACCTCCATGAGGGAATGAAGGCCGTCGCAGAATGGATGAAGACCAGCCGCCTGAAACTGAACTCTGACAAGATGGAGGTCCTCATCCTTGGCTCCAACCCCTCCGGATGGGACAACTCTTGGTGGCCAACCGCCCTGGGATCTGCACCCACACCCACCAACCACGCACGCAACCTGGGGTTCATCATGGACTCATCGCTCTCAATGACCCAGCAAGTCAACGCCATCTCCTCCTCCTGCTTCAACACCCTCCACATGCTCCGCAAGATCTACAGATGGATCCCCACCAAAACCAGAAAGACGGTCACCCAAGCCCTCATCATCAGCAGGCTGGACTACGGCAACGCCCTCTACACAGGAACCATGGCCAAACTCCAGAAAAGACGCATACAAAATGCCTCCGCACGCCTCATCCTCAGAATCCCCTGCCACAACCACATCACCGCCCACCTGAGAGACCTGCACTGGCTTCCAGTCAACAAGAGGATCTCCATCAAGCTCCTCACCCATGTATATAAAGCACTCCACAACACAGGACCAGCATACCTCAACAAACGACTCACCCTCTACAGCCCAAACCACCAGCTTAGCTCTGCTGATGTCACCCTCGCCACCGTCCCGCGCATCCGCCAAACGACCGCCGGCAGCAGATCATTCTCCCACCTCGCGGCCAAGACATGGAACACACTCCCCACCCACCTGCGACAGATTCAGGACCTGCTGACCTTCAGGAGACTTCTCAAGACCTGGCTGTTCGATCAGTAGCTGCTTCCTCTTCCCCTTCCCCTCTAGCGTCTTGAGACCCGCACGTGTGAGTAGAGCGCTCTACAAATGTTTTGATTGATTGATTGGATAAGACAAATCCTCTTGTGAGTTCAATGAAATGATTGATTTGTAGAACTTGGCAAAGCTTTCTCACCATGACTAGCTGGAAATAAATTTGTCTGCAGAGTGAATTTGAGGCTTAGAGAACTTGTTGGACTTGGCCCTCTCTGCAAGTTTACCCCCAACCATTTTGCCTTCAACCCTCCTATTTTTTGCTGATTTCATTTTAGTTGGCTCTAGGACTCTGTGCACTTTACCACTGCTAACCAGTGCTAGAGTGCTTGTGCGCTCTACCCTAACCATGGTAAAATTGGCTTATACCTAATTGGCACATTTAATTTACTTTTAAGTCGCTTTAGAGTGGTATACCATATACCCTGGGTGTGTAACCTAAATTCTACTAATGGACCTGCAGCCCTTATTCAGCCACCCACTGAAGTAGCCCCTTAAAACATGTCCCAGGCCTGCAATTGCAGCCCGAATGCAGTTTTAAAAATGCCAATTGACTTGGCAATAGAATCCCCTTGCCAGATCTTAAACTCCCCTTTTATTGCACATAAGTCACTCCTAATGTAAGCCCTAGGCAACCCATGGGACAGGGTGCATTTCTATTGAATGGTTGGACATGTATTTTCAAGTTTTACATGTCCTGTTAGTTAGAAACTCCTAAATTTGCTTTTCACTATTGTGAGGCCCACCTGTCCCACGGGGCTAACATTAGGTTGCCTCATTACATTTAATAAGTGCTATCTTTGATAGGAACAGGTGAGCATTTCATTTTTAGTATCTATGAGATTGTAATACAAATTTCTCTTTAAAGGTATAGTAGGATTTTAAATTACAGTTTTGTAAATACCACTTTTAGAAAGTTGGAGTTTTGCCATTAGGTCCCTGAATCCTGTGCAGGTCGCATGACTGGGAGAAGATGCCACTTTTTGAATTCCTCCCTGATAGTCACAAAATAGAGGGATTAGAAGTGCCTGAATGGGCCATCCGCTGGCAGAATGGGTGGGGTGAAGCTGAGTACTTGTCAGTAAATTGCTTCCCTCGTTTCACAGCTCCGCCTGGTAGCTGTTGCCCCCTGGCCCCTCCAGGTCCTGAGTTTGAAGCCCTCATCCCTGGTGGTCCGGTGGGAGCATCTCTGCTCCGCTCTCTGCCCTTTGTTTTTATGATGTTTTGCCTTTTTGCGCCTCTGCTCTTTTTTCACGTTCCATTTTATCTATTTATTGCTTTTCTTATCCGTTATTGCTTTTTTTCACTTTCTCTTATTTCTCCACTTTTTGCACCTTTTTTCCCTTTCCTTGACCTTGCTGCTGCTCGTCCCCCATGGCCTAGCCCACCTCCAGTGCCATTTTGCAGCTTCCCACCTCCCCGCTGTCCAGCCCTCCCCAAACACTACTTGATGGCAGCCACAGTGCAGTGAAGTAGCGATCTTACTGACCTTGTCAGTAAATTGCTTCCATTGCCGCACAGCTCCCCCTGGTAGCTGTTGCCCCCTGACCCTTCCAGTTCCTGAGTTTGAGGCCGTCATCCCCGGCGATCCAGTGGCGAGCATCTTTGCTCTGCTGCTGTTCTCTGCCCTCTTTTTTCTGCTGTCAGTCTTTTTGCTCCTCTGCTCTTTTTTCACCTTTCTTTTTATCTATGTATTGCTTTTCTGATCTATTATTGATTTTTTCACCTTCTCTTATTTCTCCTCTTTTTTGCACCTTTTTCCTTTTCTGTGCGCTTGCCACTGCTCATCCCCTATGGCTCGACCCACTCCAGTGTCGTTTTCCTGCCTCCAAGCTGTCCAGCCATCACCAAACACTACTTAATGGTGGCCGCTGTGTAGCCGCTGGCAGCCAAAAGCAAGCTCATCTGCGCCTGTCTACGCCTGGATCACGCCAAGCGACACAGATCCTGATCTTCATACCATGCACCACAATGACTCCAGCCCCCTCCACATCCTCAACACTGAATGTTCCCCTGTCTGCCACCTTGATCAGTGAAGAACACCCAAGGCATGTTTCACCTGCCGCTAATACACCTTTGCCTGCCTCTGCACACCAGACCCACCAACTGCACGACGCTCAAGAACCGGCCCAACCACCTCAGATGCATCCTACTCAACACCTGCTCCCTGAAAAGACACACTGTGGAGATCTGAGACCTGCTCGACTCCATATCTCCAAAGTCACTTTCTTTATGTAAACATGGATTAACCTCACCTTAGCCCCGGACATTGCAACGGCCATCCCTGATGGCTACAAAATCATCCACATGGACCGCATCAACTCTCTGGGAGGAGGCATCACCATCACACACAAAAACACCCTCTGCCTCACAACCATCTCTGAAGAACACTCACCCGGCATGGAGCACCCCCACATCTAGATCCAGATCAACCAGAATGCCACCCTTTGTGGCACCCTCATCTACAGATCTCCCGGACCCCTCTTTCCCTTCAGGGAAGCTATAGCTGACTTCATTGCTCAAAATGCTCTCACTTCAGTGGACTACATCCTCTTCACTACCTCAATTTCCACCTGGACAATCTCAATGACCACAATACCTCATCCCTACTGGAGAAATCTGCCACCATCGAACTCAAACAACTGGTCACAATGCCACCCCTCTCAGTAGGACACATGCTTGACGCCATCTTCTCCGTGAGCAACAACATCTCTGTCAGCCACACCTCCGAGCCACACTGGACTGGCCACCACTGTGTCCATTTGTCCTTCACGAAAACCACTGTATGCTACCACACTCGCCGCAATCCTCGCAGAAGCTGGAACAAGGTAATCGAAGACCAGCTCACCATGATCCCTAGCAAAACCACACCACCGACATCCATGGATGCCAACACCTCAGCAAGCAACCTCCACTGCTGGATCTCTGATTGTGCTAACACACTGGCTCCCCTAAGGACACCCTAATGCAAGCAGCCCTCCAAGAAACACACCTGGTTCTCCCCTGCCCTCCAAGAGTCCAGGTGCACCTGCACATAGCTCAAGAAAAGATTGAGGAGCAGCAAGATCGTGGCAGACCATGCAGCCTTCAAAACCGCCGTCACTGCACACTACCATCTCATAAGGACAACAAAGAAAGCAGCCATCCAGGAACAGATCAACCGCAATGCACACAACAGCAAGCCACTCTTTGTCATTGTCAAAGAATTCGCCAAACCCAGCACAGAAACCACATCCTGAACCTCTCCCAATCGGGCTTCAGAAGCAACCACGCATGAGACTACTCTCCTTGCCACTACAGCTGACATCTGCCCCCTCCTCAACCAAAGCGAAACTGCTGCCCTCATCCTCCTGGACCTCTCAGCTCCCTTCGACACGTCTCCCATCACACCCTCTGCGCAAGACTCCACGACACCGGCATCGGCAACAAAGCCCTAGAATGGATCCGCTTCTTCCTCACTGTTCAAACACAGAGTCAGACTTCCACTGTTCAACTCAGACAACACAGAGATCAGCGGTGCAGAGCCTCAGTGCTCAAACCCCCCCACCCACCCACAGACCACACACAAAACCTCAGCATCAACCTGGACTCCTTTCATTCAATGAATCACCAAACCAATGACATTTCATACTCCTCCTTCCACACTCTTCAACTGCTGTGTAGATCTTGATGTGGATCCCCACCGAGCCCAGGAAAATTGTCCCCTATTCGCTCATCAGCAGCAGGCTCGACTTTGGCAATGCAGTCTATGCTGGCACCACCCAAAAACCCCAAAAGAAACTGAAGAACATCCAGAACGTCTCTGCCAGAATCATCCTGAACATCCAACGCTGCAGCCACATCACTGGCTACCTGAGAGACCTTCACGGGTTACCTATCAACAAAAGAATTACCTTCAATCTCCTTACACACGTCTACAAAGCCCTCCACAATGCCGGATCTGCATACCTCAATCACCGCCTCTCTTTCTACACTCCCACCAGACATCTCCGCTCCGACGAACTGGCCCAGGCAACATCCTTTACAGCGAGGTTTTTACCAGGTTGTACCTTTACCACACATTTTTTACCACACATGTTTTTAAAACGCATATGCTTTTACTAGGTATGCCTTTACCACTTATTTAAAGTAAGTTCAAGGCATGGGTTGGTCTCCCTCAACAAATACATTGTTTATATATATAAATAAATAAACAATGCGTGTTAAAGGCATTGGTTGTAAAAGAATATTCGATCTAAAAAAATGTGTGGTAAAAAATGCATGGTAAAGGCATGTAGAGTATTTCCCTGCGTTGTTCCATCATACAACCAACTGGCCCTGGCCACCCCCCATGGATCCACAAGACCATGGCTGGAGGAAGATCCTTTTCCTACCTCGTTGTGAAGACCTGGAACTCCCTGCCTTTGCAGCTCAGGCAATCATAATCACTGCGCAATTCAGGAAGGACCCCAAGACCTGGCTCTTTGACCAAACTGCAGATCCACCCCCCCCCACTCTGCAACTTGAGACCCTCACAGGTAAGTAGTTGCGCTTTATAAGAAACCTGATTTATTGATTGATTGACTTGCAACTGAATAGGCTGTTCTCTTCCTGCACACAAAGGGCTTGTCACCACTAACTTTTCCGTGCAGCCAGCCTGGAGCCAGGGCAGGAGAGTCAGGAAATTCAAAGCACTTCAGAAAGCAACCTTTAGAAACTTCTCCTACTTTAAAGAGGCAACAGGTACAAAATACAGCCCTCAAACCCACTCTTCAGTTCACTTTCTAGACCTGTGAAGAACTTGCAGAGGACTGCCTGCTGCTCTGGACTGCTGTCTATTCCACAAGACTGCTTTGCTGTCTGGAGCCTACCTTGAACCCTCAGAGCCCTGCTCTGCTGCTTGAGCCATGCTTCATCACTTGAACCCATCACTAACAGAGTGACTCCAAGGGCTTGTTTGCTGACCTCCTCATTAGAACTTTAGTGACATAAAAGGCTCCCACCATCTTGAACCCACACCTTGACTCAACCTAAGAGAATATTAACCCCCGAGGTGGTGCCACTTCCAGTCCTAGACCCTTGGTGTTGGTGATTAAGGTGCCCAGATAGCCAAAATCCAAAACTAGGGACTTACAAATTGTTTGGCTAAAAACTTCTCTGACAAAGGACAGGAGACTGGGACCACCCTGCTTGTCTTTCCAGCCAAGGTGCATCGCTGGTCAGCCTGACTTCATGGCAGCTCCCGCTATGTTGTTCTGTGCAGCAGCAAATCTTGTTCAGTGGTCCTTCGCCAAAGGGCTATCTAGATCCTTGAAACTTTTGTTGGCTAAACCTGCCTGCCTCGTCCCACTGGAGATTTCCGACTTCCACAACGTGACTAAGTCTGAAGGTAAAAACTCCTCGATGGTGAAGCTCCCTCCTTGGGCACTGCTTGCAGACTTGCCCCACTGAACTTCACCTTTGTAGAACTTTTTCTCAAAAATGTCTTCTAAGTTCGAAGGTAAGTGCTGAGTCCAAATTACTCATTGTATCTGATGTGCACTTCATTGTGGTCGGCCATACTTTGACCTGGTCTCGCATAACTAGATGTCTGCTGTCGGAGCTTCGCTCTTTTAGGCACTAGATTTTACTAAAACTTCAAAAATTCATAACACCAGTTCTACTGATTGGAGTTTTGTTGTCAAATAACTAATTGAAATGTACACTGTTTTTTATATATTGATGTCAAATTTTTCTTCTGTTGTGCTTTTGTATGAAGTTACCAGTGAGTTAAGCATTGGTTTATTTAGTGAATATTATGGTTCACTATGACGGGGATGTTGGCTGTCTTGAACAGGGGTCACCCCTCTTCAACCGACAACCCAATTTCCCACAGAACCTGTAAGTATTGGAAAGATATCTATTATTTATTTTTTATGTGGTTGTTATCTCAACCTAGACATGACAAGGGTAATTCTGGGTTTACATGAATCTTGGATCCGATGATGTCATCCATAAGAAAATGTATTCTAGGCTTCCTAAACATTATTAACTGAAGTTATTAAAGGTTTTTCTGTTTGAGAAAAGCACAATTTTTCATAATAATGGCTCCAAAATAAACATTTAAAATAAAAATTATATAATGCGCAATTTGAATTATGGGCCAACAAAACCATCTCAGGGTTTTGTTGTACTTTATAATCTGCTCATCCTACTGCCTTATCACGTATTATGTCCCCAGAAACCCTAAATGGCATTTCAAAATTTTGATAAACCAGTATCTGCTGTTTACCTTTTGTATATGTGATAACTATTACACAATATGTGTATGTGACAACTATTACACAATATGAAGACAACATACCTGACAAATTAACTGAATCGATCTCGTTTTATTTATCGACCATGGAAGGAGGAAGGATAAGCAGTAACAAAGTATTTACAAATATAAATCGAAGCAGTTCTTAGCTATTATGATGTTTATACATCAAAAACAAACAAACTTAATTTTATTCATTGATTTGGGTAACTACTGATTTGGCAAATTCCATTCCTTAATGATTTTGTGCTGCAAACCTCTTCCCTGTATGTTACAACCTTGCAAATCTCCAAACCAAGCCAATTCCATCTGAAGATTCAGCTGGCAGTGTGGTGTAGCGTCCTTCCCTTCCCGGTAGCATGCAAAGAATCTCGCCACACACGAAGCTCAGTATTACACATCTTTCTTCTATAGAGTGTAATCATTAGCTTACATGTACTGCGTCATGAATTTTATCAACCAAACCTTGGGGCTTATTTATGAGCCCTTGTGTCACTTTTGCGAAGCCGGTGCGTCACTTTTTGTGAAGCACCAGCTGCGTAAAAAATGTGCCTTGTTGCACCATATTTACAAAGGGACGCATCTAGGTAGATGCGTCACTTTTTAAATCCCTGCGCAACATTATACCTGCGCCAGGTATAATGTATGCAGGGGGGGTGCTCCGACACAAGAAAGGGTCATAGAAGTGTCACAGTGAAATCTTTAAGATTTCACTGCACCATCTCTAGGACGCAAATGTGTCAATATCTTACGCCTGCCTAATGGCAGGTGTAAGACTGACATGTGCACATTTCACATGGGACTTGCCCATGTGTAATGACCCATTGCTGGAGTTGCGTCACTTTTGTGACACACTCCAGCAATGCGTCATTTTTGCGCCAACAGATAAGTCAGAAATACTGATGCATCTGTAACTCCTTGCGACATAATACATCATACTGTAACTATGAAGCATCATTGGTGTTGCAAGGAGGGTGCAATGAAAAGTGAAGCATCGCTGTTTTCTCGCAGTGTTGCGTCACTTTTCATAAATGAGGATGCTAATCATTTACGTCAATAGACTACGGAATCCATTAGGGACCAGAGGGTACACAAGACACTAGATCGCCCACTTTGTTAAAGAAAAAGTACAAACAAAACATATATACTGTTATGTACTCCAATGTACACCAATCTAGGCCTAGGCAGCTACACAACCTTTTACTTGCATATGTCCTACCTTGGTCTGCATAACTGCTCTAGCACTGACCTTTTGCCCATTTATGTGCTGAATAAATGTCGATCAGTTTCTTGGAAACTTGCCTCATTTATTATGCATGAGGATTCTTAGAAAAGTCCCTGCACATGACATACATAGCACCATGAACATATTCTGTGTAAAATGACATGGTCATCTTCTACCTAGGGCGAAAGAATTACTTTGCATAATCGCAGTTATTTTTCTAGCTTCATTTGCATAATCGTACTTACAACACATCAATTATGTAAGGAATCTCGAGGCTATCTTTATAGTATAAAAGACCCATACCAACACTAGATAGGTGGAGGAGAAGGTTTGCGCTGAGACTAGACGCTGAGGTCCTGGCCTGCAGCAGTTCCAGCACGCATTAGACACCATCCTAAACTATCATAGAATTAAATTAGGCATATCCACATTAGGCCCAAACCTCATTAGCATAAACACATTACGCACCAGGCCTCAGCAGCATAAACACATTATGCATAAACATCCTAAACATAAACACATTATGTCATAGGCATCACAAGCATAAATCACGTTACACAATCACATTAGGCATAAAACACATTATGTAGCTTTACCAATCTCACCCACAATGCCCCTAGGTCATTTAGTCTTTCACCTGGGCCCTAAACACCCTTTCTCCAGAATGTCAGGGCTTGGCTGCCAATGCAGAAAATTCCAAAGTGCGCAATTGCATAGGCCTAAACGTTGCAGCTGCCACTAATTGCTGTGCACCTGTGCAGATCACTGTGGGCACCAATGGAAAAGGGGCACTTGCACTTCTGTGCCCTCTGGGCCCCCACCGGGGCCCTGCAAACAATGTGCCCCCAAACGTTGCAGCTGCCTGCGCTCTCGCAGGGCAGCTGGGATCAGCTGTGAAAACACGGGCATCACTGTGTCTCTGGACCCCCACTGGGGCCCTCTCAATTAATATAGCACATCGTTGCAGCTGCCCGCTGTGGCGGCGTAGCTGTGGGTAATAAATCAATACTGGCACTAACGTGCCCTGGGTCCCCCACCGGGGCTCTTTAAACAACTGTGCCCCCAACATTGGAAAAAAGGCACTGGCACTACACGTGCCACCTGAGCCCCACTCCGGGACTCTTAGAAAACAAAGGTGCCCCCTTGATGCAGCTGCCCGCAAGTGCAGTGCAGCTGTAAAAACAAACAAAGACTGGCACTCGCAGTGCCTCAGGGACATCAACCTGGCCCCCACTCACCGGGACTCGGGGACTTCTCACCGGTCCCGCCTGCACCCGCTCCATGCAGTATCACGGGGGGAATCCCTACGACGGGGATTCCCTCTAAAAGGACAGGCAGCTCAGCACTGCGCAGCCCACGCTCTCCTCTTCTTTGGGAATTTGGGAAATAAAGCACAGCGCTCACGATGCAGCCCAGCGCTGCAGATGCCACAAAATAAAGACTCCTCTCTCCTGGGAGGATTAGAATATAGCGGTCACCAGGCGCTAGAGGCATCCAAAGTCCTTAGGTTCCTGGGTCATAGTTGGGCACAGGGAGGCCAGCACACAGGGCCCTCCACCAGGTAGGCAACCCCTTGTGGTGGTTCCTCCTGGGCCCCAGCAGCAACAAGCCCCAGCAAAGTCAAGAACAGCACACCAACCTGGGGTCACTTCCCCAACATTATATCACACAGTCCATTGTCTGCAGTATAGGGTTTGGGGGAACCAGATACAACTGGATAAGGGGGGATTTGGAGCACTCGGTTGACAGGGCTCCTCTTCTCCATTGTTAGGTGGGGGCTCGTCATCAGACACACCACAGGGGGGGCAGAGCCAGCATTCACTAGGGCAGGCACAATCCTATTCAGGGACCAGGGACTTCTCCTCCCACTACTACAAATGCAGATGTCCCATTCAGCCTAGCGCTGACTTACCCTGCCCCTCCTGGAGCCACACACACCTCACCAGCCCCTGTCACTCAAAAGCCAGACATGTAATTCACATCAGGCAGGCAGACACATAGCACACAGAGATGTCAACTTCTAAAAGTGGTATTTCTAAAATAGTTATAATAAATCTGCGCACACCATTGTGTAGCATTTATTATTACTATTCCAAACATACCAAACTTGACCAAGCTGCGCCTCTCATATCAGGAATTATCACTGAAACAATTATCAGGGAATCCCCAATGCATTCCTATGGGAGGGCAGCCCAACATTAGTGAAAAAACAAAACGGCTGTTTGTTTGTCAGTACCAGGACATGTCACTCACTTAAGGTACAAGTCCTATCTTTTACATACAATGCACCCTGCCCATAAGGCTAGCTAGGGCCTACCTTAGGGGTGACTGATATACAGTAAAAGGGGGGTCACGGACATGGCACACATTTTAGGTGCCATGTTACAGCGGCAGTAACACTGCACGCACAGACCCTGCAATGACAGAGGCCTGAGATAGGTTTAAGAGGCTACATTGGTGGGTGGCGCAATCAGCGCTGCAAGCCCACCAGTAGCATTTAATTTACCAGCCCTGGGTATATGGGATACCACTTGACAAGGGACTGACAGGTAAATTAAATAGGCCAAACAGGTGTAGACCAATATTACCATATTTATCACAGAGAGCACACCCACTTTACACTGGACAGCAGTGCTAAAGTGCCCAGAGTCCTAAAACCACCAACACCATGTCAGAAACAAGCGTAGGAGAAAGGCGAAAAGTTTAGGGATGACCCTGCAAAAAGGGCAAAGTCCAACACAGGCATTACACAATCCCATGTATTATATATAAGGATTACAAAATTAAATACAAAAACACAGTTTGACCAGTGAGCCAATTGTTGAAGAAGCTTCCTATTAAAATGTGCTTGGTGTGCACTTATATAAAGTGAATCTACCACTAGGAGGCAGAGACGTGATTTGAATAGAACAGTGCAAGTACTTTCCACCATATGCTGTGTACTTAGGCATGTGTAAATGTGACAAAGCCATAGTGCAAGCGTGACTTTAAGGTGATGTTGTTTTGGGAAAGGGCTCAATTAAGGATATTGAGCGTGGGAGTAATATCATCATGTTTGATTTATTCTGTTAACAGGGAAGTAGCTGTATGGAATGCAGAGGGTGCTGAGCATAACATTGGCATCTGTAAGTGTGAGAAGGATAAGGGCTTTTACGGTTGCACCAAAGGTGATAGCTGAGGTAGTATGGCTTGGAGTTACACAGAAAGCACATTTTGTGCAAAGCAGTTTGTGATTTTCTGCTTGCATGTTTGAAAGAGTGGGTTCTGACCTTCCTAAATCTTGATAGAGCTTGGGGGTTTTTTTCCGTTTGTTTTTTGTATATTAGCTCTGGGTATTCTCAGAGTTAAAATGAGCCTCACACACTGTTAGCATCTGTAAAATGGACTTGCGCGCTAATCACCGGTGCCTGACTTTTAAAAAAAGTACTGCTGCGGGGTTAAGTGGCTTTGTGCTGGTTCTACACAAACAGGTGTTTACCGACCTGTCCACATGTGTGCATGCAGAGCAAGTATAACTGTTATCTAAATCAGCCCTTTATCTACACACAGAAAGCCAGTCACGAATGGGGTTTTAGATACATTTTTGATGGCCTGTCCAGGCCTTATAATTTAATTGTGTATAAAGTGAGAAGGGGCTTGCAAAGAGAATATTCAGATAAATTAGAGAAACGAGATAAGCATACGTTAAATATAACCACCTTGACAAATGTGTGGTAGACAGAGAAAAATAGAAAATAGAAATAGAAATAATAGGTGAATAGGAGCTCAAATTAGCAAGAACATATCAATTGTAATCAAAGCTGCCAATTTTCCGTGTTTTCTGATTTTTGCAGACAGTTTAAATGCAGAGAGAAAACTAACTATTTTCCCATTTGCATTTATTTTTAAATATGATAAAACACAGAAAATTGTTTTCTGGAAGATTCTCACTAATGTCAATCATGCATGCCAGTTCAATAGCTGTGCAGACTGACAGGTAGAAGAGTTATAAAAAAGAAAATAAATATGTCCCAATGAAGCTTAAATAACTGCATGAGTTCAGCTGTAAAAGATGTTCTGCAATGCAAATGCTTGCAGATGACTGCACTGTACTGTAAATCACTAAAACTCATTGGATTTTCAAACACGAGTAAGCGTTTGTCGGTTAAATAAACTTGAAAATATACCCCTTGCAGCTTCATTTTTTTCACTAAGCGTACAATAAATATGGATAAATACTGACAGAATGAGCAAAAACCAAATTTGTATAAAAACAGATAGAAATGTCCAAAAAATAAATACCATAAAGCTGCAGCCCTAATTGTAATTCAATTTATATAGGATATTCACAAGCCCAAGAAAACATACCTATAAAACATATTGACTAATAAGATGTTTGCACAGACAAATCCAGCCAAACAACATGTATTTATAAAAATAGTTAGCCTGCTAACTAAACAAACAGCCACTATTCAAACTAAGCAGTATAGCTGTCTGGATGGTGGTCATTTGATTCTTTGTGATGATGCAAACGTTATGATGTTTCGGTTTCATATATTAATTTGTACGTAAGACCATCCTCAAGACATTCGGGTATTCCTAATGCATTGATACCTCATCAGTGCAGAAAAATAATAGATGCAGTATATAGTAATAGAGCTAAACGCAGGCAACTAACTGAAAAATGTGGGAACCTACCAGTGAAGACAAGGCTTTAAGTCAATGACCACATCTGTGCAAAAATTCGAACTGCATGGCCACACAAGAATAACAGAAAAAGTGTTGCAGAGGGCACAAAAGAGGGATAACACTCAAAAAACATCAGAGAAGGTCCACCACTGTCACCTACCAGTCACTCCACACATATAACAGTACTTACTTGCAACAAACTTGTCGAAGAGAACAACATTTCTATTGACACAAATATATGTTCAAGCCTATGAAACCAGTGGACCGGTTGGCTGGTGGATTTTTGGTTTTGCATTATTTTCCATAGTCAATCCTTAATTAGATTTTCGCTTTGAAATAAACTCCTGAGCAAAAACATTTCTGTGCTGGCCAGCAGGTACACCAAATGCTCGTCAGGATTTAAGGTGAGATGCATTTCACACGAGGAGCATGGCAGACAATCTGGAATTTCATAACATTAGGTAGTCTGGGTACCTAATGAAAAGTCGGGGAAGGGAAATGGTACAACAGATACTGGTTGTGATGGTGTACACAGCAATCAAGGGCGTCTCAGAACTAATGCTCAGGTAAACACAAAGTACACTGTAAAACCTTACCAATACATACAATCGCTAGCATATGCAACTCCAATGGCATCATAAAAATGATCTCTCTCTCTCTGTGAGAAAAGACTGTGAACAGCCCCAGTCATACCCAGAATTAGGCCCAGAGCTGAATACCTTAAGAGAGACTCAAGACCACTGAGACAGAGGAAGCAGCTCAACGGGTATTCAAAGTAGTTGCTAAAAGATTTAGCATGACAATTGAGAGGTTACCAGAATGGTGGGTTTGTTACACCAATAGCATAGTAGCTAACACAAGACGAGCATAGCAAGCAAAGGAGGGATCAAAAATGTAAGCCGTCAGGAAACGGGTAAAGGGTCTGGAAGGGCAAGGAACCACACGGAACAAAACAACAAAGCTGAGTGTATGGAATGCAAAGATGTGAACTGCATTTTAGTGAAGGAGCCAAAACAACAGGTAGATATTGCCAGGTACTAACCCCATTTGCACAGAGGTTATATACAGTCAGTGTCTCCTTGAAGGCCTGCACACAAACCGGAAGTGTTTGTCAAGCTATCCAGCATTCCAATCTTCATGGACGCCGGACTAAACTTCTACTAAACTTTAATGAGGACTGGAAGCCTGTTTGAATGAGTATCATACTTTATTGGAGAGATCTTTCTCACTTATCCTTTCAGTACTGACCTCTTGAAAAATCCCTCTCTTGGGGTTTTGTACTGGTACCTGTTTTTGTTTGGCTCTTCTGATGGAATTTAGAAAACAGCCAGGGTGATGCATACAAAAGGCCCGCTCCCATCATCTCTCCAAGACATCATCACTCTTCCAAGAGTTCAAATATTGAAGTTCGCGGAAAATGAACATGGGGATCGGGGACTGACTGTTGTGTCTAAGTTAGAATTAATTTACGTGTTGTAGCGTGCACTTTGTGGCATCACTGATGACGCTCGGAATCCCCGTGCGCCCATTTTGTTTAGTTATTTAGTGGCTCCCTGAACCCCGACAGCCGACGGGCTGTAGGTTACGCACCTGCGTTGCTACGAGAGGTACCAGACCTGATATGATTTTAGCAGCCTACACATGCAACCCCACACTCTTCCTACTCCCTGCTGACGAGCGGCAACTACCGCGAAACACGTGTCCAGGGATGGCTAACGCTACTCTGACTTGCACGCACCACTGAGCATAGGCGTACCCGCCGACGCTGACTACAGGGACCACAGTTCTTCGGGGTAACACGCTAGTGGGTGGAGCAGTGTGCGACCATTTTGTTTAGTTATTTAGTGGCTCCCTGAGCCCCGACAGCCGATGGGCTGTAGGTTAGGCACCTGCGTTGCTACGAGAGGTACCAGACCTGATATGATTTTAGCAGCCTACACATGCAACCCCACACTCTTCCTACTCCCTGCTGACGAGCGGCAACTACCGCGAAACACGTGTCCAGGGATGGCTAACGCTACTCTGACTTGCACGCACCACTGAGCATAGGCGTACCCGCCGACGCTGACTACAGGGACCACAGTTCTTCGGGGTAACACGCTAGTGGGTGGAGCAGTGTGCGACCATTTTGTTTAGTTATTTAGTGGCTCCCTGAGCCCCGACAGCCGATGGGCTGTAGGTTACGCACCTGCGTTGCTACGAGAGGTACCAGACCTGATATGATTTTAGCAGCCTACACATGCAACCCCACACTCTTCCTACTCCCTGCTGACGAGCGGCAACTACCGCGAAACACGTGTCCAGGGATGGCTAACGCTACTCTGACTTGCACGCGCCACTGAGCATAGGCGTACCCGCCGACGCTGACTACAGGGACCACAGTTCTTCGGGGTAACACGCTAGTGGGTGGAGCAGTGTGCGACCATTTTGTTTAGATATTTAGTGGCTCCCTGAGCCCCGACAGCCGACGGGCTGTAGGTTACGCACCTGCGTTGCTACGAGAGGTACCAGACCTGATATGATTTTAGCAGCCTACACATGCAACCCCACACTCTTCCTACTCCCTGCTGACGAGCGGCAACTACCGCGAAACACGTGTCCAGGGATGGCTAACGCTACTCTGACTTGCACGCACCACTGAGCATAGGCGTACCCGCCGACGCTGACTACAGGGACCACAGTTCTTCGGGGTAACACGCTAGTGGGTGGAGCAGTGTGCGACCATTTTGTTTAGTTATTTAGTGGCTCCCTGAGCCCCGACAGCCGACGGGCTGTAGGTTACACACCTGCGTTGCTACGAGAGGTACCAGACCTGATATGATTTTAGCAGCCTACACATGCAACCCCACACTCTTCCTACTCCCTGCTGACGAGCGGCAACTACCGCGAAACACGTGTCCAGGGATGGCTAACGCTACTCTGACTTGCACGCACCACTGAGCATAGGCGTACCCGCCGACGCTGACTACAGGGACCACAGTTCTTCGGGGTAACACGCTAGTGGGTGGAGCAGTGTGCGACCATTTTGTTTAGTCACGTAGAACAAGTTATAGGTTTATTCATTAAGTCATAAAGTCCACGTAGAACCAGTAGATCTCCTGTAAAGCCTCTGCTAAGCGCCAACTCCTCCAGTCCCACACACTCAACATTCCAAGTGACATCACTCATGGCTGAGCAGCAAGGGACAGAACAGTAATAAGGAAGATGCACCAACAACAACAATAGGTTATAACAGCTTCCAAAAGTAATCATAACAGATAATGGTGTACAATTCAAGTGTCAACTTATTGAGGAGTTCCTTAAACGTGATGGTATATTACATAAAGTCACCTCAATTTATCATCCCAGCGGGAATGGCGAATTAGAAAGGTTTAATAGGGTTATCAAAGACTATATCCAACTAGCCAATCTCAGAAATCAAGATTGGGTGGTAGGAATTAAGAAAATGGTTTGGATGTATCGGATTACGCCTACTGTTACTGGGTATAGTCCGTTTACTATCATGAAAGGACGTGTACCATTTACTAAAGACAACCAATGTTGGTTGAAACACTCTAGGGCACTTGAGTGGTCTCCAGAACATGTCATGAACAACATTAAATCTCACCAAAGAAAATATAAATTATACTATGACTCAAAGTATAACACTAAAGAAGTCAACCTAGCAGCTGGGGATTTGGTACGAGTTAAGTTACCTTTCAGAGTAAGGAAGGTGCAAAGCAAATTTTCGTAACCTTTAAGTGTAATTGAAATATTGAAAAATTTAGTTAAATTGTTAGATGGAAAAGTTTGGCATCTTAGCAGAATTGTGAAATGCAATGAAAAATCTGACAAGTGCATAGATATCCAAGAAGTCAGACAAGGGACGAGAAGTTTTCATTGGCTTGATTGTGGCAGTGAGAAATCTGACATTGTCCAATTCACTGCAAGAAGAAAATTTGGTACAGGATGAAGTTCCTTTAGTTTCTACTCAGATGGATTGTCCTCTTAATTCAGTACAGGTTGAAGAGGAAGTTTCTACTTCTCTTGATTCTGTAACTATTGAAGGTATACACGATTATGAAACTAATGATGATTCTGCTTCCTTAAATGATGATCACTCAGAATTGGTGGAAGCAATTGAATGTGGAATTGAGTCTGTTCCTGATTCTTCATCAATAGCAAATGATCTTGTCATCAACAAATTTGGGAGAATTGTGAAACCACCTGATTACCTAAATGATTTTATTACAGATTAGTTTATTAAGTTCTCTTTCCTTTCTTATTTTTTTTTCTCTTCCTTTCTACTGGTGCAATGTTAATTGTAGTATGTACTATGTAGTTAAGTCAACTGATATCACAATGTTATTATTAATTAACTTCTTTAATCTTTAAGGGTGAAGATGTGTTGTGTCTAAGTTAGAATTAATTTACGTGTTGTAGCGTGCACTTTGTGGCATCACTGATGACGCTCGGAATCCCCAAGTGTCATCGGTGATCAGTTGGAGATTTCACCGGTGAAGTGCAGCTGTGCGGAGCTGCGTTGCTGTGCTGGCTTCATCATCTTGAGCCTAATAAAATCTATTAACCTACAACGACTCACGGAGTGTTAATACACAAGACTGCCTCCACCTCAACCGCCTGTGAGCTGTATACTTATATTGAAGGTGTAGGAGCTACAGCCTTAGTTTGCTTAACCCTTTACAGATGAAAGATAGAGAAGGGGCATGTACATTGACGAGCAAACTAAGGGTGTCTCCATGAAGGCCTGCCCAGAACCCAGAAATGTCTGTACAGCTATTCACCAGCATTCCCATTTCCACATACGCCAACCTGACCTCTTGTCAACTTGAATGGGGGTTTGAAGCCTGCATGTCTGAGTATCAGCCCTTCTTCCTATTAACCCTGACTGACACTTCACCTCCTGAAAACTCCTTTCCCAGGGTTTTGTACTGGAACCTGATTATTTACTACTGATGGAATTTAGAAACGAGTTAGGGTCTGCACAAAAAATGCTAGCTCCCATGACCTCTCTGAGGCATCATTAACCTTCCAGAGCATCAAATATTGGAGTTTGTCAAAATTAATAGGGGAATCCAGGATAGCCTCTACATCAAACTCTTGTGAGACATCTACGTATATTGGCGGTGTAGGAGCTTTGATTTTTTAATCACAAACTTCCCCATGGACACATGAAATACTGAGTGAATTTTCCACCTTTTGGGCAACTGCATTTGAACTGTAGATTGTCCTATCATCTTGTGAATAGAGAATGTGTATTCATATCAAGGAGTAAACTGAAGGTGCCACTCGGGCATGAACAGGTTTAATGGAAAGCTGAACCTTTCATCCCACCACGGAGTTGGTCTATGACATTTATCAGCCAGTCTCTTATATGATGCCATCGCTTTCAAAAAATGTTGATAAACCAATCACCTAACTTCTTGATGGGTCTGAGAAGATGTGTTATAAATGCAACAGTTGTATGGGAGAGACAAGCAGGAAATGTTTGAGGATGAAAATCAGAAGAACAATAGAAGGGAGAGGATCCCATGGAAGAGTGTACAGTTATTGTATGCAAACTCTGCCAGGGAGATCCAATTACTCCATTCACTTGAGATGCTCCATTAATAGACAACAAAGATATTACTTTGTTCAGTTTCTCAATCTGTCCATCTGCCTGTGGATGATAGCTTGGTTGTGGAAAATGTTTTAATTCCCATGTCTTTAATTATCTTTCTAGAAATGTTCAATGAAACAAAGAGGTTCTAGACCAGCCTGTAGTCTTCCATAGCAGGAGACTACTCCCCAGGGAACAAAGATGGTGTGCAATTGAGAGAGAAACTTTTGCTGTGGACTGGGTGCTGAACAAGCTAAGAACCTACTTGTTTAGGACTCACTTTCGAGTTCAGACAGAACACAGGCTGCCTCAGATGGGTAATGCAGATGAGGAGTGAAAAGACTAAACTGTTGAGGTGGTCCATCTCCCAAACGGAATGGACTTTACGGTGGAACACCGCCCAGGCACAGAACACGCCAACACTGATGGTCTGTCCAGTGCAGAGAATTCCCAGGTGGGTGGGAGCTCTCCCTTCTCTCTGCTGAAGAAGGCATGTATCAGATCTGGCATCTTTCGGCGTGTTTCCCCAGTCTTTTTGCTTTCTGACCTCATGTTATTGATGCTGTGCTGGACTTCTCTTTTGTTACTTTAGTGTCTCTGCACACTTTTTCACTGCTATTCAGTGCTAAAGTGAAAGTGCTCATTCTGTAAATTGTGTTACAATTGACTTTCCATGATTGGCTTATTTGATTTACTAATAAGTCGCTAGTACAGTACACTGTGTGCACCCAGGGCCTGTAAATCAAATGGTGCTAGTTGGCCTACAGCACTGGTTGTGTCACCCACACAAGTAGCCTTTCAAAGGCTTTTTTCGATAGAGAGAATGATGGCGAGGCAAGATGGCGGTCGTCTGAGACTGCAGTGCGTACAAGAATGACCAGAGCTCCTTAGAAAAGAAGATATGTTAATTATGCTGAGCTAAAGATACCTGAATCCTTAAAGAAATGCTCCCAGAGTCTTGCGGCGAGGAGATAAACCCTATCAGGAAACAATTATATACCTTAGGGACTGTAATTGGGCTTACCATTTTAAGGTGTCTGGGGAGTGCTTACCTGGAGGTGGAAGCGAAGCAGAATCAACCGTGTTTGCCGTCGGAGGCTGACGCTGGCTGCGGTGGACCTGGTGTACTCCCTGGAATGGCTCCGATGGCTCCGAAGGTGACCGCTGCTGCTGCTAAGGCGAGAGCAGCAAGATTGGTGCTGCGCGTGGGGCCCGAATCGGCCAGTTCTGGGCCCAGAGACGCTGCAGGGGAGGCAACCGGCTCTTCTGCTCAGCCGCTTTCCCAGTTTAGATGCGGAACTGCTCAGGGAAAACATCCGACCGGTCCCACAGTTGCTGATCTGCTGCTGCGGGGGGCGGCCGCGAGAACGGTTCCGGGTTATCGGGGGAAGAGTTGGATCGGACCCACGGACACTGAGAGGGCTGCCAAAACTACGACGACTGACATTGACTCCAACAAGGAGACCGAGCATGCTGATCTCGGCTCCGCAGGAGTTGTTCTAGAAACATTGGACGCCCCAGAGGTGTGGAATAAGGAGGGGGTTGATGAAGGAGTTGAAGATGCCAATAACCTGCTACCAGTGCCGCCAGCGTCAGAGCAGGGTGTAACAATTGGATCAATGGTGACGACGACTGTAGGTATGCATAGTTTAATCTCCTCTTTGGTTGGAGCTGTTACAGGGACTGATGCTGAAGCTGATGCTAATGAGACCTTGCTTAACTCGATGGGCACTTTACAAATAGAGATTGTCTCTCGGGATGATGATTTTTATAACTCAGGGGGATCCCCGGGCTTGACTGGCAAAGCAGCAAGAGCTAATATTATATCCATCTCGCCGCCACCGCAGATCTCCCAAATACAACAGGCCTCACAAGCTAGAGCAAATAAGATTTATGAACAAGAGAAAGATCCCAGTGACTTCTTTTCTTTCTCAGATAGGGGCGAATGGTCTGAAGATATTTTATCTACTGCAGATGAGAGCTATAGTGATCAGGAAGATGACCCTAGCTCCAAAACAAAAACCACTCTTAGAAAAAAAAAGAGACATGGAGAAAAAGACTTGGCCTGGGATTATACCCCTACAACCCAACTTACCGATCATCGGAAAACACTAAACTCTATACAAACAGAACACCCGGAACACCCAAAACAGCTAACCTCAACTCCCCCAACCTTAGATACCATACTTCAAGCCATTTCAATGCACCGCGAAGAGACACGTCAAGATGGACATAAGGCCCAAGCTGCAATGCGTAAGGTGCAAGGTGTGGTTCGTACACTAACAAAAACATGCAGTGCATTTGGGGATCGGCTCACTGATATAGAATCTAGAATTGCTTCTACTGAATCAGAATTGGCATCAAATCAAATACGAGTAGACTCTCATGAGGCACAGCTGGTGGATGTCAAATGGAAGCTAGAGGAATTTGAGAACCACCAGCGAAGGAACAATCTACGCGTACTTAGGGTTCCCGAAGGGGCGGAGGGAGAAGATATACGCTCCTATGTGGTGGAACTTTTCCGAGACTCTATGCCAGAATTAACTGGGTGGAACTGGGCCTTAGAAATCCAACGCACTCACCGCGTTCCCTTTAATGTAAAACATCCGGCAAAAGTAGGGGGTTTCCCTCACGCCATCCTGGTGTATTTTGGAAATTTTCTACTCTGCTAGGCGGTCTTTGAAAAGGCTAGACCGGAATCGAAGAGAACTAGGAATGAGATTTCTTATTTTGTACGACCAGATTTTTGCCACTCCACCGTTGAGAGACGGTGGAGATTACGCCAATTAATTCAGCCATTTCAGGATAAGAAAGCCCAGGCTTTTCTCAATAACTCTGCTCGGCTAAAAGTGATCTGGGGGGGACAAACCAATTTTTTTCTCTCAGAGATAAAAGCTAAAGAGTATCTAGATGGGTTATCTGGCTAGATTGGAATCACCCCCTCTTAAGCTTTGCTATTACGGTATCTAATGTGTCCTCTTTTCAATGGCTTAAAGGGAACTATATGTCCTGACTCTAGCCTTTTTTTTTGGGGGGGGAGGAGAAGAGGAGAGGAAGGACAGAAGGAGAGGGAGGGGAGGAGAAACAGAGAGAGGGGAAGGAAAAGGGGGAGGGGAAAAAAAACCAAACAAACATATATATGTTAAAGAAGGGAATGAAAGGAAGGAAAGAGGAAAAAAGGAAAGAAAAAAAAAAGAAGTGAATTTTGTTGAAATTTAAGAGCTCCGCACTCGAATAGCAAATGGTCATTCGTAGCACGTTCATCATCTACAGACTCTAGCTGGAGTCTGTATGCCTCAGAAAGGGTGAAGGGTGGGTTTTTGGGATGGGAGGGAAGGGGAATGGGGGAGATGGTGGGAAGGAGAGGGGTGGAACATAAAAAAAAAGTAAAAAGAGCATTGCCGGAAATTTTATTGATACAGTGCAACAGTTAATAATGATAATTAAAACACAAGCAATAAAAGAATTAAGATACATGTGGAAGATTGACAAGGGCTTCTGGTTACCGATAAAGCGGTGTCTAGAGCTATCTAGAAGACTATAATGGGAAAGATAACAATTTGTTCCTGGAATGTAGCGGGCCTGAATGAAAGGACCAAAAGGGTCCGCTTTGCTGAGATCATTAAGTTAAATTCTATGGATGTAGTCTGCACACAGGAGACACATATACCCTGGGAAAAAAGAGAACTACTGAAGGTTTGGGGCTAAAATATTCTAGCTTGTACAAGTCAAACCTCTAATACTCGGGGGGTAGCTATCCTAGCTAAAACATCATTGGGACTTGCAAAACGTAAGGTAGTAGATACACTGGGAAGGTGGGCTATTATAGAACTTATATCAGGTATTACTCTTTGCTCGGTTTATGGATCAAATCAAGATGACCCGCATATATTTAAGACTCTCGAAATCATCAAAATTCATAATTTTTTGTGGAGACCTAAATATCTCTCTAGATCCCGAACCTGGGAGACAAAACCAAGCCAGATACTTAGGTCGAAAACCTAGAGTATACTGCGCCTTAACCCAATTTAAGAATAGTCATGGCTTGTCGGATCTTTGGGATCTACTGAATCAGTCCGACCCTGGATACACATATTTTTCGTATCCACACAAAAAATATGTTAGGATTGACTATTTCTTTACAACAAGAGACCTGGTACCCCAAGCGAAATTTATGAAATTGCCCAAAATAATTTCGGACCATGACCCCTTAATTTTAGTTATAGAGTTAACCAGCTTTGTCAGACACCGTACTAAGTGGACGTTTGACAGAAAGCTCCTTGTTAACGAAGATTATATAAAATTTATTAGGGAATGGGCACAGAGATATTTTGATATGAATCGATACAGTGCAGCTAGAGGGGTTGTTTGGAACTGTTTTAAGGCCACTCTTGGAGGAGAAACTATTAGTTACACAGCTAGAGCAAAAAAACAACAGGAATGCAAAAATTAACAACTGTTACGTGATTTGGCTAGAGCTGAGGAAGAGCATGTTTCAACAAAAATGCAGGGTGATGACGGGGTCCATATTCTTCATCGTATATTGGTTTTTAAAACAGAATTGAATAGCTGGTTAACTCAGAGATCCGCTGAAACTTTTCAGTCGCATCTGAATAGCTCTTATGAAAATGGAGAAAGGATAGGTAAGCTATTGGCCCTACGCACCCGTCAAAAGATTTCCTATAATGTAACATCCTCTATCAAAATGGATGGGCATGAATATACCACTCCGGGCGATATCATTGAGGGATTCCAATGCTATTATCAAAAGCTATATCAAGAAGATACCCCGAAAAACATTGCGGAAGTCCGGGATGCAATTAAAAAATTGGCTATAAACCTTAAACTCGAAAACGGATTAGAAGACCCAACTAGAGATGAACTAGAAAAAGAATTTAACATTACAAAAGTCCAATTAGCTCTTTTTGACTTGGCCTGAGGTAAAGCTGCAGGTCCTGATAAACTGCCCATAGAGATTTATAAAATTTTAGGAAATATTATAGTACCTTTTTTATTGGATTTGTTCAACGGAGTACAATCAAGCGGAATTCCCCCTGAATTCTGGAGGGAGACTGATATTATTATATTTCCTAAAAAAGGCAAACCTATCGAGAATCCATCCTCATACCGACCAATCTTCCTGATCAATTTAGATTCTAAATGATAGGCGAAGATCTTGGCGAATCGGCTCAGGAGTGTCATCGAGCATCTGGTCTCCCCTTGGCAACATGGTTTTATCCCCGGCAAGGGCACTACAGACCATACTCGCAGAGTTATCTTGCTTTTAGACATCATGTCCGAGACGGGTGACCAGATGTCTATGATCCTCCTTGATGCCGAGAAAGCACCCACTCACAGACACATAAATACACTCACACACTAACAGACCCATTCAGAGACTCACACACCCAATCACAGACCCACTTAAAGACTAATGCACCCCCTCACAAACCCACTCAGACATTCATGCATTTACTCACAGACTGACTCACACTCGGAGGTACTTGTTAACCCACTCAAACACTCTCATACCAACTGAGACACTCACTGAGACACACACTCAGACATTCATGCACCATGAGACACCCACTTAAACACAAACACACCCACTCACACACCCATTGAGACACTCACACTTAATCCCTCACATACCCACTGAGATACTCATGCACTAACTCACACAGTCACTCTCAAAGGTTACATGTTACCATTAGGAAATACATATTTTTTTAAAACATAGAAATTTACTTAAAAAACGAAAGGTAAAAGCGACAATACAGTTAGGAAACAACATTAATAAGCCTTTGAAATTCACTGAAAAAAAGGTTAGAGGGACGTTATAGTTTGGAAATAGAATTAAAAAACCTTAGAAATTCACTCAAAAACCAAAGTTTATCGGGACGTTATAGTTAGGCTCACTTTTCACTCTTACAAAACATTGCAATTTAGCAGTTATCTGAGAAAACTATAACTTATTTCCCCGCAATGCACTGCTTATAATCTTACTTATTAAATCACTCATGACATGGTCAGTGACATCACTGAGGACATCACTGATGGCATCACTGATTACATCACTGATGACATTACTGATGACATCATTAAGTGACTAAGTGTTTTCTAAGAGTTTACAAGTTTAAAACACATATACTAACCTACTACAAACGTTGGACAGAAGTTGAGTCCCAAGATGGCTGCCAACAGTTCCTGGTTGAAGTGTCAGCCAACCTGATATCAGAACCAGGGACTGTTGGGTCCTCAGAAGATACACATCCCTAAATATACAAATTTGGATTTCTATTAAGAAGTTGAAAACTACTGAACAGATTTGCACCAAATAACAATAACACTCTTTCTGGACCAATAGGTAGCTTTCTGCCAAATTTGGTGTAATTCCATCCTGTGGTTTGAGCTGTAGTTTTATCTAAAATCCCAATGATATTGAACATGAGAAACACACTTTTTTAGACCTCTGCCCCACTTCACCCTGAAACCTTCCATGTAAACTAAAATTATTGGTGCACTTTTTAGGGGGAAATGTCATGAAGGTTTGTCAAACGGTACCAAAGATATAGGCAAGTCAAAAAATCATCAGATGACATTTGAAATGTTATGGGTGATGTTATGAGTGATATCACTGACCATGTCATGAGTAATGTAATATGTGATGTCATAAGCAGTGCATTGCGGGGGCGCGAGTTATAGTTAGCTCTGCTAACATTAACGGCTGCATTTCTCTGGTTTTGTACAAGTAAAATGTCAGCCTAACTATAGCGTACCTGTAACCTGGGTTTTTTTCTGTGAATTTTTAAGCTTTTTTAAATGCTAATTCTTAACTATAATGTCCCTGAAACCTGTGGTTTTATCAGTGAATTTCTAAGGTTTTTTCAATACTAATTCCTAACTATAACATCCCTGTAACCTTATCTATCTATCTATCTGTCTATCTATCTATGTATCTATCTATCTATCTATCTATCTATCTATCTATCTATCTATCTATCTATCTATCTATCTATCTATCTATCTATCTATCTATCTATCTATCTATCTATCTATCTATCTATCTATCTATCTATCTATCTATCTATCTATCTATCTATCTATCTATCTATCTATCTATCTATCTATCTATCTATCTATCTATCTATCTATCTATCTATCTATCTATCTATCAATCTATCTATCTGGAGGCGGAGCCGGCTGGACTGCGGGGGCTTCAAGTTCCCCCTGCGGTTCCCAAACAGATGGCCAAGCCCTGATGGATGGGGTCCCCGGGGCAGAAAATGACAGCTTGGCCCCACTCCCTTTTTTTAAAGAAAAGGCCTTCGAAGGGCGCCCTTAAAATAAACAAAAGAAAAAAAAGAAATGGCCTGGCCCCGGGGTATGGGTTACCCGGGGGCTACAAATTTCCCAGTAGGGGGGCCAACTGGCCCCCTCCCCTTTTGTGATTCCAAAAAGAAAGGCCTAGCCCTGGGGGATGGGCCCCCCAGGGCCAAAATCAGCCTCAAGAGAGGGAGCACATCGTCCCACTCCTTTTTTGGGTCAAGTTTTGTTTTTAAAAAATTGGTCCGGCCCTGGGGGATGGGCTCCCTGGGACCCAAAACAATCAAGGGAAGGGAGGGGGCCACACAACCCTCTTCCTAAAAAAAAGGAAATGAAGCCGGCAACTCGCCAGAGGCTGCGCCCCCTCGATGCACTACTCTGCAAACACGCCTCCTGGTGTGTTCTTGGTTGGGGGATGAAGTCCCCTTCGATGCTCAGGGTTCTTAGGGGCCAACTAGCCCACCTGTTACTTCCTTTAAGCCCCACACAGTGGGATTGCTGAGAGGTGGTCTGAGGCCACGTCCCTTTTTACACCACTTGGCAAATGTGCCTCTTGGCGCACTGCTGGTGGGGAGATGAGGTCATCCCCCAAGCAGCAGTGTGCCAGAAGGCATGTTTGCATAGTGGTGGAGAAAGAGGGCATGGCCTGCGACCACATTGCAGCAATCCCACTGTGTGGGGCTTGCTAGAGGTAACAAGTAGGTCAGTTGGCCCCTATGGACCCCCAGCAGCAAAAGGGACTTCATCCCCCAACCAAGAGACACCAGGAGAAGAGTTTGCAGAGTGGTGGACAAAGGCGGTGTGGCCAGGTATTAGAACTCAGAAATCCTGCTGTGTGGGACTTACTGGCGGTAATAGGAGAGCTAGTTGGTCCGCAAGGATGTCCATGTCATTAGGATGCCAAGGAGTATGAATTTGGGGTCCAGTGGGAGTTGTTCCTCGAGTACATAGGAGAGCTCTGTGACAATCTCAGTCCAGTATGTCTGTATAAAAGAGCAGCCCCAGATAGTGTAAATGAATGCACCCAGTTCTCCCTGACATCTTAGGCATGTGGGTTTTGGGCCCTACTCAGAATATGTAATTTAAGTGATGATAATAGGCCCTATTCAAGACCTTGAATTGAATGAATCGCAGATGTGTTTTAAAGCAGTAGCGGCCCGTGGTGGAAGTGCTGCCGGGCGCTGATGTGGGGTGGGGAGGGGCAGGGTGGGGGGTAGTAAACTGCGGAATACGGCCGCACAGAGGTAAGTACACAAACAAATTAATAAAATGAATTTTGTTGCATGCGCTGCCTCACCAAATGCGATGCAGCATGCGCAACGAAACTCATAGAGGAAAGGTAGAGGAGTGAGAGCCTCAAGTTGAATGTGGGTTGAGTTAAAATGGGTGGCGAGTTTGGATGGATTAATCACTACGGGGTTGAGAAGGTATGGGATTAAATGAGTTGGGCACTCAGGGATTTTTTTTGGGGTTTAGTAAACAGCATGAATGGAAAATTAATATAGATTGTTTATGAAGGTTTCAGTTTTGGTATATGTTTTGGATTTAATTAAACAACATGGATTATAATATTTACTAAATGAAGTACAACGTAGTAATGGTGACTTTTTGACACTTGCAGTAACCCCTGAAGAAGAGCTTGTGTAGCTCGAAATGCATTGGGTACAAATAAAGAATACTGCCATGGACTAAATCATGCGTTTCTATCGTGTTTTTGACTGAGGTCCAGATGGGCACATCTTAAACATGTGAAGCTTCGAAATAGCATAACACCTGACATGTGGATTAAATTACACATAAGTACATTTAACTGGAGTATAATACAGAGACAAAAGAAACAAAATGAGTAAAGTTTGGAACATTCTTGGAATTCTACAATTCAGCTGTGTGACTGGGTTTGGGGTGAAATGTCGCCCCACACAGCAAGCACTAGTGTGTTTGGCATGTTGTTATTAATCGTCCAGGATGCGTGAAACAGCCTTTCTTTCTAATGCTTCGATCAGGATGCGTCCCTCCAACAGGGCATATTCCGGGATTTCATTGGTGTCAATTCCCTCTGCCTGCCACGCATGGTGCAGTATTGCAAACTTCAAGAATTGGGCAGGTTGTAGTTGGTATTTGAGTTGCAGGGTTAGGAAGGGTATCAGTTTCCCTTTCTCCAGTATGGTTCCTACCGTGGATATACCAATTCTGTCGCATGACTTGAAACCATGAAGTTTGGAGACTGCTCCTAACCAGCTACCCTTCCACATAGGGATTTCCCATGTAATCTTACCAGCCCACCCCAGCTCATCTTTTTTGTGGCTGTTTGCCACACTAGCAGGGACACTTGTGTAGCTGAGGCTAAGGCGTGGGCGCCTCCTCCCCCATACAAATAGTGTAGGCGTGTATGTTTCCCCAACCCTTTTCTTTCAAGATGATATGTAGGGTGATCTTGTGGAGAAGAAATCCAGTCATTTATGGTGATTAAATGAGATGAGATGTAGCCTTCGATTTCTGGCAGCACTAGACCTCCATTATACTGAGACCTTTGTAGAGGGCAGAGGGATATCTGGGGATGGAGACCATCCCATAGGTGTAAACGCAGCCCTTTATTAATTGGTGCAAAGACAGATGTGTCCACTGGGTAATAGGTGTTCCTGGAGAGCATATAAAAATGTAGGGAAAGTAATCATTTTGCAGAGGGCTACATTGCTTAACAGCATTAGGTAGAGGCCTCTCCAACGCTTAACATCCATTAGAAAGTTGGCAAGCACTTGCCCAATGTTACGTGAGGTGCAGATCTCCTTTTAGGTGCTCATAAAAATACCCAAATATTGGAAACCTTCAATTGACATTCGAAGACCCTGAGGAAGTGGCAACCCCGGTCCTGGGACATGTGGGGCCAAGGCTACTGATTTGGCCCAGTTGATGGTATAGGCAGAGTAGGCTTTGTATTTGTCTATAACTTCAAAGAGAGCCGGGATGGTAACTTCGGGTTTTAATACATAGAGAAGCATATCGTCTGCATATGGGGACAGTTTTTCTTCTAACGTGTCCTCTGAAGTTACGCAGAACCTGTAAATGTGTGGGTATTGTCTGATTATGCAGGCTATTGATTCTATTGTAAGAGCACATATAAGAGGGGAAGGGGGAATCCCTGCCTGGTCCCTCTGCAAATTGGGAATTCGACGGACGTCATCACATTCACTCTAACCTCCACTATCGCATTTTTGTAAAGGAGAGCCACCCAGACACTAAATTGTGGATCGAAGCCATATTTTAAAAGCATTTGTTCCAGGAAAGGCCAATGGTCAGCATCAAATGCCTTTCAGGCATTCAGTCCTAATGCAAAGACCAACAATTCAACACAGTTGCAATGAGCCCCAAGAACATAAAAATGCAGGAGAATGAGCTGTAACCTCAAAGGACCTGTGACTCGGGAGGTGCAACTGTTAGTGAACTTCTTCATTGCATCAGCAACTATTCCATGGTGCACTCGCATCTTTCTACTCGCTCAGGGTCAGTCTACCCAGGCGTGAACACTCATTTTACAGACCCAGTGGCAATCTGTGGATACGACATATTTGGATCAGATGTACTGCAGTCCAGTCTTGCGATTTAAAAACTGAATAGGAGGAAGAAATTCAGACTAGGGTCTCTGTGTTCGGTGGCTAGCTTTCCATCAAGACTGCAAATCCACATGGCCAGCTCTTGGGAAGATACTGTACAAGGAGACTTATTCGTTTCCAATAACCCACAATCCTCTTCCAAACCTACAAAATGTTTTCAGCAACAATAAATCGGACATGTTTAGCATTTAGTACATTTGGCACGAATGCGTGAGTTATGAAGAGAAAATGCAATTTAAACTAGATTTTGGCCTGCTTACCTCGGAGCCTGTAGTACGCCAGGTGACTGGCCAGAATCTGCTTTTCTGACTCCCGAGGGCAGACCTTGACTCCAGTTGGAAACACAGACGACCTTTTCGTTCGGCGCTTGGACAAATCATACAGCCTTTTGATAGTCGATGACTTGGACATCGTTAGGAAAGATTCCTCATGGCGTGAAACAGAGGCACCATCTGACTGCGGCTCGGATTCGGCAGTATTTGTTGCATTCCGGGTTTCTGGGAAGAAAATTAAATCCATGAATACATTCAATTCTTGTTGGTAATTGAAATTTCAATTGTGGGAAAATGAAATCCATGAATACATTCAATTCTTATTGGTAATTGAAATTTCAATTGTGGGACTAAGCTAAGTTTTGGAAAGTACAAACACTATTGATAGCTTTGCTCTTATTTGACACATTACTGTCCTTTTCAATGCAGCCTTAGGGGCATATTAAAAAGGGCTTTAAAAGCCAAAGAAGCGGAGATAAAAATATCGCCCTATCAACAACAGGGTGTTAACATGCAAAATCGCATGTTAGCACCCTTTTTCACTACGCTTCCCTTTGCATCTCTAATGAGATGCAAAGTGGGCGTCCAGAGCAAAATAATAGGAGAAATGTCGCTAAGTGACATTTCTCCTATTATCAAGCTTCACGCTAACCCTGTTAGAGACAAAGGGGCATATTATCAAGCCAGGCGATAAAATTATCGCCGCTTTAGCGACAGAAAACTGCCGCTAAAACGGCGATAATGGGCTTGATAATATGCTCTATGGAATTCCAATTGAAGCTCAGGTTAGATGTCCTTCACATTTAACATGGGCTTCAATTGGAATTCCATAGAGCATATTATCAAGCCCATTATCGCCGTTTTAGAGGCAGTTTTCCGTCGCTAAAGCGGCGATAATTTTATCGCCTGGCTTGATAATATGCCCCAAAAAAAGCAGCGCTAACCACGATTAACGCTGCTTTTTTACGTCTGCTAATTTTCAGATTTATGGCTAAGTCTACCATTGGCTATCAACAAGGATATCCCTATCCTTGTAGTTTTATCGCTGCATTACCAGCGATAACCTCCCAAAATGCCGCTATCGCTGGATTTTTTATCGCCTAGGCGGTTAATGTTGTTAATAACGCAATAACCAGACGATATTATCCAGCGATAGCGGGCGTTTAAAAAATGAACGCTAAGCGCCCTTAGCGTTAATTTTCCCTGTTCCTTGTTAATATGCCCCTTAGTTCGTTCTGCATAAAAATCAGCGTATCACTGCTTACACTGTAACACAGGAATGTCAAGTCTGTTCTTTGAGCAGAACCATTATTCTAATCTAACTGCATTATTTTTTGACCGTCATCTGAAATGTGGCAATCTTCAGTGTGATAGACAGCCATGTTGAAAACGATTAAATAGACTGAAGGTTTATTTTTTGCTTTACAAATTTTTAAATTCATTAAATGTATGTAGTTTTCATTCTTCATTCTACTTTTCCCATGTATACACATAATAGTTTCCAGTTAAAACATAAAATATTTCATACAATAGTTACATTTAAAAAATCCCCCAAATAACTGTCTTCTTTTTATCTATGTTTCGATATTACTTTAATATAAATGTTACATTTGCTACATTGAATTGGTAGGTGATTTATAGTTTCCCAGTGCAACACTAAGTTGAATACTGCTTCTCTGCTTGCAGTATGAAGCATAAAATGTCAAAGTATTATAGCTGCTGTCCACCACTCTCTACACCCCGCGATATGTTAGCCCTGCAGACACTAGAATAAACAGCCAGAAAGACTTATGCTGCTAT
The DNA here is from genome assembly GCF_964204655.1 of Triturus cristatus. Taxonomy (NCBI): domain Eukaryota; kingdom Metazoa; phylum Chordata; class Amphibia; order Caudata; family Salamandridae; genus Triturus; species Triturus cristatus. The sequence goes on from NC_140589.1 coordinate 535,003,440, forward strand.
AACTCACAGTCTAAGTGAAACTTCTCAAGAAAGTTTGATTCTCGTTATCTTTTATTGATCGGTATATTCAGAAATCAAAATATTCTGGTGCTAATGTCGTTTCATGTTGCGACTCTCAGACATGACAAACCAAAATCATAGGTCTAATGTGCCCTGGAAACTGATGATCTCATTCACACTTTTGTTTTCAGTTCATTCACTTAATATCTTACTTTTCTCATTATGGCAGTCAAATTACTGTAAAGCTCGTTCCTCATATTCTCCATTGCTATCATTTTTCACGTACTCCTTTTCACTAAGAATAGTTGTGACTTGGTCTAGACCACAACAAACTCCATTCGTTCTCCTAAAGTGCTTTTAAAAAGTGGAACCCCCCACCCAATGGGTGCCACAGAACCGGGCTAGTCAAAGCGTGACAACTCTGAAATAGTTGACTTGTGATAACACAAACATAAACACATAAACATGAACATGTCTACTTTATTGGGGCCAAGTTCACAGGACGCCTATCTGGGGGATGGACCTGATATTCTTGTTCATGTATTTGTCTGCTGGCTACATGCCATCCCAACTGTGACCTGTCAATCTGTTACCGCGGGCCTAAGTTTGCTGAGCCTACCTGATCATGTAGTTCTGACTTAGGGTTGATGGACAGTTCACAAAATAAAAAGAATTCTCAAAGTTTTTAGATGTATGCCTTCTTTTTCTTAGATAATTCATATTTTCGTAGCTGTAAAATTACTCTGGTGGTTGGAAGTAATCAGAAATAGGTATGCAAGATAGAATTCGACGAGACGTTCCGCAGTACAAGAAATGTCAAATCACCTGCCTTCCTTACCCACTCAATATTCAGTGCAGGTGGTATCATGACGCACTTATCTTCATCTCATGCCTGAGGTCATTCACAACTTTTCTGTCGCACTATAGACTAGGGGCAACTGAGCAGCTTCTCTACCTATACTCCCCAGTATCTCCTGATGCAAGGGAAGCTTGAAAATTGTTGACATTAATAAAAAATGATGCTAATGCATATAATCATACACTCACATACATGAAAGAAATAGCATCACTATTATCAAATGCAACTCTCCATCAACCCTGACTCAGAACTACATGATCAGGTAGGCTCGGCAAACTTAGGCCCGTGGTAACACATTGACAGGTCACAGTTGGGATGGCATGTAGCCAGCAGACAAATACATGAACAAGAATATCAGGTCCATCCCCCTGATAGGCGTTCTGTGAACTTGGCACCAATAAAATGGACATGTTTATGTTTATGTGTTTATGTTTATGTTTAGGGATTTATAGAGTGCGTAGCTGCCCGTGGGCTTCCCAGTGCTAGGAAAAAACAACATTGGCGAGCTTAGTCAGGTCAAAAGGAAGGATTTTGAGAGAAGAGCAAGGTTTTTCCTTCGATCAGTTGGAAGGATCTGTCTTCCAAGAAGGAGGTCAGCCATTTTATCGCTGTGCCTGTGATGCCTGCATCCTTTAATCTATTGATCAATGTGCAATGTTCTACCGTGTCAAAGCGGCGCTCAAATCCAGTAGCAGGACAGCCGCTGTGCACCCCTGATCCAGGATTTTCTTCAATTCCTCAGTTACCACCAGCAGAGCTGACTCAGTACTATGATGAGTCGAAAACCCATTTGTGTATTGTGGAGCCTATGGTTGTCTTCTAGATATTGAGAAAGGGTCTGATTAACGCTTTTTTCGGCAATTTTGTAGAAGGGAAATTGGGCGATAATTACTGGGCTCTGTTGGATACAACTGTGGTTTCCTTAGTATTGGTCGTATTATTGCGTGTTTCCAGGATTTTGGGATCAGGCCTTGGGACAGTGAAAGTGATATCAAGGCTGCTGTGGCTGTTTTTGCTATAGTGCCGGCCTGTAGCAGGATATCTGGTGTAATAGGGTCTTGGGGAGAGCAAGACTTAATCTTTATCAAAGTAGAGGTAAGGTCATCCGCATGTACCGATTTAAAATGATCTAGTCCCTTTCTTGTCTTGGTGCTGTGATTATTGTTCGTGTTGATGTGGGAGTCAACTATCAAGGTGGTTCTGTTTTGTTGTAAGTTCTCATACAGTGTTTCCACCTTATTTTTAAAGAAAGTCGCCATCTGATTGCATCTTTCTTTAGATGACGGCTGGGGTTTCAATTCTTGGTTAGTGGTTGTTAGGGAGCGCACTACTTTGAATAATTCTTTGGGGCTATTCTGTGCCCCATTGATTCTATCTTCAAAATGTTTGGCCTGTGCCTGGATGATTTCCCTATGGTATTGTCTAATGGCCAATTTGTATTGGTTTTTGATACTGGGGTCATCATTTTTCCTCCACTGTCTTTCCATTTTCTTGCAGGATTTTTTTATCAAGATTAATTAATCATTAAACCATGGCGCTTTGTTCCTCCTCATGAGCTTAATTTGTCTGATTTTCTGCGGGTGTAGAGCGGCGACTTTGTTAAGCCAGTTGGCCCATGTTTTATCAGCATCTTCTATGTCACCTGTCAGGGCTGGGGCTTGATTCTCTAGTTCAGCCCTCATGGTGTCAGGTAAGGTTTTTGGCCATTTATTCCTCATCCCAGAGGGTTTAGGAATGGAGTGTTGTACCTGAGGTTTTTCAAGTTTAAACGGGATGAAGTAGTGGTCTGACCATGGTATTGGCATTGGAGTCCCTGTCTTTAGATTATCATCATTTGAGAAGATGGTATCCAGTATATGCCCTTTTACATGCGTGCTTGTATTTATCAATTGTGTTAGTTGCATGGCCGTCATGTCCTGAATGAATCTTCTTGTTGTGGCAATCTCTGGTTTATCTAGATGAAGATTGAAATCCCCTAGTGTTGTGGTTGAACTCTTGCAAGCCACTATATCTGCAATTAGGCCAGGTAATTCCTCGATAAATGGCGAGGCGGGCCTGTTGTTCGTGATATTTGGGGTGGTTACGCAATCTAACTCGTTTCTGTATAGGATTGCTACTCCACCTCCTGTTTTTCCCACCCTATGAAGTCTCTGTATGAGGAAATCTGGGGGTAGAGCTTGGACTAAGTCAGGGGACGAATCATCTTTCTGCCATGTTTCAGTAATGAACAAGACATCGAGTTCTTCACTCTCTATTAATAACCTGATCTCTGTGGTGTGTGCAGGTAGGGATCTGCTGTTGATCAAACCCATTTTCCAACATTTGCACTTTGTGAGGCTGTTTGTGTTACCTAGCCCATCAATTTTTCCTGTTTTAAACTTGGTCCGACAGAGTGGACAGGATACCTCCTTCTCTAACAAGCATCTTGGAGGTAGAGTTAGTTTGCAATGAGTTCCTCCGGCGTATCTCAGTGAGACTAACTCTTCCCTGTTATATGTAATGGCCTTGTGATTACCTGGGTCGATTTCGGCATAATTCCTGGCCCTTGGCCATGTCTGGACACGGATGGGTGCGGACGGGCTTGCCTTACATGGCCGGAGGGGTGCGCGCATTCCCAAAACACCATAAAGTCAGCCACATGGAGTCAGGAACACACAGCAAATCAGGATACAGCACACACAGCACATGCAGTGATCATGTACCCCTCATGCTGGACATCTGGACACATTCACTACTGGCCCACAGTGTGTCCATGCAAGGTCGAGGCCCGCTTGCCTTTCAATCAATCAATCAATCACTGCATTTGTAAAGCTCGCTACACACCCGAGAGGGTCTCAAGGCGCTGGGGAGGGGGGGTTGCTACTGGTCGAAGAGCCAGGTCTTGAGGAGTCTTCTGAAGGAGTCTTCTGAAGGCCAGCAGGTCCTGGGTCTGTCGTATGATGGTGGGGAGAGTGTTCCAGGTCTTGGCGGTGAGGTAGGAGAAGGATCTGCCGCCGGCGGTGGTTTTTCGGATGCGAGGGACTGTGGTGAGGGCGAGGTTGGCTGAGCGGAGGCTTCGGGTGGGGGTGTGGAAGCTGAGTCGGTTGTTGAGGTAGGTTGGTCCGGTGTTGTGCAGTGCTTTGTGTGCGTGGATCAGGAGCTTGAAGGTGATCCTTTTGTTCACGGGGAGCCAGTGCAGGCCTCTCAGGTGGAGTGTGATGTGGCTGCGGCTGGGGACATCGAGGATGAGTCAGGCCGAGGCGTTCTGGATGCGTTGGAGTCGTCTCAGGAGCTTGTTTGTAGTTCCTGAGTAGAGGGCGTTCCCGTAGTCGAGTCTGTTGGTGATGAGGGCCTGGGTAACGGTTTTTCTCTTGTCGAGGGGGATCCATTTGAAGATCCTGTGGAGCATACAGAGGGTGTTGAAGCAGGACGCGGAGACGGCGTTGACTTGCCTGGTCATGGAGAGATTGGAGTCGAGGATGACCCCCAGGTTGCATGCGTGGTCCGTGGGTTCCGGGGCTGTGCCTAGTGACGTGGGCCACCAAGAGTCGTCCCAGGCTGATGGGGTGGGTCCGAGAATGAGGACCTCTGTCTTGTCTGAGTTCAGCTTCAGTCTGCTGTCCTTCATCCAGTCGGCTACGGCCTTCATTCCTCTGTGGAGGTTAGCTTTGGCGGTGTGGGGATCTTCGGTGAGGGATATGATCAGCTGGGTGTCGTCAGCGTAGGAGATGATGTTGAGGTTGTGTTGTTGTGCGACGTGGGCGAGGGGGGCCATGTAGATATTGAACAGCGTCGGGCTGAGGGAGGATCCCTGTGGGACGCTGCAGATGATCTCGGTGGTTTTGGAGCGGAAGGGTGGGAGGCGGACGCTCTGTGTTCTGCCGGAGAGGAAGGATGTGGTCCAGGCCAGGGCCTTCTCTTGGACACTGGCGTCATGGAGGTGTGCTGATAGGGTGCGGTGGCAGACTGTGTCAAAGGCTGCTGATAGGTCCAGGAGGATGAGGGCGGCTGTTTCTCCTTTGTCCACCAGGGTTCGGATGTCGTCAGTGGCGGCGATGAGGGCGGTCTCGGTGCTGTGGTTGCTGCGAAAACCGGATTGGGAAGGGTCCAGGATGTTGTTAACTTCGAGGTAGCGGGTCAGCTGTTTGTTGACAATCTTCTCAGTCACTTTTGCCGGGAAAGGGAGCAGGGAGATGGGCCGGAAGTTCTTGAGGTCCATGGGGTCTGCCTTGGGCTTCTTCAGAAGGGCGTTGATCTCGGCGTGCTTCCAGCTTTCTGGGAAGGTTGCTGTCTCGAGGGAACAGTTGATTGTTTTCCGGAGGGTGGGCACGATGGTTGCGCTGGCTTTGTTGAAGACGTGGTGAGGGCAGGGGTCCGATGGGGATCCGGAATGGATGGAGTTCATGGTTTTGATGATATCTTCGTCACTGACGCTGGACCAGACAGTCAGGCGACTGGTGCGAGTGGTAGTCGCAGGGGTGGTGGACTCGGTGGTGGGTGCAGGGGGGTCGGAGTTGAAGCTGTCGTGGATGTCGGTGATCTTGCGGTGGAAGAAGGTGGCCAGGGAGTCGCACAGGTCTTGAGATGGCGGGATGACGTTGGTGTTGGAGAGTTCTTTCACGATGCTGAAGAGCTCTTTGGTGTTGTGTGCGTTGTTGTCTAGGCGGTCCTTGAAGGCGGTCTTCTTGGCGGTCCTGATGAGTTGGTGGTGTCTGCGGGTGGCGCTCTTGAGGGCTGTGTGGTTGTCTGGTGTTCGGTCGTGGAGCCATTTCTTCTCCAGCTTCCGACAGGTGTGCTTGGAGATCCGGAGGTCCTCGGTGAACCAGGCGGCTTTCTTGTTGGTGTGGATGGTTGTAGAGGTCTTGAGAGGGGCGAGGGTGTTGGCGCAGTCGTTGATCCATTGTGTGAGGTTGGTCGCGGCGGTGTCTGGGTCGGTGGGGTCGGTGGGTGGTCTCAGGGCGAGGGCAGTAGTCAGTTGGTCCTCGGTGACCTTGCCCCAGCAGCGGCGTGGTAGCTGTTGGGTGTGGTGGTGTGTGGTGGGTTTTCTGAAGGTGAAGTGGACGCATCTGTGGTCGGTCCAGTGTGGTTTGGTGGTGTGGTTGAAGGAGACGTGGGGGCTTGCGGAGAAGATGGGGTCGAGCGTGTGTCCAGCGGCATGAGTAGGTGTCGTCACGAGCTGTTTGAGTCCAAGGTTGGCGAGGTTGTCGATCAGGGCAGTGGAGTTGGCGTCATTGTTGTTCTCGAGGTGGAAGTTCAGGTCCCCGAGGAGGATGTAGTCCATGGAAGCGAGGGCGTGGGTGCTGATGAGGTCGGCGATGGTGTCACTGAACTGTGGGCAGGGTCTGGGAGGTCTGTAGATGAGAGTTCCTCTGAGGGTGGTGTTGGGGTCGGTGTGCATCTGGAAGTACATGTGCTCGGCGGTGGTGAGGGTGTCATCGGTGTTCGTTGAGATTTTGATGGAGTCTTTGTGGATGATGGCGATTCCTCCTCCCACTCCGTTGGTGCGCTCTCTGCGGGAGATCTTGTGGGATGGCTATGGCGATGTCTGGTGCTGAGGTGGCGTTCAGCCAGGTCTCCTTCAGGAAGGCGACGTCGGGGGCGGTGGAGTCTAGGAGGTCCCAGAGTTCGATGGCGTGCTTGCGAGCGGAGCGGGTGTTGAGGAGGATGCAGCGGAGGTGGTTGGGTTCTCTGGCTGGTGGTGTGGAGTGTTGGATGCTGGTGAATCTGCAGTTCCGGCAGGTGAAAGGCCCCTGGGTGCGTTTTGGGGTGGCCCGGTAGCAGGGGTGGTCTCGTCTGGTGTTGAGTGCGTGGAGGGTGCTTGCGTCGTAGTGCAGTCTGGCGTTGCGGGGGTGCGGGGTCCAAGGGTTCTGGCACTGGGTGTGGTCCAGGCGCGGATGGACGCATACGGGCTTGCCTTAGGCGCACCTTCGGCGTGCCAGCGGCGCGCCCGCTGCGCGCATCCGCTGCGGGCCCGCTTCGCGGCCTCCATATGAGGGCAGAGGGAGGGAGGAGCAGCTGGGAGGTGGGTGCCGGGCGGCCAATGGGAGTGATGAGGGGGGGGCCGCAGGGGCTCAGCGGCGGGGGAAAACCCGGGGAAAAAATGGCGGGAAAAGACGGCGGGAGAGGGACAACAGAGCACAGAAGTACAGAAAGCAAAACACAGGGGCACAGAATGAAAAAACAAAGTGGCACAGAAAGCCAAGCGCAGGGGTACAGAATAAAAAAGGGAGCGAGCAGTCAGGCGGCAAAAGCGGCAACGGAGGTTCAACCCACAGGGAGCTGCGTGGCGGATGGGGGGAGCGACCTGCCTGGTGACAGGGTCAAAGGCCTTTCTTATCAGGGACCTTTTATTTACAACTCCACAGACAAGGCCTGCATTCTTTTACCAAACAAGGATCACGGGATGTACTTTTACGACACCCAGAACTGTATAAAAATCACTCTGACTTATTTTATTCTGAGACAGTCCTCAGACCCGTTTCTGTAAATGTACTCCCAGGTGAAGTGCTTATTTGAACCAACTGTTCCTGTTTTGCCAAACGCCCCTTGTCTCTTGTATTTTGAAGCTAAACTGAAATTCGAGGAACAACATTAATAGGTAGAGGCCATATGGTCCTAAATGAATGCCACTATCAATAAATAGCCCTCTAAATAGTTAACCACCGAATGTGCAGGCATTTGGCTTTAGTCCCCTTACATCCCAATAGAGGCCCAGCCTTGATGTCACATGCAACAAAACACAGAGAATTAATATGAAGAAAGCATCATTTAAAATGCTGTCAACCACTCTGTTATACCCATACAGAATGGCGGTAACAGCCATTTTCTGAGTCCTGACACCTCCAACATTCCAGTAACATACTAAAGTTACATGTGAGAAAGGGAGAAAGGGACAAAGAGAAGGGAGGGAAGTAAATGGGAAAATATGTACAAATGAACTTTTATTATAAGATTAAACTGTTTAAAATATGACATCTCTCTTATTCAATAAGGCATGTCTTTAAAAACCTTGCATGAATTCCCAATAGGGCTCCCTTGAGCAAGGAAGAACCCTAAACCTGATTTCTGCATTGGACCCAGACTTCTCTTGTGGAGCATTTATGGTGTCATGATGTTCCTCCCTTGGGCCGTAGGTATTATCCTCTCCATCAAAAACTGGACCAATATCCTCGTCATGAAAAGTAGAGTACCTAAATGGAACATCTGACCATGATCATTAATATTCTCATCACAACCATCTGAATAACTATGGCCTTGTAATAGGTTACGGGAATACACACATTTTGACACCTGTTTAAGTGTCTAGCACTTTCCTCCTGGGTGATAACACTTCCTTTATTGAACTTTACACTCTCAGGGGACCAAAAAATCTGCTTCTACCTTTAATCAACCCTCCTAGGATTACAGATTCTGACCTATTTTAATGTCTGGACTTTTCAATCAATCAATCAATCATTTGTAGAGCGCACTACATACCCGCAAGGGTCTCAAGGCGCTGGGAAGGGGGCACTACTGGTCAAACAGCCAGGTCTTGAGTAGTCTTCTGAAGGTCAGCAGGTTTTGGGTCTGTCTTAGGCTCAGTGGGAGGGTGTTCCAGGTCATTGGCGGTGAGGTGGGAGAAGGATATGCCAGTGGTTGTTCTTCGGATGCGAGGGATGGTGGCGAGTGCGAGGTCGGCGGAGCGGAGCTGGCGGTTGGGGATGTAGAAGGAAAGTCGTCTATTGAGGTAGGCTGGGCCGGTCTTGTGGAGTGCCTTGTGTGCGTGGATGAGGAGCTTGAAGGATATCCTCTTGTTGACGGGGAGCCAGTGCAGGTTTCTCAGGTGGGGGGTGATGTGGCTGTGGCATGGTACGTCGAGGATCAGTCGTGCAGAGGCGTTTTGGATGCGTTGCAGTCGTTTGATGAGTTTGGTCTGGGCTCCGGCGTAGAGGGCGTTTCCGTATTCGAGTCTGCTGCTGACGAGGGCCTGGGTGACTGTTCTTCTTGTGTCTGTCAGGATCCACCTGTAGATCTTGCGGAGCATGCGGAGGGTGTTGAAGTAGGAGACGGCGTTGATTTGCTTGGTCATGGAGAGCGTTGAGTCGAGGATGATTCCCAGGTTGCGTGCATGGGCGTTGGGTGTTGGGCCTGCCCCCAGTGCTGTCGGCCACCAGGAGTCGTCCCAGGCTGAAGGGTTGGAGCTGAGGATGAGGACCTCCATCTTGTCCGTGTTCAGCTTCAGTCGGCTGATCTTCATCCACTCGGCGACAGCCTTCATTCCTTCGTGGAGGTTGGATTTGGCGGTGATGGGGTCCTTGGTGAGGGAGAGGATCAGTTGAGGGTCGTCGGCGTAGGAGATTATGTTGAGGTTGTGCTGTCGGGCGACGTGTGCGAGCGGGGCCATGTAGATGTTGAACAGTGTCGGGCTGAGGGAAGATCCCTAGGGTACGCCGCAGATGATCTCTGAGGCTTCAGATCGGAATGGGGGGAGGCGGATGCTCTGGGTTCTGCCGGAGAGGAAGGAGGTGGTCCATTCCAGAGCCTTGTCTCTGATCCCTACGGCGTGGAGGCGTGCGCGTAGTGTGCGGTGGCAGACGGTGTCAAAGGCGGAGGAGAGGTCCAGGAGGATGAGGGCTGCCGTCTCACCATTGTCCAGCAGGGTCCTGATGTTGTCGGTGGCGGCGATGAGGGCAATCTCGGTGCTGTGGTTGCTGCGGAACCCTGACTGGGAAGGGTCCAGGATTCTGTTTTCTTCAAGGCATCGGGTTAGCTGTCTGTTGATGTTCTTCTCGATGACCTTGGCCGGGAACGGAAGCAGAGAGATGGGCCAGAAGTTCTTGAGGTCTCTTGGGTCCACCTTGGGTTTTTTGATTAGGGCGTTGATCTCTGCGTGTTTTCAGCTCTCTTGGAAGGTCACGGTCTCGAAGGAGAGACTTTTGACCTCTTGTTAAACACCTCAATAGGCCTAGGATCCACAGTGATGTATTTCTACTCATATGCAAGCCGCTACAGCCTCCTCTTTACTCAGCTGCTACAGCCTCTTCTTTGGTGCGGCTTTGTTGACCTAACTGCAGCCTTTGATGAGGTTGACAGACCCTCGCTCTCAAAGAAACTTGCAAACTGGGGCATCCCACCCTCACTTCTAACGGCCATAATATCACTTCATTCAGAAACCTGGGTACGGATAAAAACAGGTCCCACATCTCTGTCGGTGAAAATCGATGCGCCCTGTGGTTTGAAACAAGGGTGTATTCTCACCCCCCCCCTCTTTAATCTGTACACAGCGGACCTGGGAAACGTGCTAGCTAACAGCAGCCTGGCTCCTCCCCGACTAAGTAACCGACCTATACACATTATGCAGTATGCAGATGACATTGTCATCATGGACCACACCAAAGTGAGCCTCCAACGTGTCTTGACCAGCTTACAAAAATATAGCACACTGAACCATCTCGTTATCAATTTGGATAAGACCAAGATCGTAGCAGTAGGTCGGCAAACACATAAAAAACACATCACATGCACTATTGGAGCTAGGAAAATTAAATGGGTGCAGAAATACAAGCACTTGGAGGTTTGGTTCACAGAAACTACAAATCCATACGCCCACAAAAAAGATCTGACCAAAAAATCGGCGGCTATCATGTACAGCTTAATAAAACTCCCTCAGCAGAGAGCATCAGGAAAGTTACCCAAGCTGCGCTTCTTCCAGCACTTGCGTATGGGCATCAAGCATTCCCGGGTGCTTGCTCGGAATCCCTGGAGTGGCCCCAAAGCGTGGCCTACAAAAAAATCTTTCAACTGCCAAAACCCATCTCCAGGGCAAGGTTGGAGCTTGGGCTAGTCAAAGCCTCACTGACCCTTGAGGCCGATTATTTGAAATACTATATTCAAATCTTAAAAATGCAGAGGGAATCTCTAAAGAGCTGTCTCAGAGATAAATGCGAAAACTCAACTCAGGAATTACCTGGCTTCCATAGAAATAAATGAATCGGCTCTCGCCCTGACCCATATCTCATACGCCCCATGGAAAACACGACTAAACAAACAAGTCCAACTAGTCTCATTTCAGCAAGACCGGGCAACACTAAAGACTCCAGCTTTCCTCATCCCAATGAATGACTCATATAGGGTAAACAAACCGCTGGCTTACCTTGCCACCGCGCTGGACCCCAAAGTTATAAGAGAGATCATGTACATGCGGCTGCTGGCATTGCCAATCACGGACTTTAGCCAGGCTTTGTCATACCTAAGCACAGGAGGGGCATGCCGTCTGTGCAATGAGAGTCTTGAGTACACCTATTGTGCTGCTGCCCGGCCCTAAAAACCGAAAGGAGGATCCTCCTAAGACAACTATGCTTAAGTGAAAAAGCAAACACTTGCCTCAAGGACTCTGCCATATGTTTCTCACAAAGAGAACCCAACATTTTGGCCTGGTGTGGAAGATTTGCACAAACAATTCAGCAAGCCTTACACTCCGGCCCTACAACTGCACCTTGCCCTCGAACAGTCCAAACGTTGATCCCGGATTACTTCACACAAAGGTCCTCGAAAGAGAATGGACCAAGCCCAGGAAGGAGTTGAAGCTGTCGTGGATGTCGGTGATCTTGCGGTGGAAGAAGGTGGCCAGGGAGTCGCACAGGTCTTGAGATGGCGGGATGACGTTGGTGTTGGAGAGTTCTTTCACGATGCTGAAGAGCTCTTTGGTGTTGTGTGCGTTGTTGTCTAGGCGGTCCTTGAAGGCGGTCTTCTTGGCGGTCCTGATGAGTTGGTGGTGTCTGCGGGTGGCGCTCTTGAGGGCTGTGTGGTTGTCTGGTGTTCGGTCGTGGAGCCATTTCTTCTCCAGCTTCCGACAGGTGTGCTTGGAGATCCGGAGGTCCTCGGTGAACCAGGCGGCTTTCTTGTTGGTGTGGTTGGTTGTAGAGGTCTTGAGAGGGGCGAGGGTGTTGGCGCAGTCGTTGATCCATTGTGTGAGGTTGGTCGCGGCGGTGTCTGGGTCGGTGGGGTCGGTGGGTGGTCTCAGGGCGAGGGCAGTAGTCAGTTGGTCCTCGGTGACCTTGCCCCAGCAGCGGCGTGGTAGCTGTTGGGTGTGGTGGTGTGTGGTGGGTTTTCTGAAGGTGAAGTGGACGCATCTGTGGTCGGTCCAGTGTGGTTTGGTGGTGTGGTTGAAGGAGACGTGGGGGCTTGCGGAGAAGATGGGGTCGAGCGTGTGTCCAGCGGCATGAGTAGGTGTCGTCACGAGCTGTTTGAGTCCAAGGTTGGCGAGGTTGTCGATCAGGGCAGTGGAGTTGGCGTCATTGTTGTTCTCGAGGTGGAAGTTCAGGTCCCCGAGGAGGATGTAGTCCATGGAAGCGAGGGCGTGGGTGCTGATGAGGTCGGCGATGGTGTCACTGAACTGTGGGCAGGGTCTGGGAGGTCTGTAGATGAGAGTTCCTCTGAGGGTGGTGTTGGGGTCGGTGTGCATCTGGAAGTACATGTGCTCGGCGGTGGTGAGGGTGTCATCGGTGTTCGTTGAGATTTTGATGGAGTCTTTGTGGATGATGGCGATTCCTCCTCCCACTCCGTTGGTGCGCTCTCTGCGGGAGATCTTGTGGGATGGCTATGGCGATGTCTGGTGCTGAGGTGGCGTTCAGCCAGGTCTCCTTCAGGAAGGCGACGTCGGGGGCGGTGGAGTCTAGGAGGTCCCAGAGTTCGATGGCGTGCTTGCGAGCGGAGCGGGTGTTGAGGAGGATGCAGCGGAGGTGGTTGGGTTCTCTGGCTGGTGGTGTGGAGTGTTGGATGCTGGTGAATCTGCAGTTCCGGCAGGTGAAAGGCCCCTGGGTGCGTTTTGGGGTGGCCCGGTAGCAGGGGTGGTCTCGTCTGGTGTTGAGTGCGTGGAGGGTGCTTGCGTCGTAGTGCAGTCTGGCGTTGCGGGGGTGCGGGGTCCAAGGGTTCTGGCACTGGGTGTGGTCCAGGCGCGGATGGACGCATACGGGCTTGCCTTAGGCGCACCTTCGGCGTGCCAGCGGCGCGCCCGCTGCGCGCATCTGCTGCGGGCCCGCTTCGCGGCCTCCATATGAGGGCAGAGGGAGGGAGGAGCAGCTGGGAGGTGGGTGCCGGGCGGCCAATGGGAGTGATGAGGGGGGGGCCGCAGGGGCTCAGCGGCGGGGGAAAACCCGGGGAAAAAATGGCGGGAAAAGACGGCGGGAGAGGGACAACAGAGCACAGGGGTACAGAAAGCAAAACACAGGGGCACAGAATGAAAAAACAAAGTGGCACAGAAAGCCAAGCGCAGGGGTACAGAATAAAAAAGGGAGCGAGCAGTCAGGCGGCAAAAGCGGCAACGGAGGTTCAACCCACAGGGGGCTGCGTGGCGGATGGGGGGAGCGACCTGCCTGGTGACAGGGTCAAAGGCCTTTCTTATCAGGGACCTTTTATTTACAACTCCACAGACAAGGCCTGCATTCTTTTACCAAACAAGGATCACGGGATGTACTTTTACGACACCCAGAACTGTATAAAAATCACTCTGACTTATTTTATTCTGAGACAGTCCTCAGACCCGTTTCTGTAAATGTACTCCCAGGTGAAGTGTTTATTTGAACCAACTGTTCCTGTTTTGCCAAACGCCCCTTGTCTCTTGTATTTTGAAGCTAAACTGAAATTCGAGGAACAACATAAATAGGTAGAGGCCATATGGTCCTAAATGAATGCCACTATCAATAAATAGCCCTCTAAATAGTTAACCACCGAATGTGCAGGCATTTGGCTTTAGTCCCCTTACATCCCATTAGAGGCCCAGCCTTGATGTCACATGCAACAAAACACAGAGAATTAATATGAAGAAAGCATCATTTAAAATGCTGTCAACCACTCTGTTATACCCATACAGAATGGCGGTAACAGCCATTTTCTGAGTCCTGACACCTCCAACATTCCAGTAACATACTAAAGTTACATGTGGGAAAGGGAGAAAGGGACAAAGAGAAGGGAGGGAAGTAAATGGGAAAATATGTACAAATGAACTTTTATTATAAGATTAAACTGTTTAAAATATGACATCTCTCTTATTCAATAAGGCATGTCTTTAAAAACCTTGCATGAATTCCCAATAGGGCTCCCTTGAGCAAGGAAGAACCCTAAACCTGATTTCTGCATTGGACCCAGACTTCTCTTGTGGAGCATTTATGGTGTCATGATGTTCCTCCCTTGGGCCGTAGGTATTATCCTCTCCATCAAAAACTGGACCAATATCCTCGTCATGAAAAGTAGAGTACCTAAATGGAACATCTGACCATGATCATTAATATTCTCATCACAACCATCTGAATAACTATGGCCTTGTAATAGGTTACGGGAATACACACATTTTGACACCTGTTTAAGTGTCTAGCACTTTCCTCCTGGGTGATAACACTTCCTTTATTGAACTTTACACTCTCAGGGGACCAAAAAATCTGCTTCTACCTTTAATCAACCCTCCTAGGATTACATATTCTGACCTATTTTAATGTCTGGACTTTTCAATCAATCAATCAATCAATCATTTGTAGAGCGCACTACATACCCGCAAGGGTCTCAAGGCGCTGGGAAGGGGGCACTACTGGTCAAACAGCCAGGTCTTGAGTAGTCTTCTGAAGGTCAGCAGGTTTTGGGTCTGTCTTAGGCTCAGTGGGAGGGTGTTCCAGGTCATTGGCGGTGAGGTGGGAGAAGGATATCCCGCCAGTGGTTGTTCTTCGGATGCGAGGGATGGTGGCGAGTGCGAGGTCGGCGGAGCGGAGCTGGCGGTTGGGGATGTAGAAGGAAAGTCGTCTATTGAGGTAGGCTGGGCCGGTCTTGTGGAGTGCCTTGTGTGCGTGGATGAGGAGCTTGAAGGATATCCTCTTGTTGACGGGGAGCCAGTGCAGGTTTCTCAGGTGGGGGGTGATGTGGCTGTGGCATGGTACGTCGAGGATCAGTCGTGCAGAGGCGTTTTGGATGCGTTGCAGTCGTTTGATGAGTTTGGTCTGGGCTCCGGCGTAGAGGGCGTTTCCGTATTCGAGTCTGCTGCTGACGAGGGCCTGGGTGACTGTTCTTCTTGTGTCTGTCAGGATCCACCTGTAGATCTTGCGGAGCATGCAGAGGGTGTTGAAGGAGGAGACGGCGTTGATTTGCTTGGTCATGGAGAGCGTTGAGTCGAGGATGATTCCCAGGTTGCGTGCATGGGCGTTGGGTGTTGGGCCTGCCCCCAGTGCTGTCGGCCACCAGGAGTCGTCCCAGGCTGAAGGGTTGGAGCTGAGGATGAGGACCTCCATCTTGTCCGTGTTCAGCTTCAGTCGGCTGATCTTCATCCACTCGGCGACAGCCTTCATTCCTTCGTGGAGGTTGGATTTGGCGGTGATGGGGTCCTTGGTGAGGGAGAGGATCAGTTGAGGGTAGTCAGCGTAGGAGATTATGTTGAGGTTGTGCTGTCGGGCGACGTGTGCGAGCGGGGCCATGTAGATGTTGAACAGTGTCGGGCTGAGGGAAGATCCCTAGGGTACGCCGCAGATGATCTCTGAGGCTTCAGATCGGAATGGGGGGAGGCGGGTGCTCTGGGTTCTGCCAGAGAGGAAGGAGGTGGTCCATTCCAGAGCCTTGTCTCTGATCCCTACGGCGTGGAGGCGTGCACGTAGTGTGCGGTGGCAGACGGTGTCGAAGGCGGAGGAGAGGTCCAGGAGGATGAGGGCCGCCGTCTCACCATTGTCCAGCAGGGTCCTGATGTTGTCGGTGGCGGCGATGAGGGCAATCTCGGTGCTGTGGTTGCTGCGGAACCCTAACTGGGAAGGGTCCAGGATTCTGTTTTCTTCAAGGCATCGGGTTAGCTGTCTGTTGATGTTCTTCTCGATGACCTTGGCCGGGAACGGAAGCAGAGAGATGGGCCAGAAGTTCTTGAGGTCTCTTGGGTCCACCTTGGGTTTTTTGATTAGGGCGTTGATCTCTGCGTGTTTTCAGCTCTCTTGGAAGGTCACGTCTCGAAGGAGAGACTTTTGACCTCTTGTTAAACACCTCAATAGGCCTAGGATCCACAGTGATGTATTTCTACTCATATGCAAGCCGCTACAGCCTCCTCTTTACTCAGCTGCTACAGCCTCTTCTTTGGTGCGGCTTTGTTGACCTAACTGCAGCCTTTGATGAGGTTGACAGACCCTCGCTCTCAAAGAAACTTGCAAACTGGGGCATCCCACCCTCACTTCTAACGGCCATAATATCACTTCATTCAGAAACCTGGGTACGGATAAAAACAGGTCCCACATCTCTGTCGGTGAAAATCGATGCGCCCTGTGGTTTGAAACAAGGGTGTATTCTCACCCCCCCCCCCTCTTTAATCTGTACACAGCGGACCTGGGAAACGTGCTAGCTAACAGCAGCCTGGCTCCTCCCCGACTAAGTAACCGACCTATACACATTATGCAGTATGCAGATGACATTGTCATCATGGACCACACCAAAGTGAGCCTCCAACGTGTCTTGACCAGCTTACAAAAATATAGCACACTGAACCATCTCGTTATCAATTTGGATAAGACCAAGATCGTAGCAGTAGGTCGGCAAACACATAAAAAACACATCACATGCACTATTGGAGCTAGGAAAATTAAATGGGTGCAGAAATACAAGCACTTGGAGGTTTGGTTCACAGAAACTACAAATCCATACGCCCACAAAAAAGATCTGACCAAAAAATCGGCGGCTATCATGTACAGCTTAATAAAACTCCCTCAGCAGAGAGCATCAGGAAAGTTACCCAAGCTGCGCTTCTTCCAGCACTTGCGTATGGGCATCAAGCATTCCCGGGTGCTTGCTCGGAATCCCTGGAGTGGCCCCAAAGCGTGGCCTACAAAAAAATCTTTCAACTGCCAAAACCCATCTCCAGGGCAAGGTTGGAGCTTGGGCTAGTCAAAGCCTCACTGACCCTTGAGGCCGATTATTTGAAATACTATATTCAAATCTTAAAAATGCAGAGGGAATCTCTAAAGAGCTGTCTCAGAGATAAATGCGAAAACTCAACTCAGGAATTACCTGGCTTCCATAGAAATAAATGAATCGGCTCTCGCCCTGACCCATATCTCATACGCCCCATGGAAAACACGACTAAACAAACAAGTCCAACTAGTCTCATTTCAGCAAGACCGGGCAACACTAAAGACTCCAGCTTTCCTCATCCCAATGAATGACTCATATAGGGTAAACAAACCGCTGGCTTACCTTGCCACCGCGCTGGACCCCAAAGTTATAAGAGAGATCATGTACATGCGGCTGCTGGCATTGCCAATCACGGACTTTAGCCAGGCTTTGTCATACCTAAGCACAGGAGGGGCATGCCGTCTGTGCAATGAGAGTCTTGAGTACACCTATTGTGCTGCTGCCCGGCCCTAAAAACCGAAAGGAGGATCCTCCTAAGACAACTATGCTTAAGTGAAAAAGCAAACACTTGCCTCAAGGACTCTGCCATATGTTTCTCACAAAGAGAACCCAACATTTTGGCCTGGTGTGGAAGATTTGCACAAACAATTCAGCAAGCCTTACACTCCGGCCCTACAACTGCACCTTGCCCTCGAACAGTCCAAACGTTGATCCCGGATTACTTCACACAAAGGTCCTCGAAAGAGAATGGACCAAGCCCAGGAAGCAGCAATCGAGTCTATAGCTCCCACACACCTTACTGGCAGCACTTTCCGGGCAATCAAAACCACGAGTGCATGGGGCAGCGTTCCCTAGTTGACTCACAGGTCATATGTGATCATACACAAATCTGCCTTACCAGGTCATGAATTAGCAATGTAATAGGACTACACACAAGAAATAATACTTCAAAACAAGAGGTTCGGCATTAAAAGCAGCCCTGGAACCCCAAAGATTCTGGGTGTTGATAATCTCCCATGGGAGGGACCACAGTGCTTAGGTAAAATCCAAATTTGAACACAAGATCTGAGACAATTGCAGGCACTTAAGTACCGTATTTTATCAAATTCTTTTATTCTATAAAAAAATGTTTTTTCTTTCCCTTTTTAATCTATATTACAATGGTTTTAGTTAACTTATGCAAATAAACGTATTCATTCATTCACTGTGTGTGTGATTTGTGACACCCCCCAGTACTAGAAAATGGGAATTTGTTTTTGAACCACAATGAGCAAATGGCAGAGGTAGGCTCTCTCCCCTTCAAAAATAAAAATTAGGAGAGGCCAGTAACAGAATGGGGTGCTATGTGGTAGGTCCATAAACGTTTCCTAATGGCCAAGGCAAGAACATTTTTACTGACAGTTGCCAAATGAATATTATCCTTCAGATACTCTCTACTCTAAGTGCTCTCCTAATGTGTTGTAAGTGCCAAAAAATGTAGGACCTTATTTATAAGAAGTGTTGCATCGCTGCTTTGTCCTTCCTTGCGACACCATAGGTGCGCCGTATTTAAAGTACGGTGCATCATGTCGCAAGGAGTTACAGATACTCCAGTATTACTGATGTATCTGTAGGCACAAAAGTGGCGCATTGCTGGGGTGTGTCTGAGAGCAGACGCAACTCCAGCAATGTGTCCTTTCACATAGGGCAAGCACTATGTGAAAGGGCCTTTGTCACCCGTATGCCTGCCATGAGTCAGGCATTAGATTTGCACGCAATGGCGTCCTAGAAGTGGCGCACTGAAATCTTATAGACTTCAATGCACCACTTTTACGAGGCTTTGAAGCAAGGAAATGCCCACCCTTCATACATTATGCTTGGTGCAGGTATGCTGTATTGCAGGGGTTTACAAAGAGATGCATCTGCTTTTGTAAATAGAGCGCAACATGGTGCATGTTTTACGCCACCGGTGCGTCACAAAAAGTGATGCACCATTGGAGCAAAAGTGTTACAAGGGCTCATACAGAAGCCCCTTAGATATTTCCTTGGATGTAAACTGTACTCCATTATTGGTGACAATTACTTTTGGGAAACTCTACCCACTAAACGCTTCCATTAAGAATTCTAAAAACATTGATGTAGTAACATTCTAAGTCATCAAAACCTCAGGCCATGTAGAGTGATAATCATTCAAGACAATAGCATACCGCAGAGTGCTAGGCAAGCTTCTTGTAGGGTACAGTAATGTCTATGCAGACCTTCTACGAAGCACAAGAGAGCCAGGATACAGTCTACACACGCATAAGCATTTTTCTACAACTCTTGTCAGAGTTG
Organism: Triturus cristatus; assembly: GCF_964204655.1. Lineage (NCBI taxonomy): Eukaryota > Metazoa > Chordata > Amphibia > Caudata > Salamandridae > Triturus > Triturus cristatus. The sequence goes on from NC_140589.1 coordinate 535,022,434, forward strand.
GGAACGATAATACACCCTCTTAACCACAGTTCTATTTTAGCATCCATGGAAGGCCAATAGAAATATTGTCTTAATAAACTTTTCAGGAAAGACATACCTGAGTGGCTTGGTGACTTTGATCGACCAAAACATTATCACACCCCAAGGTGGAATGGATTTGTCTCTGCAGAACACCAACCCATTATTGATGGACAACTCTTAAATTTGTGGAAAGAATGAAGACATCCCTTTAAGGATTTAAGCTCAGGCCAGCCTTATTTGAGATATTCCTTTACTTGGCACAAATCTTTATCTTTACTTGCTTCTGAGGACCAAACCAATTCACTCATGTCCAATCCACCAACAGCACACACATCTCCATGCATGCTTCCACATCCACCTCTCCATCTGTAACATTTCTACACACATCTGGTTTATAAGGCATTATGGACAAGCAATCAGGGGGTTAGGTGCATTTCCCTGGAATATGTTTCATGTCAAAGTTATACTCCGGCAAACATGAGCTTAATCTAGCAATACAGACTGAGAATGCTGCACCACCCTTTGGGGAAAGATTGATTACTAAAGCTTTATGATCTGTCTGAATAGTAAACCTGATGACCCATATTAAGTGGCAGAAATGCACGACAGCCCAAACACATGCATTTAACTCCTTTACAATAATGGAGTAATGTATTTTGGTGTCTGTAAGGGTTCTGGATGTGAATGCCACAGCCCATTTCCTATACCCAGAACTCTGACTAAGGATGACACCAATACCATAGGGACTGGCATCAACCACCTTGATGGTGCAGTGTTTTCCACCGGAGAATGGTTGCAAAGTATGAGTGGTCACAATCTGATGCTTTATAGAGTCAATTACTTCTTGTTGTTCTTTACCCCACACAAGGTCAGCATACTTTCTTAAAAGTGTATGAAGGGGTCCCATTTGAGATGCAAAGTTCTTGATTAATTTACAATAGTACTTGTGGAGACCGGCAAGGGACCCCAATATTCATGGTCATCTGGAGCAGGAGCTTGACTTATAGCTTGCATTAAAAAAAACATTTGGAGTGACACCTTCTGCTCAAATGGTGTGCCCAACAAAATCATCGTTTGAACCGAGTAAATGGCATTTGTCGGCATTAAGGACCGGTCAAATCTGCGCTAACCTTTGGCAGAGTTCTCTCAATATCTGATCATACTGTTCCAAGTCTTTAGCGAAAACATAGGGCCTGATTCACAGAATTAACTCAAGACAAAATCCTAAACTTACTACTTTTGGTATTCACAGAAGTTAGGATTTTGTCTTAAGTTTTTCTTAAGACAAACATAAGATAGACTTAAGACAGTCTTAAGACAGACTTAAGACAGTATTAAGACAGATTTAAGACAGTCTTAAGACAGTCCTAAGACAAACTTAAGACAGACTTAAGACAGACTTAAGTTAGGATTTTGTCTTAAGTATGTCTTAAGTCTGTCTTAAGTCTGTCTTAAGTCTGTCTTAAGTTTGTCTTAAGTCTGTCTTAAGACTGTCTTAAGTCTGTCTTAAGACTGTCTTAAGTCTGTCTTAAGTTTGTCTTAAGACAAACTTAAGACAAAATCCTAACTTCTGTGAATACCAAAAGTAGTAAGTTTAGGATTTTGTCTTAAGTTAGTTCTGTGAATCGGCCCCTAACACACCATCCTATCTCCATATTCTTGAATATGTGGAACTTTATCCTTTGAAAGGTTGAAGATGCGGAGGCTAAGCCAAAGGGCATGCACTTATATTGGAAGATGCCAAATGGCATCGCAAAGGCTGTAAGTGGTCTTGACTCTTCTATAAGTGCCACTGGATGATACACTCTACACATACAGAGAGAGGTGAACATGAACCACCATCCAACATAGATAATAGGTCGTTGATCTTGGGGAAAGGATGGCTATTGTCTACAATGCTTGAGTTTAGTGTCCTAAGGTCCACTCATCATCTCAGCTCCCCATTTGTTTTTTTTTAAAACCCTAGGAGATATCTATTCAGAGGAATCTGTTTCCTCAATTATATCATCTTTTTGCAAGTTTTCAAATAAGAACTGAGATCATTTCTCACACTAAAAGGTACATATCTAAGTTTTTGTTTGACTGGCACCACATTTTCCCTTAATTTAATTGGGGATTGTAAACCCTTGAGCTTTCCAATTTCAATTTTTTTGAATACCTCAGAGTAAGCTGATGTCAGATTGGAACCATACTCTTCCTCTGTAATCATCATAATTGGTTCCTGGGCACGTGGATTAAGTGTTATGTTTAGACGTTTTTGATCTCTCTGTCCAGGAATACAGACTCCTTTATTTGTCCCATAAAATGTTAAATATGAAGATCTATCTTCAAAAATCATGTCTGCAACAAAATATCCCAGGAAGTCAATCTTGTAGCCATCTTATATAACAATCTGGTTTGTTCAGCCTTGACACTTTGTATGTGAAGACATTTTCAAATGTACACTTGGAAATTATGGAGAATGGTGACCCAGAAGCAACCATAACTTGAAATTCAACTTTATGAAAGATGTGTTTGTACATCAGAAGAGGCAGAAATGTGTTATTTTCTGCTAATCGGCTCTCCTTCAGCATTAAGAGAATCTCCTTTCAAGAGTCCATAACTTCACTTCCACTTTTTCATCTCCGAAATTTTCTTCAGTGACTTGAGAAACTCTGTTCCTCCCCTGTTGTTTTTTGTCTCTGCACAGCTTTGCTAAATGACCCATGAATTTACATATTCCACACTCTTTTTCCATAGCAGGACATTCCTTGACGTTGGGAACATGTTACCTGTTACCCCATCTGAAACAAAATATTTTGATCTCTTTCTGCGTCTATTAAAAAAAATCTGCCTTTTTCTTTGAAATTGGTATAGCACACTTCTTTTTTTCTGTTAGCCAGTTTTTTCATTGTTAACTTCCCTAACCACGATGCCATAGATAGTCCCATTGTCTTAGCTGACTTGATCACTTCACACAATGAACGATTTCCCATTACCCATAGATGTTCTTTTAGTCGGCTATTATACCAATTGACCACAACTTGATCTCTAGTTATCTCATCAGTGGTCTCCCCAAACTTACAGGACACAGAAAAACTGCGAAGAATAGTTAGAAATTCATCAATACTTTTAAATTCTTGCTGGAGTCAGGAATTAAAATGGTATCTCTCTAGTGTGATGCTTAAAGGGGCTTTGAAACACAATTCTAATCTCAACATAGCCTTTTCAAAAGTGTCATATTCATCCTCGCTGGCAGGGCTTTTACTTTAGGCAATATTTCTTGTACCTCAGATCCCAACAAGTGTAACAATATGCTTTTTTCATTCAACACGCATTCGTTGTGCATCAATTGCTGACTATGTCATAAACTCCCTCTCTATTTTTTCCATTGTATTGGCGTATCTGCTTTGTTTTGTAAAGTTTTTGAAGTGGAACAATTTGAACACTTGAGGCAATATCCTACATATATCATTTTATATACCAGGAATTAAATTTGACAAACAGTACTGTATGGCAATGAGGCTAAATTTAATGTGAAAAGGAAGTATGGTAATGTACTTGATATCCAAATTTCAATCTGAGACAAGGAATGAGGAATAAACCATCCGTAAAACCACCTTGGGAACTATTATCACTTCATGGTCACAGTAGTACCCTGGGTAAGTGATTTCCCATTCAATATTGGACTGAAAATTGCAACGCACATTAGTATAGAAATTGTGGTGGGAGTACAATAGTACATACAAAGTGCAGGTAATTTCGGGGTGGTGCTTCTAGGGTAATCCCACACACTACTACCAAAGGTGTGAATTAGAATAGGATTTGTGATCCAATGCCATAATATTATATCAAGGAGAACCAAAGCATTCAATTATGTATTGTTAAAAACGTATGGAGTCCAGACAGTAATGTCTTATGTCAGGATGAGATGTTTCTGTATTGTGAAGATGTGTAGATTCAATAATCTTCAGTACATTTTTGTTTCCCACATTTCACATTTGTCGGTTCGTGATGTTGAGTGACAACCGACACGAGTTTCGTCACACAGTGACTTTTTCAAGGCTGTATAAGCAATAGTGAAAAAAATATAATATATATATGAAATACATGAAAACTTCAAACAATAGAAGCAGCAAGAGAAGAGGAAAAGCAGCAGAGTGAAAAGAAAACAAAGAGGGAGGCCCTTAGCGAGTTGCCCATCATTCATCTGTCAAATACGTAACATCCAATGCTGGATCCAAAGTGAATATTTCTTCAGTGGTGAAATCGACTAGTGTCTACAGTATTTGACTAGTGTCTACAAAGTACGCTAGTCTGCAAGACAAAAAACCCTGCAGGAAGGTCATCATGTGCTAATGAGTGTCAGAGCAAGGAAAATAGTCTGTGTCTTATAATCAGTAATTGTGAAAAATGGTTAGGACATGTAGTTACTCAGAGTGTGTTCTCTATAATGTCGCATGTCTCACCTTTGAGGTAGATGAGGATGTACTGTGTACAAGTTGTAACTTGGTAGATTTTTCCACATTGCAAAAGTGGTGTTGGTCAGAGTTGCCAGTATATTATAGGGCTAACATGAAAAAAGAAAACAGGCATGGTAAGTGTAGAAAGAGAGCAACGTTTCATGATACTTATTTAGCGGCCTCAGCTGTACCGTATGATCATCTAAAACTAATATCTCATTTGTATACATGAAGTGGTATACTCCCTAGAAGTCACTTGTACACTGCAAGGAACCATGAATCAAAGTAGGAAATGTGCGATCTATTGTGGGCAGTAAAACTTCCCATGGTCGTAAGAAACAGTTCCCATGTGTACTGGTCAACTGGTGAAAGAAGAATAAGCAACGGACTACTCATTGGTGACTAAATACCTTGAGTCATATACCATAGAAAAAATACTATGAGCAACCTCACAGTGTAGTAGGAATTCACAAGCCAAAAAGAGGTTTAAATATAGTCGCTGTGAAGCAGGTTCTATGGTAAAAAATCTGAAGAAAAGTGTCTACTATGAGAAGTGGTTTATTGTATGAAGCCATGCGTAATATGTGTAAGTCTTCTTTAAAAAGGCATAAAAGTGTGCCATGTTACGCAAGTAGCTGGGCACTTATATGCTCCAGGTGATCAGTTAGGTGCAAGTCTGCATAGCCGTTACGCACTTGACAGGTGAATTAAGGGCAACTGGCTAAGGGCCTGTCTCTTTGTTTTCCTCTCACTCTGCTGCTTTTCCTCTTCTTTTGCTGCTTCTATTTTTAGAAGTTTGCGTTTCTTTTACATATATTATATTTTTTTCACTATTGCTTATACATCCTTGAAAAAGTCACTGTGAGATGAAACACGTTGGCTGTCATTCAATATCACAAACCGAAAAATGTGAAATGTGTGAAACAAAAATGTACTGAAGATCCTTGAATCTATGCATCATTACAGTAAAGAAACATTTCATCCTAACATAAGTCCTTCCTGACTGGACTCCATACGTTTTTAACAATACATAATTGAGTGCTTTGTTTCTCATTGATATAATAGAGATACACATAAGCACCACCCCCTTATTTAAGAGGGAGTATTTTTATGGTAAGAAAATCATGAAGTTCTGTCGGAACAGCTAATGTTATATTATTATTATTAATATTATTATTAGTATTATTATTATCTTGTTATCACATTTTTATTATTGCTGGTATTGTTATTACAGCAACAACAGCAACAACAAAAGCAATGTGAAGAGAGGAACCTGTGTGGTAAAAAGTAATACTTTCCAAGTGCTTGTTTTAAACATTTTATGACAGTTGTAAATTGCTTTTCATAACTATAAAGAATATTTGAAAGCAGGAAGCACTATATGCACTTACAGGAAGAAGAGATATAGTTGTGATGTACTGCAGAATGTGAGAGTAATTTACCGGTGCTAATGCTCCTTGAGTAATTTATGGTCACGTTAACTTTTAAAGATGCTCGGGGGGCTGTTCATGATTTGATACTCCTCTGTACTATTGACTACTCTAAGAGTTGAGAGGGAGAATAGACATAACTGAAAATTAGTTACGACGTGTTGTGGAAAAAAAGTTGTCCATTTCCTGCAAAATCAATTATGTTATTTACAACAGTAACAAAAAGTAGCAGCCTATGTTTGTGATATATCTGTAGAAGCCTTTACAAGTCCTTGAAGAAGAGGAAAGATGGATTGCCAGAGAATCTTTCTAAACAATATGGACATATTTACTAAAAGTTCACGCTGCGCAGGACAGCAAGCAAAGTTGCAGAGCTGCGTTGCGTGAATGGGAGAGAAGTGAACAGCACCACAGCTATTAAATATGGTGGTCTTCAGCTCTCTACTTGCGCTGGAGCACTTGAGGCTTCGTAGACCCAATGCAGGCACCTTTGCATTACAGGAAAATTTGTTTTTGTGCAGGAAGGGATACCTTTCTGCATAAAAACAATATTAGGAGGCGATTTCCTCTTTCTATGTATGGTGCAGACTGCAACATGCAAAGAAAAAGGGAAATAATGAGGGAAATTAACATATTTCTCCTCTTTATTACATGGTGAGTATGGAGTACCATTTTGGCGCTATTCCAGCTTTACCTATTTCAGTACATCTGTGATTGGATTAAAGTCCACGGATGGATGGAAGCAAAGGAATGCCCATGCTCAGCCCATGTAACGCCGACCTCCAAGAAATGTAATGCAGCTCAAGCCGTGTGGTCAATCAATCAATCAGTCAGGGAATTGTAAGCACGCTACTCACTGGTGAGGGTCTCAAGGCGCTGAGGGGGGGGGGGTCCGCAGATCTGTTTAGCCGAAGAGCCAGGTCTTGAGGGTCTTCCTGAAGGTGTTTAGGGAGGGGGCGCATCTGATGTCTGCCGGTAGCTCATGCCAGGTCTTAGCTGCAATGTGAGAGAAGGATCTTCCGCCTGCTCTGTAGATGCGCAGGGTTTTGGCCCGTGCGAGGTTGGAAGATCGGAGGTTTCTTTTGGGTACATGGAAGTTGATTCTGTTGTTGAGGTATTTGGGTCTGTTGTTGTGTAGGCATTTGTAGGCATGAGTGAGGATTTTGAAAGTGACTCTTTTCTCTGCGGGGAGCCAGTGAAGACTTCTTAGGTGTTGGCTGATGTGTTCCTGTCGGGGGATGCCGAGGATGAGTCTGGTGGCGGTGTTCTGTATTGTCTGCATTTTGCAGAGTAGGGACTTGTTAATGCTGGCGTAGAGTGTGTTTCTATAGTCCAGTCTGCTGGTGATGAGTGCGTGGGTGACTGTCTTCCTTGACTCAGGGGGGTTGACTTGAAGGTCTTGCAGAGGATGTGGAGGGTGTTGAAGCAGCTAGAGGTAACGGCGTTGACCTGTCAGTTCATGGTGAGTGATGAGTCGAGTATGATGCCATGGTTCTTGGTGTGGTCTGAGGGGGTAGGTGGACTTCTGAGGGCAGTCGGCCACCAGGTGTTGTCCCATGCAGAAGGGGTGGTATCAAGGACAAGGTCTTCTGTCTTCTTGGCGTGGAGCTTCAGGCAGCTGCTGGTCATCCAGACTGCGATGTCTTGCATTCCTTTCTGGGAGTTGAGTTTGGCAGTAGTGCGGTCTTTGGTGAGGGAGAGGATGAGCTGGGTGTCGTCAGCATAGGATACGATGTTGAGGCCATGTTGTCGGACAATGGCTGCGAAGGGGGCCATGTAGATGTTGAAGAGGGTGGGGCTCAGTGATGAACCCTGTGGGACTCCGCAGGTGATTTTTGTGGGGTCGGAGAGGAAGGGTGGGGGTCTGATCCTTTGGTTTCTTCTGGTGAGGATTGATCGGATCCAGTCCAGGGCTGTTCCTTGTATGCCTGCGTCGTGTAGTCAGGCGACTAGTGTGCGGTGGGAGACGGTGTCGAAGGCCGCTGATAGGTTGAGTAGGATGTGGGCTGCGGAGTGGCCTTTGTCCAGGAAGATGCAGATGTCGTCTATGGCGGCGAGTAGGGCGGTCTCTGTGTTGTGGTTGCTTCAGAATCCGGATTGGGATGAGCCGAGGACGGCGTTCTCTTCAATGAATCGTGTCAGTTTCCTGTTGACTGTTTTCTCTGCACCTTTGGCTGCAAAGGGGAGGAGCGAGATGAGCCGATGGTTCTTGAGGTCAGTGGGCTCAGCTGTGGGCTTCTTGAGCAAGGGTCTGACTTCTGCGTGCTTCCAGTCATCTGGGAAGGTGCCTGTTTTGAAGGTGGTGTTGATGGTGCATTGTAGTTCGGGTGCAAAGGCGGACGTGGCTCTGTGGTAGATGTGAGGGGGCAGGGGTCGGTGGGGACCCTGGAGTGGATGCTTTTCATGGTCATGGCGGTGTCTTCGGCCGTGATCGGTGTCCAGTTGAAGATGGTGGACTGACTGGTGTTTCTGGGGGGCAGAAGGCCATCTGTGGCACCTGGTGGATGGTCGATGAAGTTGTTGTAGAGGTTTTTGATCTTGAGATGGAAATAGGTTCTAAGCTTGTCGCAGAGGTCTTGGGATTGGGTGGTGTCTGTGGCTTCGCTGCGTGGGTTGGTGAATTCTTGAATGACTCTTGTGAGAAGTTGGCATGGTATATGCTATCCAGTTATAGTGGGCACCCTACACCAGTCCAAACAACCCCTTATTGATGATAGGTTAAAGACAACCTTTATTGAAAGCAATCCTAGTGGTAGCCATGGAGAGCAGCCTTCAGGCTAAGTCTTGAAGGAATGTAAAGCAGCTTGTTTTACTCAGTTTATAATCTCTTGAATGGCTAAATGAAAGGCATCCACACAAGGTATATATATAAAATATATGTATTTATTTCTAAACACACCCTACTAGTCTCATTATGAAGCTAGAGGTCCAAACACATAAGTTACACCTCAAATATTACAGTAAAATAACAAAAATACACGTTAGGCCCTAGGGGCGGGCCAAAACATATACTAAAATAGTGGTATAAGAACCACAACTTAACTAGACACAAGGCCTAGAGCCTGTAGAATCGCTGGGACCCCAAGGAACCACCCAAGGTAGTGAAACAGGGGACCCACGGGGGCCGTGTACAGTTTGAGAACACAGCCGCGAGCTCCTGTTAGCTTCTATGGGGAAAGTCGCAGTTAGATTTTTAAAGATTAGGGACACTTAGAGATAAGCTAGGACCAAACCATTTTAGACTTAGGAAGTTCTAGGGTCAACACCCACGGGAGCACTGGAGTACTCGAGTTACCTCACCCAGGGAAGCCTGGGGCATAGGTGTCAAATGGTGTCGGGTTGCGTCGTCGTTTTCAATGGGAACTGGCGAAGAAGTGCTGCTGCCGGGAAGATGCAAATTGTCCTAAGAGATCCAAGCCTGGATCGAAGATGAGAAGAACCTGAAAGCAAAGGGGACAGAGTCTGGATCACTAGCCAGTGACCAGGGGCACGATAGACGAATGCTCACCGATGTCGGGTGAGTTTAGGTGAAGAAGGTGAAGCTTGGCTCTTCAGCCACGAGGACCAGGAGGCGTCGAGGACAACCAGGAGCTGGATGCGATCTGTCCCATGAAAGATGTTGAGTGCTGCAGCATCGATGCCCGGATTGGGCACAACAAGCCTTGGCAAAAGCAACCCAAGCAGAAAGGAGAAAGATGCTTCGGTGCAGACCAGCAAGGTCTGAGGGACTCACCACATGGTGGGGAGTCAGGGCACATCTGGAGCAACCAGGGAAGCCCAAAGAAACTCAAAGTTGCCTTCATAGGGACCCACCAGTCGACAGACCAGGGATCGCAAAGGAGCCTCACGCATAAATACAAGAAGCGGGCTCACGGAACACTCATGGAGTGTAGGCGCACAATCTTTGGTGCAAATGGTGCTCAGGATATGGGCTACAACTAATCTAAAGCATGACTTTGAGAGATGTCGGGAAGTCAATGTACTTGCAAATGTGCATGGTGTCCAGGAGTTCCGGTTCCACATTACTCACAAGGGCTGCGAGTTTCAGCTTTGCTGGGGACTTGGGTTGTCCTCTGAGAAGTCTGGAAATCCTCTTCCTGGGCTGCAGATACTTCAGAGTCCGCCGGGAGCTTCAGAGATGCAGACCGGCAATTGCTTTGTTGGTGCCTGCCAAGCAGGGGAGTCACTCTTTGACCCCAAGGGAGATTTCTTCAGTCCTCTAGTCGTTAGTAGAGCGTCGAAGTTCCAGGATTCAGTTGCAGAGTTTCGTCCCGGGATATCTAAAGTGCTGTTGCCAGGGGTTCCTTACTTATACCAAAGAAAAGGGTTGGACTAACTCAGGGGAACCACCTATGGGAGGGTTTGGAAAGAGGGGTGGCTATACCCATTTCCTTTGTCCAGTTTCGTGCCAGAGCAGGGGCTGTAAGCCCCTGAACCGGTTTGAGCTGGACTATGCACAGGGACACCAAATGTGCCCCCAGTGCAGGACTTCAAAGCACTCTGAGAGTGCTCCCACCCAACCCCAATACACATCAGCCTGTCTGGGAGGTGGTTACAACTCGCTGTGACAGGAAAACTATTGTCCAGGCCTCCTCTGCCGGAGTTGCGGTCAGCAGCAGGAGGCCAGACCCGTGACTGTGGCTGCAGCATCCATTTTGTGATGCCAGGGCCTTTTTCTAAGTTAGTACCGGGTATACCGGTGCTGTCATGTCTCTCCCTCTAGAAGGGTGGGATCATACTCCCACACCAGTTACTGGTGTGGGGGTATGATTCCAAGGTGTTTGACACCAAACACGACATGTTTCCGTGCAGCCAGTCCAAAGTTAGCATTTACCGTTTGGTTATAATGCACTTAAGAGTATATGGTCAGGCTGCACCACTGACAACCCCGGAGAAGAGATTCCGAAGGCTGCAGAGGGGCTCAGCTCATGCCTTGGCACCCTCTCACATATAACCAAGCACCCTGCCTTCGAGATTGATAAGGCCTGCCATAGGGGTGACTGATAGGTTTCTATGTGCAGTGATAGGTGAGGTATAGTGAACCTATACCTCAGTAAGGGGTGCATGCACCACCTTACCCATACTGCAGTAGCAGACCTGTGGTGTCATTTTGGAGGGCTTTCCAGGTGTGGCACAATACATGCTTCAGCCCCTGGTAGACCTCTGGGGTACCTATGCCCTGGGTACATAGTATACCTTATACTAGGGACTCAGTATGATACCCCAGAATCCAATCTGAAGTATATCTAAAGTACATGGAATCAATTTAGAGAGGAAGCAGCTAGGCTGGGGTCCTGAATAGCAGGGCCCCAGCCAGACTAAAGTCGAAAAACAGTGAAACACCAGCAAAAAGTGGGGGTAACCATAAGAGGCAGATCCTACTCTCCTACAACACTGAAAAGTTCCTTGGTGTTGGTGGAGTTGGCCAGGATTTTGTTGTGGATGAAGTTCTTCTTGGTGGTTCTGATCTGGTGTTGGTAGTTCGTCATGGCGTCCTTGTAGGTGGTGTGGTTTTTGGTTGTCTTGGTGTTTCTCCAGTTCTTCTCCAGGTGTCTCCCGGTGCGTCTGGCTTCTTGGAGAGCGGTGGTGAACCAGGTGGCTTTCCTTGGGCGTTGTCTGTCAAGGTTGTGTAGCAGGGCGAGCTTGTCTGCACAGTTGGAGATCCAGGTGTGGAGTTCTCTGGCTGTGTCATTTGTGTTGGGTGCCCAGGTGTGGTTGTCTCGTACGTTAGTTCTTGTAGAGCCTTTGTAACTCTTGACAGTTGACAGGGCTTGGTATGTCTTCTCTTGATTCACTATTAGCACCATAAAGAGTGAATGCTCAACCAAGAGGCCACATAAAAGATTCAATATCTGCACACTCTGTGGCTTTGCCTCACTTTACAAGACCTTTTCACAGACCCATTCTGATGCCTCAAAGGTTGCAAATATATTAGTTCAACTTGCCTCTGGTGTATGGCGTAAGTGTATTGCATGATTTAACTGGCTACGTGACCTTCCAGATGCCTCCTAACACTACTGAGAACCTAACTACCCAGCCAACACCCAGCACACAATCTAATTTATAGTCCTGAGGAATAAACCATCCGTAAAACCACCTGGGGAACTATTATCACTTCATGGTCACAGTAGTACCTTGGGTGAGTGATTTTCCATTCAATATTGAGTTTCTCTGGTCAACTTGGGTATTTGTATGGCTTCTATTTTACTGCATACTATTCCCTTTTCCAATCTGCTGTCTGTCTATGCAAACCCTACGAGGAAATTCTTGAAGGGACGTGTGTGTAGAAAAACGTTGGGTTCATGTGTGATTTGTTTACTGGTGAAGAAAGGAAAGGATATCAATACCTTTTGACCACTTTTCACAATCGAAAGCAATGGTAATGGGCTGCAGATGACCATCACAAAACAGAAGGGAAGAGTCGGGGATTGACAAACGAAAAATAATTTTTTTTTTCCTAGCAATGCAAAAATTAAGGTGGATAATAAAATGTTATAAAAATGATGGGGCAGATTTACAAGCCCCTTGCGCCACTTTTGCGTCACTTTTCCCATGTTAAAAATGATGCAAAAGTGGCGCAAGGGTCTTGTAAATCTGCCCCGATGTGTGGCACTAAAGAGACTCAGAGCTTCATTCGCACAGCGTTTTCGTTGAACTTAGGTGCACACAATTACCACATTATTACGTAAATTAATTTTCATGATTAAAAGAATAAGGATCAATGGGATTTGTATGACCAAAATATTCAAGTATCTAGAAATTAGGCCAGTATGGTGATACTTTCATCTTCACAAATTTCATGGAAGTGCAGGTGTGTAGGCATGTCTATGTGGGACTTCCTGGAAAAGTAGGTGAACATCCATAAATGTACACTTGTAAATAATCGCTTAAGTATCGGGGTAGTTTCTCATCCTCGAAATGTTAGCAGGTGTATTGGTGTGAGAGTCTGGAATAATTATATTTCCTGGTAGTGCAGATGTGTAGGCAATTCTTTGTGGCACTTCCTGGAAAAGTAGGTGAACATCCATCAATGTACGCTTGTAAATAATCACTTAACCATTGGGGGTAGTTTCTGATCCTCGAAATGTAGGCATGTGTATTTGTGTGAGAGTCAGGAATAATTATATTTTCTGGGGTGGAGGTAGGGAGGGAAAATTCCTATATTATAAAAAGGCACATTTATATAAGATTAAGGCGTGCATCTTTTCCCACCTGGTAGGAATTCTGCATGCATATATTTTGTGCATTGCAGTGCACAAGAAAATCTAGGTTTGTCCTAGATTTCTTTGAACAGTCATGTAATCCTTTATGACTCGCACAAAAGTACAGGTTTTTGAGTCAAAAGTAAATGAAATCATGTGGAAGCAATTGACCTACTTCCAAAATCCAGGGCTTACAGAATTGAGTCTGGATGTTTGCAGTACTTTCAACAAGCTCAATTGAATGCTACAGACAAAAACAGTTGAGGAGGTCTGAAAAAAAACGTTTGCAGTCCCATCTCACACAGTTTCATCATGGACAAATGTATTGGATTCATACAAAATGATAGAATAGGTAAGTGCCTTTAAGTGGGGCAGTGTCACTGTGGTCTATCAAGAAAATGTCATGCTACAGATATTTGATCGGGTCTTTTGAGGGGTAGTCAGAGCAATATCTCAAGCAGGGCATTTTGAATCATCTTCTCTGACTTTTGATGGACCTTTAATACATTCCTTGCAAGAAACATGGGACCTCGTGAACAACGTTGCTGTTCATTTTGATTACAAACTATTTGAGCAATAGGCACCAACAAATGCCAGTATATAGAGCTTTTCTGAGGGATGCAAGGTGAAGAGTTGATTGCCACCAACGACTGTAATCAGTGAGGAACTCATTTGTTAGCTAAATTGAAAAGTACCTATGTAAATGAAAGTTTCGATACGGTTTATTTCCAAATTATAGAATATTTACTGTAGATCTTTTTTTTATCTACAAGGTTGCCACTGAGTTTATATGAAGATACTTGCAAAGTAATGCAAAGAAGGGAACACATAACCTCCGAAGAGCAGTGCAGAATATGTAATGGTGTCTTCAGTCCAGATACAACAAAAATAAAATAATCTGAAATCTTAGGCATACACCTGTTTGCAAACCATGTGCATTTACATATTCACGTCAATTTGCCTAGAAACCTACTTACATCAAGGGTTTCGATATGGGCTCATGGACTGCTCTGCTAATAAACCCACTAGAGTGCACATGACAGAGACGTGCAAATTCACATTGTTTCTTTTCTTTTTTTTCTACCGAGTGAAAACATTTCTACCCATGGACAAACCTCTTTGTCTACAACCTACCGTTGGATTAAACTGCACACTGTTCACAGTTCTTGACCACCTTCAAGCAGAACGTTCCCTTGGCCTTCTCTAGGGAATATAGCATCTTACAATGCATGCTATAACATTGTGTACTATTACAATGTGGTCGTTACAACAACCGCATTGTTATTAAGCGATGCATTTACATCGCAAGTCATTACAACGACTTGCACTAGAGGGCGCGCTGGACTGCGCTGGACTTAGGAATAGTATTAATTACTATGCTTACTCCAGTTTGCGTAACAGTAGGTTAGGTGTCGGAATTTATTTCCAAACCCTGAGCGCCCCCCAGTGCAAGTCGTTGCAATAACTTGCGATGTAATTGCATTGTGTACTGACAACACAGTCATTGTAACATCTGCGTTGTAATGGTAGTGCAATGCAATGACAGAGTTGTAAACGCTGTTTCCATTCTCAAGGTCAAACTATCATTGTAATTACTCCAGAGTGATAGGAGTAATTTCAAAACTACCCACTTGCCATACCATGCAAATACCATTGCCAAAAGTACGCGATAATGCCAGTTTGAGGAACTAAAAGTAGTTTGGGACAAAAATCCTTCTGCTGGAGCACAAAAACAATGAGCTAAGAGAGAGAGAGAGTGACTGCTGGCTAAATACAATTGTGAATTTAAATTACTTTCTTAGTTGGCTCCATTAGATATTTTTACAAAAAACTCTGACTAAGAGAGGGAACCAGATTATGTCATTAATAAGTAGTCATTTTAATTTGACTCATGCACCAGATATATATGGACACCCATGACGTTTCTACTATCTAATTTAAAAATGTATTGGTAAACAAATTCCTTCACAATCTTTGGGAGCACCAGTCTGCTAGAAATTATCATCTTTTGCGTGGTACCACCCCTGATTTTCGCCTTGGTTTTGATCGCTGTAGAACTCTGTGTACTTTTCTCCTGCAAACGGGTGGTAAAGTACCTGTACTCCCCTTTCAACATAATCAGATCGGCATATCACTGACTGACATATAGAACTTACTTATAAGTCCCTAGCATATGATACTACAGTGTCACAAGTGGACTGCAGCTTTAACATGACAGCAGGCCTGCCACCAGTAGTCTGGCTGCCCCGGATTAAAATGGAAATTCAACCTGTCAAAATAAACGTTTGACAGACCTAGGCCTAAAGCCTCATTTTAACTATTAATAAGTCACTCTAAAGTTGTCCTTAAATGTTCACAAGGCAGGGTGCATGCCATGTAAAAGTAGAGCATATAAAGGTTTATTTTTAAATATGTTTTACATTGAAAAAGCCCTCAAAGATAACTTCACTGTAGCTCAATGCATTGTGAAAGTCACATTTGTAATAGAAATTTTAGAACTGGAACTTTGAGAAAGTGGCCTGTTACCTGCCTAAAGCCTCTAGAAGTTATTTGTTATAAGCTTTCAACTGTCACCCAATAGCTGGCTAGCCCCTTAATCAGGTGTGAACTTACACTATTGGCTAGGGCATGCCAGGAGCTTCCCCAGCTACACTTTTGCACTGGTCATAAATGTAACAGCCCCAGTAGCCTCCTCAGATCTCTTTTTGACTTGTGGAAAAAACAGAAAAGAGCTGGACATGCTATCTATGACCTGAAAAGAGCCTGAAGACTGGATCTTCCCTCCCTCTTGTACCCAGGACAAAGACATGGACTCCAAGAGGTAAGAAGCAGATGTCCTGTTTTTGCTACTGGGACACAACAAACTTCAAGAGTCCATTACCTGCTTTCCCAGCTGATCAATTCCAAATGGACCTGCCCTGTGCCCTGTTGCTGAACTTTGTTGGAGTGAATCTTGAAACCCAAATGCTATCTTCAAGGCCCTGGACCCCAGGCTGGTGTCAAAATGCACACCTCCTAACGAATCCTGAAACTTTTTGCTCGGAGAACCTTTGGACCAAATTGTCAAGAAAAACCAACAAAGGTCCATTGCCTCTTTGCTAAAGTTTCAGATTGCCCCCGCTACTTTCTTCTCTGCAGCAGAAAAGACGATTCAGTGTGACCCAGCAGATAAGTTACCCAGCTTCATGAAGCTCTTCTAGGTTACAGCCTGCAGCCTTGCCCTGCTGGAAGAACCAGAGATCCCCCAAAAATATTACGTTGAAAGGTAGAAATCTGGCCAATGAGGGACTTTCTCTTGGCGTGAAATCCAAATTTCTCGAGCTCAGAGCTTTCCCGCCAAAAGTCAACAGCTTCACCCACATCTCGACCAACAGCTATCCAATGCTGTGGAGCCCTCTTCTGCCACAGTCTGATGCCTTGCTCTGCTGAGGAATTTTGACTTCTATTCCAGAAACTAAGTCAGAAGGTAAAGCTTTTCACCAAGACAAATCTGGTCACTGTATCAGACCCATGCTCCATAAAGGTCAGCCTTAAAATTTACACTTGCCCACATGAAGAACAACTAGATTGTGATTGGCGATTCATGCTTTTGGTGCTATTGTGAACCCTAAACCTTAAAAATTCCTCCGTTCGGTTCTGCTTATTGGATTAGTTTCATTTTATTTAGCCACATTTTCCTAAATTAGTTGAAGATTTTTCTTGTGTTGGGTCATGACTTTATTACTGTTTGAGTACTGTATACATTGCCATAACTTCGGCCCCCTATAACTCAGCTGACTGCACTATCACAGTGTTTCCAGAGCTGGATGCGTTGAGTCTGGAAAAACTGATGGGTAAAATTAAATCTGGCTCTCCAGCAGATCCGTGCCCACCCAGTGTCTTTCGTGTAGCGCGTCCCTTATTGGAGGAATGCATTATCTCCCTCCTTAACAGATCCTTGAAAACAGGGTACCTACCGTTGGAATTCAAGGAGGCATGTGTAAGGCCTCTATTGAAGAAACCTGGTGCGGACCCTGCAGTGTTAAAGAACTACAGGCCTATTTCCCAGCTGCCTTTCCTCTCAAAAATACTGGAACAGCATGTATTAAAGTCCCTGCCTCTGTATCTGGAGTCTCACCATCTACTCCATGAGCGACAGGCAGGGTTCCGAGCTCATCACAGCACCGAGTTGGTGATGCTCTCGGTGATGGATGAATTAAGAGGCATGGCTGACTGTAAGAAACCGAGCGCCCTGATTTTGTTAGATCTATCAGCGGCGTTGGATACGGTCAGTCATGCCTTACTCTTGGATAGACTGAATGATTTTGGGATCAAAGGCCTGGCCTTTAAATGGTTGCAATCTTTCCTTCTGGGAAGGACACAAAGGATACAACTGGGGGATGAAACATCGGAGGTGGGGACCTTGGAATGTGGGGTGCCACAGGGATCTGCCCTGTCCCCACTCCTATTCAATCTCTACCTACAACCTCTGATTGCATCACTGGCCAGTAGGGGCTGTAGAGTCTTTAATTATGCAGACGACACGCAGCTGTTGCTGAGTGTCAACAATACAAGGACCGCACAACTCAATGCCCAGAACATCTTGAGGTACACTGTACAATGGATGACTGAAAATCTGTTGAAGATCAATCCAGATAAGACTGAGGTATTGGTGATTCCATCCACCGCCTCACCTTGGAGTGACCTCTATTGGCCAGCGGAGTTAGGCCTTGCTCCAAAACCAAGTTTGAATGTAAAGAGCTTGGGGATCAAACTGGATTGTGATCTCTCAATGTCCAGTCAAATCTCTTCCGTGGTCGTAAGCTGTACAAATATCATTCGACAGCTGCGGAAGTTAGCCCCTGTCCTCTCTCAATCGATGATGCACTCAATCGTAGCAGCAACTGTTATCTCAAGGATAGATTACGGAAACGCTCTCTATCTCGGCCTACCTAAAACTCTGACTAACAGGCTACAGGTCGTGATGAATGACGCTGCACGACTTATTTTCAGACTCCCAAGGAGAACTAAGGCCTCCCCCCTGCTATATAGCCTGCATTGGCTCCCCATTAAAGAGCGAGTGGAATTTAAGACCTTATGCACGGCTCATAAGGCAATTTACGGTCAGGCACCAGCCTACATTACAGATCGTTTGGCGGTGTACAGCCCAGTGAGAACACTTAGATCCTCAGATTCTCAGCTACTGGTCTGTCCCCGCTACAAATTAGTAACTAAAGGAGGAAGATCCTTCTCTGTGTTAGTTCCTCAGCTATGGAACACGCTGCCTGAGGTGCTGCGCAGGGAAGGGAACCTCCTGCGGTTTAGAAAGATGCTAAAAACACTGTTGTTTAGAAGAATCCGGAGTGTAATCTAGACCAGGGAGTGTCTTTCTTTCTGTGTTCTGCCAAGATTATTGTTGTTACCATCGATTTCCGAGCGCCTAGAGACCTGCAGGTGATTGGGCGCGATATCAATCCAATATAACAATAACAATAACATTGCCTCCAAGTTAAACCTGTCTGCTCTGTGCAATAGCTACCAGGGGTTAAACTCAGGTTAATTTCGTGACTTTATGGGTTCACCCTAAGAAGAACAGTATTTTGGTTAATATATGAGTTGGGCATTCCCCCCTTCAACTAATATCCACATGTTTACACACTCCAGCTCATCAATGGTCATAATGGTCCATTTGATAGACATCCATACTGTCTTTCACAGTTTCGTCTTTCTGGCTAGATAAATTTGTCATTGAACAGAGATGGGTAGCCAATAGTGTCATTGCCACAAGAAATGACTGTGGCATCAGCACCCACCACATCAGATGATAGCCACCTCCCTGCATTTTAATATGTCTCATGCTCAGATCTTAGGTGATGATGAGACTTGTAGAGATTATATAAAAAAATGGCTTCAAGCTTTGAAAACCACCAGTTTTCTGCCTTTTTTGACCCCCAAATTTTTAACATTGCTGGAGTATGACATTCCCTAATAGTGTCTTTCTAAATGTAATACTCAATAGATATTGAGCTATGAACTGCTACCTCCAAACCCACTTTTCAGTATAAGGTCAGCGGCCTATGCACAGCTATGGTAAAGGATTCTGGGTAGACTTTGCTTCATCTGTGCAATATATATATTTATTTATATATATATATATATATATATATATATATATATATATATTCACTTAAAAAAACATAGGTTTCACACATGGCAGCGTGCGCGTACGGTAAGTTTTAGTGTACGCGCACGGTGCGCGCTTATAGATATATATATGATTTTAAATGCTATTTTCTCAGGAAATACTGAACAGATTTACACCAGACCTGCAAAAGGCACATCCCTGACCTGAGGACTACCTCTCTGCCAAATTTCAAGTAATTCTGTTCAGCCGTTCGGGCTGTAGCTTGGACTAAAGGTCCAATGGAAAAATGCATGAGGAAAACGTGTTTTGGGCCCCCCCTTTTTCTCAGCCCCCGCTTGACGAATCCCCCCGAGACTTTCAGGGAAGGAGTGGAGCGGAGCGCCCCACCTATTTTGAAAATTTGCCGAGGATTCGTCAATCGGCGCCAAAGTTATTCCAAACACGATCCTAACTATAACTATCTACTGGCGACCGCCAGTAGATTATATATATATATATATATATATATATATATATATATATATATATATATATATATATATATATATATATATATATATATATATATATATATATATATATCCAAACAAACATCCTACTCCAACTAAAAAGAGGCACATACTCAAGGTATGTAAGGATAAGGCTTATTTATTTTTCAGGTCCCCCTCGACCCTCGCAGTAGGAGAGATTATATATTATATATATAACAAATTGCCCAAAAGTTTTAGGAGCGCACACAGAAGTGAATGAACCATCCGTTTTTTTTTTAGGAAATTTGCATCTTTATTTTGGGGTTGTTATTTGCTCCGACCTGACGCGTTTCGAGGCATTAGCCTCTTTCTGAAAGGTCAACATTGGCAATACGGCTCACAGGAAGTTCTGCATGCTGCTTTATATCTCCGCTAAGTGCGCTTTTAATCAAGCATGCTGGGACTTGTAGTTATCCTTTAGTAGGTCTGCGGGTCCGTACTTTTTGAAAAGCCTTATTTATAACCTTAGTAGGTCCCAAAACAAGGTGCAGGTTCAATTATCCACACTCACTCTGCTGCATATCGAGTAGGAAAAGTTCCATCGCTGCGGCCTCCTTCGCATTTGCACGGATGGTGCTGCTCCTCACGGTAAGGCGCCGTGTTCAAAATTGTCCAACAAATTGCCCAAAAGCTTTAGGAGCGCACACAGAAGTGAATGAACTATCCGTTTTTTTTTAGGAAACTTGCATCTTTATTTCGCGTTTGTTATTTACTCCGACCTGGCACGTTTCGAGGCATTAACCTCTTTCTCAAGGGTCAACATTGGCAATACGGCTCACAGGAAGTTCTGCATGCTGCTTTATATCTCCACTAAGTGCGCTTTTAATCAAGCATGCTGGGACTTGTAGTTATCCTTTAGTAGGTCTGCGGGTCCGTACTTTTTAAAAAGCCTTATTTATAACCTTAGTAGGTCCCAAAACAAGGTGCAGGTTCAATTATCCACACTCACTCTGCTGCATATCGAGTAGGAAAAGTTCCATATCTGCGGCCTCCTTCGCATTTGCACGGATGGTGCTGCTCCTCACGGTAAGGCGCTGTGTTCAAAATTGTCCAACAAATTGCCCAAAAGCTTTAAGAGCGCACACAGAAGTGAATGAACCATCCGTTTGTTTTTTAGGAAACTTGCATCTTTATTTCGGGTTTGTTATTTGCTCTGACCTGACGCGTTTCGAGGCATTAACCTCTTTCTCAAAGATCAACATTGGCAATACGGCTCACAGGAAGTTCTGCATGCTGCTTTATATCTCCGCTAAGTGCGCTTTTAATCAAGCATGCTGGGACTTGTAGTTATCCTTAAGTAGGTCTGCGGATCCGTACTTTTTAAAAAGCCTTATTTATAACCTTAGTAGGTCCCAAAACAAGGTGCAGGTTCAATTATCCACACTCACTCTGCTGCATATCGAGTAGGAAAAGTTCCATCTCTGCGGCCTCCTTTGCATGGACCTACTAAAGGTGGAAAATGCTTCGTTTTTGACTATATGTCCCACAATGCAAAGCACGCACGATGCGCATCCTACTAAAGGCGGAGTTTGCAGTTACGAAGCCTCCCTGTGACTGTTTTAATCACTGTGACCTCTGAGGAAGAAGCGAGTGCTTTGAAACGCATCAGGTCCACAGTAAAATACTTTTGAAAGAGCAGTTTCGCATGGTCCTGTCCAATTATTTATGCCGATGGTGACACCTGTGATGGGATAAACCGACTGGTGCAATTTGCCGTGAGTGCGCCCCTATATGCTTGGGTATTTTGTTGGAGAATATATATGTATATATATATATATATATATATATGTATATATATATTACCTACTGGCGGTCGCCAGTAGGTAGTTATAGTTAGGACCCTGTTTCCATAGGAAAACCGCAACATTCTATTTGGAATAACTTTGGCGCCGGTCAACTAATCCTCGCGAAATTTTCAAAATAGGTGGGGCGCTACGCTCCAATCCTACCCTGAAAGTCTCGGGGGGATTCGTCAAGCGGGGGCTGAGAAAAAAGGGGGGTCCCAAAACGCGTTTTTCCCATGCATTTTTCCATAGGACCTTTAGACACAGCTACAGCCCGAACGGCTGAACAGAGTTACTTGAAATTTGGCAGAGAGGTAGTCCTCAGGTCAAGGAAGTGCCTTTTGTAGGTCTGGTGTAAATCTGTTCAGTAGTTCCTGAGAAAATAGCATTTAAATCAATATATATATCTGTGGCAGCTTACGGTGCGCTTACCGTGCGCTTACGGTAAGCTTACCGTACGCGTACGGTGCCGTGCGCGAGCGCGATTCTGATTGGCTGTTAGATCTTAGTAAACATTCGAATCGGTCGAAACCAGGAAGCGGCGGCCGCCATTTTGTGTGTTTCACACAGAAAAAAAAAGGGTCATAACTTGAAAAGAGGGCAAGGAAGAGAGTTACAGACCCCCTAACATTTGAAAGGGGGTCAAAGAAGGACAGAAAAGTACAAAAAAAACATTTATTAATTTTAAAAAAAAATCGCGGGGTACGCGTACGGTAGGCTTACGGTAAGCTATCGTACGCGTACGGTAGAAAAAAAAACATAAAAAAATAAAAAATTCAGATTTAAGTGTTTAGATATTAGGCGGCTCTAAAAAGAGCCGTTGTGTTTATGAAGTGATTTGATTTTTTAGTGGTACCTACAAGTAAGTACCGATGCAGAGTCTAAGGTTCAAGAGGACGACTCTGTTCCCTTCATCAGTGAAGTGTACACCATCTCCTCTATAAATGTCTTGCATGTCGTAACGCAAGTTGTTGTGGTAAATGGAACCCATACCATAGTCTCGGAGGAAAGCAGAAACAGATTTGTTGACGTGCTTTCTTGCTTTGTCAATCTGCGGACAAAAATGATTGGACCAGTTCCATTTTTGCCTTTGGCATATGTTAGAATATGCAAAGGCAGTTTTAGGGAAAAGTGAAAACAGTTGTGCAAAGGTCTCCTTCATAAGCATTTCCAGACCTACCCCAGTCAAAGTGCCTAGGTCATTGCCACCACAGTGCACTATTATGAGGTCAGGGTGTTGGATTTGCATGAAAGATTTCACCAATGGCATCAATTGGTGCCACTTTAACCCTCTCTGACCAATCCATTTAATGTCTACATTTGGCAAAGCAAGGTCTCTCACCATACCTGTTTTCTCTGCATACTTTTCACTCCAGAAGACATAGCTGTGCCCTACAATCCACACTGTGAACATCTTAAAAGGAGAACTGGATGCACTCATGAGGTGTCTTTCAGTAGAATGGGAAAAAAAATGAAAGACAGTTTGGAAATGGAGGCATACATATTTTTTTTTTTTAAAAAGAACTGATTGGCTGTTTCATACCATTCTACACTAAAAACTAGGCTGTATGTGTAAATTTATAGAAGCATGTTTTGTATTGGTACAGAAAAATGTGTTACCAAAGAACAGTACTATGGATTTGCTGTTAGGTTTGAAAAGTCAAGCACTCCTGCTCTTTGGAAATGAAACATTGTGTGGTGAACTTCTGACCTAACTCTACACAGCAGTGTTTCAAGAGCTGTTGCTATGGTAGCAGGCAGAAGTCAAGTTGGGGGAAGGGTACTAGGCTGAAGTCAAGTTGGGGGAAGGGTACTTTTGGAAAAGGGTTGGTTTTCAACCAATAGAAATGTGTGATTACATTTGAAAAAAAGGGGGAAGCACTGAGATTTGAAATTAACATGTATATGTGTGGAAAAAGAGAGGGAAACATTGCCATTATCTGGTTCTGCTGAGAGGAGAGAGGTGTACAGAACAGAGATCCTGGCTCTGATAATCTGCTGTTTGAGTGCCACATTTCTTTCACAACTAACTCATTTTAAAGGTGAGTTATGAGTTTGAGAGGGGATGTATATGGTAAATTAAGAAATGAATAATAGAATTGGAATTCCTTTTGTTGAAGTTGTGTTTATCGTTTTGTGTTTTGGGAGAAATTTAAATGTGAGGAACATGTAAAATAATATGGACTATGTTTTCACCATAAAATAAGGTGTATTGTTATAAATGAGGAATACTTTTAGGGTTTGAGGTTCCAGTCAGTAATGCAAATACATTCAGCATCACTAAGGCTGGTTGCCTTTGCTGGAGTGTAGTCAGTCACCCAGGTTACACATGTTTCTGGTCTGAAAAAGCTGTTTGGACATGTGATTTTTTGAGAATCTGAAAAGTGGATTAGAAATGTGTCAGACTGTAAAAGTACTTATCACTTGCAAACAAAAAGAGTAGTAAGTGTGCTTTCAAATTGGCAAAGAAATTTCGTTTTCTGACTAATATGAAACCATGACTCTGTGTGCAAAGAGGAATTATAGACAGAGATTTATTGCGTATTACTTTGGTAATTTTACAGTTGCATTAGTAGGAAAGGGAGAGCTATTTTTCTGCAGAAGCAGACTCTTAGCACACACCCAGCTGCTTATCCTGTGGAATCATGCATAGTATTTACAACCGAGTGGGGTTTGAGGTTGCAGTCAGTGATGCAAATACATTCAGCATCACTAAGGCTGGTTGCCCTTGCTGGAGTGTAGTCAGTCACCCAGGTTATACATGTTTCTGGTCTGAAAAAGCTGTTTGGACATGTGCTTTTTTATGAATCTGAAAAGTGGATTAAAAATGTGTCAGACTGTAAAAGTACTTATCACTTGCAAAAAAAAGGGTAGTAAGTGTGCTTTCAAATTGGCAAAGAAATTTCGTTTTCTGACTAATATGAAACCATGACTCTGTGTGCAAAGAGGAATTATAGACAGAGATTTATTGCGTATTACTTTGGTAATTTTACAGTTGCATTAGTAGGAAAGGGGGAGATATTTTTCTGCAGAAGCAGACTCTTAGCACACACCCAGCTGCTTATCCTGTGGAATCATGCATAGTATTTACAACCGAGTGGGGTTTGAGGTTGCAGTCAGTAATGCAAATACATTCAGCATCACTAAGGCTGGTTGCCCTTGCTGGAGTGTAGTCAGTCACCCAGGTTACACATGTTTCTGGTCTGAAAAAGCTGTTTGGACATGTGCTTTTTTATGAATCTGAAAAGTGGATTAAAAATGTGTCCGACTGTAAAAGTACTTATCACTTGCAAAAAAAAAGAGTAGTAAGTGTGCTTTCAAATTGGCAAAGAAATTTCGTTTTCTGACTAATATGAAACCATGACTCTGTGTGCAAAGAGGAATTATAGACAGAGATTTATTGCGTATTACTCTGGTAATTTTACAGTTGCATTAGTAGGAAAGGGGGAGCTATTTTTTCTGCAGAAGCAGACTCTTAGCACACACCCAGCTGCTTATCCTGTGGAATCATGCATAGTATTTACAACCGAGTGGGGTTTGAGGTTGCAGTCAGTAATGCAAATACATTCAGCATCACTAAGGCTGGTTGCCCTTGCTGGAGTGTAGTCAGTCACCCAGGTTACACATGTTTCTGGTCTGAAAAAGCTGTTTGGACATGTGCTTTTTTAAGAATCTGAAAAGTGGATTAGAAATGTGTCAGACTGTAAAAGTACTTATCACTTGCAAAAAAAAAGAGTAGTAAGTGTGCTTTCAAATTGGCAAAGAAATTTCGTTTTCTGACTAATATGAAACCATGACTCTGTGTGCAAAGAGGAATTATAGACAGAGATTTATTGCGTATTACTCTGGTGATTTCACAGTTGCATTAGATGGAAAGGGGGAGCTATTTTTTCTGCAGAAGCAGACTCTTAGCACACACCCAGCTGCTTATCCTGTGGAATCATGCATAGTATTTACAACCGAGTGGGGTTTGAGGTTGCAGTCAGTAATGCAAATACATTCAGCATCACTAAGGCTGGTTGCCTTTGCTGGAGTGTAGTCAGTCACCCAGGTTACACATGTTTCTGGTCTGAAAAAGCTGTTTGGACATGTGCTTTTTTAAGAATCTGAAAAGTGGATTCAAAATGTGTCAGACTGTAAAAGTACTTATCACTTGCAAAAAAAAAGAGTAGTAAGTGTGCTTTCAAGTTGGCAAAGAAATTTCGTTTTCTGACTAATATGAAACCATGACTCTGTGTGCAAAGAGGAATTATAGACAGAGATTTATTGCGTATTACTCTGGTAATTTTACAGTTGCATTAGTAGGAAAGGGGGAGCTATTTTTTCTGCAGAAGCAGACTCTTAGCACACACCCAGCTGCTTATCCTGTGGAATCATGCATAGTATTTACAACCGAGTGGGGTTTGAGGTTGCAGTCAGTAATGCAAATACATTCAGCATCACTAAGGCTGGTTGCCCTTGCTGGAGTGTAGTCAGTCACCCAGGTTACACATGTTTCTGGTCTGAAAAAAGCTGTTTGGACATGTGCTTTTTTAAGAATCTGAAAAGTGGATTAGAAATGTGTCAGACTGTAAAAGTACTTATCACTTGCAAAAAAAAAGAGTAGTAAGTGTGCTTTCAAATTGGCAAAGAAATTTCGTTTTCTGACTAATATGAAACCATGACTCTGTGTGCAAAGAGGAATAATAGACAGAGATTTATTGCGTATTACTCTGGTAATTTTACAGTTGCATTAGTAGGAAAGGGGGAGCTATTTTTTCTGCAGAAGCAGACTCTTAGCACACACCCAGCTGCTTATCCTGTGGAATCATGCATAGTATTTACAACCGAGTGGGGTTTGAGGTTGCAGTCAGTAATGCAAATACATTCAGCATCACTAAGGCTGGTTGCCCTTGCTGGAGTGTAGTCAGTCACCCAGGTTACACATGTTTCTGGTCTGAAAAAGCTGTTTGGACATGTGCTTTTTTAAGAATCTGAAAAGTGGATTCAAAATGTGTCAGACTGTAAAAGTACTTATCACTTGCAAAAAAAAAGAGTAGTAAGTGTGCTTTCAAATTGGCAAAGAAATTTCGTTTTCTGACTAATATTAAACCATGACTCTGTGTGCAAAGAGGAATTATAGACAGAGATTTATTGCGTATTACTCTGGTAATTTTACATTTGCATTAGTAGGAAAGGGGGAGCTATTTTTTTCTGCAAAAGCAGACTCTTAGCACACACCCAGCTGCTTATCCTGTGGAATCATGCATAGTATTCACAACCGAGTGGGGTTTGAGGTTGCAGTCAGTAATGCAAATACATTCAGCATCACTAAGGCTGGTTGCCCTTGCTGGAGTGTAGTCAGTCACCCAGGTTACACATGTTGCTAGTCTCAAAAAGCTGTTTGGATATGTGCTTTTTTAAGAATCTGAAAAGTGGATTCAAAATGTATCAGACTGTAAAAGTACTTATCACTTGCCAAAAAAAGAGTAGTAAGTGTGCTCTCAAATTGGCAAAGAAATTTCGTTTTCTGACTAATATGAAAGCATGACTCTGTGTGCAAAGAGGAATTACACAAAGAGATTTATTGCGTATTACTCTGGTAATTTTACATTTGCATTAGATGGAAAGGGGGAGCTATTTTTTCTGCAGAAGCAGACTCTTCGCACACACCCAGCTGCTTATCCTGTGAAATCATGCACAGTATTCACAACTAAGTGGGGTTTGAGGTTGCAGTCAGTAATGCAAATACATTCAGCATCACTAAGGCTGGTTGCCCTTGCTGGAGTGTAGTCAGTCACCCAGGTTACAGATGTTGCTGGTCTCAAAAAGCTGTTTGGACATGTGCTTTTTTCAGAATCTGAAAAGTGGATTCAAAATGTGTCAGACTGTAAAAGTACTTATCACTTGCCAAAAAAGCAGTATGAAGTGTGCTTTCCAATTGGCAAAGAAATTTCGTTTTCTGCCTAATTTCAAACCATGACTCTGTGTGCACACAGGAATTGTTTTTAGATATTTAATTTGTGAAGGTGTTATTGTGATTTTCACTTGTAGGAAAGGGGTACATAGTATTTTAAGATTTGAAAAGATCATAAAAAATGTAGTAATATATTTAAATAAAATAAAGGAATTTTTTTTTAGTTTTTTTCAGGTATTGCTGAAGAGCAGTGAACAAAATTTAAGATGCCTACAAAATCCAGACTAAGGAAAAACCACAAAAAAAAACTATATTTGAAGACAACTGGAGGACCTAAGTTAGTTGGAGATGCTCATGTTGGGAAAAAGAGAAAGTCTTCTGGTAAGCAGACAAAAGAATTTTTAAAGAACATCTTCAAAAAAAGGAAAAATGTACAAAATGTCCGTACTGGAAAGAATGTTTTAAATAGAAAACAACAGGAAAAAATTGAGCATTTAGTTAATGCAAATATACCTTCAGAAACAATAAAGATTAACTCAAATAGAAAAACAGCGTTTAAAGAGATACGTAGAAAAATGTTTCAGAGAAGAGTTATGTCCAATTTGATAAAGGATGTGAAGAAATATAAGCAAAAGGCTAAATTTTATAAGAGAAAAAAAGAAATTGAAGCCATTGCAGCAAAGGCATTAGAATTAAAAAGGAAACTATTCATTTTAATTTTGAACAGGATGCGTACATTAGATAAAATGGTTAATGTACTGAAATCACAAAGCAAAAGGAAAAGAGTAGTGAAAAGAACAAACTTTTGTAAAGTGTTTTTAGGAGAATGGATGCATAGTTCAAGTAGTGAACCTTTTTTTAATGAAGAGAGTTATTTTCAAAGTAATAGTTTGCTGCATGCAGTTGACACCAGAGGTCATGCTTATGAAGTGAAAAATGGTTGTATAATGGAGAAGGAGAAAAAGGTTCCAAGAGATGAGGTACAAGTGATGGCGGATGAGGCTATGGGGAGACGTCCTAAAGCCCCAGTGTACACTTGGAATTGTAGTAGTATTTGCACTGTGCGTCAGGAATCTATTGATAAATTTTGTGAGTTTCTAAGAGAATATAGTAAAAAAAGTGTTAAACAGAAGATTAAGGTGCTTCAAAGTCTAGATCCATGCAGAGTGAGAGAGAATACTGGTTTGCAGGGTCATTCTCTGGCTTGTCTATCTAGAAAAGTGTGTAAAAGTGTTTTTCATCATTTTAGGATGCTGGCTGTTCATCATACTGAAATGAGAAAGTTTGTGAGACGGTTGTATTTTGCTAAAAGTCCAGCAATAAAGTTAGATGAATTGAATAGGGCTCTGTTCCGTGGATCGGTATCAGATGTAGAGAAGGTTACTGATGAAATTCAGTTTTGTTACTTTGGTCCTGAACAAGACAGTGCAGAAAAGGACACAGTAAATGAGGAAGAAGTGGAAGAGAATGTAGAACCCTCTGTAAGTAAGACATTTAATGATCACATAACAAAATTTGCAATAATCTCTAATGAAAGACCAAATATTACTTGTATTTGTTGCCGCAGAACTCATTATAGAAAACAAACCAGGAATGTTGATCTCTACAGAAAAAGTGAAAATGAAGATAATTATAAGTGGAAGGATTTTGCCACATATATATTTCTTGAAAATTGTTTTGAATTGGGTGAAGATCAGTGTATTTGTAAATACTGTTACAACAAGTTAGAGGAAAATAGAATGCCGACCAGAGCTGTACATAATAATTTAGAATTGGATGTTATTCCTGCCGAACTTTCTGAATTAAATACATATGAGTCTATACTTATTCAATGTGTTCATCCGTTCCAGACCATAGTACGTATGGAGCCCAAAACTGGTAAATTACCTCCTTCAGATTTACTGAGAGGTTTAAAAGGTAGAGTGGTGTATTTGCCCTTGGATTTGAAAAAAAATATGGAAACTATTGATGCAGATACTTTGGAAACTGAACCATTAGTTATTCTGGTTAATGGTGTACCTACAAAGAATAAGAAGATTTGGCAGGAGCTGGTAGATGTACGGAAAGTACAAAGAGCAAATTTGTATTTGAAAAGGAATAACAAATGGTATGAATCAATTTATATAGAAGACAAAGAAGAAGATTTACAAGAAGACACAGAAACACCAACTGGACAAATTGAAAAAGTGGACAAGTCAAAGGAAGAAGAAATTTATGAACATTTTAGCATACATCCTCTTCATTCAAAAGAAGTTATGGGAGACAATATTGATCTGTTTCAGATGAAGAAAGCAAAAGGAACTCCTGTGAGTGTATGGGAGGAGAGCTTGAAAGCTCGATGTTTTCCCCAGCTGTTTCCTACAGGAAAAGGAGGACGATACGATGAACGTCCAGAACAGATTCCAGCTTCTGAGTATCGAACTACAAGACTATATGCAGAAGATCCCAGATTTCGACAAAGTATTCCTTATTTGTTCCATCTTTTATTTGAAAGCGACTTGTCTGCATTATCATATGCAGTAAATCACATTTTAAAAAGTGGAGTACATTTACAAAATGTGTCTGCTAAGGATTTTATGGAGAAAGTGCAGCACCGAGATGATCATTTGGAAACACAACTGATCAATCTGATGGCTTGTCAGCGTGGGACAAATGAATATTGGTACCGACGTCATGGTGAATTAAAATGCATGTTACGGAATTTAGGAACACCAACATGGTTCCTTACTCTAAGCTGTGCTGAGTACGCTTGGGATGATTTACTGGATTTTCTACGAGAGGCAAATTCAAACATTAAAAACATCGAATACAAGACAGCAGGAGAACTGTGCTCATTGGATCCGGTTAATGTTTGCAGATATTTCAATCATAGATTTGAGGCTATGATGTCCTTCATCTGCAATAAAAAAAATCCACCTCTTGGAGAAGTAGAGGATTTCTTTTGGAGAAAAGAGTACCAGGCAAGAGGTGCTCCTCATATTCATATGCTGTTGTGGATCAAGGATGCCCCAAAGTTTGGAACAGATACTGATGAAGCAGTGTTATCTTTCATTGAAGAATATGCAACATGTGCTATACCAAAAAGCTCAGAAGAGAAAAAGTTAAAGGAGCAAGTTTTACGTTTCCAAAGTCATCGGTGTGGAAAATATTGTCGACGGAAATACAAGAGCAAAGATAAATACTACACTAAATGTCGATTTGGATTTCCTAGACCTGTTCTTTCAAATGGAAGAGTAAACAGCTTTATGTCATCTGTGAGACATACTATTACAAGAAAATAACCTAAGAATACCTACAACCTTAAAAGAAAAGAAGAATCAAAAAAATATAAATGACTACAACCCAGTCATTTTATCCATGTGGAATGCTAACATGGATATACAGTATGTAGCTGACAATTCCATTGCTGTTGCTCGATATGTAACGTCTTACATTACTAAATCAGAAAAAACTGAATTGAAAGAAATGTGGGAAGAGATTTCTCACGAGAAGACTGTCAGTAAGAAGCTGTACAGTTTCAGTTTAAAGATGTTATCGCATCGAGAAATTGGATCCTACGAATGTTCAGATAGGTTATCTTCTGCAAGTCTCTACTCGAAATCAAGAAGAATAATTTGGGCAAGTTTAGGCCTTGCAGCAATGAGAAATCGGGTACTGAAATCTGTTGGAGAAATTGAATATTTGGCCGAGAATGACCCAGAAAGTACAGATATTTTGAAATCAAACATGTTGGACACATATTATCCCAAGAGAAGTCATCATCTAGAGAACATGTGTCTCTATGAAGTGCTGCAGAACTACATTTATTCACGGAAAGCCACAGAAAACATCAACAATGGAAAATATAAAGTCATTGGTGAGGAAGGATGTTTGGTGAAGCAAACAAAAGGAAGTTTGATAAATCACAGGAAGCTCAGTTGCGACACTACTGACAAAAAGGAATTTTACTACTTGGCTCTTTTACAGCTGTTTAAACCATGGCGTACAGAGGATGAACTACTGGGAGAATTTCAAAGCTATGAAGATTCATTTAATGCTTGCAAAGACACCATACAATGCAGTACATTCACAAATGATGTGCAAATGTTAAATGAAGAAATTGAACAGGAAACTACAATTGAAGCTGAAGTAGCTAGAGACAGTTCTCAAGACAGCCAAAGTTCAGGAACACTCAGTCAAGATCCCCTAGGACAACCAATCGTTGAAAATGAAGCTGCAATAGCCATGAATGAAGTGGAAACGGCTATGAATCAAGCTCAAGAAGAATTTATAGACTTACCAAATTTGGAAAGACAACTGAATGAAGAGCCGCAACAAATTTATGAAGAGATCAGAAACAAAATTGATCACGGATTACTACATGAAAAAAAAGAGTGCTCATGCACATCATTTCATCCAATCAGGATGTATGTAAGCGGACAAGCTGGAACTGGAAAAAGTTTCTTAATAAAAGTCATCAGAAGCTACCTACAGCAAAAAACGGATTCAACTTTGTCCTGTGTGGTTACTGCTCCAACTGGGTTAGCAGCATGTAACATAAAAGGAATCACCTTACATCGTTTGCTAATGTTACCAGTGGAGCATGAGAACAAAATACAATACCACAAGCTAACTGGAGAAGCATGCTTGGAAGTTTCAAGAGTATTGAAGAAGATGCAAGTTCTCATTATTGATGAGGTGAGCATGGTATCAAACTTAATGCTTGCCTTTGTGCATTTAAGAATGCAACAAATTCTTAAGAGAGACTATGACATGTTATTTGGTGGAAAACATGTCATAGTTTTGGGGGATCTTCTTCAGCTTACTCCAGTTAAAGGACAACCAGTGTTGTTTAATACTGTGACACATGAAGACACAAAGAAGTCATTGGGAAGCATTGGTAATGCAAATATTTGGTCCTTCTTTGAGTACAAGGAACTTACTACTAATATGAGGCAAGCAAACGATGAAGAATATGGAAGTATTCTGAAAGATATCAGAATTGGACTACTCACTGAAGCTGGCACAAAAGCATTACAGAGTCGGTTGCTACATAATTTATTTCCAAAGGAAGAAATAGTTGCAGAGAAGATATACAAGAACATTGCAGAAAAGAAAAGTGTCATCTGCTTAATGCCAACTCTACGTGAATGCTCAATATTCAATGAGGAGCTTTTGAAATTGGAAAAGGAAGATATCAGGAAATAGAAAGCAGTGGACAAAATTCAGGATGGAAGAATTACTATCACATTAACAGGCAAACTGAAAAATAAATTGGATTCACTAGAGAAGAACATTTCCAAAACTGCTGGATTAGAAAAAAATCTATATGTTTGCATGAGAAATTTGGATGTTGAAAAAGGTTTAGTTAATGGAGCTATGGGAAGAGTTGTGGATTTTATTAATTATCAGAAAAAAGATGGAATTGAATGTTTAAAAATAAAATTTGATCAGATAGAAGAAGTTATAGACATTTGTCGTTGTACAGTTCGTTTCATGCTTGTGAAAGACTTATATGTACAAAGGAAACAGTTTCCGTTTTCTCTAGCATATGCTGTAACTATTCACAAATCTCAAGGATTGACTGTAGATTGTGCATTTGTAAACATTGGTTCAACTGTGTTCAAAGAAGGTATGGCTTATGTAGCTTTGTCACGAGTGAAAACATTATCTGGTTTATTCATGATAGACTTTGATGATTCAAAAGTTAGTGCTGATACAAACTGTGTAAAGGAGTATAATAGATTAAGAAGAACGTATGCTCCTCATTTAGGTCAGTATCCTGTGTTAGAGAAACGTGTAGTTTCTCGTAAAAGGAGAATTGAGAATATCTGTAATGAGGATGTAGAGAGGAGGAAAAAAAAGAGGAGTGATGTAATTGCAAGCAAAAAGAAAAAGGAAAATGAAGAAGAGGTTGTAGGATGTCATTTTGAAAATAGCTCTGGTGTCAACTGCTACGCTAATGTAGTGCTGAATGTTGCTTTTTATCTGGAAAGTTTGCAAGAGCAGATAATAGTAAATCAGAGAAAAAGATTCTGTTCTGAGTTGAGTCTCCTTTTTCAAAAGCTGAGTAATGATAAAACTCAAATAGAAAGTGCTACTGAAATTAGAAAACTTTTAGATGTATGTTCAGGACGAACACAGTTTTCTCAAAATGTACAGCAAGACGCACAGGAATTCTTGATGTATTTTCTTCAGGTACTGGAAGAAGAAGGGGTGCCAATTGAAAATATGTTTGGTGTCTCTTATAAATGGGAACATAGTTGTGAAAACTGTTACAATACATGTGGCTCTAATGTTGATTCTGAAAGGTTTATTTATTTAACATTGCCAGACAGTAAAACAGTCACTTTTGCTAAATTAGTTAAAGATGCTAATCATAGCATGGAATGCGGTGAGTGTAAATCTGACATGTTTTCAACGTTAATTTTAAAGGAATACGGACAGTATGTAATTTTAATGATGCAACGATGTAAAGCTGATGGTTCACAATTGGATACTTTAATAAAGAAGTTTATAGGACAGCAATTATCAATTTCAGGAAAAACCTTTGTAACAGTTGCAATAATTTTCCATGAAGGACCTACTGTTACTTCTGGACATTACACAGTTTATCTTAAATGTGAAAAAGGCTGGACACTGTGTAATGATTCCCAATTGATTTTCAAGCAACGTTTGCCTTTTGATTTAGCAAATTCCTATCTAATCTTCCTGAAACCTAAATTTTAGAGAGACTTGGCAAGATCTGTACAAAACAATTTTACCATTTTATTGGATTAGCATTGGAATTTTCAAAAAAAAAGATTTTTCAAATTACCATTTGGCCTAATGGAAAGGTAACCAATTGTAATGTGGACTTATTTAATTCCTAATGAATCTTTCGGAAACCAAAAATTTAGAGAAAATCGGTAACATCTGTACAATTTAAATTTTGGAATTTTATTGGATTACCATTGGAAATGTATTCAAAAAAGATTTTTTAAATTACTATTTGGCCATAAGGAAAAGTAACCAATTGTATTGTGGACTTATTTAAATATTAAATAATCTTTCGGAAACCAACATGTTAGAGAGAATCGGTAACATCTGTACAATTTAAATTTTGGAATTTTATTAGATTACCATTGGAAATTTAAACAAAAAAGAATTTTAAAATTACTATTTGGCCTAAAGGAAATGTAACCAGATGTATTGTGGAGTTATTTGAGATATATTATTTTTGAGATTATGCTGTGGAAATATGGATTTTTCTGATCAGTTATGTCCCCTATCTTGGACCCCAACGGTTTCATGTATGAATCACAAGTACATGTATGTTCCCTCCAGTTCCAGTTATGAAGACGCAAACACATGTGCGTCCACCGTCAACATGTCCTCTTTCAGATCCGCCATGAATAGGTCGGATATTCCATTCCTAAGTATGAAAGGCCACCGGCTTTATATGGTGCACTTATGCCATTTTACAGTCCAGGCAAGTAGGCCCTGATTCTGTCATCAAGCTTTTCTTGCCTTCTGCCTCTGAAAGCTCCAGTCTGAGCCTGCATCTGTGACCATGAACTTTGTCTCATTCCCTGCGCGGCTCACGGTGCCTGACATCAGCCTGTTGCCTGCCAAAAACTGTATTTCACCTTCGAAATTATCTGCTCCGCTCCCTGCCCAATGCATTCCTGTCTAGTAGTTTAAGTAAACATTCTTCCAGCTACCGAGCAGAGGCCCGGCTTCTCTGTCTTTATGCAAGTAATTCATAGCCCTATTATTATGGAAGACTTCTGCCCTCGCATCTAGTGTAGACACTTAGACGCTTGTACACGCACTAACAGTCAGTATAGTCAGTATAGAATAAGATTCTACTCTAAGAGACCTCTCTTTTGGATAACATAGTTCTTTAAACATAGGATGTTAGATATGATTTGGGATTAGGTTGACTTGACCCTCCAGACATCTGTCGCCACATGTAGAGTTAAATGTCAAATCCCCTTCACCCCCTAGTTGCACGTCAATCATACGTCATGCTGCTGCGCGCGCATTTCTGCCAAGTATTTCTGCTGACATTGCGAAATTCTTTCATGGAACCACCCTATTATGACATCATACTTGATGACGTTCTTTAGTTACACCCAGTTACGCCCACTTTTGCTACGCATGTATGTCTTATCTCTACTATCAATTGTTACGCCTCCTGCATTTGCTTCACTGTAATGCCTATTGTATAAAAGTGATTACTTATCAATAAAGTATGTACTTCACTTCCTGAACCTCCGTGGTGATGGAACCTGGAGTCAACGATTCGAATCGTCCATTGGAATAAAGCCCATTCCGAACCTCTAATATCACGGATTTTGCCTCTTATTTTACTGAGCTATTTTTATTATTTTTCTGTATCAAATTAAGTCCCGGTAATTAAATTATTTACCACATGAATGGCGCCCGAACAGGGACACTTTCTCATCTCACGCGCCGGCGGTGCGTTGCAGGCCCGGTCTCCTGCCACAGCTGGACGGACAACAACGCGTACCAGCAGGATTTCCTGTATCTCCCTCCGGTCAAGCGGGGGCGACTGAGGCTGCGATCAACACCCAGACGAGGCGGTGAGAAGTGCGAAGTATCCCGACCAGAGCCTAGCTGAGAGAGCAAGATCCGAGGTATACAGAAGGCCCACCAAGTTCTGAAGTTCCAAAGTTCCGAGGTTTCCGATGTTCCGAAGTTTCCGAAGTTTTCGAGTCGAGTCCAGTCCAGTTCAGTTCAGTTCCGTTCCGAGGCCTTCCGTTCCGAGCTACCCGGTGAGTACCATTACTGGGGAGGCGTTCTGACGTGCACATAGGTTGTGCCGGTCCAGACGGGTTTGGGTACACAAATCCGGTCTGCACTGTTTTAGCAGTGTATCTGTACTGTTTAGCAGTATATCTAGTATATCAAGTATATGAATTCAGAATAATTCAGTTAATGCTGAGGATTATGTTTAGTGATTAAGTTTTCTCAGATCGTCATCATCATTGTTGCTCATTTGAACGTTAAATGTTAAATGTGTTAATACGTCCTGCATATTGTGGTATGAATGACTGTTCATTATTGTGTTTATTGTATTAAGTTTGTTCAAGATCCAGTATCAGATCAGTTCTCAATATGCCGCTCTTTTCGAAACTAAGACAGATCACAACTAGAAAAGGGGTACTCGAAGAAGCTGTTCCTATTCCTCCTAGGGACACTCCAGGGTACTTCATGTATCATAAACACGGCTTAGACGCTATATTATTTCTTGATTTATGGGTAGACTACACCAAGGAATTACCAGAAAGTCAGAGGTGGCCCGCAGCTGGGACCTGGGATGCAGAGTGCATCATGAAAGTAGAGGAAGAGTTATGGAAAAGGAAAGCCAGACAGTCACAGAAAGACGCCGTTGAGTTATGGCGTAAAGAATCTCATAGACGTACAGAAAAAGCACTCAGACAGGAGGAGAAAAATAAGGAGAATTCAAATAAAGTCCGAGAAAATATATTAATTGAAGAAGGTACACGAGTGAAATCAGAACAAGTAGACAGACAAAGAAATGCCCTTATGAATGGTATGTATCCCCTTCTGGCCGAGGGATTACCTAAGGCTACTCCGGAGATACCAAAAGACTTGCCACCCCCATTGTTCCCAATAAAAATGCATCCTAAGGGGCATCCTAGAACAGCAGAAGATGTTTTCCTTTCCTCATATTTAGATGACGCAGCTCCCGAGTATGCTAACTCCGCCCCACATAGACCGTCTGCCGGGGAGGTTCAACGCCAAGATCCTGTATCTGTATCCCTACAGCATCAAATCCTGACACAAGTTCCGGCAAGCACATTTGTTTCCACATCTGTTCCTACAGCTGCTTCTACAGCTGTGTCCACACCTATAGTTGCTGTATCGCGTTCAACGAATCCTTTCACGCCCGATACCCCAGACGGGGCTACCGGAGGTGCTACCAACATTTTTTCTACGCCACCCAGAATAAATAAACTTACTTTTCAAGAATCAGCGCATCCACGTACGCCCAAACTCATAAATTCCCGCACGCTTAAGGAACTTCTTGTAGATTGTAGATATGACCCTGTGCCCGGCAAAGAGGACGAAATGATCCTGGCATCATTACGTATCAGACGAGCTGCGGTGTATTTAGGGAAGCTACCAGGAATGACTATGCATCTAGATAATATATATCATTTTGTCCAAACAGGGCGAGATTCTGAATGTATTAACAGAGCTATGGAATACCAGAAAGTGGAGATACAGGGGGAACTGTTACGTTTCCTCATAAACTGTGTGATCAGAAATCAAGACCGACCGGGGGTAGATCCGGAAATAATGCAAACTCTTACCAGATGGAGCCAGAATATATCAGAGGGGAGACATGATAGGCAAAAATGTATAATAGCCATGTGCCGAAAGATCCGTAAAGAAATAGAACGCCTACACGAAGAGAGATTAGCGGTAGACCAGTTTGAACAAAACGAGGAGGAGGAAGGATCAGGACTGCCCACAGGACAGTCAGAAACCGTAGCCTATGTAGGTAGAGGAAGATCTTGTAATAGTACTAGGTGTTTCACTGACCCGATACGTCCGATATGTCCAGATAATAACAGGAATTTTCAAACACCTATAATAAATATAAGGTCCCCCGAGCATTCGTTCCAAGCCGCTGACAAATTACTCCGAGAACGAAGGGGTTATCATTTACTCGATTCTATGGATGAACAAGAATTAGCCAGGTCAGCCGTTCATTGGGTTGACAGTCCCGGAAAATATGGTGATGATACAGTAGCACACACATTTTTGAACCTCACCCCAGATGAACAGCGTCTAGCTGGGATT
The DNA here is from genome assembly GCF_964204655.1 of Triturus cristatus. Lineage (NCBI taxonomy): Eukaryota > Metazoa > Chordata > Amphibia > Caudata > Salamandridae > Triturus > Triturus cristatus. The sequence goes on from NC_140589.1 coordinate 535,060,681, forward strand.
TATATGATTCAACAACTTCTTATACTTTATAAAAGCCAACATTCCGATCCTGGTCCTTTACCTGATATATTGACTGAATTACTCACGAATAGATGGAGAGGTTCAGGTACTAAGTTAATTAGAGATATACTAGAATCAAGAAAGCAGTACATTCTTTTTGTATGCCCAGAACATGTCTCACTGCCCATCAAGGAAAGAACGACGTATTACATGGACAGACAGAATCCCTTACGAGAAGTACACCCAATAAAGGGCGAGGACAATCAGTTTAAGCGTGTATTTGTATATACGCCCATATCGAAAATAGAATTGTTAGAAATGAAGAAAGTGGTACCCAGTCATGACAAAGACCCAGCGGGTTTTCACCGAGAAATTAAAGACATGTTACTCATGGGAGAGTATACCTATCCCGACATTATGACAATATTAAAGGTATTAATGCCTGCTGGCATTTATGAAAAACTCAAGGAAAAAGAGTGGGAGGTGGGAGACCAAAAGATAGACTGGACAGCATTAGAAAATGAAGAAAAGGCCCGAGGTCCAGGTTCGGGGCTTGGGGATAAAACTAAAGCACTACCAGGTTTACTAGTACAGGTACTGCCACGTTTATTAACCACGAAAAAGGAAGACTGGGGTGCAATCTCAGCCTGTAAACAAAAGCAAGATGAAGACACTAGTGATTTCTATGCCCGATTCGAAAAATGTTTTGGTATAAATAGTGGCATAAAAGCAAGTAGCGAGTCATACCCACATCTGTTTGTGACAAAATTAGTTGAAAATTCCTTGCCTCAAGTGAAGAATAGAGTATTAAAATTCGAGAGTACCTGGCAAGGTAATACCCCATCACAAATGTTACAAATGTTACAGTACCATTACAATAGAATTAGAGAGGAACAAGAACATGAACAGAGACGCATGAAAGACACAAAAATGAAAATGCTAGTCTCCCAGACAGTTCCAGCTGAAGGTCATAAAAAGGGTACGACACAGTCCGGTGATTCAGCAGGACCTGTAAAAGGGACATGCAACTATTGTAAACAACCAGGTCATTACATACACGATTGCCCAGTCCTGAAGCGTAATATCGCCACAGGTAAAACACAAGAAAGACCACGGCCACCTAGACAGGATCAGAATGAACAAGGAGCCCCGCAGCATGCACAGTCCATGCCAGCTCCACAACAGTCTATACAGTTTGTGCCAGCCGCACCAGCGCTGCCTGTTGCTGCCACACAAACCACGACACGACAGCTGTACCAGACCGCACAGTATGACTATCCTGATTATCAACGATACGCATGAACCAGCCTAGAGAGGGAAGTTGACTTACTCCTTATCGAGGTCCCTGTAGACCAAGAAGGACCTTATGTACATAGTGAACTATTAGGTCAGGATAGAAAATTTTTACTTGATACAGGGGCAAGTCGAACAACTATAAAACGTAGTGAAGTTCCAGGGGCACCCCTCTCAGGCTCACAGAATATTTCCCTTGGTTTCTCAGGAAAACCTATTGTTAATGAAGTATCACAGCCTCTTCCACTTACGATAGGACCTTTGACCCGAACTACAGATTTATTGCTTACTAAATCATGTCCAGAAAACTTGTTAGGTATAAAAACACTGACAGCTCTAGGAGCTATAATATGTTGTTCTCCGGAAGGAGTAAGATTGTTTTTACGTGATTTCAAGGGTCACTATGTGTCTCGAGACATGGATCCCCGACTGCAGACTTTACCTACACATTTATGGGCACAAGGCCCTACTGATGTTGGTTGCATGAATATTACACCATACCGAGTTACACTAAAGGCAGGAGTGGTACTACCACGAATGCGACAATACAAGTTACCACCAGATGCTGTAGTGGCTTTACTACAAATCATTGACGAGCTCATTGCCCAAGGAGTGGTTGTGGAAACAGACTCCAATGTATGTAATTCCCCGATAATTCCGATTCTTAAACGAACAGATCCAAAGGCCCCGCCAGTGTATCGATTGGTTATTGATCTGCGCGAATTGAACAAATGCATTGTGCCACAATTCCCTGTGGTCCCAGATATATCGTCATTACTGACAGCTATTGATTCCGGAGCAACATTCTTTACTGTAATTGATCTCAAGAATGCCTTTTTAAGCGTCCCAATAGATCCGGAAAGCCAATACTTGTTTGGATTTAGTTTAAATGGACGTAGCTTTAAATTCACACGCGCACCTCAAGGATTTACAGAAAGCCCCAGCATCTATAGCCAAGCACTGAAACGAGAACTCGACAGTATCCACATGCCAGTCAACACTGCCCTGCTTCAATATGTCGATGATCTGCTGATCACCGCTAGAAGCGAACCTGAATGTGAGAAAGCATCACTGACAGTTTTACAATGTCTAGCCGAAAAGGGGCACAAGGTGTCCCCTTCCAAGCTGCAATTCTGTGTCCAGCGAGTTGTTTATCTTGGACACTCGCTGTCCAAGGAGGGAAGGCAGCTTACACCCGACCGCATTCAGCTAATAGCTAACATGCCAATACCCAAGACACAGAAGGAGGTGCGGGCGTTCATAGGCCTCACTTCATATTGTAGGCAGTGGATCCCTCAGTATGCATTTCTAGCAAAACCACTCATTCAATTGACAACACAGGAGGCAGCCACATCGACTGTTCTCCCTTGGACTCAGGAACATGCACAAGCTTTTGAAAGCCTAAAGAAATCCTTATGCCAAGCACCTGTTTTAGCAACACCATGCTACAATAAACAGTTTACACTCTTTGTTACAGAACGCGAAGGTACTGCCTTGTCAGTACTCACACAGGAACAAGCAGGATCACACAAACCATGTGCTTATTTTTCTAGTACATTAGATCCCGTAGCTCAGGCTTTGCCTGCATGCCTAAAATCAGTGGCAGCAACAGCTTTAGCAATCAGACAAAGCGATGCCATAGTATTAGGACATCCATTGACAGTTCAAGTACCACATGCAGTAGAGGTTCTCTTGAACCGCACACAAACACAACACTTGACTATAGCACGACTCACTGGTTACGAATTAACATTGTTCCAACCACATATAGAAATCAGACGTTGTAGTACATTGAATCCTGCCACACTGTTACCTGTAAATGGAACAGACCCACTTGCACATGATTGTATTGAAGTTATCACTATCACGACGAAACCCAGACAAGATTTGACAGACGTCCCATTGTCAGACCCAGACCTGACGTTGTATGTAGATGGTTCATGTATGAGAACAGGTACCGGAGAGTTAGTGGCCGCTTATGCAGTCACAACAGACACTGAAATCATTGAAACAAATTGTATAAATACCTTGTCCGCTCAAGCAGCAGAGCTCATGGCTCTGACACAAGCCTGTATTCAAGCCACAAATAAAAAAGTCAACATATACACTGATTCACGTTATGCATTCGGAGTTGTACATGACTTCGGCGTGCTGTGGCGAGAGAGAGGTTATTTAACTTCTCACGGTGCCCACATTCAGCACGGACCCCTCATTCATGCCTTATTAGATGCAATACATCTACCCACTGCAATATCAATTATGAAATGTAAAGCTCATACGAAAGTTACTGATATCATTTCTCAAGGCAATGATCTAGCTGACAGAACAGCTAAACAGACTGCTCAAACTCAAACATCCGACATGACAAAGACAATAGTCCCGACACCAACACATTGCATGATGGTTAAGGATCCCGCTCTTGACGTAATTGACATACAGACACATGCTACTCCAGACGAAATAGAGAAATGGACTGAATTAGGAGGGATCCAAACGGATCAAGGATGGATGACGAGGGAAAAATCTGTGTGGTTCCTTCCTGATTCAATGGTCCAAGTCGTTATTAACACTGTACATAGTCCAGCACATCTAGGAGAAAAAGCTATGCTAGACAGCATCCAACACATTTGGTTCAACAAACATTTACGAGCAGCAGCTAAACAAAAAGTCCGTACCTGTATGATCTGTTGTCAGTTTAACCCAGGAAAAAGCATTCCCGTAGAACAGGGTGGATTTCAGCCTCCTGATCACCCTTTTGAAGTCCTCCAGATGGATTATATCCAGATGGAACGATGTCGAGGATTCAAATATGTCCTCGTAGTTGTCTGTGCTCTTTCCCGTTGGACAGAGGCATACCCAGTTTCAGATTACACTGCCCCGACTACTGCCAAACAGTTAGTTCGAGAATTCTTCCCACGGTACGGTTTACCACGTGTTGTCTACTCAGATAACGGCCAGCCGTTCTCATCCGAACTAATGAAACACGTTTCACTTCTGTTAGGTTATCAGTGGAAGTTTCACTGTGTCCGACACCCCGAGGCAGCAGGTCTCGTGGAAAGACATAATCAGACCCTGAAAATTAGATTGTCCAAAATTTGTAGAGAGAAAGGTGTCGACTGGGTAGTAGCTTTACCCGTTGCACTCTTTTACATGAGAATGGTAGCACACTCTCGAACAGGGCTATCCCCTTATGAGGTGATCTTCGGTAGACCACCAAATATGTGGGGGACGCCTATACCACGCAAAATAACTGATATTGACTGTAATATGCTGACAGATTACTTGGCTTCCTTGATGTCTGCACTACAATCTTGTCGTTCACAGGTAGCTGCAGCTTTTCCCGACAACACTGAGGTGAAACCCCATGACGTAATTCCAGGAGATTTGGTCTTAGTGAGGAACTTTGATTGGAAGTCTCAGCTGGATCCTAGGTGGAGGTCGCCTCAGCTCGTATTGCTAACGACGAGGACAGCCGTAAAGATCGAAGGTCGAAAAGGCTGGATACATTCAAGTCATATCAAGAAATTTCATGGACTGTCGTCAGACGTAAATGACACACCTTGCGTGTCTTCCTCGATTGACTCAAAACTTCCTTTGGTTGAACTGAGTAACCACGAACAGTACAAACTAAAACTTAGGTCTAACCAGTCAGGCAATTTGATTGTTTAAGTCCTCTCCAAGGTGAATCGGTCGAATTTGTCTCTGACATGTATCACTTAGACCTGTATAGAGAAAGAAACAGAAGGATAAAACTGAAACGACAGGCGTACTGTAAATCACTGCGTAGTCATTGCACAGTGACGTTATTAATTTTGTTTTTCTTAAGTCTTTTAATAATTACTGCAAGTATATTGTTGCACATATATTATCCTATTTCTAGACATGTTTATAAGGTTACTGCTGAACATTCTTTTAGTGAATTACCTCTGCATGAGTTGTCTTATAGATTTGCGCTGCGCAATAACACGTTTATTAGTATGTTACATCATTCCCATCAGGTTAGCAATGCTACAAATTGTTGGATATGTGGCCGACTCCCTCCCTATCAGAATTATAAAGGAATTTTACCTCTCTTTCCATACCCGTTCACACACAACGGCTCCTGTGGAGCATGGTTTAGTTTAATCAATTCCCTAGATTCGAATTCTGCAGTTTATCAAGACAACTGGGTATGGGGAAATTTGAACTTAGTTTTACTTAAAGTCTGCTACCCTAACAAGGAGGGACTTCCCAAAAGAACAGGAACTGATCTGGAAAACGAAGTGTATGGATTAGGTAGTTTTACGCTTAATCTTATGATCCTAAATGTCGAATCCGAAGCTACTCCAATTTTGCCCGCCATGTCAGTATTTCCAGTAGAAGGTGAATTATGTGTAAGAAAGAATGGTTCCATACATATGGGCCATAGTAGATGCACCACTGTAATAGAATTTAGTGATCAAGGCAAGTCGACATTTAGAGCTTCCCGCCATTCCTATTTTATATGTGGTCGGACGGCATATATACGTTTACCACTAGATTGGGATGGTACCTGTTACATCGGATTCCTTTTGCCACCTGTTTTCCTAGCTCCTCCTGATTATCACAGAAATACTCATTTAGTACACACTAGAGAAAGGAGAGATCTCCCAATAGTCGATTACACTGAAACAGCATGGGAAAAATACACCGATTTCAATAAAGGTCTCTTTCCCTATATAGGTACCGTTACTAATAGTAAGCTGATACGTAGATTAACTAGAACCCTTGAAGCAGTAGTGAACGAAACTATTTCCGCCTTAGGCAATTTAACAGAAGAGCAGTCTGCTATGCGGATTGTTGTGCTTCAAAATCGTCTTGTCCTTGACGTCATCCTGGCCGATAGGGGCGGAGCTTGTAGGGTCATCGGATCAAGTTGTTGCATTTTCATACCAGAAAATTCGCCATCTGTATATAAAGCCATAACTCGCCTTCATAAGATTGTAAGCCAGATACATCAGAATCCAGGCACCTGGACTTGGTCCGGTTGGTTTTGGAGTGTATTATCTACCTTTGGATGGAAGGTCCTATCCTTCCTAGGTATTGGCTTTCTCATACTATTCAGTTGCTGTTTATGCCTACAATGTGGACCAGCGATTTGTGGTCTGTGTGCCACATCGTGTATTCCACCACCAAGATTTCATTCATCCCAGAAGAAAAAAGAAGAACAAATGATGCTATATGAACAGATCAACGGATTGATGAAGATTGATATCTCTTAACGGGCAAGTAGGGGACAAGGAGGGAATGTGGAAATATGGATTTTTCTGATCAGTTATGTCCCCTATCTTGGACCCCAACGGTTTCATGTATGAATCACAAGTACATGTATGTTCCCTCCAGTTCCAGTTATGAAGACGCAAACACATGTGCGTCCACCGTCAACATGTCCTCTTTCAGATCCGCCATGAATAGGTCGGATATTCCATTCCTAAGTATGAAAGGCCACCGGCTTTATATGGTGCACTTATGCCATTTTACAGACCAGGCAAGTAGGCCCTGATTCTGTCATCAAGCTTTTCTTGCCTTCTGCCTCTGAAAGCTCCAGTCTGAGCCTGCATCTGTGACCATGAACTTTGTCTCATTCCCTGCGCGGCTCACGGTGCCTGACATCAGCCTGTTGCCTGCCAAAAACTGTATTTCACCTTCGAAATTATCTGCTCCGCTCCCTGCCCAATGCATTCCTGTCTAGTAGTTTAAGTAAACATTCTTCCAGCTACCGAGCAGAGGCCCGGCTTCTCTGTCTTTATGCAAGTAATTCATAGCCCTATTATTATGGAAGACTTCTGCCCTCGCATCTAGTGTAGACACTTAGACGCTTGTACACGCACTAACAGTCAGTATAGTCAGTATAGAATAAGATTCTACTCTAAGAGACCTCTCTTTTGGATAACATAGTTCTTTAAACATAGGATGTTAGATATGATTTGGGATTAGGTTGACTTGACCCTCCAGACATCTGTCGCCACATGTAGAGTTAAATGTCAAATCCCCTTCACCCCCTAGTTGCACGTCAATCATACGTCATGCTGCTGCGCGCGCATTTCTGCCAAGTATTTCTGCTGACATTGCGAAATTCTTTCATGGAACCACCCTATTATGACATCATACTTGATGACGTTCTTTAGTTACACCCAGTTACGCCCACTTTTGCTACGCATGTATGTCTTATCTCTACTATCAATTGTTACGCCTCCTGCATTTGGTTCACTGTAATGCCTATTGTATAAAAGTGATTACTTATCAATAAAGTATGTACTTCACTTCCTGAACCTCCGTCGTGATGGAACCTGGAGTCAACGATTCGAATCGTCCATTGGAATAAAGCCCATTCCGAACCTCTAATATCACGGATTTTGCCTCTTATTTTACTGAGCTATTTTTATTATTTTTCTGTATCAAATTAAGTCCCGGTAATGAAATTATTTACCACAATGCTTCTGTAACAAAATTGTGGTATTTTAAAGAAATAGTTATTGTTATTAGATGATATTTTTTTAGAATATTATGCATTTCTATAATGTTATGTTTAAGTAAAAAGAGATTCTGGGCTTTTTTAAAACAATCTTTGAGATTGTTGTTTTTTTTTTGCCCGCTGTTAAGTGATGAATGCAATTGCTTTCACGATTTATAGTGAAATGCAATATATTCTGAAAACAGCAAAAAAAAGGCAAAACATTTTTGGGGGAAAATATGTAAAAACGTGTACTGAGTTATATAATGATTTATTAAATATTAATACTTTTTTCTTTTTTTACAGATTGTGAAAGAAAATTTTCGAAAAAAACCAACCAGTTTTTCAAGTAATTTCAATTAAATTTTAATTAAAAATTAAATTGTTGGGTGGGTCAGGTAAGTCAGAAATTAGATGGTCCCTTTCTTCCACTTCTCCTCAAACAGATTTTTAGTATTTAGTTATTAATTCCTCAAGGATCTTGAGATGTGGTAATTGATTTTTTGTGTTTTAAAAAAAAAAAAAAAAAAAATACGCTTACCGTACGGTAAAAAAAAAAAAAAAAGTTTAAAAGAAAAAATAAAAAAAAGTTGAGAGGTAAGATTGGCTCTTAAAAGAGCCATTGTGTTCATGCAGGGACAGAGGAAAAGAAGAATGGGAACATTAGCTGGTAGGACAAATGTGCTGGTCTATTTTGTTGTTAATGAGGGGAAGACTGGTCTCCCTATGAACAATTAGACCATGGCAAAATGAACACCGCATAGTAACCCTCGATTACTAAATCAGAAAAAACTGAATTGAAAGAAATGTGGGAAGAGATTTCTCACGAGAAGACTGTCAGTAAGAAGCTGTACAGTTTCAGTTTAAAGATGTTATCGCATCGAGAAATTGGATCCTACGAATGTTCAGATAGGTTATCTTCTGCAAGTCTCTACTCGAAATCAAGAAGAATAATTTGGGCAAGTTTAGGCCTTGCAGCAATGAGAAATCGGGTACTGAAATCTGTTGGAGAAATTGAATATTTGGCCGAGAATGACCCAGAAAGTACAGATATTTTGAAATCAAACATGTTGGACACATATTATCCCAAGAGAAGTCATCATCTAGAGAACATGTGTCTCTATGAAGTGCTGCAGAACTACATTTATTCACGGAAAGCCACAGAAAACATCAACAATGGAAAATATAAAGTCATTGGTGAGGAAGGATGTTTGGTGAAGCAAACAAAAGGAAGTTTGATAAATCACAGGAAGCTCAGTTGCGACACTACTGACAAAAAGGAATTTTACTACTTGGCTCTTTTACAGCTGTTTAAACCATGGCGTACAGAGGATGAACTACTGGGAGAATTTCAAAGCTATGAAGATTCATTTAATGCTTGCAAAGACACCATACAATGCAGTACATTCACAAATTATGTGCAAATGTTAAATGAAGAAATTGAACAGGAAACTACAATTGCAGCTGAAGTAGCTAGAGACAGTTCTCAAGACAGCCAAAGTTCAGGAACACTCCGTCAAGATCCCCCAGGACAACCAATCGTTGAAAATGAAGCTGCAATAGCCATGAATGAAGTGGAAACGGCTATGAATCAAGCTCAAGAAGAATTTATAGACTTACCAAATTTGGAAAGACAACTGAATGAAGAGCAGCAACATATTTATGAAGAGATCAGAAACAAAATTGATCACGGATTACTACATGAAAAAAAAGAGTGCTCATGCACATCATTTCATCCAATCAGGATGTATGTAAGCGGACAAGCTGGAACTGGAAAAAGTTTCTTAATAAAAGTCATCAGAAGCTACCTACAGCAAAAAACGGATTCAACTTTGTCCTGTGTGGTTACTGCTCCAACTGGGTTAGCAGCATATAACATAAAAGGAATCACCTTACATCATTTGCTAATGTTACCAGTGGAGCATGAGAACAAAATACAATACCACAAGCTAACTGGAGAAGCATGCTTGGAAGTTTCAAGAGTATTGAAGAAGATGCAAGTTCTCATTATTGATGAGGTGAGCATGGTATCAAACTTAATGCTTGCCTTTGTGCATTTAAGAATGCAACAAATTCTTAAGAGAGACTATGACGTGTTATTTGGTGGAAAACATGTCATAGTTTTTGGGGATCTTCTACAGCTTACTCCAGTTAAAGGACAACCAGTGTTTAATACTGTGACACATGAAGACACAAAGAAGTCATTGGGAAGCATTGGTAATGCAAATATGTGGTCCTTCTTTGAGTACAAGGAACTTACTACTAATATGAGGCAAGCAAACGATGAAGAATATGGAAGTATTCTGAAAGATATCAGAATTGGACTACTCACTGAAGCTGGCACAAAAGCATTACAGAGTCGGTTGCTACATAATTTATTTCCAAAGGAAGAAATAGTTGCAGAGAAGATATACAAGAACATTGCAGAAAAGAAAAGTGTCATCTGCTTAATGCCAACTCTACGTGAATGCTCAATATTCAATGAGGAGCTTTTGAAATTGGAAAAGGAAGATATCAGGAAATAGGAAGCAGTGGACAAAATTCAGGATGGAAGAATTACTATCACATTAACAGGCAAACTGAAAAATAAATTGGATTCACTAGAGAAGAACATTTCCAAAACTGCTGGATTAGAAAAAAATCTATATGTTTGCATGAGAAATTTGGATGTTGAAAAAGGTTTAGTTAATGGAGCTATGGGAAGAGTTGTGGATTTTATTAATTATCAGAAAAAAGATGGAATTGAATGTTTAAAAATAAAATTTGATCAGATAGAAGAAGTTATAGACATTTGTCGTTGTACAGTTCGTTTCATGCTTGTGAAAGACTTATATGTACAAAGGAAACAGTTTCCGTTTTCTCTAGCATATGCTGTAACTATTCACAAGTCTCAAGGATTGACTGTAGATTGTGCATTTGTAAACATTGGTTCAACTGTGTTCAAAGAAGGTATGGCTTTTGTAGCTTTGTCACGAGTGAAAACATTATCTGGTTTATTCATGATAGACTTTGATGATTCAAAAGTTAGTGCTGATACAAACTGTGTAAAGGAGTATAATAGATTAAGAAGAACCTATGCTCCTCATTTAGGTCAGTATCCTGTGTTAGAGAAACGTGTAGTTTCTCGTAAAAGGAGAATTGAGAATATCTGTAATGAGGATGTAGAGAGGAGGAAAAAAAAGAGGAGTGATGTAATTGCAAGCAAAAAGAAAAAGGAAAATGAAGAAGAGGTTGTAGGATGTCATTTTGAAAATAGCTCTGGTGTCAACTGCTACGCTAATGTAGTGCTGAATGTTGCTTTTTATCTGGAAAGTTTGCAAGAGCAGATAATAGTAAATCAGAGAAAAAGATTCTGTTCTGAGTTGAGTCTCCTTTTTCAAAAGCTGAGTAATGATAAAACTCAAATAGAAAGTGCTACTGAAATTAGAAAACTTTTAGATGTATGTTCAGGACGAACACAGTTTTCTCAAAATGTACAGCAAGACGCACAGGAATTCTTGATGTATTTTCTTCAGGTACTGGAAGAAGAAGGGGTGCCAATTGAAAATATGTTTGGTGTCTCTTATAAATGGGAACATAGTTGTGAAAACTGTTACAATACATGTGGCTCTAATGTTGATTCTGAAAGGTTTATTTATTTAACATTGCCAGACAGTAAAACAGTCACTTTTGCTAAATTAGTTAAAGATGCTAATCATAGCATGGAATGCGGTGAGTGTAAATCTGACATGTTTTCAACGTTAATTTTAAAGGAATACGGACAGTATGTAATTTTAATGATGCAACGATGTAAAGCTGATGGTTCAAAATTGGATACTTTAATAAAGAAGTTTATAGGACAGCAATTATCAATTTCAGGAAAAACTTTTGTAACAGTTGCAATAATTTTCCATGAAGGACCTACTGTTACTTCTGGACATTACACAGTTTATCTTAAATGTGAAAAAGGCTGGACACTGTGTAATGATTCCCAATTGATTTTCAAGCAACGTTTGCCTTTTGATTTAGCAAATTCCTATCTAATCTTCCTGAAACCTAAATTTTAGAGAGACTTGGCAAGATCTGTACAAAACAATTTTACCATTTTATTGGATTAGCATTGGAATTTAAAAAAAAAAAGATTTTTCAAATTACCATTTGGCCTAATGGAAAGGTAACCAATTGTAATGTGGACTTATTTAATTCCTAATGAATCTTTCGGAAACCAAAAATTTAGAGAAAATCGGTAACATCTGTACAATTTAAATTTTGGAATTTTATTGGATTACCATATGAAATTTATTCAAAAAAGATTTTTTAAATTACTATTTGGCCATAAGGAAAAGTAACCAATTGTATTGTGGACTTATTTAATTATTAATTAATCTTTCGGAAACCAACATGTTAGAGAGAATCAGTAACATCTGTACAATTTAAATTTTGGAATTTTATTAGATTACCATTGGAAATTTAATCAAAAAAGAATTTTAAAATTACTATTTGGCCTAAAGGAAATGTAACCAGATGTATTGTGGAGTTATTTGAGATATATTATTTTTGAGATTATGCTTCTGTAACAAAATTGTCAGACGGTATTTTAAAGAAATAGTTATTGTTATTAGATGATATTTTTTTAGAATATTATGCATTTCTATAATGTTATGTTTAAGTAAAAAGAGATTCTGGGCTTTTTTAAAACAATCTTTGAGATTGTTATTTTTTTTTTGCCCGCTGTTAAGTGATGAATGCAATTGCTTTCACGATTTATAGTGAAATGCAATATATTCTGAACACAGCAAAAAAAAGGCAAAACATTTTTGGGTGAAAATATGTAAAAACGTGTACTGAGTTATATAATGATTTATTCAATATTAATACTTTTTTCTTTTTTTACAGATTGTGAAAGAAAATTTTCGAAAAAAAACAACCATTTTTTCAAGTAATTTCAATTAAATTTTAATTAAAAATAAAATTGTTGGGTGGGTCAGGTAAGTCAGAAATTAGATGGTCCCTTTCTTCCACTTCTCCTCAAACAGATTTTTAGTATTTAGTTATTAATTCCTCAAGGATCTTGAGATGTGGTAATTGATTTTTTGTGTTTTTAAAAAAAAAAAAAAAAAAAAATTACGCTTACCGTACGCGTACGTTAAAAAAAAAAAAAAGGTTTTAAAGAAAAAATAAAAAAAAGTTGAGAGGTAAGGTTGGCTCTTAAAAGAGCCGTTGTGTTCATGCAGGGACAGAGGAAACGAAGAATGGGAACATTAGCTGGTAGGACAAATGTGCTGGTCTATTTTGTTGTTAATGAGGGGAAGACTGGTCTCCCTATGAACAATTAGACCATGGCAAAATGAACACCGCATAGTAACCCTCGCAAACCGATGGTTCGTTTCCACAGAATCAGAAAAAGGTGAATCTGCCCCCACAGATGAAGGGCTCTGCTGAGCTTCCGAAGAAGGACTCGGCTGAGCTGCTGTGGATGTGCTTGCTCGACTTACTGAAGGGTTGCCTCTAGTATGTCATGCATGTGTCCTAGGATGTACATCCTCAAGGTGTCTCAACATAGTGTGATTCCCGAAGGAATACTTCTTGTTGGGATTTCCTCTCGAAAGTACACGCTGGCACAGCTTGCAAGTCACCAGAGCAGCATTGACTTTTTTCTTACCCTCAGGAAAACTAAAATACTCCCATATAAAAGAGCTCTTCTGTTTCCTCTTTCTCTGCCTGATGGTGGTGCTGCTAGCCTCACTCTCAGCAGAAGAGTGCTGGTCTGCCATCGTATCACAAAGACAAGTCAGCTCCTTCTCCTAAGGGATCACAAGCAGAAATGAGGGGAATGGGTGTGGTGTAGGAGAGTTCTAGAACTGAAACTACTTTGAACCAATCAAAAGTTTTGTTTTATGATCACATGACCCACCGTGCGCGTACGTTACGCTTACGGAGCGCTTACGGTGCGCTTACGGTAAAAGTACGCATGCGCGTAAAAAAGACACGCGCTCGCGCGCATGCGCATAACAGTCACTCCCCAACACTTCCGCGTAACGTACGCGTGTAGCGTACACGCTTACGCGCCCCATACGCAGTACGCACGGCTACGCAAATTGCGTAACTATACGCAAAACGAGTAGAAAAATTACGAACATTACGCAAACCGTACGCTTACCGTAAGCTTACCGTACGCGCACTAAAAAAAACAAAAAAAAAACAAGGAAAAAAAGAATTTCTATGTTATACTAATATAAAAAAAAAACACATATAATATAATAATTTATAATAAAAAAATCATACAAAATCAATGAAAAAACCATGGGAATCACACATGTTATAGGTAAGAATTAGCATTTAAAAAACCATACAAATTCACTGAAAAAACCATGGGTTTCACACACGTTTCAGTTAGGAATTAGCATTTAAAAAACCTTGCAAATTCACTGAAAAAACCATAGGTTTCACACACGTTATAGTTAGGAATTAGCATTTAAAAAACCTTGCAAATTCACTGAAAAAACCAAAGGTTTCACACACGTTATAGTTAGGATTTAGCATTTAAAAAACCTTGCAAATTCAGTGAAAAAACCATAGGTTTCACACACGTTATAGTTAGCGGACATTTCACTCATAAAAAAACATTGAAATTCCCCCGTTATAGTTAGTTAAGCTAACTATAACTCGCACACCCGCAAACCACTGCTGATGACGTAACATATTACATCACTCATGACATGGTCAGTGACATCACTCATGACATCACTGATGACATCTCAAATGACATCACTGATGACATCATCCTTGTGACAGAGTGGTAGACCTCCTCTCACCCTAATATAACCTTTGATACACAAATTCAAAAATAGAGACTACAATTTTCAAAACAATGGACATACCAATACCAGTTACAATAACCTATTCAGTAATTCTTAGATCCACATACACATCCACTCATTCACCAACAGTCCTGTACAGTCACTCATACATGTACTCACTCATCATATGTACTCATACACCTATACATCCTGTTACACATTGCCACTCATCCATAGAGTTACTCACACACATAGTCACTCATGCTAATAAAGAATCAAACATCCATTTACTTGCATATTCAGTTATACACACACCTCAACACGTACTTCTACAGAAACTTACACATACTTACTCTTTTAAATAATCACTAATAAAAACACATACTTATTCATACAGGAACTATTTCAATCTCTCACTCTCACATATACTCACTTATATACAACAATAGTCAAATATACTTCTTTAAAACATATTAAGTAACTCATAAAGACACTATTGAGACAGTCATTCACTCACTAACACACCCATACACACACTCATCAAACCACACATGCACACATGCTGTCTTCAAAACATACAACCAGACAGACAATCATTCATGCACCTATGCACTACGTTAAACCCCCCACCGAACCATGCAGACACTCAGACTGATACTCAAAAAACAACCTAAAATCCAATATAAACACCCATATAGCTACTCACCAACCCATGCAGACACTTATACACAAAGTGAGAGACTGATACAGAAAATTACATATTTAAACATTACTCATTAAGCCATGTATTCACTAAGATACACTTAATCAGTCAGTTACACAATCAATTTTTCAAAAACAAATCATCCTTTTAGACACTTATATACCCATTTATTCTTCCATCGACCTTGAGATATACATATATAAAGCATATTTAATTTTCAAAAAAACACACATTCACTGGATGATGTCATCAGTGATGTCATTTGAGATGTCATCAGTGATGTCATGAGTGATGTCACTGACCATGTCATGAGTGATGTAATATGTTACGTCATCAGCAGTGGATTGCGGGTGCGCGAGTTATAGTTAGCTTAACTAACTATAACGGGGGAATTTCAATGGTTTTTTATGTGTGAAATGTCCGCTAACTATAACGTGTGTGAAACCTATGTTTTTTTCACTGAATTTGCAAGGTTTTTTAAATGCTAAATCCTAACTATAACGTGTGTGAAACCTTTGGTTTTTTCAGTGAATATATATATATATATTATCTACTGGCGGTCGCCAGTAGATAGTTATAGTTAGGACCGTGTTTCCATAGGAAATCTGAAAGTTCTATTTTGAACAACTTTGGCGCCGGTTGACGAATCCTCACGAATTTTTCAAAATAGGTGGGGCGCTCCGCTCCGCTCCTACCCTGAAAGTCTCGGGGTGATTAGTCAAGCAGGGGCCGAGAAAAAAGGGGGTCCCAAAACGCATTTTCCCCATGCATTTTTCCATAGGGACCTTTAGTCCAAGGTACAGCCCGAACGGCTGAACAGAATTACTTGAAATTTGGCAGAGAGGTAGTTCTCAGGTCAGGGATGAGCCTTTTGAATATCTGGAGTCAATCTGTTCAGTAGTTCCTGAGAAAATTTCAGTTAAAAGTACATATATATCTATAAGCGCACACCGTGCGCGCACCGTGCGCGCACGGTGACGTGTGCGAGCGCAATTCTGATTGGTTGTTAGATGTCAGTAAACATTCGAATCGGTCGAAATCAGGAAGTGTCGTCCGCCATTTTGTCTCTTGCAGTCTGAGGCAGTGAAAAACAAAGGTGGAGAACGTGAAAAGGGGGCAGGAAGGACGAAAAAGTGCGGGGTGCGTGCACCGTGCGCGCACGGCACGCACAATGCATCGTGGGCGCTCGGTGCACGAAGTGCACCGAGTGCCCACAGCACACGCACGGTGCACGCATGGTGAAAAACCTGAAAAAATTTTTTATTAATAAATACATAACTTAGCATTTAAAAAACCGTACAAATTCACTTAAAAAACCATAGGTTTCACACACGTTATAGTTAGGAATTAGCATTTAAAAAACCTTGCAAATTCACTTAAAAAACCATAGATTTCACACATGTTATAGTTAGCTGGACATTTCCTTCATAAAAAACCAATGAAATTCCCCCGTTACAGTTAGTGCAGGCACCTATAACTCACGCGACCGCAATCCTCTGCTGATGATGTCAGATATTACATCACTGTATTTAGACACCTATTTACCCATGTCTTCTTCCATTAATCTTTAGCTATACATATATTACAAATATTTATTTTTCAGAAAGACACATATGTAATCAGTGATGTAATATCTGACGTCATCAGCAGAGGATTGCGGTCGCATGAGTTATAGTTGCCTGCACTAACTATAACGGGGGAATTTCATTGGTTTTTTACGAGGGAAATCTTATGGAAACATATGTATGTATATATGGTGCTAGATCTAAGGCATACAGCTGAGACAAACTCCAACCGCTTCTGCTGTATTCAAAACTAAGCTCCTGCATCAGTAAATTCCACATTACATGTTACAGTTCCATGTGACATAAACAATACCTATTAGACATGAATGACTGTAAATTGTAGAATGAAAATAAAGGTAGGATATGATTACCACACTGTGCCAACCAGTTCCTAAACAATGCCGTGTTTTTTTATCTTGATCGCCAGCTCGTGAGCAGAGGCTGAGAATAAGCTAATTTGTGTGAAAGGGCTTTGTGGATAACAGGCAGGCAGAAAGACGTGTGTACAAAGAATAAATATGGTTTTAAAATGGATGTCGGGTTTAGGCTAATTTAGCAAGTAAATAGCGTATTTGCATAGGCCATACATCACCCATCCCTGATTAGTCTGGAGAGGTAAGGGCCAATATTGAAAACACAGTTCAAATGCCTAAGTATACTTAGAAAGTTATTATATGAAAATAGTTCAATTGAAGTGTTTTAAAAAATTTAATAGGAAAAAGTCAAAAAAGTTGGAAAAAATCAATCCAAGAATAAAGTGAATTTCCTACAAGTCTTGGAGATTGCAGTCTGGAACTTCTTAAGCGGCTGGAGATGGGTAATGTTCCAGACGCGATTGTTGCCTTTGTGTGAGAAAAGTGATCCAATTCATATCCTCGAAGGGACAGTAATGTTCCTCGAATGTTAGAGCAGCAATTTGAATTCGCAGGCAATCTGCGATTTTGTCAAAGGTCACACGTTGCAGGAGATCTTTCGCGGCTGCGCAGAAATCCCATTCCACCAGGATACCTTTTTGCGTTGCATCCGCCATTGGTTCACTGCCCGAACAATCAAGTTCATGGTTTTCAAGATACTCCATTACCTGCTGGATATCGGGAGCGTTTGCTGGGATGTTGGCGAGGCATATATCCATTCGCCAGTCTATTGGGCAAGTTTTGCAATAAAAAGATGGTTGCAGGCAGATTGTATATGTGTAAATAAATGTCATGTCATGTTGTAGCTGGCTCCGATAATCGATAGAGGCAGGCAGCCGAAAAGTTGTTAAATTTTTTCACGGTATTGATGTAGCTTTGCGTAGAGGAGTATTCTGTCGGACATACTTGTTACCACAGGGAGCGCAGCCATTTTTAACAAGCTAAAATAGTAGTAGGAAGGCCGCAAACAGAGCGAGAATTATGGGCACTGTTGCTGTTAGTCCAGAGATGATCGAATGAATAAAGTTTGGTATTAGACTAAAAACAGTTTGAAAGCCTGTGAAAAGTGTGCCAGACCTTAAATGTCAGATGTGTTGAAAATTGTGTAACAATTCACAAAGTGTAATGGGAGGTTCGTATTTAAAAGGGAGTGTATTTTACTTGAAGTTCGTGCTATTTGCAGTCGATAAATTACTTTTGGAGAAGTGAGGGACACTTCTGTTCCAAACAAAAGTGCTTTCAGTTTGCTCCATTTAATAAAATCTGATTTCAAAGTAGGTATTGAAGGCCAAGTTGAACTTTGGGAGTTACTTTGTGTGGGTGGGAATAGAGATTGCCAGAGGAAGTTATCCGGTATGAGACAGTAAGGACATACGGTATGCCAGCTCACATTGCATAGCAGTCCATGTTATTAGGAAGCAGATAACTGCCGTTAGAAAGCTGGGTGAATATTGGTCTGATTGTGGGAGTTGGCGTGCTTTTAAGAAAGCACGCAAGATTGGGGGCTGTATGCTTAGAAGCATCGTGCAGTTGGACATTCTTGCATAGTAATGAATGACTGCCATTGTGGTCCCACTTTTTACCTGTGAGAAAAACTTTGGTATCCTCTTTAAGACAGCGATATGTAAATGGGAGAAACCACTGCTCGTACATAAATGCGCTTCCTTATATAATCACATACAACATGACAAACAAAATGTACACCTAGCAGACACAACAACACTACGTACTGTGGGAACCGTGGCTAGCCATGTACACAAACAAACCAAACATAGCACCTCTGCCACACAATGCAGAATGCGGGGAGAGATGGGAGCAAACTATGTGCAAAGGTGGCAAGTGATTCTCGATTATAAAAGTATACAATGCAAAGAGTTGAGGGGATGTGCTGGACAGACTTGAGTATGCAGAATACAGACATGTACATGTCAACTTACACTGATGGTCTATTGAGTGAAGTGGACAGTGGACGCAACCATGATAATACAGTCAGTAGGAAAGATTACAAAAACATAGCGCGTACGTGCCCCCTCCCACCCAAATCTTTAGCGTAGTGGGCTGGCTCGGCGTACGCAAGGCTAGTGTAGGGGTATGAATAAAAGGCACGTTCGTCTGGGTGTGGTTCTCTTCCAGAATGGCGAACATGTCTGTCAGGGCTGTGCAGCTTACACCGTCACGAGGCTGACGCCGTGAGCGAAGGTGGCTGCGGGAATAATCCTCTCAGCCTGCTGGTACCCAGAAACCTTCATGGCTGCTGCGACCCACATATGCCCCACAGTTCACCTTTTGACTCCGCCGTATGTGAAAGAGGGCCCACCACGTGCCAGCAGAAGCATCTGGGCCGAAGTCTGTGAGCAGGGAAGGCTCCTGAGATCAACGCTGGCTACCATGACACAGGCAAACAGCACCCAGCCTGAGGCCCAGCACCGTGGAGTGCTCTGTATACTACTAACACAGTAGTCCAACAGGTACCAACAGTGGAACGGTGTCTTAATCCCACAATGGACGATGTTAGAACTGCATCTGAGAGTGCTTTGATTTATTTATTGCAGTTTTGCGTAATTTATGTTGTTGTATTTTGTGAAGAGGAAGTGAGAAAAAGTATTCATGGAAGACTGTGCTCACTACTGCCTTCAATTTACACTGCAGACAGCAGTGTTCACAATTCAGATTGAGTCGCTATTGTAGATGATGCAGTCCTGTAGGCAAAAGACATTGCTCCAGTGCGCTCTGTCCGCACCACGCATACGCATCATCACAGAGTCCGCACACGGTTTTTGTTGCTTCGCGTGAGGCAAACAGGACAGCTCAAGTCAACGCCACGTGGCTGTGGGCCCTTGCTGACCGCGCTCTGGCCTACACTGCCGACAGTAGTGTTTACAATTCAGATCGAGTCGCTATTGCAGATGATGTAGTGTTGTAGGTAACAGACATTGCTCCTAGTATGGCCCGCCCGCAGCACGCATCATCGCTGGCTGTGCACATGCTGAATGCTTTTGATGTGGCTATCTGAGTGCACTACACCTGATGGACCCTTTATGATACAATCTTTTTGTGTATTATTTCAGATCTACTGCCTGTATGTCAGTTATGGTTCTTTTACGATAGAATCTTTTCTATATTATTTCACACCTAGTGTCCCTACCTTACTGCAACACAAACTATTGACCCTTTTATTATTGAATCTCTGTGTGTGATCCAATGATTACTGTTGTAGTTGATGCTAGCAGCAACCATTCCCTGAGGGCTGGTTTACACTCACCCCACATGCATTCAGCACAGACGTCACTGGATATGTGACCCTGGTAATAAAAAGGAGTCGAGCACACGTGCCCGTACCACACTTCCACTATCTATCTCTGTCCGTGTGTTCATTATCTATGCATGATACTGCCCCTGGACCGTACCACATTACATTGTGCTGTGGACAGCGTATTCAACCATGTTAGCTCTGGGAGTGGGGAAAAGTTCTGTTATGTAGCTTTTAGATGCATGGCTATCATAGGTGGAAGGCTACTTTACAGAGCATGAATATTGATGAAGATGATGGTTGCATGTTGTGTGTAGTGTCAGATATGTGTACATAGCAAAAAGTTTTCAAAAAAGCTCTGTAAGCAGAAGAGGAGTCTCTCATCAAACGCTGTAGAGAGAATGACTAAAATGGGTGGGGTCCTCCAACTGTTACAATGGGAAATGTTATGAACCAATCAAATGCAATTCTTTAAGGTCACATGGCAATCACGCACTATATATATATATATATATATGTATATATATATATATTTATATATGGAAAAAGAGGAAGGGGCGGAAAAGCCAAGGCAAAGGGCGACGAGAACGCCGACAAAGAGGAGAATACCGGCATGGGAACCAGAGGCAAGGACAACTGAAGAAGTAATGGCAGGAAACCCCAACCAACTGACGGTAATGAACTTATCGGAAAGAACTTTGTCAGTTGATGAATGTGAGACTCTGAAATATGGACTCTCATTCTACCCTTATGTCAATCTTAGATTATGCACAGGTACGCATCGATCTGTATAAATTTGTGAGAAAACTTAAATTGTACAAAGCACATAGGCTCAGTTCTAGCGGAGATCCACGCAGAGGGAGGATGACTCAATCGCTACATACCCGAGAGGGTCTCAAGGCACTGGGGAGGGGGGGTCGCTACTGATCAAAGAACCAGGTTTTGAGGAGTCTTCTGAAGGCCAGCAGGTCCTGGGTCTGTCGTAGGATGGTGGGGAGAGTGTTCCAGGTCTTGGCGGCGAGGTAGGAGAAGGATCTGCCGCCGGCGGTGGTTTTCTGGATGCGGGGGACTGTGGCGAGGGCGAGGTTGGCTGAGCGGAGGCTTCGGGTGGGGGTGTGGAAGCTCCACTCCACACCCTCCTGTTAATACCTTGACTATAGAGGATATCAACACCCTACAGGTATTAGATAATCTCTGCAAGACCGAAGCCGAGGGAGCCCATACTCAGCGCGATGTGATTGATAATTTTGACCGCAACTATGTAACCACTGTTATATCAAGATTTGGAATGGAGACAGGAGACAATGAAGAAACTGACTTCAGAGCCCCATCCAGATACTTGCCACAGCTCCCGAGAGACCATATCGATGTCTTCACAGAAGTAGTGGCAAATGATATCCTCACATTGTCTAGAACAACAGCTCCTAAGCAGATTCTCAGCCAAACACAGTTGGAATTCCTGAAAACCCCCAAAAAAGATCAGACCATTGTAATCCAACCTTCTGACAAGGGGCGTAACATCGTACTCATGAATAGAGAAGATTATGTTACGGAATGTTTGAGACAACTTAGGAACACTGAATGCTACATTTGAACAGACAGGGAGTACCTTAGAAACATACATTCCACCTATAACGAATAACTGCAGACCTTGTATGACCACCACCTTCTGAATTGGGACCGGTTACATTTCCTTATGAATAATACTCCTCCCATCCCCACAATGTACTTACTTCTGAAAGTGCACAAGGACCCCAGCAACCCGCCAGGACGTCCGATCGTTTCAACCAAGAACAGTATTTTTGAAAACACATCTGTATATATGGACCATTTTCTTGCACCTTTTGTTCGGAACCTCAATAGATATATCAGAGATACTACAGATTTTATCCCGAAAACATACAGTTTGTGTTGGAAAGATTAATGTTGGCTAGTGTGCCTGGACATAGAGAGCCTCTACACTAGTATCAGATATGAGGATGGCATCTATGCATGCAAATGCTATCTGAGCAACAGAAATGTCAACATCCTTGAACACACACAAATGCTAATTGACATGATGGAGACTTGCCTCAAGGAGAACATTTTCATGTTTGAGAAAACTCTCTATATACACACACACACATATATATATACATAATTGTGTATATATATACATATATTCACAAATTCTTCCCTCACGGGAAAGAGGTTGAGCCGCACTCGAAACTTTTGATTTGCATATTTATTCAATGGTAAAACAGCATGAGGCGCAGTCCTGACGCGTTTCGTTCCTGCCTGGAACTTTTTCAAAGGTAAGCCAGCACCATTACACGCCGATTTTCTCCACAGGCTTATGTCCTCATTTCAAATGCACATCCTCTGGTTGACAGCTTTTCTAGTTGCATTGTGGAGTCTGTGGTCCAATTGGCAGTGTAGGATTTCTTCCCTCTGGTGGGCGGTGTTTGTTCATGCTGTTGAGAGTGAACAAACTCAATTTTTAGTTATTTATTTATTTCCGCAATCAGTTTCCCCGTGTCAAGCCCACTTTTCAAGCCTGACTCGGGTCCAATACCGAAGACAGTCTTCGGCGGCACCGCATTTCCCTTTTCGTTTTCACGGGCTACAGAGTTGGTTCAGTGTCGGGAAATGATGGCGCTCTTGTGGTGGTGCGTCGCTCTTCGGCAGAACCAAGCCGATGCTATGTTCACAAATTCTTCCCTCACGGGAAAGAGGTTGAGCCGCACTCGAAACTTTTGATTTGCATATTTATTCAATGGTAAAACAGCATGAGGCGCAGTCCTGACGCGTATATACATATATATATACACATATATGTATATATATATGTGTGTGTGTGGATGTATAAATGCATATATATGCATATATATATATATATATTTCTTAACCACTCGTAAACAAACTTCCTAGAGGGAAATCACGAGCGCAGACCTCTTGTCGTGCCAACAGTTTTATTTATTTGCAATCCCCATAACGGATGTCAGGACGCGTTTCGGCCGTCACAGCAGCCTTGGTCACCTGACCACACATCCGTGCAAACCCAGTATTTAAAGTGCAAGTGCAACAAGTTTTTTTGCTTTTTTGTCAATAGACATAGAAAACATATAGACACCAGGAAATACTATATGAGAACAATGCGTTTGAAATGGAAATTCAATTTTCACAATTTCATAAATTGTATTGCATTGCAACTGACAAAATAAAAGCCTAAATGCATGTATTAATATCAGTGAAAAATACTTCATATGTGTCTCTTTGTATCACGTCATAATATGTCACATTGATATTTGTATAAAGTGCTCACCGTGTTGAAATAAAAAACCAAAAATGAGGTACAACTTAAAAAGAAGAAAGTGGATAGCCACAATAGTCCATCTGAAAATTCAAACAACAGGTGTATTAAAGTGCATAAATGCCACACTAATAGAAGGACATAAAGTGGCTAGTGCTGATCAAAACAAAAATGAGGCAAACCATCATATTTAATCAAATAAGGTGCATAGTGCAACAGTACTTGATAATCTAAAATAACTAATGCTACTAGTGCTTGTCAGACTCTATGTACAATGTCAGATAAAGTGCATAATGCAACAGTATTAAATAGCATAAAGTGACCAGTGCAACTAGTGCAAAAAACACATCTAGGCAATCAACTAATGGAGACTACAGTTTAAAAGATACAATTGCATCCTATTATATGAATATATAAAAAGGATGAAGAAATTTTCCCATAAACAAATCCATTTTTTGCAATCAAATTCATCAAAGTCACGAAAGGTAAAAAAATATATATAGAAAATACATATGAGAGATAAAAACCAGTGACACAATTAAAATGATCAATAAAAGGAAATGGGTATATAAGATTATTAATACTACCCTACAATATCCTAAAAACCAATCATTAAAATTCGCACATAGGGTCCCAATATGCATTCTATCTATGTTCTTTGTGATAGAGCTAAGGAATGAGGAAATATCAGTAGGTTTGCCTGTATAAAGTTCAAAGAAAGGTATAAAGATCCTCCGTGGCATTGAGGCCACCTGGCCATTTCGAATCAAACTCTAAAATGTATTGAGTTTCCAAACGGCGAAGTGTAGCCTCCCTATTGCCACCTCGTTTTCTTAGTGGTACAGATTCGATGGCAAAATACTTCAGGCATTTAGGGTTGCTGTTGTGTACCTTTTCAAAGTGCCTAGCCACGGGGTAATTTTGATCCTTATTATTAATGGCTCTAATATGCTGCAAAATGCGTTTATGTACCGCCAACTTTGTGCTGCCAATATATTTTAAAGTGCAGTCACATTCCAGGACATAAACACAGTAGTCCGTTTTGCACGTTAGATGTTGTTTAATTTCCTGTTGCGTATTGGGGAATTTCGTGCAATAAGTTTTGGTATTTGTACCAAATTCGCAGGCCTTGCATATAGAGCATTTATAAAAACCATTTCTAATAGGCAGCCACATTTGTTTGTTGGAGGTATCTTGGCTATTGCCAGTTAGCATATTACCCATACTTTTTGCTTTGCGAAAGGTG
The DNA here is from genome assembly GCF_964204655.1 of Triturus cristatus. Lineage (NCBI taxonomy): Eukaryota > Metazoa > Chordata > Amphibia > Caudata > Salamandridae > Triturus > Triturus cristatus. Next base: position 535,085,694 of record NC_140589.1, read on the forward strand.
ATAGAGGGATTGAGTGGCATAAGTCCCCCTATCACTGGGTCTTCACGTATAAAATGCCAATGTTTCCTCATGATATTCCTCAATTCCGTTTCCTGTTTGGAATATGTTAAAATGAGGCGTACTGCTTCATTATCAGTACTTAAAACCTCATTTTTGTCTTTTTTTCGGTATTCCAAAATTCCTCTCTTGGTTTTAGTTGGGATCTTTTCATGGCCGCTTCCACTACTTCCAAACTATACCCTCTATCTAAAAACCTAGTCATACATTCTTTTTGTTTTATTTCCATATCCTGAGGGTCACTACATATACGTCGGATACGGAGCATCTCCCCATACGGGATGCTTTTAATAAGATGTTGGGGATGCGCACTAGTTGCATGAAGGAGTGTGTTGCCTGCCGTAGGTTTTCTAAAAAGGGTAGTAGTTAAAATGTTGTTGTTTACTAAAACCTGTACATCTAAAAATGTCACTGTCTCATTGCTAACATTTGATGTAAAAGAAAGATTAAAATTATTACAATTGATTTCCTCTACAAATTTAAGCACACTGTCTTTAGAACCCTGCCATATGATAAAAAGATCATCGATATAACAAAACCACCGCATCACATTTTGAGTAAAAACATGCTGATATTCGCGCCTGACCACCAGCTCCTCCCACCAGCCCATAAATAAACAAGCATAGCTGGGGGAGAAGCTGGCGCCCATAGCTACTCCTCGCAGTTGCTGAAAAAAACAACCATTAAAGAAAAAAAAGTTGTTTTCCAAACAAAAGGATAGCATATTCAGTAACATTTTAGTATGATCCGCATATTCAATTGTCCTGGTACTCAAATAAAACTCTGCTGCTCTCAGGCCATCTTGATGCTTGATGCTGGTGTATAATGAGCATACATCCAAGGTAACTAATAGATAATCCTCTTTCCAATTAAAATTATCGATCTTTTTAAGAAAGTCACCTGTATCTTGGATGTATGAATCCAGCTTTTTCATATGGTCTTGCAGGAAATAGTCAATGTATTTTGAAAGGTTCTCAAAGGGGCCATCACAGGCAGATATGATAGGTCTACCTGGAGGTGAGGTCAGACTTTTATGGACCTTGGGGATGAAGTACATGTAGGGCGTTGATGGATATTCTTTTTTGATGAATTTGAATTCTTCCCAGCTGAGGAGACCCAAACCTTTCCACGCCAATAAGTTTTTAAATAGAGTCTCCTGCGCATTTTTATATTTGAAAGGGGTACTTTTGCTGTAACATCCTACTTCATCCAATTGTCTGTACGCCTCTTTGAGATAATCCGCTGTAGGCCAAAGTACAATGTTTCCTCCCTTATCGGAGTTGCGGATTATTAAGTCAGCCTTCTGTAGCTTGGAAATCAATTGTTTAAATCTCCTTTCTTGATTGCAATATTTCTTTTTTCTTGCTGAATTGCTCATGTACATAAGTTTTTTTAGTTGAACTGTCACATGGTCATTGAAAGTGTCCAGCCCGTCGTGGGAGGACAGAGGGATAAATTTCGATTTGGGTTTGAAGGGAGTATCAGGCTTCTTTTGATTGAGAGTTGGCATTGATTCACCTGCCTCCACATGGTCGCCTGTGGCCAGTTGATATGAATCATTGCATAAGGCTGCATCAGAGACTTGGAGGTTGCTGAGACTGGTACTGTTGTTGGACCTTTTATCAATTTCCAAAGCCGGCTTCTGCAGATATAATTTTTTGAGTTTTAGTTTCCTAATGAATAGGTACACATCTGCCCTGGTACGAGTATAATGGAAATTCGTTTCCGGGCAGTAGCTTGGGCCCAGGCTCAGTAATTGGTTTTCTGCTTTCGTGAGGTCAATTTGCCCCAGGTTGATGATGGTCTTGATTTTCTGAGCCTGAAGATCACCGTTTTCTGTCTCTAATACCTTCGGGAGCATCCGCGACCGCGTCCTCTCTTCCTTGGTTCGCCGTTGCTTGTTTGCCCGACGTCTCGCCCGTCTTCTTTGGCATTTTGTGATGCCTTCATGTCTTGTGGTCTTGGTCTCAAAGTCTCCCTTCTTCCCTGTTTTAAAACGTCCAACTCTTCCCCCACCGTCAGTTTAATTCCTGATGTATTACGTATCCCTTCATTTTCAGATTCACTCTCCATTGCATATATCTACAGTATCTATAGTTGTGCACTTCTTTGAAGAAATGTGATGGTGATTTTGACCTTAAATTGTCATGTGTACTTTGTTCTATCGATGGAAACTGAAGGGATACTAATCATGTGGAATTGTGTTTTTTTCAGGAGAGAACTTCTGCAAACCATCTGACCTGCACTTTAGTGTTAGAGATATGAGCACTGGAGTGACCCCCTCATTGACTTCGAGTCACGTTATAGTTGCAGCAATAAAAACAGGGCACTAAACCCTCACTTTTGTTTTGAACAAATAATTTCCCCAGTTTATATGTTTTTTTCTGCTGATAACAATAGAAACAATAACCTTGTTGTAATGAATATTGAGCTTTTCTCTCTCCGTCGTATAAGCATAATGTGATCAACCCCAACAAACTAAAACCATCTTTAGAACTAACACGGCTGAAAGTTTTTAAATTATAACGGACACTAGACCCAGCATACCATGATTATTACCAATAGAGTGTGATCAATGCCGGCGTAAAAAGACAGTGGTGATAGGAAGCAACAACAAATATTCATTCAATACCACACACATAACGCACTTCAAAGACCTAGAACTGCTTGGCTTATTTTTACCAATTGTAAACACGGTTTGCACTAATTATATATTTTTAAATGTAACTGTAACATTTCTTTTCTTCATGTCTATTATGATGACGAATGCTATCTGTACCTTTAAATAATATGTGATTGGAGGTGAAGGTCATGTGACCAAAACCACAGATGTGGTCGAAACGCATCGTCCTTGTCTGCAATCTAAATAAAGAAACTTACCTGTAGAAACTGATGGTGTGGGCTCGATTCTATCCGATATTTTGGATCGTATTTCTTCAAGAATATATATATATATATATATATATATATATATATATTTATATATATATATATATATATTTGCTGGGAAAGGAAGACTGCTGTCTATATCAGTCACACAATATATATATGCTGTAAAAGGAAGACTGTTTTCTACATTAGTCACATATATGGACAGGTGAGCCTTCTTGCTTATAGGACCCTGTAGAAATGTATATGTTGGCGGTGTGGCTTGACACCAACAAGGATGGCTGCCTTCCTGTGAAGCTCCCTGCATCTCAGGAAGTTTTGTATTACCTCCTTCAAGAAGGACTTCATCAGTGCTGCTCAAATGCAGCCTTTGTATCTCTAAAATGGTTAGCACCATTTGTTTACTGCCAGACTTCTTTGGGGTAAGCGGGAAACTGCGTTTTTCTTTTTAATGAGCCTGTGCGTCCCCCTTGGGACTCATGTCCACCATTTTGTTTCTTCCAGCGATATGTTTTTTCCTCATGTCTGCATAGATGCAGCTATTTTTAACACAATAGCGCTTCATTTGCTGTATTTTTTCGACTGCTGTTATTGACAGGTCATTGGTTATTTCAAGCTACAAGCCAGTATTTCCTCAGTGTTATTCTCCAGGGTTATTTTACATTCCTTGGGGTTTTTTTGGTGCCTCATGCATGGACTAGCTGTGAGGAGGGGAGTGATATATTGTTTTTCTTCTACTACTGTCTTTTTGCTCACGCTTTATCTCCCTTCACATAATGTGCACATTTTTTTCTTTGCTGTCTGTGTATGGGTAGGACATGGCCTGTTTGTCGAGCTGTCCATATTTCTCCTCCTCGTCCTCCTCCTCCCTCTTTGGTTGACCTTAATCCTTACATTGTTTTTCAGGACAATATGGCAGAGAAGGACGTGGTATCTCAGTCAACAGGCACACTGTCTTCAAATATTCTACTTCCTACTTCTAAACTTACATCCAAGTTGACTCGAACATCGGCACTTTCATCTGAAAAATGGATTGAAAAAACCCCATCCTTCACCAGTTCTATCTCCTCTGCCAATATCTATTGAGCTAATTCTTGAGGACATACGGTCGCTTAGGCCCTATATTAAGGAAATTAATCCGCGTCTTCAAAATTTGGATGATAAATGGTCCAAAATGGAGAGTTAGGTCTCCCAAATAGACAGTAGAGTGGACTCTTTTCAATCAGCTGTAAGTCAAGTTCTGTCTCTGTAACTTCAAATCTATCATCTCCAGTAACAGATTGAAAACCCTTAAAATCACAAACGACGCAATAATTTGTGTATTTATGGTCTGTCAGAGGGACTCTCTCCTTTTTTCAATAGTTTCTTCCCAAGATTCTTGATCTCCCTGACACACCAATACTTAATATTCAACAGGCTTATTGATTAGGTCATAATTCCCAACATGTGTTTTCCACAAGCAAGCCAAGAGGTGTTATTTTGTGCTTTTGGAATACACAAATTTGGTGAAAGTTCTGCAAGCAGTCAAAGTTAAAGGCAACATTTCGTAGCAAGGATTTGCCCTTTTCTCAAGACTATGCTAAGGCAACGGTGGAGAGGAGAAAGAAGTTTTTGGACATGAGACCCATGCTGCATGGTATCAATGCCAGATTTGGTCTTATACATAGTTGTCTTTTTAAAGTTACTTGTAAGACCAAAACTCCGACATATGAAGATCCTTGTTCATTACAGAGTTTTCTGGACAGTTGCAGAATGGAAGATATGGAGATTACTAGACCTTTGTGTTTTTGTATTTATTTACAGTATACTTGTACATAATGATTTGTAAACCTTTGATGAAATGGTATTTTTCTTTTGTCAGGTACTGCTTTTTTCTAAGTCCTTCGTGTAACTCGTGGCTGGTCTGCTGACACTGGAGCTACCTGGAGATGACAAAGAGGATTAATCTGCCTCTCCCAACACTTTTATACCCACCGAGGAGGGGAGGTCGACCCTGCGCCCTTTGATGACGTTGCGCTCACGGGGGCACGCCTAACCTTTTACCTTGATGCCTCTTCCCTGCCCCCTTCCTGCCTCGAAGAAAACCATGCTGGCTCCCACACCAAATACCACTAAGGACTCCACATCCCTAGGTGCGGTAGGTGGCCACTCATTCTTTCTCCCAACACCTATTCTTCTTGAATATTTCTTCATCATGAACTCAATTGTTTCACTTTGTCTTTCCTACTTTATTTCTTTTTTCTATCTTCTTTTTTCCTCCCAGTACTATTTCTTCTTCTTCTTCTTTTTCTATGATCTCCTTCTCTATTTCATATACTATCTATCTTACTATATTATTGCAAGCTTAGGGTTAGATTTAATCATATTTAGGTTGTTCCTATGGATTTATTGCTCTTATTACCCGTTTTATGAAGTTGATTTTATCACTGCATTGTAGATGGCTTTACGATTTATTTCATGGAATGTTAAAGGTTGAGGCTCCCCAATAAAACATCAAAGGGCATTATCCCCTATTTCCAGTTTACGGGGCGATATCGTTTTTTTGCAGGAAATACATGTAACGGATAAAGAGGTGAGTAAGCTTAAGCAACAATGGGTTGGTCATATTTTTGAATCTCCATGTTCAAGGAAACATAATGGGTTGCTATTTTATGTCAGAAACGTCTTGATATTCAAGTTATTGCTCAAGACATTGATGGTGAGGATAGATGGGTTTCAGATTCCGTTACTGTTAAAAAATTCCCTTCCCTGATCGTTCTCCTTAGGGTATTTGGGACACTTTTAAAGCTGCCTCCACAGACATCATTATTACATGTGTAACCCAGAAACGTAAATCGCCTTGGACCAATTTAAAATTACTCAGTTCACGTACTAAACAATTTAAACATTCCTTTTATCTTACTAAGCCTAAGTCTAATTCTTGATGACCTTGTTACTGCTAAGTTTGAATTTAATAAAATCTCTACAGAACTCGCAAATTCTTATCCACTCAAATCTAGTGCCAACCATTATGATGGTCATAATAGGGCAGGGACATTTCTTGCTAATTACCTTAACATTAAAACAACATATACAAATTGACTCTGTTGTAACTTCTTCCAATTGTACTGTCCATATGAATTAGGATATTCTTTTGGAATTCACACATTTCTTTCAAAATTTTTACGCCCCGGAATCTCCCTCTGATCACCAGAATCCTCTTTATTATTTATCGTCCCTCTCTCCCTCTTCAAACCCAAATCTTGATTTTTCTTCTGCAGACGTGGATATTCAGATTTCAGATGTTTCTAATGCTATCCACTCAGTTGAATGAGGTAAGGCTCCAAATCCTCATAGTTTTACCGTAGACTGTTATTCCTATTTTTCCAAACTTCTTCTTCCTAAGGTACATCAACTTTTTCTCTCCTTTGTATTCTGCAAAATGTTTGGGGGTTCTTTTCAAGATGCTTTCATTTGTCTCCTTTCCTAAGATAACAAAGATCATACCCTATGTAAAAATTAGAGACCAATTTCTCTAATCAATGTAGATTATAAAATATTTGGAAAAATACTAGCTCTTTGATTAGATTTTTTAATCCCTCACCTAATTGGAAGGGAGCAATGTGGTTTCATTAAAGGTAGTCATCCCACGGATAATACTAGATTATTTTTTAATGTTATTAGTAAGTCTAAGTCATACAAATTCTTTTAGCAGCTGTGTCTGTAGATGCGGAAAAGGCATTTGACAGAGTTAATTGGTCTTTTATTTTTCCTGGTTTGGATTTTGTTTTAAATTTTTTAATTATGTTTCTTTGTTATACTCTTCCACCAAACACTCTATTTTATTAAATGGCCTTATGTCCCCATTGTTCCCCTTCATGGGGGTGTTCGGAAAGGCTGTCCTATTTCTCCTTTACTGTTTATCCATTCCATAGAGCCCTTTTTTAATAAAAATCAATTCAAATCCACATATTCAAGGTTTTGTTTACAGTGATAAACAAATTAAACTTTCTATTTATGCTGATGATATTTTACTTTTTCTTTCTCACCCACAGACAGCTTCACCAGCTTTATTATTGGAAGTAGATGCATTTGCATCTGAATCTGGTTATAAAATAAATGCAGATAAATGTGAAATTCTTCCTCTAAATAGATTATGTTTTTGTGCAGATTTTGCTTCTTTCTCTTCTCACTGGAGTCCAGATACAATTAAATATCTGGGGTTGTGGTTTACTGATTACAATAAGGATACAATATCTCTAAATTTAAAAGAATTGCAATCAGTATTGTTTCCTTTACATTTCATTGGAATCCTTTTTTTTTATCTTGGTGGGGTTTAATTGATACTATAAAAATGATGTTAGTTCCCATAATATATTATATTTCAAATATGTTTGTACATTTTCCTCATTCCCAAAATAAAAAATTGTATTCCAATTTTTCAAAATTTCTATGGAATAATAAAAAGCCTTGGATGTCTAGTTCATAAACTCCAATGACCTAAATATATGAGGGGATGTTAATTTTCCGGATTATACATAGTTATCATTTAGACTTTTTTCCTAAACATTCTTCCTTTTTGTTACAGGTAGAGGATCCTTCCCTATCTCCGTTTTGAACTGATCTTGAATCATCCTTTTTTTTCATCCTTCCTCTCTTCTAGAGTCCTTATCTTTTACCTCTAGACCTCTATCCCTATCTCTTCTGATTTTTAGGAATTTATGTAAGGTGTTTCATCCTATTTCCTATTTCTTATAGAACTCCCACAGATCAATTTTTACAGTTGTCAATTTGGCACAATAATTCTATTAAATCATTTTACCCCTTTTTCTGACACGAGGGACAAAACAGAGGTATAACATCTTTGGGAAACTGATTTGCAAACTAAGTTCTCAATTTCAATTTGGAATAAGATCGGAAACAAAATAAGGAAGTCTTCTAGAGCAGCAAATGCCACTCAAACTTCATTTTCAGCTATAGTATATGATTACAAAAAATGGATTCTAAAATCCGTTTGACATGCTGGTCCTGTTCCACTGCCACTGCGGATTTCAAACATATGTAATTTGAATTCCTTTGTACTTATGATTTTTGGTTGCAAGTTTGGCAACAGACCAACACTATTTTTTGTGCACATGTTCCATTTTCTTCCATAAATCTTTTTTTGGGAAGTGTTTCTAAGGATTGGTCATCTCACTCCAAGGACTTTAGGGTATAGACTTACTTCTTTCATCAGGTTACAAGATCTGGGAAAAATGCTTCTAAGTTGTCTTTACAATCATGGTGGTATGGAATCTCTTACAATCACAGACCAGAAAGAGCATATGTTCATTGAGTTTCACCTGCTATTAAAAGGGATCTCCTATGGCTACCTATAACAAATGTTCTCACTGACTTTGCTCGTACAGCACATGTGTATAATCCTTGTATTGAAGAGGTGCCTAAACACCCGTTAATTGTTCTGTATGCTTAATACTTATTTTTAAGTTTCCTTTGTTTGTGCCTTTAATTCTGTATGGATGATTCTGATATTGTTATACAGTTGTTTATTTTCTCCAGATTGCGTATGGTTATACCTATTTTTGTTCTCTTTCTTATTTCATATTTACTGTTAATACATTTTCTCTTCAATCTTAAGAAATGTATATGTCATCTAACACACGGTCATGTCAAGACCTTTTATATTAATTTGAGCTCAAAATAAGTTCACTACTCCTTTTATATTAAAGTTTATGAGTTTCGGTGTTTTCAACTGTGTATTTTATACCTAATAGGGTGTAAAGCATAAGTTATGATTTACACATAGTACAAAGGCAAGCATTCAATGTGAGTTCCTTAATGTAGATGCAGATCAGTTATGTCCCCTAGTTAATGAAATTAGCACTTTTCTGCCTAGTCAGAGTGGATATAAATACCCGATCTCATCTGGGGTTGTGAATTGCATTGTGTTAGAATTGGGGATCTCTAGTTTGCACAGGTATGCACTTATGACAAATAGGGACCCTCGCCTCTAGTCAGGGTAAGGGGGTACACTCCCAAAATAACCCCTGCTCACCCCCTTGGTAGCTTGGCACGAGCAGTCAGGCTTATCCCGGAGGCAATGTGTAAAGCATTTGCGCATGCACACAGCAACAACATCCTAGGCACACCACAAAAGGAACTCCACACAAGGTTACATATAAAAATAGCCTTAGTATTATAAAAACACATTAGAATAGTAAGCACATATTATACATGGTGCCACCTGGCACTAGGTCATATTTACAAGGGATTATTTACACCTGACAGGGCCAACTGGACAACTGTCAGTACCATCACAAAGTGAACTTAGTAACTGTAGAACTTATCATAAACATAGAACACAACCAGTAACTACTGGTAATCACTGTACTTAGCATCAGCCTGTAACATAAATTACATTATGCATAGCATCACATCAGGTGCGAATTACATTCTGCACCAACCTCACCAGCAGAAACACATTATGCAATTCTCTCAGAAGTCTAAACACATTAGACCCTAACCTCCTATGTATAATTACATTAGGAAATAAATCTCTCTAGCATAAACCATAATATGCGAACCAACCTCATAATCATAAAACACATTTAGAGGTATCAACACAGGGTGCGTAAATCATTCTACATGAATCACATTTCCTAGCACCCAAAATCACGTTAGCACATAAATCACATTAGGGCCAGGCGCCCTACGAACCTAACAATCCCCCTAGCCAACTGGCCATCTCAAAACGGGGCTCAAATGCTCTATGTCCAAAGAGTCAGGGCTGCTGCCAATGCAGCGAAAGTCAAGGGTGCGCCACTGCGCAAACCTAAACGTGGCAGCTGCCCACTACTTGCTGGGCAGCTGGGAAAGTGTGGGGCAAAGGAGTGCATCTCACTCCTGACTTCGCAAGACCCCAAAAGAACTGTGCGCCTAAACGGTGCAGCTGGCACTAATTGCTGTGCAGCTGTAAATGAGGGAAAGGCCTGGCACCTCTGGGCCACTGCTGTTCCTCTCAGGGACTCTCTCAAGAGTTGCGTAAAAACATTGCAGCTGCCTGCGCTGGTGCGGCGCAGCTGGGGATAGAACAAAAAGGGGGCCCGGGCACAACTGTGCCCTCTGGGCCTTGCTGGGGCTCTTAACACAATATTGCCCCTGTTGGAGCCACACCCGGGCCCTGAGAATAATTATGTCCCCACTGTTGGAGCCATCTGGGCTCTAAGAATAAGCTTCCCCATGTGTTGGAGCGGCCCTCTATCAGGTGGGGCCGCTCATGGAATGGGCACCGGTCAGCACCAACAAGGAGTGCGTTGGAGTCCCGTTCGGGGACTCGGCCATTGAAGACTGTTGCCCATCGTTAGAGCCACACGGGCTCTGAAAACAAAGGATGCCCCGCCATCGGAGCGGCCCGCAACTGCGGGCCCGCTCATGAAATTGGCACCGGGTGCAGACGTATGGCCTCCCCGCCAGCCGTCTAAACTTACCGGCTCTTGGCGGGGGAAAAGCTCCTCATTGTGGATGCGGCGGGGGGCAGGCACCGGCAATGTGCCTCGTGCCCCCCTCCGCAGGAAACAGGCTGCGGCGCTTGCGGGGCTCTCTCTCCTCACGGGAACCCCGCCTTCTTCACGCGCCATACTTCACCCGGTCCCCCGTCTCCGGACCGGGACTTGGGATATGGAGCCCACGAGGCTCCGGGCTAAATCTTCTTCCGGGGCTCCCCACAGCTCATGGGAGCCTCCCAACTCCTTCCGGCCCAGCCGCCGGCCCCGCCCAGGTCACAGGCAGACTTGCCTGACCTCTGGGCGGCAGCGGCTGGGTCGACGCGGCAGCCACTTCACTCCGGGCTTCATGAGGGGTAGGCTCCCTATTTCCACAAAAAATAGCAAGCGGGGTGGGCACCCGCTCAATCTAATAACGGCAAACTCACGGGGTGGGCACCCGTGCAATTTAGATAAAAGTTCAAGTCGCAGGGTGGGCACACGCGCAATTAAAATAGAAATACGAGGCCATGTGGCCATAATGCAGGGTTGGCACCTGCAATTAAAATCACAAAGCGGGGTAGGCAAACCCCTCGGTAGCCTCACGGTGGAATCCCTCCGGTGGGGATTTCGTCCAACGAGGCTAACAGCATCGCGCTGAGCAGCCCACTCTCCTCCTCAGCTGGGCAATTAAAGGATAGCGCTTCCAGGCGCTAGATGAAACCAAAGTCCTGGGGCAAGGAGAATAAAGCAAATGTCCCAAAAAGTCTTTCAGGTATCCAGGGGCAAGGCAGGGCCCAGGGGCCAGCACACAGGGCCCTCCAGCAGGGAGGCAGCCCCCATGGCGGTCCCTCCCGGGCCGCACCAGCAGCACACCCCGCAGGAACAGATCACCAAGAGTGAACAATTTCATGGGCTCATTTCCTCTTCTTTTATACACCATTTCCTTTTGTCTACAACTGTAGAGCAAGGGGAGAACCAGATACAACTGGTTCAGGAGCACTTTGTTTTGCTCAGCTCCCCTCTCTATTCACAGGACAGGCCAGGGACATCAGACGCACCACAGGAGGTGGAGCCAGCATTGTGGAGGGAAGGCCCAGCCCTATTCAGGTCCCAGGTGCAACTCCTCCCTCCCACCTACATGCAGATCTCTCCATTCACCACCGGGCAGACTCACCCTGGCTCCTGGAATTCCCCAGCCCTCTCAGCTCCTGTCAATCATAAGCCAAACATGCACTCCACATCAGACAGGCAGACACACAGTACACAGAAAGGCCAACTTCTAGAAGTGGCACTTCTCCACTAGTCACCATAAATCTGCGCACCCCATTGTGCAGCATTTATCCTCACGAGTCTGCTGATACTAAACTCGACCCTTCACTCCTCTCATACCAGGAATTACCATGGACACACATATCCCCCATGCATTCCTATGGTTGGGCAGGCCACTCTCACCACACACACTCAAAGAGTGCACGCACTTTACACTGGACCACAGTGCGAAAGTGAGCAGAGGCCAAAAATCACTACCAATATGTCAGAGCTTAAGGCAAAAAGTTCAGGGGTGAACCTGCCAGAAGGGCCTAATCCAACACACTGGCTAATTGGATCACTGTCTTGTTAATTAAGTCAGGGGATGTTCTCACCCTGGAAAAAGAGCGAAGAGATTCATGCCTCCACTGCACCACAGGGACTTATTTGCCATTTGACGGGAAAATCGAAGTCCTGGAGAGGTAAAGAGAAAAAAGAAGAACTAATATGACAATACGTTAAGCACTTTGATCATCTTGAAATCCTCCCACCAGCTGTAAGTGGAGGGATGATGTGACAATATCCAATTGGTGTGAGGGGCCACCAATGATAAATTCTCCACCTTGATTTATGACCACCTCAGCATGGAGGAATATTTGTGAAGGAACCAGATGACTTGCTATTACACTTGTTAGGAGAAATAGAGGCTGTTGGCATGTTTCTCTGACTTTCCACTGAACCCTTCCTCTGAGACTGGTGGCATGAGAGCATTGCCTCCCCACCAGAGCCAATCAAGAGTTGAACATGTTCTGGAATAGCCCTGCTTTTCTGACCCTCTGAGAAGTTGGGAAGATGGATTTCTGCCATTTGCATTGCCACCCAAGAAGAGTCTGGGATCCAAGTAGGTGGACAGCGTAGGCACGGAGTGTACCTTTAGGGTACTGCCATTGAACATGTGTCAGATTAGATCAGGAAACTACCAGGGTGGGGCATGAAGGCAGACGCAGAGCTCTACCAGTGGAGCCGCTGTTTCCTTTCTAGGATAGCATCCTGTCTGTGGAGAAGAGGGTTCCAGAGTGGGCCCCTGCATGGAGATGTGCTGGCTAGGGGAGTCTGGGAGCCTGTGTGCTTCCTGTTTCTTGCATCGGATGGAGGAGGGACGGCGACTGGAAGGTAAGTGGGTTTTTTCTTTTTTTTAACCCCCTCCTCCATTGCCCACCAATACAGCCCCGTAGCAGCCGCTACTGCTGGACACAGAGTACTATAGATGGAAAGGAACAGACACACACATCACTGTCACTTTTGTAGGCTATAGTGGTCTTAAGTAACAAGGTACTTAGATGGGGATTTATTAAAATGCAAATGAAATAAATATATAGTTAAAAATACATGTGCAATGCTAATGTGAAATTTATTTTGAACTGACACAATAATAGAAATGTGCAAAAACTGAGGGCCCAATTCACAGAACTAACTTAAGACTAAATCCCAAACTTACTACCATTTCGGTATTCACAGAAGGCACTTACACATTTTGGTATTCACAGAAGGCACTTACTCATTTCGGTATTCACAGAAGTTAGGAGTCCTAACTTTAGGATTCCTAAATGCCTTCTGTGAATACCGAAAGTCTTAAAGTTAGGAATTTTCTCAGTTTAGCAGTAGTAAAGTTAGGACTCTTAACTTTAGGACTCCTAAATGCCTTCTGTGAATACCGAAAGCCTTAAAATTAGGATTTTTCTCAGTTTAGCAGTAGTAAAGTTAGGACTCCTAACTTTAGGACTCCTAAATGCCTTCTGTGAATAACGAAAGTCTTAAAGTTAGGATTTTTCTCAGTTTAGCAGTCGTAAATTTAGGACTCCTAACTTTAGGACTCCTAAACTGAGAAAAATCCTAACTTTAAGACTTTCGGTATTCACAGAAGGCATTTTGGAGTCCTAAAGTTAGGACTCCTAACTTCTGTGAAGACCGAAATGAGTAAATGCCTTCTGTGAGTGTGAATACCAAAATGAGTAAGTGCCTTCTGTGAATACCAAAATGGTAGTAAGTTTAGGATTTTGTCTTAAGATAGTTCTGTGAATCGGGCCCTGAGTACATAACCATAACTATTTATACTATGCCTTAAAATGTCTAAAGCAAGTTTCATTATTTTGGTAGCAAAGATAAATGTGCTGAGATGTGCACAAAATGCTTACATGTGGACCTTACCCTCATGGACTTTAATTCACCCAAATGCCAGTGGTAGCGAAAGTTCCTTGACCCTCCCCCTCATAAAATCACAGTAAGTTATGTCATGTGACTTTTAAACCAAGCATGACATCACAGGAAGTGACATATTAAAAGGACTGCCATACAATACTAATTAAATAATAGAAAAGATACCAAAGTAAATAAAATAAGTTACCATCCATAATTCAATGTAAATATAGCAACAGTAAGTGAGTTGTGCCATCATCATATGTCACATAGCAAAACCATGATAGGTTAAGTCACATCTCTATCAGACCAGCACTACAGCTATCTTGCAGACAGGTACTTTAATTGAATTTCCAAGTGCATATTCAAACGCCATTGTGACAACCTCCACATGTTCAGGCACAACAATTTAAGAGCACGACCATTAAGTAGAGACTATCATGGATGGTGCCTGTGTGGGTGTTAGCTATTTAGAGATACCATGCACACAGGTCTACAAAAATGTGTCTGTGTTCCACCCCAAATAACAGAGTGAGTACCCAGGAAACTAAGTATTTTCTGTTGACATAATTAATTTATTTTCTGATTTGTGCAGCTCATGTATAGAGCTGAAATATTACAATAATTATAATTGTTTAGTTTACATACAATAAATATGTTAGCTATTTCTGTAGCACTCTCCATATATCGAATGGTCACTAGTTGATTTAGTAATGACACATGCTCCATTTTCACCAACTCCCTGAAACTGATTTTTATGGGCCTCAGAAGAGTGAGATTCAGTCTATGAATATTATTTGTAACTGCATATTCTACACAGGTTTCTGCAGTTAGCATTCAACATGCTGATCTATTGCACAGGATACCCATTTTTAGAAATATAGATTGAATACAAGGTACATAGGAAGCATTGCTTGGTGAGAAAAAGGCAATTTTCTATCCCCTGCATCATCAGTTTCTGAAACATATACTGAATGGATGCATTGGTGTTTCACAGAGAGATGAAAATAACATTTATGTTTGAGAAATAAATGTGCATGGTGTCTTGTATCTACATATCTGCATATATCTGTTCAAAGGAATGTGAAATACGGTCAAACACTTTGTGATTTAAGAAAATCAATAATGGCAAGATTCCTTAAGTTGTATAAAGTGGATTTGTTCTTCTGTGTGTGTGTGTCACTCTTGTATTATGCTGGGCTTAATTTCTATCAAGGGGCCACTGAAAAGGATATGTGCAGTATATATGTGTTTGCATATCTCCTTTGACAATATAACATTCCTTTTCACGGTTTGCTTCTATATGTTAAACCATCCAACATACTTATGGCACCTTTATCAATAAAGTACCCTATCCTAACATGCTTACTATCCCTCAAATGCATGTCCTAGTTATACTGAACATCTGGATTTTTCCCTAGAACAAATTCCAAACTTTAGGGTTCTGTTTTTCAAATTACGGCAGATAACAAAGCTGTAACAAAGCATTCCACACCTGACTTTAAGCAGCCTTTTGTTTCTCAGTACAGATTATCAGGGTCTGTCAGTGCCAGAGCTGGACTGGTCATTTAATTTACTGGGTATTTCCGTGAAATGCTGGAGGTAATGGGGTCCATTTTTGAAGTCCCAGAGCCGTTGCTCGTGGGTTTGTCAATTTCTCCAGCACCCTGAGGTTAATTGCAGCAGGCTCATGAAGGCAGATTGAAAGAAAAAAGGATCTGAGCATTGAAAGAGAGAAAATGAAGGAAATAGGCACAGACTATTAAAAAAAAGAGATATACAGTGAGGAGAGTTTGAGAACGGGGCTGGTTGGAACATTTTTGCCAGGGTGCTGGCTGTTGCATTCTGGCCCTGTTCAATGTGCCTCACTTTTAACATTCTGCGCTCTCTGTTTTTTACACTTTTGTACAGAGAAACATGCTTTTTCAATACTCATCAGTCCTGAGAATTAGGGCCCCAAGCTTTCGCGAAACAGTGCAGAGAAACTATTTTCATCAAGGCATCACAAAAATGTTTCATTTAGGTCAGCCCAAAGGACTGACTGAGCACTGAAGGATCCATTAGGAGACCTTAATGGTGTATTGTGATCTGTTTTACGCCCTACATTCAATTAAAATGGGCAAGGGCAACAACACCTAGAGTGTGTTGAGAAGTAAAGTGATAAGCCAAGGCTAGGAAAGTGGTGTTCTGTGGACATGAAGTCATGTTGACATATGAAAACCCTAATGGCATACTTCTGACTCTACCTCAAGGTCGGCACCAGTTCTGGTCTCTGCTTTCCACATAATTGTTTAGTGCACGTTTTATGGGTCTCTAGATTACAGCTACTAGAATGCATGAGGTTGTCCGTAGCCCAGGAATGATGTACTTCATTTTCTTTTGTAATTTCTTTTTATTGCATGTAAGTCAAATAATGTAACAATGACAATAAGTATTACACCTTGCAGCATTAGGTTTTGTTCAAACATAATCAGTTTCTAGTTAATCTCCCAAAAAAAACAGTCTCCCCAACCATTCTTCAGTAATTCAGAAGTGAACATAAGAAGTAAAGTGTTCATGACTCAAGTTCCCATATCCGGTTATTTAAAAAAGGGTACACAGTTCACTCTGATAGCTTTTCCATTTCCCCTATACTTTATTCCATTTATTAGGTCCGCCCCTGCTTTCATAGGTCACTCCATTCACTATCATGCACTAATCCATATCTAACTTCCAATCAATCAGTTGTGGTGCCAGTTCAGCCCTCTACATCCTCGCAATGTTGCGCTTGACCACCATTAATCCTAGTGTCATCCATATCTGATCCATACGGGTGAGGCCAGTTGCCTCCCAGCTATACAAGTGGCACCACTTTGCTGAAGACCCCATGTGGCCATCACAAGTGTTATTTAAACACATTACCGCTGATTCTCGGTAGCGCTGAATACCAGGGCAACACTATAGCATGTGGAAAAACTTCCGCACTTGGACACAGTACCAAGCTCAGAGTGCGGACATTGCCCTGCCCATCTATAACATAGCAGTGCATGCTTAGTAACAATGGTGTAAATTCTTTAGTTGCACTATGAGGAAGCTAGATCTTATAGCCACCTCACAAGGCTCTGCCAAATCTTCAGGCCATTCATCATCCTCTAGGCCCTCGAGGTCTTGCTACCAGTGCTCCCGTGAACGAGCCAGGTTATCAGGTGAGCTCCAGTGCCTTTCTGTATTTGTAAATATCGATAGGTTTCAATGGGTGCTAGCTGATATTTGCTTCGTAGGTCATCAAAAGGGATTACCCTGTAAGTAGTTTGTGGGATCTCCAGATGTGAAAGTGTGCACCGGGGTGTTTAGGTGTTTGTAGTAAGTAGCAAAGGCACCAGCATTTCCTTATCTGTCCCTGACTTGCTCTCTCTTTTCCCACAGTACGTTGAGCAT
The DNA here is from genome assembly GCF_964204655.1 of Triturus cristatus. Taxonomy (NCBI): domain Eukaryota; kingdom Metazoa; phylum Chordata; class Amphibia; order Caudata; family Salamandridae; genus Triturus; species Triturus cristatus. The sequence goes on from NC_140589.1 coordinate 535,102,964, forward strand.
CCACCAGTTAGTTTTCTCCCTTTTGTCTAACCAGGAATCTTGCACGTTGTAAAGGCGATGTTGTGTTGTGCGGTGATTGGTCCTAGTAGCTTTTGTTGCAGTGTGTTTGTACTCCTTTTGTTTCAGATTCAGGTTGTAGTGTGAGTCCCCTTGTTCCACGTCAATAAACTGAGTCTCCAACTCCAGTATCTCTCATTCAAGTGTCTCCAGGAGGGCATGATTTTCTTTTTTCTGTGCAGCTATCATTGATAGACCTTGACCACTTATAACTACTTTATATACCTAAAATAAGGTTTAGGCCGAGTCCACGGACCGCTCATTTTCCTCAAAGTAATTCTCACTAGCTTCCTAGAGGGCCCTACAGATGCATGGGATTTTTAGGTACCTGGGGCTGAACACAATGTGTTGAGGACTATCCTGGACAGGTAGACCATAGTCTTCCCAGACTGGAAAATGATCAGAAATTGTCCTCGCAAGGTGGAGAAGCTCTCTGAAATGTGAGAGTTGGTCGGATAGGGTGAAAATGTAATCTATTCTCAAGAAGCTACTGTGGACTCTCGAATGAAATGTGTATTGGTATTCTGTGGGATTGTAGGCATGACACTTATCAGCAAGACCCAAGGTCACCATGAAGTCAGACAATGGTCGATGGGAGGACCCGGTATGCGTAGAAGGACAGCAGTAATTGGCATCACATAGGGTAGTGTTAAAATCTCCCCCATCAACAGTTAACCATCAGGAAGGCAGAGGAGTGAGCAGAGATCAGTGAAAGCCACGTCGTGGAAACTTGGGGCAATACACATTTAAATGACATTGAGTGTCTGGGCTTTCTATAGTCCCGAGAGAGCTACATATCGCTCGGTCATATCTCCTTGTGAGCCCATGATTTATCTCGCATGGGCAACCATTTTATATTCCCACCTGCCTAGCGCACGATAAGTGCTACCCTTAAGGTGTGTCTCCTGGAGTCAGACCATGTCAGCGAAATGTCTCTTGAGATATTGCATCACTACTCCTCACTTTATCTTGTCTCCCAGACAATTGACATTCCAGGACATTACTTTAAAGTTATGTGTCAGTAATGTGTCTGCCATGGACATATTGTAGTAAAGGGCAGTGGGTTGGATCTTTAGCTCATCTTTGGAGTTGTAGGTATTACAATAAGACAGTTCAATGGGCTGTAAATCCATTGTCGTGATCATAAGTGACTTCAGATATAGAGTGAGGTGAGACCCCATCTAACAGCGGGATGGGCCAAAGGTTGGGACAAAAGTGTGGAATGATGGTGTAGATGCTGTGTCAATACTAGAACATTACAATCATTCAATTGAAACACAAGTGTAATAAAAAAAGACAACAGAAAACCCAACTTGGACCCCCCTCCCTGCCTCCCTGCATGGCGGAATTAAAACAGCTGCCCCTCCAGCATTGCAGAGTGCCTGTCATGCCCAAAATAATACAAACTTTAGGAGGCTGTGGTTGTCGACAAATGGTCACCCATCTTCCCCTCCACTACTATAAAGTAAAAAATAGGAAAACTTTTACCAAAGTTACTCGCCAACTTGTTACGTTTTCTTGTCTCCAGCCACCAATACTGCAAGGATAAGGATCTGATTGTAAATGCGCACACAAGCAAGGCTTCCGTTTCAAACAGGATCAGTGTCAGATCCGTGGGCTGTTCTTGATCTCTACATCTCAGACCCAGCTGAAATCTCATGGAACCTCTAGGCAAGATGGTAGGCATCTTGCGCAAATCTGTCGACACCACTGATCTCCAGAATGTTATGTTCTGTCCAGGGTAGCTGAGTCGGGTCATTGTCATCCGGGTTTAGATCGATGTCCAGTTCTTCCTATCACCCTCCATCCATCCCACTGGTCCTAAACCTCATTGGGTGTTATAAAGTACCAGGTCTTTCTGTCTGCTACTACTCGCAGTCTTGCAGGAAAAATCATACAGTACTGTAATTCACAGTCTCACGGGCCCGTTTGACCTCCAGGAAGCTGCAGTGTAGCTTTGGACTCATAGTGTGAAGTTCAGCAAAAAGGTATTGGACTACAGGTGTAGTGTGAGTGGTCTGTAATATGACGTCTCGGTCTCGGTAGTTGAAAATGGGCTCTATTATTGGGCTTCGGCGGGGTACCTAGGACACAATGGGCTCACTCAACAGAAAAATAATTGAAAGACCCCTGGGCTGCAGCTGCTTGAGGAAAAGATCATCCACAAAGGGATCAACAGAAGGTCCTTCCGATCTTTCAGGGACCCCTATTGTGCAGACCATACCTTCTCCAGCAACCTTCGAAGTCTGGCCTCAGCTGTGGTTATGTGTAGGTCTTTGGCTTGACACGTTAATGAAATTGTCTCTGACTTGAGGGTGATAATCGAGTCCTCTACCTCCTTTACTCGAGTTCCCGTATTACTGAGGTCAGCCCTCATCAGTGTTACTTCGGTAGATACTGAGTCAATTTTATTCTCATGGGTGCTCTGGACCCCTTGTGTCACTGCCAATATGTCTACAATGGTAAGCGTTTCATTGCCTTGCGAGGCTTGTGCAGTCATAGTTTGCGACCCCTTAGTTGCTTGCTTTGTGGCAGCATCCCTAGAGAGTGTGCATTTGTCCAGTTTGGTTTGATGGGCACTGCATGCTCCCCTCCTGCAAGTCATGTTGGCCAGATTCTTTTTGGGGCTCTTAGACACACAACACCAGCTTTGCAGAGGGGAAGGTGGAATGCCTTAGTAATCGCTGCCAGGGGGCAATAAATATGTACCCTGTGGCCTGTTTTTTTCCCGTGGCATTCTCAAATCCTATTTGGTTCATGGTGAAAGCCTCCGGACTGTTTTCAAAACAGATGGATCACAATTTTGCTGTGGCAGAACCCCCGCTTACAGGCATGCTGAAAGAGTTGTTTCACACAGGGTAGCATTGGCTGGGGCTGACAAATGTCCAGCTACCCTATGCATGAGATGTGACCTAAAGACAGGAGGGCGATGCATGGCGAGTTGTTTACTGGCAGTCCACCTGGGATGGTGAGGTTTGGTGGTGAGCAATCATGTGACATCACTTTCACAGGTGAGCGTGCACAGTTCTGGTAGTTAAGAGTGAGGGGTAGTGGGCACGGTTCGCACTGCAGGTAACAATAGCTGGGTCTCAGTGCGGAAGCGAAATTAATGCGTTGGTTTACAAATTACAGTCCAGTAAATTGCCACACTTCCAGCTGTGATCATTGGCCTCTGCACTTCTCTGGTGGCACTTAGTCATGGAATTGGGCCATTGTACCTTTACAATGATGTGGAAGCCACAGGTTTATGCCTCTAAGATGTCACTTTTCCCGTACCACTTCGCTTCATTAATCCTGGACCCCTGGGCAATATGGGAGTGATGTGATAGCTACCAAGGCACCACTTCACCGAGAGGGAGAAAGGTAGTGTCAGAGGATGCCCCTAGGGGGTAAATTGGCTCACTGTGGGGCGGTGAAATGTGTGTGGCCGGTGTTGGAGGCCGAGGGTAAGTATCTCGGGCCTGTGGCCAAAAGCAGGTAGCTGCATCCAATCTGCCTTCCCTTGCTAATTTGTCTTTGACACCCACTGATCAGATTCTGGTGTGGGACCTGCCCAATGATTCGCAGCAGTTCCCAAATGCTATCAACCTCCAGTCATTCTGTGCTTATGTGCACATCTCCCTACCACCGGTGTCAGTCGCTCAAGCTTCGTTCCGCCACATAAGACCACTGGTCCAGCTCTCCTCAAAAGCCGCACCCCCTCTTCCTGGACCAGATAAGGTAAGCATTACCATTTGTATATATTCATCACCACCGCAATGAGGCAATATGAAACAACATTCTGTCACATCGTGGCTGATGGATTATGAGGTGGATATCAGTGAGCAGCCATCTTCCTCAGTGGTTGGCCATTCTTGGTGACATCAAGTCATCTGGTAACCTTAACTCTGAGGGTGTGGTGTGATTTGTGCAGGCAAAACCCTGAGAGCACATGATGTACTTCATCCTGACACTGCAGCATCCTCACCATGGATGAGCTACCACTCCCTAATTAGGTCACGTGACTTGCCTCCCACTTCCTCCGAGTAGCATAATAACACATTATGAACACTCCTCCCTCCAAATGATATTGAGCAGGTCTTGAAATTTCACAGAATCACAGTTCCCAGCAGGAGATCAAGCATGACACAATTGACAAGGTTTGACTGAAATACAGAAGATTGGAAGGCCAATTATCAGTATATGTGTCACCAAAGCAGGCAGTTTCAAGAATTTCCTGTGCACTGCAAACCAACAGCCTCTAAATTTTAAGTATCCTTCACCCCATCAACCAGTGCAATGTTTTAACTCAATACATGGAAAAGCCTCTTTCAACATTAGACAGTTAAGAAAGGAGGTGTTGGGTCAGAAACAGAGGCAGAAATAAGTTGATCAAAAACTAAGTACACAAAGCCAACCCCTATAGGCCTACTTAGTGCTCCTTTTGCTGAGGATAGGGTCAACCAGTGCAGGGCAGAGTGCAAGTATTCTGTCCGTAAAAAATATCATCCATAAAATCACAAATTACTTTGCAATTAAATACTTGTGTTGCATTGGTCCTTCAAACAAAGCAATGAAGTACATTCTTGTCATACATTTCAAACTCTCTGTGTGTGTGTGTGTCTGTGCACAGTTTCCAAGAATTTACAGCAGATATTGACTGTTTATTGTAACAGGTTGGCAGAGTAAACCATGTGCAGTTAGGCTAAGTTGCTATACTAAAACATAATGTGGAACAGTTGTTTAAGCTTTGTAAATAAAGTAATTGTAAAGATGTACATTAAAAAATATGATAAATGGAACATCGCTGCCTACTGAGAAACAAAATTATACTGCAAAAAACATTGTAACAGAATGCGTTAAAAACTCATATGCGCAAGTTGATACAGAAACCATTTATAACTGGTCACCTGGAATGCCACTAGAACGCTGATTTGTAGAAACGTTGTACTACTATTTCTCTTTAGTATTTCTGAGGATAGTTCACACTTTCCTATTATATTATACAGTGTTAAATCGTTCTTTGCAAAACTATTTAGACTCTTTATTGGAGTTCTAAATAAACTTCATACAAAAGCATTCTAACACTACCACAATATTTAATCATTACACAAATTAAGGAAAGGACAAATGAACCAGACTGCATTTTAGTAGGAGACATGATGGCAGAGATAAGCGATGACTAACCTGCTGGAGATCTGATTGTCATCTGCCAGGCTGGTAGTGGGGCCAAAGGAATATGGTCTGTTGGATGCCTAGCAAATGGCTCATGTGGAACTCTTTCATATCATTGCAGCTACTGGCATGTACAAGTGGCACGGCATTGCAGTCATCTGCTTGCTGGGAAACACTTCTGGTGTTGCAGGACACGCCTCCAAATGAGGAGCTCTCAATTCAAGTCATCAGAGAGCCATAGCTGAAGCGCCAGGCTGCTGGGTGATTGCCTCCTGTCTGATGTTGCAACCTGTTCTTTTCAGTGCTATTGCAATGTTGTTGAAATGTAACAGAAAGCTAGCTAGGCCTCGTTTCAAGCAAAGGAAATCCATGTGTTTCTCACTTCGTGGTGACAGTGCAGTACAAAAGTAAAATAAAGTATAAACCCAATTTACAGCCAGCGCACAGGCTTTTATGTATTACTTATGCACTGCTTTGCTTTAATGGCTAACAGGCCCTGCAAACGTGTCCTAAATTCACTCAACCTCTTTGGAAAGTAGCCCTGCTCACTTTCGGTGATGTTGCTCATATCAAATCAGACCCCAGGGGTCGCAAGCAGTGTGCCAGGGGTCGCAGTGCGCAAGCTAGAAGTCACAGCTGCGACCCCTAACGACCCTTAATTGACGTCTATGCTTATTCTGAAATGTCTTTAGTGAAAGATTTGCATCCCATTGTGGAATATGCTTGATTATTAATAATGTTTTGAAGTGTATTTGCTAAGAAACACTTAATCATTGAATAGAATGACTTCATTCTTTTCTCATACTAAATTCAATGCATGAATATAAAATGTTTTTCTTTTCTATTTTGTAATGAAGCAATATGGTGCTGAATATTAATCATTGCAGTTAAATGTTTCTATGTCACATAATCTATTGTTTACCCCAACATACAATTTATTTCATTAGAAGGTTAAAAATTTGATTATACCCATAGAAAAGGAAGTCTAAGCATCGAAAGGCCTCAAACGTAAACATATTTTTAATAATGTTTCCACTTCAAGATAATTCTATAAAAGCTTATTGTATAGAGACATCGGAAAGGATGAGAAAAGTCTGCTCTCAAGAAGAATCGAAGCCCATTGGACGAGAGGTAAAGACGATACACAGCGAACTGCAACATTTCTTCTGACTGTGTTCCTAGAGTAGGTTATCGCCTTTTCCCTTCTGCTCTTGCCCGTGCCACTTGTCCACACTGAAGCTATAAGCTAACTGCTTTCTGCTGAAGGCTGAATGCTGTTTTGCCACCCTAACCAACCTGATTGCTGATTGCAGTTGCTACTGCTGCTGCCTAATATTTTTGTTTTTGTGAACCTCTCTTTTTTTTGGAAGTTCAGCTGATACTTATTGATTGAATTTGAGCTGCATGCTCTCTCTCACTCTTGCCTCTTGAACTTGAACTCTTAATGGGCCGCTTACCCGAATTTCACCCCATTCTCTAGAATAGGGATTCTTTCATTTATGGAACTCGTTATTTGGCTTTATTTGAAATTACTTCTTATAACCATATTTTTACTATCAATTCTGTAATTTAATTGAATAAAAGAAAAAAACCTTTTAAAGAAAATAAACACTTAAAACTAATCAAACCTCTCATTATTGACTGAACTTAGACATAGTATTGTGCTTATGATTTGTGATGTATAACTCCTGATCTGCTCATTGACAATAGCAATGGGGTGTCGCAGAGAATTAAGAATGAACCCCGAGAGAGCGGGGATTGTCACTGAGTGGGGAATCAACCCTGTTGGTGTGAGTTAGCGATGTTAAACCATTTCTATTCAAATTGATTTCCACTCCAGCAGGACTCAAGTCCAAGTAGAGAGTTATAGATAAAGACACAGCCTTGGTAGGTTAGGGGGCTGTTAACAGGTGAAAAGTAGAAAGGACCAGGCAAAGGTACCATGGGATCTCCCAGATCAACATGTCCCTTGTGTCATAACCGTGTCTGGTGGCTCAGTGGACTAAAGTAGCCACTGCAGGGACCCGTGTCCGACCTCATGGTCACAGGTTCAAATCCTGGCAGGTCCACTCAGCCTTTCATCCATCTGAGGTCGATAAAATGAGTACCATTGAGTTGGGTAACAATAAACATCTGTTATTCAGCGCCAGGACACCTACGGGTAATTATGCGCTTTACAAATGCCCCCTTTTATGTTATAACAAATCATTAGTGAGAGGTTTTTGGCTATGGAAAACTTGAAAACCGGGACAATAGTCCTACCATCGTTTGTTTGTGCAGAAAATGAAATCAGAACAGATCACTACACTCATATGAATGATAGACAAAAGGTTGTGAGTGCAATGGAAGTGTCTGGTTGTGTTGGAGGATGTTTCTAATGCAATGTGACATCAGAAAATTTGAGGTCCATAAAACCTCATCATTTTTAAGAGATAATTTAAGAACATGACCCAAAATTAAATAAATGTTGTGGAATGTGATTTGCCAGCATCTACATGTAAGACCTGTGTGACTTTAGCAATAGCTTTGCTGTCATTATACTCTGCCAGAAAATCTAGTCTTACCTGAGCAATAGCTCTGCTGCTTTTACTGCCTACCTGTAAGACCTATATGACCTGTTCTACTGACTTTACACTCTACTTGCAAGACCATTGTGACCTGAGTAATGTGTTTGCTGTCTTTAAACTCTACCTGCAGGGTTTATGTGATCTGAGCGATAGCTCTCCTGTCTTTACACACTACCTTCAATATGCTTGTGACCTGAGCGATAACTCTGCTGTTTAAAAGCTTTATCTCCAAGATATTTGTGCCCTGACTGATAGGTCTGATGTCTTTACACTTACACAGTATTGAAAGAAATGCAACCCTCTGCCAATGACTAACCCATGCAAGCTGATGGGTGCTACCTTTTAGATCAGGCACTTCGATACACCAAAATGGGTAATGAAGTGATACATAAATTATATAATACATACAGTAATAAAAACCAGCAAAAACATCCTCTCCCCAAGGGCAGAGATGATCTGCAGTGTCCAGCAGGCTCAATCAACATGCTTTGGTGGCTGGAGCTGGCATTCTGAGAGGCTGAATTTTGACATTTCTATAACTTCAATTTGCGCTGGTTTGCGTGCTACTGTTCTTATATCAAAGGCCCCTTCCCAGAATGAGAGCAGAGTTTGTATGGGTTAGGGGAGATGGGAAAGAACAAGGCATAGGGGAGCGCAATGACATTTAACTTGTAGAAGCATAAATACCAAACCTATAAAATGCTGCGGTCCTATATAAAACAACATTGCCACAGATCTTCTTTAAATGTAATTCCCTACTAATAACAAAAGGGAAAGTGGTCTAGGGGATTTAGGAAAAAGGATTTGTCACTGTTGCAAAGTGACCTCTTTTTGGGTGGTGACCCCAGTTTTTCATTATGTCTGGAGCTCACCTGCTGGTAATCTCGAACTCTAACAATGGGTCACTGCTATCCAGTGCAAATTGTATGTGCTCTGACCCCTAAAACATTATCAAAATTAGATTAAAACCTGATTGACCTATTTAACTTTCTTATAAGACCATAATACGGAACAGAAAAAATACAACGATAACACAGAAAGTTAAATGTCACTTGTGAACTGCAGCACTAATTGTGACAAGAAAATGTGGCTTCAGGCCCATCCTGTAAAGCCTGAAATCAGCAGCTGGAACACTGCTGCACAGACCTGTCTAAATCACCCTTTAGACAGGTAGGGCCATATTAGCAAGGGCAGTATCGCCACTTTAGCTGCACTTTTTGCCGATAAAGTGGCGATATTTTTATCGCCCTATGAGCAAGCTGTCGCGAACAACTGTTAGCGACAGCTTAATGGCGATAGCGGCCGATTTTTTACTGCTCTGCATGTCAGCGATATTTATTGCTAATGACATGCAAAGTGGGCGTTCCTCATTAAAAGTAATAGGAAGAAGTCGCTAACACAACTTCTCCCTATTAGCAATGCCCGCGAAGCGATAAAAAAACTCGCGCTAACAGCGATTATCGCTGGATTTTAACACCTGCTAAAACCCTGAATTAGCCATTGTTTTCTATGGGAGGTGGATTCTACGGCTGAATCCTCACCTACCAATTAGCGACCTTTTCCTTAGCGATGGGAAGTCATCGCTGGTATTCCCGCGTTATTGATGGAGAATCGCAGCTATCGCTGGTTTATTATCGCCTTGGAGATAAACGTTGATAATAAAGCGTAATCTCCGCGATCTAAACCAGCGATAGCCTGCGATAAAAAATACAGCGCTAGGCGCGCTTTGCAATGATTATCTCAAGTCCTTGCAAATATGGCCCGTAGAGAAACCTCAATTAAAATATTAAATAAGTCACACTATACACATCTTGCCACTCACAACATATAGAGCATGATATTTAAGACTGGAACATGTGTGACATTAGAAATGGCATGTTCCCCCCAGTGATTAGGCACAAAATCACATTGCCATTGGTCAGACTGTGACTGGCACTTTTGACCTTAACAGACGTTATGCCCCAAAAAATCTATATTTAAACAAAAATGCAATCATATTTTAAAGTTGGATTTTTGATAAATATGTGGAAATGTAATTTTTAAAAAGTTACCTTCAACCAGCCATAAACTGCTAGGGGCCAATTTGCATTAGCTCTTCAGCCACTGCCAAGGCTGTACTCAACAGAGACAGTGATCTAAGATTGGGGAGCCTTTTTCGTCTTAGGCAGGAGACCAGTCGGCTCAGACTTAATTTACTTCACACGCAGATGTTATATGATACCTGGACAGGCCCCTTCTTTGTCCTCCCCGTCAGGCAGGCGCCAAACCCAATGGGAGGAAAGCTGCCCCCAGGAATGATTTGGAGTGACCACAAAGGAGGCACTACTGAGTACCCTGGCCACACCTCCAACTGGCACTCAAGCTCTGCACTTGGGGAGAAGGGTTTATCCATCAGGCATTCAGTTTGTGACAGGCACAATGTGGTTTTTGTATTAGGGTACATAGGAACTGCTGCAAAAGTGGGTAGGGTTACACCTGGGAACTGTTATCCTATTGGTTAGGGAGGAGCCATGAGCCACTCCCACCCACAACCTAGTGCCTGGCATAAATGTTAAACCCCAAGACACCTTCTTCAGAACCCTATGGACCTGAACAGAGGAAGGACTGCACTAGCTGTTTGAGACCTCTGAGGAGACCTGTAGGGATGGACCTGCTCCCATGTGTACCCGGGGCAAAGAAGAGTACACCAAGGGATGGCTGGCGGACCTCCTGTGTGAGCTACAAGGTCACAATAAACTGCAACAGGCCTTTTGCCAGCTGACCAGTACCAACTGGACCCAATCTGGACCATGCCAATGGTCTCTGCTGGAGACAGTCTTGACCCCTGCCTCCACCCCCAAGTCTGTTTATGAGTTACTGGGACTGTTGGTTAAGTCTACCTTACCTTTACCTTCTATCACCTATGAAAACTTGAGACCTTGTAAATGTTTGGACTTTTGGGACAAACCTGCTAAGCTGATCCACCCAAGATGTGTTCTCGCAAGGCTCAAGAAACAGTTTTCCCCTGTTCTGAGCTTCTCTGCAGCCACAAACACATTTCAGCTGGACCTCAGAGAGAAGCTATCCGGCCTTGTGAAGCCATACAACACAGCCTTGCCATGCTGGGGGATTCTGAGCTCTGAAAAATTGATTTAAGGACAAAGGTAACAATCTTGACCGGGTGAAGGCATTACTAGCTGGCGAGAGGGCTTTCCATCGAAAGTCAACCTTTTCCTACTTGTAGCTTTTCCTATCAAAGTCAATGGCCTCACTGGGACATTGACCAACTTACTCTGACATTATGAAACCCTCCTCGGATACACCCTGCTGCCTTGCACTGCTGAATGATTTTGACTTCCATTTTTTAGACTGATTTTCAAGGTAAAACCTCCTTCTTTGTCAAACATGATTGGTGTATCCAAACCGCACTCCGTTGTGGTCGGCGTGAAATTGCACATAGGTCCCAGACTATTACAACTAGTTGACCCACATTGTTGCTTAGTGCTCTTTGGCACATTTTTTTATTGGAAACTTCTAAAATTCATATTTTCCATTCCCCTTGTCATATTTCTGTCATTTTGGTGCCAATTTGTTCATTAAAGTATCCTCTATTTTAATAAAATGGACCGGGATTTTTATTGTGTTGAACTTTTGACATTATAAATGTTTTGGTACTTATACATGATTTACACATTTTCTCTAAAATAAGCCTGCATCATCTGTTGCATAGTTACCAAGGGTTGAGCTCAGTTTAAATTACAGAATCCTTTAACTGATCCTAACAAGATAATGTCTTTCTGTTTGTGGTGGGATTCAATTCACCTCAACTAATAAACCACATTTTCACACCTGGCTTTTTGGATTTGAGTAAAGTAAGCATTTTATGGTTTTGTTGAATGTATGGTTGGTATAGCTGATGTAGCTTGTATATCACTATGGTACCTTATGGTAGAAGTTGTGCATTATAAATTTACAAATGTAAATGCAAACTTCAGTGACCATGCCCTCAGCCACAATCATTGCCAAAGAGTACTTTCCTTTTCAATTGAAGACTTAGATGATGTCAACTAGAAAGACAACTACCTGACTTCAGGTGAGTTTGCGTGCATGGGAAGAGGGGTGGCCAGTATAGGAACAGAAAGGGAGCAGAGTAGACAGCTATCCGCAGGCCTATGCTGTCAACCAAGGCAACTCACCTTCTTGAGGTAACACATATGCTGTTGGGCCCATAGCTTATAGTACACGAACAGCTCATGCACTCCACTTGTCTCACACACATGCAACATGCAAAGCACGCCCACATACACTTCACTTTTACAGTCATGTTGAGCTATTCAGGTTTACCATTGAGGGCTAGCTGGTAGCCTGCAAAGTCATTATTGATAGCTGCCACAAAGCTGTGGAACTCCCTACACTATTAATCAATACTAACTAGTCATGCCATGGCCTGGGCATAGAGACAGCAGACACCCACATTCAAAAAGTGGCCCACTTGAAGCAAACTCACTTCAGCAGAGTACCAAAACATGTATAGCTCTTGCCAGGTAACACTGTAGAGAAAAATCACAACAGTTCAGTAGAACATTTTGAAAATGTGAACACTGGCCCAGGCCTATGGCGCCATTGAGTTTTGACCCTACATACATATTTTATGCATGAAAAGGAAGATTTCAAAACAAAAACTAAATCTGTGTCAGCTAAATTGTCTTAAATAATCAAATCCTTACATCTACAGATAAACACAACATTGCCTGCTCACTAATCTTGCTGCAGTGAAGATAAATCCATTGCTATGTCTTCAGTATCCAATTCCACCCTCATTCTGTAACACATTCACCAGCTGAATAACAAGTCTGCCTTTCTCCATTACCTCCCCACATGTGTCCTCAGATTGTACTCGGCTTCTGGCCTTTGCAGTTCAGCATCTAAGATCTGTCAATCTCCTTGGTTCACTACTCTAGTGTCATGTTGCTCATTCTCTGATCTTTCCAACTTCCTTTTGCATGCTCTACTTCTCTTCCCTTTTCAGCAAGCCACTCCTGCTCTCATTTCCAGCTCATGTACCTTGTGATCACACTTCCAAATTAATGCCTATGCAATCAACCCACTGTTTAACTTTTTGCCTATCGTACTTTTTCCAACATTGTGTGTATCCTCAAATCTCCTGTCCATCATTATTTGACATTCAACCTCTCCTCGTTCAGCCTCATGCCAACATCAGATTCTATTGACAGTTCTGTCATTGGTGGAAATGTAGCTGTGCCAATATTGGCAAGAATCCATCCATTCTGTTTGTCATGTATGCCAAGTGCTGCACATTTGAAAAAAGAAAAAAGCAGGGACTTGAAAATTTTAGTACATCTGGATAAGGGGCCACACCCCAATCACAGGGCCCCAAAGACAGATGCGGGCAAGAATAGACCGGTCAGAAGCAGCGGCCTAATCGTGGCCGCATTTTTTAATTTTTGCGGGTAAACCTTCCAGCAGGAGACAATGATTGGTTGTCTAGGGGGCAGCGGGGTTGCCTGGGCAGCTCGCTGGGGTGGCAGGACAGCTTAAAAGGCTGAAGAATAGCCTAGTGAGCACATTGCTGCCTGCCTGCCCCTGAAGACAACTGGTGCACGCTGCCCCGAACATCGCCAGGAATTTCTTTTTACTGAATGAGACCTCTTGACCCTGCTCATTGCTTGCTTCCCCTTGAGGCTGCTCTTCTCCTGTTCATTTTCCTCGGGCCTCCTGTGTCCTGCCGGATGGTTGCCTCTGCCTGGGGATTCCGGTGGTGGTGATGGGGGCAGTTACCATTGACCCAGCCCAGCTGTTCATTGTCGGATTTCCCTGGTAGCTGAAGTTCGCTGTTCCAAGGGAGTAGGTAAGGCGAAGTGGGAGTTTGTGGGGAGCAGTTATGAGCATGGGCCAGTAATTAGGTCCCGGGGAGCAGGCATGGCTGTCCCTACAGGTGATATCCTTGTTTCATGTTACCATTGCACACAGATAGATTGAGGCTTCAAACAATTGCACAGTTTTGTGATGTGGGTGGAAGTTACTGTATTTGGGATGTAGGTGGCACTGTGCACACACACATCGAGGAGGCACTGCTTAGGTCTCGCCTGCTTTGCAGCGCATGCGCTGCTTCGCCTTGGTGAGAACTATTGTTGTTGCTTTTGTGTCTGGCTTCTGGGGAAGCGGGGTTGGTGTCCACCCTGTCGGCATTAGACCCGGACTGGAGATTTCGCTCGTGCACGCTCGCGCACGGCGTCTGTTCCAGACACGCGTACTGGAGGCTGCTTCTCCATGTTATTGCTTCTTAAAGTGGGCTGGAAGGATCGACCCCCTCGGTTAAGGGGTGTCTTTCAGGGCAGGGAGTCTGCTTCGTAGATTAAGGATCTATCTGCTCTCTGGGTGAGGTTTCTTTTCCTATGATGAGATCCAGGGATCTACTCGTGTGGAGGAAACTGACCAGTGGCCCCTACTCACTCTCTGAAGCCGTAATCTACTCCTGCAGTTAGACACCCTGGTCTTCTTCCCATAGTAGGGGTGCAGGCATACGCTCCAACGAGCAGCTCGCACTTCAGGGTTCGGAAGATCTCAGAGGAGGGATCTCTTCTTGACGGATCTGCTCTCGTATCTGGAATCTCTATACAGAGGAAATCTGTGGAGTTCAGCTTCTCTGCGGCGTCGTCTGCCCCACCGAGCACCCCCTCTCTTCGAAGAGAGTGAAGGCTGCTCCCCGAAGCTCGGATCCCTTCCAGCAGTGTGGGGGTCTGCCCCTTGGACCCTGGGTCTCTCTGACCCCGGGGTCGAGAGGACGGCAGTCCGAGCATGGATCTCTGTCCCACGAGTTGGTGAGGTTGAGGAGGCTCTGCTTCGCACGGTAGATATCTGCCCCTTCAGTCAGGGTTGAAGGATCTACATCTCTTTTCGGGGGAAGCCCTGGGATCTGTTCCACGGATTAAGGATCCTGTACACCGAGCAGCGCACTTCCAAGCTGGGGATATACTCTCGATGTAGTGATCCCTGCTTTCGGTCTGGGGAGCCACCGACCCCCTGCCAGGATGGGTGCTTGCTGCTGCTCGAAAGAGATTACTGATAAAAATTGGGGTGGGAGGTGGGGGCACTTGCGGTGACCGATCTTTTGTGTGGCAGATAGCTGACTGGGGGGTGGGAGATACATGTGCCCCCAGTTATGTGACACGTCCAGCTGGAGATATGGTACCCCGGTGCGGGGGTCTGTGCAAACGAGCAGGGGTTGGAGACCTGTTGTGGTAAATGATTCTCAATAGCTGTGATCGGAGCAGGGGCAGTAATCCTTTCTGGGCCCCGGAGATCAGCTGTGGGTCTCTGGGTGGTGGAACTGTGCACTACGGGACGAAATCTGTCCACTGTGGCTAGAGTGAAATGAGATGTGGTGGTGAGGAAAGCACCCACTGGGGTGATATGACTTCGAACCAAGCCTTGGGTGCTCTCCATGGATGTAAACATGTTTTTCGTGGCAGGGAGGGGCACCAAGATCTGTAGTGGGGAGGAGGGGTGAGTACTGCCCTCTGGCATTGCAGGGGCGTGTGATGGGTGAGTGACACGTTGGGCGGGTGACACTTTACACCTCCCAAACCCACGTCCACATCGCCCCGGGTCGTGAGGTCTCTCCGTAGCGTTAAGCCTGCTCTCAGTGGCAGACGTTGTCCCCTCCCCTGAGTGCAGGCAAAAACACTTAAAGGGGCAGGCCGACTCCAGGCCTGGTATCAGAAGGCTCGTCACTCCTCCTTTCCCATATTCACACACCTATTCCTAGGAACATACCAGCGGTAGCCAGGTTTTTTAAAGTTTCTTTGTCTCTCAAAACAAATGTGAGAGTACCTCCAGGAAACAGTAGATAGATATTTTAACCATACCGCCAAAATAAAATTAACCTTAGTCTGCCCCCTCACAGCCTATGTGCTTGTGAACTGATTTTTTTCATGTCACATAGTATCATGCATAGCGTAACAACCTGTCTGTTTCTGTGCTATGTAACCAGCGGTCGAAGTGTGTTAAAAAAGTACAGGGACTGGTTTTAGAGAAGTTCTCAGATTTCTCCGTCCCTCCCCGTGTGCTCCCCCCAACCCCTGTGATCTGTGTTTCATGTACTTTTCCCCGGTCCCCTCACTGTCTGTTGTTGTCACCCTCATGTGCTTTTCCTCCCGTTCCTTATGTTACTGTGCTGTTTCTCACACTCATGTGTTCTTACGCACCACCAACACTTTTGCAGAACCCCTGAAACAGGCATGAGGAAGCAAAATGAAGTGTTCAATATCGCACACTGCATCAAATGAAAAATCTAGGTTGCAATTTCGAAATTAAAACGTGAGAACAATGAATTGAAAAAATAATAAAAATTAGGGTTTTGTTACGTTTTATTTCTAAATTAAGACCTAAAGCCCAAATGAACAAGCATTTGCAATGCAATAGGTCTGCATTTAGGCGAGTTTGAGCTATTAACATTGCAAATAACAATGCCTTTTATTTTTGTTTTCGTTTTTAGAACATAAATAAAAGGCATGTCATTTGCAATACCAATAGCTTAAACTCGCATAAATACGAGACCTTTTGCATTGCAAATGCTTGTTTTCTTTTGTTCTTGGTGGACTTGGATAACCTTTGCTCTTTTGTATGACCTTAGGCAGCGTTTCTCTTGTACTGCTGTTCTTGTTTGATGCCCAGCTAGTGCGGCAGACTCGATGGGGGTACTGGGACAGATTTGCACTCAATTGCTGGTTATGCAGTGTTTCTCCCAATTGGGGTTTGACTGGGTTCTTTATCATTATTGTGTCATACGGCGCTACTGGGAGCAGGATTGCTTAATTTATTTGAGGCTTTAGGGATACTTCTGGAAGGGGAACCTCATACTCAAGGTGTGGAAATGCCTCCAAAGCAGGTGAAAAGGAAAGCAGGCATGTAGGTAATCATGGGGCGGTTAGATTACATTAACCAGGTACTAGCCCTAATTCATCCTGCACTGGCCTCCCTGCCTCAGAAAGAGGCCACACAACCTGCGTTTAGTACAGAGGCCCCCTACTGCTTTGGTACTGGGGGTGAAGAGCACCCTAAACAGATGGAGTCGTCCCAAAAACAGCATTCCCACCAGTCAAAAAGCAAGCAAGGAAGGGACCAGCAAAGTTGGGGGGAGACAGCAAGAGCAGAACAGACAGATGCAAGGGTTCCCACACCCACTAGTCAGCCTTCAAGTGAGGTCTTAGGGCTAAGGGAGGGGAGAGTTATAGACAGGGGGTTGGCTGGGATGAGCTCCGGTAATTCTAGAACTGATCTGGTGATTAGTTTAGTTAGAGTGCTACCCTAGCTTTCACAATTAGGCACCCAGGGCTCAGCAATCACGGCGGGAGATGAGGCGGCTTTAGCAGCCGCAAAAAACCTAATGGGAGGACACCCACACGTTCTCCCTGGGGGTGGAGATGGCACCCAGAGTCTTCCCAGTGCTTCTACCCAACAACCAGGGCCAGTTGATGCACAAACTATGGCAGCCGGGATGGTCTCCTCTACTATATCAAATTCCAGGGCACTCACCACAATTGTAGGGTCTGCGGCAGGGACATATGTTAATATTTTTTAACTTACTGTGGTAAAATCCCCAGATGGGACAGCAAGGAATCCAAAGACAGTTTGTATAAATTGAAAAAGCCAAAAGATTAGGAAACAATAATGAACTGGATTAAGGGTTTTAGTACTTATCAGTCACTTCTTGAGAAATATCCAGAGTGAGGCCCTCAGACATCCTACTATATAAACAAAATAGTGGGTGCTTATGAAGAATTTGGGGGGTTCTGCTGGAAGGATTACGAAAAGCATTCAGGTTGAAGAAAGCCACGAACCCCGGGATGTTTTGGAATCAAACAGATGTGAATGCCTGATTGCAGTGTATGATGTTGAAGAAGCCAGAGGGCGGTGGCCAGATGCCCTTTCACCAAGCATCAGGAGGGGGTGAGCAAAAAGGGGCTTGTTGGGCATATAATAAGAGAGCAAGTGCATGGCCACAAGGGACTTGCAAATTTAAGCACAAATGTTCCTTTTGTGGGACGACAGGGCACCCAGAGTTTAAATACTTTAAGAAATCCAAGGAAAAAAGTGGGCAGAAATGAAGGGGTCCTGTCCTATGGGTTTGCTAATACCTCCCCGGTCTCACTACTGGTTATGAACCCGTGGTTAAATAGGTACCCACAGCAGGTACATGCACACCTATTGTACTCTGGTTTTAGGTTTGGTTTCAGGATTCCCACGGTAGGACTGCAGGGCCCAACGTGTTGCAAAACCCAACAGTCTTTAATCCAGGGAATGGAAGTGGCAAAGAGAAAGATTGACAAAAAATCAAAATTGGGAAGGGTGCCTGGGCCATTTGATAGGCCTCCATTTCCAGAATTTGTTTGCTCTCCCATGGGGTTGGTTCTCAGGAAAGATCCAGGGGAATTCAGGATGATCCACAATCTTTCAGCCCCTGGAGGGGCTTCTCTTAATGACGCCATCCACCTTGCCCTGTCTTCGGTCAAGTATGCATCCCTTGATGGTGCCCTTAACCTGTTAAGGCAGCTAGGTCCAGGAGCCCTGTTAGTGAAAGCGGATATATAGTCAGCATTTCACTTGTTGCCAGTCCACCCAGATGATTACCATCTGTTGAGTTTTCAGTTCCAAGGGAAGTTGTACTATGACAGGTGGGTGCCCATTGGCTGCTCAGTCTCGTGTGCTTATTTTGAACAATTCAGCACATTTCTAGAATGGGTCTTTATTCAGGTATCTGGATCTACGTAGGTCACTTACTATTTGGATGACTTCCTGTTTTTGGTACCGGGTGATTCCCACCATGGTGCCAAGTCCCTCGCAACCTTTAAGGGTTTAATGTCTGACTTCGGTCCTTATACCAGTTGAAGGTTCTTGTGGGACAGCTCAATTTTGCTTTCCGTATAATACCAATGGGCCGTCCCTTCTCACGTTATATAGCCCAGGCTATATCTGGCTTGAGGGGGAAGCACCATAGGACACGACTGTCGGCAGATCAAAAAATAGGATTTAAGGATCTGTGTAGGACTTGGCCTTTTTGGCTAAAGTTCCCTAAACCTTTTGCTTTCCCCCTAGACTGTTTTCCTGACATAGAGTTGCCAATTTATATGCTTTGGGTACATTGCCACTGCTGATCAGTGTCAAAGTACAAGGGTTCCCTATGTAGAGTACAATGGTAATTGGTTGGCCATGATTGGTATGTTTGCCTTACTAGTAAAAGTCCCTAGCGATATGCACTGTGCGTTCAAGGGCTAGTATTGCAAAGGCACACAGAAAAGGGAACTCAGGCCTTCAGTGTAGGGCCTGCGCGCAGAGTGCTAAGTTAGCATGTTGTCCTGACAAGTGTAACCACTTGTCAGGCCTTACTTTCCCTTTTGCATACACTGTGGGCACACCTGTGCTAGGTCCTGGGTAGCCCCTGGGCAGGGTGCAGTGTAAGTACAGGGCAGGACATATACTGAGGTGTGTGTTATGTCCTGACAGTGAAAAACACTCCATTTTGTTTTTCACTGGTGAAAGCCCATTCTACCTATAGGACAGAATGGGGCAGGCTGGGTATTGTGTTTGTTAGCCTAGTTTCCTATAAGTTGAAATTGGAGAGGTGAAGTTTAGTATGCATGAACTCACAGTGTTATAACACATTTTTCTATGAAACTGGTTTTGTCACTGTGTGTTCAGAAACCACTCTTTAAGAAAATGGCTGAGTTTTGTGCTTTAAGCATTTCTGTGTGTCTCTGCTGAATTTGGATTGACTGTCTGGATCCGAGAGGTGCGAGGAGCTGGGAGAAGTCTTGACCCAGGGAGGGGATGAGATGGCACCAGGCTGCCCTGCATCTGGAGAGTAGGGGGAGGATAAGCCCGGGAGGTGAAAAGGCCTGGGCTGGTGCTATAAACCAATCGACCCATCTCCTGCTGAGTGATTAAGGATCCAGACCCCCAGTATCAAAAGTAAAAAGGTGACACTAGGTGGGAGAACCCAGAACTGATTTAGGCAGGGGTCTGGGACCCCTGAGCACAACGAACTTCAAAGACATTTAGGGTTATAACTATGAGAGCTGGAACCCCTGAACGTTGGAATGGAACAGAAATGGATTGAGACTGAAAAGGCTTGGACCCATTTTGTGGTCAAGAGGAACCTCTGCTAAGGAAGGAACAACTGAATAGACTGCTGGGGAAAGACCAATCCGTGCTTTGTGATCTGGGGCTGGTCTGCAGTTTGTTGTTTTAACCAAGGAAGAGGCTGTTGGGACTGTGCTTGGTGCGCTGTGTCCCCCTGCTTGACAAAGGCTGTGCTTTGTGCTGTGTCTTGTAACCCCAAGGGCCCGAGGTGAGCTGGCTCCCTGTTTGGAAACACAGGCACATGAAAGTTTCTGGAGATGTTTCAAGCAACGCGGTGGGCGCGTGTTGTGGCAGCTTGATACCCTCGGAAGGTGTGCCCCGTGATCTTGGACACACGGAGGGGAAGTGAGACTCAGACGCGCTGGGTGCGTGTCATGGTGTACAGGAGCCGTTAGTGAAGAGCGCCTAGTCAACGTGTGCACCGAAGGAGAAGTGAGTCTCGGACGCGCTGGGTGCGTGTCGTGGTGCACCGCAGGAGTTGGTGAAGAACGCCTGGTCAGCGTGTGCATCGGTGGTGGAGTGAGTCTCGGACGAGCAGGGTGCGTGTTGTGGTGCACCGCAGGCGCTGGTGGAGAGCGCCTGGTTGGCGTGTGCATCGGAGGAGTGAGTCTTGGAAGTGCATGGTGCGAATCGGGGTGCACCGGAGGTGATGGTGAGGAGTGCTTGCTCATTGTTTGCAATGGAGGAGAAGTGAGGCTCGGGCACGGTGAGCGTGTCGCAGTGAGGCCGGAGGCGTTGGTGAAGAGCACCTGGAGATCGGAGCACCGGAGTTGGAGTAAGTCTCAGGGAAGCAGTGTGCGTGCTTTGGTGCAATCTGGGACTATGGAGGTGATCGGTGGATCATCCTGTGCACCGGAAAAAAGTCTCTGAAGGGCAGTGTGCATGTCTTAGTGCCAACTGAGACCA
The DNA here is from genome assembly GCF_964204655.1 of Triturus cristatus. Lineage (NCBI taxonomy): Eukaryota > Metazoa > Chordata > Amphibia > Caudata > Salamandridae > Triturus > Triturus cristatus. The sequence goes on from NC_140589.1 coordinate 535,123,789, forward strand.
CGAGAAGGAGTGCCTGGTGAATGTGCACTCGGAGTCAACGTGAGGACTCATCAGCATTGTGTGTGTGGCTTCATACCAGAAGAGACCCGAAGGGTGCTGTGGTGAACGTGCACCCGGAGTAACGCAGTCTTTGGGGCGTGGGGTACGTGTGCCCTGCGGCCGCCTGAGGCCTACCTAACAGTCGCGGCCCGTACCGGCAGCACCAGAGAAGCTGAGCTGTCAGGCCGAGCCACTGAGGCCCATTGAGGAAGTTCTACACAGCAGGCCCAGTCTGTTGAAGGAGGAGAGGAGAGTGGGGTCATGCCCCCAGGTATCGTGGAACACTGCCTGGGCAGGGTGCGTGCTCGAAGGGACACTCTCTCTGCCTCTTAGTCATTTTGGTGACGTGAGCCTTTGCTTCAGCTCAGGGGGTGGCTCATTCTGGCCAAAGGAGTGGCGGTACTGGGGCCAGAGTGGGAATCTGTGATTCTGGTCATCATTGATCCGTGTGGGGGCAACTGTTATGGAAGAGGCTGACTGTCGTAATACACATTGCCAATATTGCTGCTAACGAACTGCCGAACTGTCTTATGACGCCCGACAGTATTTCTGCATAACAAAGTACACGATTGTAGCGCAGTTCATTGCATTATTTCTCCCTCACAAAGTACAGGATTGCAGCGGCCCGAATTGCATTATTCCTTAATTGCAAAGTACATGATTGTAGCTACGCATTGCATTATTCCTTAATTGCAAAGTACATGATTGAAGCGGTGCGCATTGCATTATTTCTTCATTGCAAAGTACGTGATTGGGGTGTGACGCATTGCATTATTCCTTCATTGCCTCATATGTTTGTAGCGGTACGCATTGCACTATTTCTCCCATTGCAAGGTACCGTGGTGTATAGTTACGCATTGTATTATTTCTCCTTTGCTCAGCAGAGGATTGTATCGTTACGCAGTGCACTATTGTCTGTCCATTGAAACATGTGTGATTTTAGCATTACGACCAGCATAGCATTTTAAAAGCGGCAGTTGAGTTTTGAACCTACCAGCCAGCCAGGACAAATATTACCCTGTATTACATGTTGATTCTTGTATCTTGTGGTCTGATCATATATCTTTCTATGCAAAGTTTATACTCTTTTTATCCAACTCGTGTGGAGTCCATTTGTGGTGTCACCAGTGGACTGCTGTGGGCTTGGTTGCACATACTATACACTTGCGGCTTGGAGATAGGCCTGGCCGCTCGTGCCAAGCTACTAAGGGGGTGAGCAGGGCTATCTCAAACTGTGTCCTTACTTGGCCTAATGTTGAGTAGGGAGTCCCATGTCGTACATTTTGTGACAGTATTGCGGACCTGAGACTCTGGCTTCCAACAATCTGGTTGTCATTTCTCTCAAGTTTCAATGGTTCTAGGGTATGGCCAGCTCCTTTACGGTACAGTCATGATTTTGGGTTGTTTACAGATGCAGCAGGCAACATTGTTTCGGTTCTATATTGGGCAACAAGTGATGTGCACAGGCCTGGCCCCAGGCCCGGTTCGAGTCAGGATTGGTAAGGAACATCACCTTTTTAGAACTGTTTCCAATCTTAGTGGCATTGCATATCTGGACTGACCAATTCCACAATCAATCTGTCATATTTCGGTCTGATAACATGGCTGTAGTGGAAAGTATTAACTGTCAGCATGTAAAATACAAGAAGGTGCTCATGTTGTTGAAAGAGTTGGCCTTGATTTGTCTAAACAACAACATTTTGTTTAAAGCAAGGCATACGCCCAGAGTTTTGAATAATGCTGCTGATGCATGATCTCGTCTCAAGCTGCAGGAGTTTCGGCGCTTCCATCCACTGACAGAGGCGGAACCCACACATCTCTGGAACCTTGAAACACAACTATCGCTGATCTAATCAAAGCCAGCCTTGCACCTAAGACCCTGGGAGCTTACAAAAGGGCTATGTGTGGCTATGTTGCATACAGCACATTAAATCCTCAAGCGCAGCTTTTTGTTTAGATAACTGGTTGGGTTTCTTGGAACACATGAGGGTTCAGGGTAGTTTGGCATCCTGAGCTAGGCGACATTTAGCGGCAGTCACCTTCTTTGCCATCCTGGGGTGGGGCGTGCATCATTCACAATCCTTTTTTATTAAGCAAGCTTGAAGGGATGTGAGAGGTTAGAAGGGTACACCCCAGACAAAAGGTGCCCTATAGATGTTGATAAATTGGAAAGGATCATAGGGGTCTTGGACTGGGAATGTGAGACTGGGTATGGGGTAACTTTGTTTACAGTGGCCTTTTCTCTTGCATTCTACTGAGCTTTTCTGGTCTTTTACTCAGTAAAATCGAATGGCTAGGGGACACTCTGGTAGTCACCATTCGATGCTCTAAAACAGACCAACGTGGAAAAGGGGATCAAGTGATACTGAGGAGAGCGGGCAGTTTTTTGGGGTCTCCAGTTAAGGCGGCATTTGCATTCTTCCAAAACGTCCTAGGGTGGCAACACTTCACTATTCCCCGGAAGCCGCTAATTCGCTGTGCTACCGTAGAGACCTGCACCTCGAGCCCGTTTGATCGTCGTCCCGCCGAGTGAACTTGGGAGCATCTATCCCCATCACCGACTTTTCTAAATCTCGACCTGGCCTATCTGACCGAGGGACACACTGTGCGCCTATCCAGCGCCCCGTAAAAAGGATAACTTTCCCCCTTTATCCTTGGACATACCTACTCTGATAATCAACGGATACTGTATCGCTCGAGGCCCTCATCTGCCATTAGATACTTGTTATCTTCTTGAAGAACTACCGTTACCGTTTGCCGCCGTCAAGTCCCCTGACTGCTAGTTCGTGGCTGAGTCCTCTATACGGAGAACTACTGACCGTTAGGTGTGCCTGTCCCACCATCTCTGCCCTCCTTCGCCCTGATGAAGGTGCAGCCCCCGTTGGGGCTTGTTCACTGAAACGCGCGTTGGCATTCTGTTACCGCATTTCTGGCTACTGTAAACGTGCTCACTGGTGCCTTTTAGCCGCTTGGACCGTTCAAAGTCCATCCCCTTAAATTTGATTTGTTAAACGACCATCCCAACCTGTATATGTGTTTATTAATATGCATTAATGTTATGTGTTGTTTGATGTTTCTGCTGGATACGTGATAGTATGAGTGCATGTTTGTTTGAAGGAGCGCTTGTGGGACTGTTAGCAACATGCTATATAGAAACTGTATTATTCTGATATTTTGCTTTATTACTTTTCCTTATTCACTTTGTTAAACTATCTATATATATCAAAAAATGATTTTCACATCTATACAAATAACAATGATGAAATAAAAAGACTCTTTTCTAAAATACTTAAATCTATTTAGAGTCTGTTTGTTTGTTTCTATCCTATCCTGGTTTGCCTTTTGGTTGTGGTTTCTAACTATCTGGACCCTGTTTAGGGCCTTATTTTGATCAATCCGTGGCAGGTACTCTTTCTTCCGTTAACACTTCACTATTGGTCCATGCTACAGGTGTTCCCCTGACAAAATACCAGTTTACTCATATTATCCGCAAAGTTCTTGTGAAAGCAGACATCCAGGTTACCTTTAGCACACATTCCTTTAGGCTAGGTGCATCAACATCTGCAGTAGGAGCAGGGCTTAACGCAGAAGCAATCAAGAAGATTGGCAAGTGGAAGTCGGACTGCTACAAATGCTATGTGCTGCTCAATATGATATAGGCACAGGGGCTCTCACTGGACCATTAAAGTAACAATAATGTTTTCCCTCCTATTATTTGTATTAAGGCACATGGCTACCGCCAGTGTGTGGGTCATTGGTCATTTTGTCGTGCGTTGTGCAAGGTCAACTTTCAGCCGGAGTTGATTGTGCAAACCCGGCAGCAGAGGCAGGTATTCAATTTCTCTGGATCGATAGTGGTGGTCTTCGTCTAGATGGCCTACGTAGGCTCGTCGAGGAGGTTGCAACCTGGGGGCTACCGCCACCGGCATTCATCATTCTTCATATCGGCAGAAATGATTTGGCGGCAGAGGGCAGAAGGACCCTGTTTGAGGCCATGCTGGTGGAAGTCTCATGGTTGGCTAAGAGATTTGCAAATGCAACCATAGCATGGTAACATTTCATCCTAAGGAGAGTCTGGAAACTCGGTTGGTCTGTGAAGGGCTTGAACAAATCAGTCAGGTGTTTGAACGGCAGACTAAAACAATTACTTAACACAGCACGGCTGAAGACAATTCCACATGGTTGCCTCGGGGAGAGGCATGTTTTCACAAAGAAGGGGTCAATTTGTCTGCCTAGGGTACCAAGCTTTTTGTTGAAAATTTGGTTGCCTTCGCAATGCAGCATTTCTGACAATGTTAGGTGGTCACATCTGAGCAGAGTCATGGTTGGTTGGGGAACCAACCATTCTTGTGGCGGTTAAGGAGTCCATTTTATTTTACCACAAAACAGGTTACCAGTGTGGTGCGTCACAGATCTAAGCACAGGCAGATTCAAGATTTTATCGTTTTTTTTTAGAATAACCTGGGGCAGGGGTGCCACAATCACTAGTGAAGGGCTGGGGACATCAGCTACTGCTATAGTCCATTGCCCTAGTGGGTACTCCATGATATATCCCTTGGGAGTGGGGGGGAAGTGGTGGCTGTGCCAGTAGACCAAGGTATGGCCTGGTTGCCCAGGCTCATCCCCCAGATTGGGTGCCAGCGGTTTCCCTTTATTGGGTTGTTCTGGCATGGTTCTTTTGGGAGGCCAGCTGCTTTGTTGGCCCTAGCTCCCTCTATCTTGAGTGAGTGGAAAGTTTGCTTTGTAAACCATGCCACCAGGAACCGAGGGGTGGTCAATCATAACTTTTAATGGATTGTGAGAATATGCTAACAGGAGATTGTTTGTATTTGTATAAAAATTGTATCAATTTTTTTATATATTTGAAAATGTTATGCAATATAAAGACAACAGCTGAATTTTAATGTCGTGTTTATGAAGTATAATAAATACGGTCAAGAGACTGAGGACATTCTCTAACACAAGTATAACTGCCTGTTGTTGCTTCACATGAAGGGTACGGGTGTATTTTGTTTTGGTATCGGGAGGTCAATAATGGTCTTTGTTAGAACTGGGGGTCTCTAGTTGGCAGAGGTAGGTACCTTTGACCACATAGGGACCCTTGCTTCTAAGTCAGGGAAAGGGGATTACACTACTGGATAACCCCTGATCACCCCCTTGGTAGCTTGGCATGAGCAGACAGGCTTATCTCAGAGGCAGTGTGTTAAGCATTTGTGAACACATACAGTAATACAGTGAAAACACTGCAGATGGACACCACATAAGTTTTATAAAAATAAGTTTTCTTTATATAGACTTAACACAAGACCACAAACGACAAAAATCCACACTACTGTACTCAAAATTGACTTAAAGATGGTAGGAGTAACTTAGTTCAAGTTGATGGTAAATGCGACACAGTTCTCACAAAAGTACCTGGATGCGTAATGCAAAATAAACAAAAGGCTCGCAGAGTTGGAGATGCGTCGGTTCCTTGCTTCGGGGGAGACGATGCGTCGCGCCTCAATGCTTGTGCAGAGTAGGGGATGCGTCTTGATCCTTACCGGAGAGGAGGTGATGCGTAGATTCTCATGTTGCAGGCCGGTTGCGCTGCAGCAAGATGGCGCCTAGATGCGATGCAACAATCCGATGCAATGCGATAAGATGGTGCCCTTGATGCGACGATGTGGAGACGATGTGGGCACGCCCTGGCAGCCTTGCGGTGACTCTGTACTTTGGAGCCGCGACAGGCCCTGTGACACGCTTCTCCGATGATGCGACGGCGACCCTCACGGTTGCGACGTGCTTCTCCGGTGATGCGACAGCAGACAGCTGCGACGAAGACATGTTTCTGGGAGATGTGGCGGCGGCATGCTTCTCTGGCGATGCGATGACTACGGCTGCGGTGGTGACATACTTTTTCTTGTTGCGTCGCGCTTCCAGCTCCCAGCGACATGCAGGCTTCTGCAGATAGACTTCCCGGCAAGGAAATTCAGGGGGGATCTGGTGGTGAAGTCTGTTGTCCCTGAGACTGCAGCAGGAGGCAAGCACAAGTTCAAGCCCTTGGAGAAATATTCTACAAGATGATGAAGTACACACAAAAGTTCCTTCTCCTCTCCTTGGCAATGAAGACACCACTGTAGGCCAAGCCAGCAACACAAAACACTGGCAGGGGGGCAGTCCACTCCTACAGCTTCCTTTGGTTCTTCTCCTTGGCAGAGGTTTGTCTTGTTGTTCCAGAAGTGATCTAAAGTCTTGGGGTCTGGGTACCCATATTTATACTACTTTTCTCGTTGATCTCTGAAGGCTGAGAGGCCTTTGCCTAGTTCAAACCAGTTCTGGTCAGTCCTGGAGACCTTCGTTGACAAGACTCCTTCTTTCCTTTCACAGTGCAGGGCAGAGACATCAGACGCACCACAGGAGGTGGAGCCAGCATTGTGGAGGGAAGGCACAGCCCTACTCAGGTTCCAGGTGCAACTCCTCCCACCCATCTACATGCAGATCTTCCTATTCAGCCCTGTGCAGACTCACTCTCTCTCCTGGAATCCCCAGCCTCTGTCACTCACAGAACCAGACACACAATACACAACCTAGCAGAGGCAGGCTTGGACAGTTAAGCAAGAAAATACCTACTTTCTAAAAGTGGTATTTTCAAACACAGAATGTTAAAACCAACTTCACTAAAATATGTATTTTATCATTCTGAGTCCAGGCATACTAAACTCGAATTTCTACCATGTTCCCTGAGTCAGTTAGGATTATAAGATGTAATAATCAAACTGCCCATTCTGGTCTATGGGGAACGGGTAGCCTTGCAATAGTGAAAAACGAAAATGGCTGTAATTCACTATTAGGACATGCCACACACACACCAGGGCATGTCCTACCTTATACTTTCAATGCACCCTGCCCTTGGGCCTACCATAGGGGTGTTTGATATGAAGAAAAGGGAAGGTTTAGAGACTGGCAAGTAGGTGCACTTGCCAAGTCGATATGGCAGTCAGAGACTGCACGCAGGCTCTGCAATGGCAGCCCTGAGACACACTTTACAAGCTGCTTCTGTGGGTGGCACAATCAGTGCTGCAAGCCCACCAGCAGCATTTGATTTACAGGCCCTGGGCACACATGGTGCACTATACTAAGGTCTGACAAGTAAATCAAATAATCTAATCATGGAGTCACTAATCAATACATCAATGTAACAATAGGGAGAGCATATGCACTTTAGCACTGATCAGCAGTGGTAAAGTGCCCAGAGTAATAAAACCAACAAAAACAGGTCAGAGAAAATACAGGAGGAAGGCAAAAAGTTCAGGGATGACCCTGCAAAAAGGGACAAGTCCAACAGTCTTCTTTCCCAGCAAACCGGTTTTGTGACGATCCCTCACCTGTGAAAGAAGAAGCCCCATAGGTTTGCTTTTTCAAGGTTGCCACTTTCTGCAGCCTCCATTTCTGAAAAGATAATCCATGCACTAACATACAATACAAGTGCAATCAAGCCATCTAGCCATCTAAGGGAAGGGCTTAAACACAAAGTGACAATAAAGAGAGACGTTTAGGTGATGCATGACCCAGTAAAACATTGAAGTGGGGTAACTTCCTTCTGCAGCTCTTATGCAATTTCAGAAACTGCACGCAATTCAAACAAACTCATTCATTTAAACACCCTGCTCTAGTTTATGCTGTTGCCAGGAAATCCGTGTTTTCAATGTTTCTTAGTACAACAAGATCATGCCTCACAATCCATCTTTCAGTGTGGACATTTAATCCCAGAACTACTGTAATTTTTCTCAGATTTTGGATGATGGATTCTGGGTTTTTGTCTTAGGCGTTGAGATAAGGCGATTGCAAAGTGATCTATCCCGGCACTCCCATCTACTGGTAGAGATATTGTTTGCCTTTCTAAACAAAATCGATTTCTTAAAATGTAGAAATTAACAGCGTGTACAACAGATATCACCTGTGTCGGAATTTAGATCAACAGCAGCACATTTATGTTAGGCACATATTTACCATTTTTCTGGGTAAATTGAGTTGATATGTTTTAAGGAAATAGTATTCCATACTCCAATTGCCATATGTAAAATGTCAGGAGGTTTTCCCAAAAGCCACATCTCTACATTTTTTTCAAATGTAGAGTTCATCTTTAAACCCAATTTTTATTTATTTCATTATATAAAAGAGCATGATTCATGGTAGACTGGGAGTAAGTGAGTTGAAATGACAGGTTGGGTGCTTTTCTGAATCTTAACTCCACGACCCTTATTTTAGAGCATCCTCAAATGCAGATTCAGGCACAACAGAAATTTGGGCCCAAGTCGGGTGGAATTTATGTGACACACCGTGCCATGCAAAATTATAACTTCAGGTAGAACGTGCCAAACCTTGCAAACAGAGATCATTGTGTATATGCACATCTCGGAGGTGGAGAAAACATGCAATATTGTTGTGCCATTCCACATTCGGAGGTCTGAACCGGAGACAAGTGCAGGAATTTTGCACATATAAAGTACCATACCATGTGGTACTGTTATTATTGGATAGCAATTTCCCCCCAGGGTAGCCGGTGCTTTCCAGTGGGGGCCTAAATGGCTTTATTCTTAGCAGTCTCATAATTCTTGGTCTCTTAACTACGTTTAATACCCTTTACTTTTAGAGGACCGCTGCTTTTTATTTGTTTTATTATATTTTGTTATTGTTTGTTTTTCCATATTGACTCCTCGTCAGGACAAGACTGATTAAAGTTTTTTTTTCTTTGCCAAGTTACTAATTAATTGTCTCAAATGTTTTACAGAAAGGAGTTAGAGGTCCCTTCTTAATACTCTAGAGCAGATGGTGTTTGAGACTTTGAAGATGAACCTGTTAGGTATCTCAGGCCCAGTGAAACCAAAAGCATTTTTAATTTGCTGAAATGAAAAAGCCTGGTGATTAGATTTCAAGGCTTGGAACTCCAAAATCCCCACTCGCGCATTCATTTAGTTTTAGCTTCTTTAAAGAAAACTTACTCTTGGCACATCCTTTGTGGAGAACTGAGACTAAATGTTCATCAAGTTTATTGAAACAATTTCGTGGAAAATCACCGGTAAGTATTGAAACACATATTAAAATATTGGCAGAATCATCATTTTAATCATGTTTTACTCCAGCAACCTATATGCATTTTAAATAATTCAATAAACGAAAGGTAATTCTTTGACAGACGTTTTATACATTCCTTAGGTTACTACACGTTTGATCCGGAAGTGGCATGCACCCTTTCAGGGAATTTAGTGAATCTTATCATTTATAAGTATTGGAGTGTGGAATATGTCCATCTGAGTGCTTTCAGGAAGGTTTTAATTCAAAAGAAACAGCAAATGTGGCTGATCCCTTAAAGTCCATAATACTTCATAATTTCACACCTAACATTCGATCTATTTCATAGTATCACACAGTTAGACAAATGTGGCATGAATTCATCAAGATAGGAACTTGAGGGACAAACAGGTTGGCAAGGAAATATGTTCAAGTACATGTACAGAATGGATCAGGTGAGAACAAATGAGGACTGGACATTCTTAAACTGACAGAACAACATTTCTTGTGGTCTCCATTAAAGTAGAATACACGTCACCTATATGGTAATGAGAACTGATGAAGTATAATGATCCGAATTGTGACTCTTGCATTTCTTCTTTCGTTGTTCTGCACTTTTCACGTTATGAAAAATATTTTTGGGAAATGCTTAATATGATTACCATATTGCTCCTGACATCTACAAAAGAATTATAACCTTCAATTTAAGAAGCGTGAATTATAAATTCAGTGGTGAAGGGAAAAGCAGCCATTCTGTCTAATTTGAGGAACAAGAACAAAGTATACATATTTGATGGTTGCACGAGCTGTTCACTCCAACTTCGAGAGAGAATTTTCATAATTCATGGGATTTTGGGGACTTTTATGGTACTGTGTAATTGCAAGAGAATATGAATGGAATTAATATAATTAGGGCCTCATTTGCCTGTTTCCCTTCCTCTGCAGAATAGTTATTTCTTTTTAATTAGGATTTATAGATAGTAGAAGTACTAAAGAAACTATATCTTCTGTAGACCTGAATAAAGTTAGACATGTTAAACTTTATGGTGCGTATTACTCTTTTTGGGAGAAAGAGTGTAATTTGCTTTAAATTGATTGTACTATTTCGAAAAGCCTTGATTTGTACTTGCGGAATAAAATGTTAAGATAGCTAAATAAAAAAATAAAAATTAGCTGCTTGGAGTATGAATTTTAGACATTTAATTGGCCCACTGCATCATGGGTTTTTCATTCAAGGAAGTAGACATTTTACCTTGTTTATGTTCCTAAAGCACAAGTCATTGCCTACCAGTTCTGACATGTTAGAGTGCACAACGGAAGAAACTAGTGTATTTTTGGTTTATTTGCGTGGCTGATTCCAAAATTGCTGAAACAGATCACTACCACCCCATGACATTTTCATCTTTCCCGGTGGTGCTACCAGCCCACCACCATTCTATTATGCCACTGTACTAGAAGTCCCATCACTTCAGCAATATTTAACAACAGCATAACACTGCGACCGCTCACCACTACACAGTCCATCTATGGCTGCACAAACACCACTGACACTATCCATTTATTAACCTCACAGGACCAGTCTACCATGCACAATACAAATTACTATTCCCCAGTATCACACTACCTCCCCAGTAGCATACACCAACCACAACAAAGCACTACTAACTCCTCCACCACACTACCAATCCCATCTCCACATAACCACCAGCACCTGATTACACTACCACCCAAAGCATGGAACCTCCAACTTGAGCACTGTAATTTCACATAAGCACCCTATGTGACTGTCACGTCCCTGTGCTACAAGTCTCTATTACTCCACTGCATTCTGCAGCAATGATCTGGCTCATGCTATTGTGTGTATATTATACTGCACTACCACTCAACACACTTTCCCTACCATCATATATCCCCCACCCCGCCTACTTCCTCAGAAAGCTGTCGACATTGAGGCGGTAACTTTTCCACTGGGTTTTACCTGTTTCTGGTATCAGACCCACGATCCGTCATGTTTAGCCTGAAACTTACCCTTGCCCGGTCCAGTGCGACCACTTGCCTGTGTTTGATGCTTTTAGTTAAGATTTAAAAATATCATAGCTCCATTTCCCCTTGCTAGATATTTGTTATTTTGTTTTATTCTGGTGTCATTTTTTGTATTAAAATATTCTCAATTTCTATGAATTGGAGTGGGATTTTTATTGTGTTGTGTTTCTGACCTTTTGTTACTGTTTTGGTACTTGTAAATACTTTACACATTTTCTTAAGTCGATCTGCTCTGTGCCATAGCTACCAGAGAATGAGCTGAGGTTTAAATTAATGAAACCTTTCCTGAACCTAACAGGAACAGTGACATTATTACTCGTGGTAAACTACCTTCCACCCCAACCAAAAATCCACTTTATCACACCCAAGCACTACAGCACCATCCTGCACGATTGCAATATTATCTCAGTAGAAGGCTACTAACTCCCCTACACCCAGCACCTTCTAGGCCAAACATAACACTATCAAATCACGGTGGTACCGCTCAAGCACTGAACTATCATCACCACACCCTTACAATACAGACAACATAGCTTTACATTCCTACACTCCAGAAAGTCACCCCGATATTCTTCTGTCCTTGAAACACCCCACTATCATCCATCAAAACCACATTAGTAATCCCACAACCACATTACTACCTTTCATTAACACTGTAATTGTCGCTCAGCCACAACTCACCTTGTTATCTCTCTACTAAACAGCCATGTACCCCCTGTCTTCTTTAGCTCTCTAATAACCAACTTAGCTAGCTTTAGCTTTTTGTAAAAAAGTTAGACCCATTCTTGAGATGAAATAGTTCTTATTTTAAGTTGACTGAAATATAAAATTGATTTATCAGAAGTTGCTTCCTGAGTTGCTACACATGGAAACTAGGTAAAACTCTCCATCTGTTCTTCAGTAATAGTTTATAGCATACTACTAGAAATATAGTAATAACATAATTATGAAGGAGAGGCGGACCTCATTCAAATTCATGTAATGTTCCTTTCTCTTAAGGTTAACCGGATTATTCAGTTTTCACCTGGAACGATCTGGATGCCGCTTTCTTCACCTACTGGAGTCTGCAGTGGCTACCAGGTGCTGATGGCGTCTGGCCCATGTTTCCTTTGTTGTTGGTTTCCCATATTTGTGGTACTATACTCCGACTACATGAGTCATTAACCATGGCATGCATAAGGTTAGGACATATCTCATCCACTTTCATATCAGATTCACGTTTTACAACGAACTTAAAGACGTGCCCGGGTACAGAGAATATATATTCAGGGAGGGGGAACATCTTTTACAAAAAACTTCATCATGCCACAAGATATACATTTACTTGAAGCAGTAGTATCTCAAACGTGAAAATGATAGAGTGCGGGCTTCACTTGAGAGGTCTTAGCAACAAACAGAACATGATGTGGACAGAATATTCGATTGGGGCGATATTCAACAACAGACTTGAATGTTATCCTTATTAAAAATATTTGTCCTCGCTTTTTCTGAGGAGTTCAATATTCCCTTCTGTTCCCCCACATGTTATGACACACATAAATGAATTTCCACTGTTCCTTAAACTGTTTATCTGCGGCAGCCAGTAGCAAACGCTGCATGCATAAGCCACGCATGGGATCAGAGTAATGACATTCAAACTTTTAGTTGGTGGTGTGTCCATTCTGATTTGCATCTCTTTACATCTCTTCTGTAGGATTTATTTCACTATTGTACGTGTGTATTTGGACTGGGAGCTCAACAATTCCTCAAGAAAGCAAAGACTGACTTCTCAACTTGGTAAATTAGAAGAACGGTAGGAGAGAACAGCAAACCACCCGGTCACATCAGGGAATAAGGCAAAGAGGAGAAGTGTGGAGCGATAGAAATATAAGAAGCCGCCGCCTGGCTGCAGTGCACAGGGCCCCATGTTGGTGAGCTGAGCATGGGGCCCTAGGCAGCTGCCCACAATGCCCATGACTAGCGCCAGCCCTCTTAACGCGTGCAGCCTCACTGCAGTTTGAGGAGTCCACATTCACCAGTGCTCATGACTGGTAGGCTCAGTTGTACTTGTGCTGCTAAGGATGAGGCTGTCTCAACCCCACTCTCAGCCAAAGCGCCACTGTAGCTCTGTGTCGAGGCGCTGCTGAATCATTCAGCTGCGGCTTATTTACATTCTGTTACTGTGGCAGGTGTAGCAAGCTCAGTATCACGCTATGAGGGACAGGGTCCGATCAGACCCTGCACTGTAAATCACAGGTGTGTTTGTGCAGGTACTGAAAGTCCAGGCAACTCGCTGGGAATCTGAAAAATGAAAGCCACGGGAGGAATGAATTGCAAACAGCGTTTTTAATTATGTTGTGAGCCTTTAATGCCAGTGAATGTCTGCTTTTGTGTTTGAGAGGAAGCGAGTATGAATGTTGTACCTAATAAAACAAATAAGAACTGAAGCTGCAAATATTAAAAAAAACGCACAAACTAAGAATAGCACATTGTTTAGCCTTCATTAAATTTTGTGTAAGGAGTTAACCACTTTATGTTCATACATTTATCATGTGTTTTGGTGTATGCTGAAACAAGTGTAACTAACGTGTCCCTTTAAATGCAATGGGCGGCTTACACAGTTGAAAGGCGCATAGTAGGAGACAGGCTAATTGTCTACATATGCCATGCCCACATGTGCAGAGGTAATTTGCACATACAGGAAATTTGAGACTATTGAAAGTGTAATTCAAGGGCAAAAACTTTACTTGACAGATGGCAGTAGTGTCTTGATATAATCATGCCCCGCCCTCAGCCCCGCCCCTTACCCCGCCCCCTCGCTCAATTTGATGAGTACCTGCACTTATTTTTCCCCATTTAAAGCACTGTCCTGAAATATAAAACTTTGAGTAATGCAGCGGCAACTGAATGTGCAGCGACTGGTGGAAACACAGTCCAGACGTGTAAAGAATGAAGAGGTGACGGAGCGGGGACACGTGGCGCACAATACGCAGGACACGGCGCACGTCTGAGCCGACACAGAAAGGTAATTGGCAATTACAAGGGGAGCCTCATTCAAGGATAAAATACAAAATTGTCTGCGAAGAATCTGAAATTAATTGGCAAATCAGTCTTTTTGTCAGTCTAACTATATGGGTAAGTAATCCAATCGTTTATAGGACGTAATGAAAGATGTTAAAAGCAGCCATGGCAGAGAAGGCCGATGGCCTAAAGAGATTAATGCAATTAAAAATAGATGAATCTCCCGAATGGGAAGATGAGAGCAGATTGTAGAACAACTGATCAAATACTGTGCGATAGTTGGCAAGAAAGGGCTCCCTGTGTGCAAATGCAATCTGCGTGCTAGACTGTGCCCTGTGCCTCGGGGGCGTGGCTGCGGTAATGAGTCTCGGGGTGGCTTCACGGGCTGAGGTGAAGGTCAAATAAACATTAGGCAGAAACGTTGACCTAAACTGTCCTAAACACATCCTTAAAGAAGTGCGATTTGTTGCGAGAGTTAACGAATAAAACCACAAGGTAAAGGTGATTTGCTTTATCGCCTGACAAGGTCAGGTCAGTGCGTCATGGCGTGAGGGAATGGACAGGTATTTAGGGAATAGTGTCATTCGCTTAATGCCAGAAAAGAACACGAAATAGCAGTTCATCATTGATCAGGACCAAGTAGGTTTGTCTGTTGGTGTCTCAAATGCCACTTTTGGAGCAAATACAGTCAGGATGATTAAATGACTTGTAAACTCCATTGCTATTTTGGAAACATTCAGGCACCATTATATTATAAGATAACGCTAGGAGTGGTACTAAATGCTGTAAATGTCCACGAATACTCTAACTTTGTTAAATGTATTAATTCAGGTTTTCCCTAAGTGGAAAACGTGAAAGGAAAACATGTCTCATACATGTAAACTTGTAAATATAACTGTTTTCTGCCCTAAGAAATATTGCTTCTTTGTGATTAGACCCTTGCTCACCAATGAGCTTTCCCATCATTAAATGACACCACTGTTTTCAACAGGATCAGTTTTTCTTGCATTTTGAGAATAGAAAATCACATGCAAAATGTTTCCGTATACATTTTAGAATTTTGAATTTTGGAGTATTTATCTGCACTTGCCAGCATTAAGCTCAACGGAACTCCCCCATAGCCCCCCTCTCGTTCCTAACCATGAATGTTGATGTGAACAATCCGCAAAACAGGCAGAGTTTCTACTGTGATTGAAACATTTCAGAAATTCGTATTCTTTGATTCAGCATGTGGGATTTAGTATTTCAAATTGCAAATTTCGTGAACCAAAGTAACACATAGCTGGAAAGAATATTTTGGGAAACCCTATTTCGGGGTGAATCTCTGCGAGGAGACTGATAATTACTCTCTCCCTTTAAGTTAAATAAAATGTGCTCCTATGATCTATTGAAAGGGCTTACAATCTATACTCAGTCCTTGTCTCTGTGCTAGAGAGAACTACAGATTACCCTGTCTAGGCTCTATGGGGCAGATTTACAAGAAAGTGACGCATCTGTGGAGATGCGTCACTTTCCCTGCGCCACCCTGAGACACCCTTGTGCCACCGTGGATGCGCTTTATTTACAATACGGCGCACCATTGCACAATGATGGACAGATGCATCAGAAATTCTGACGCATCGGTTGGAGCAAAAGTCACGCATCGCTGGAGTCGTGTCGCGAGCACGATGCATCTCCAGCAATGCATTTGGAGACCTATTCCCACTGCACTGCATAACTCCTTAACCTGCTTCAAGCTTGCGTAAGGTTTTGACGGAGTGGCGTCGTAAAAGTGAAGCAGTGAAATCTTCTAGACTGATTTCACTGTGCCACTTTTAGGAGGCTTTCCTGTATGGGAATGTCCACCCTGCATACATTATACCTGATGCAGGTATAATGTGACGCATGGCTTTACCACATGACGTTGTAAATTGCCCGCATTTTTTATGCCGTGGCTGCATCACAACAGTGACACAACGGCAGTGCAAAAGTGTCGCAAGAGGATTGTAAACCTGCCCCTATGAATTTCTGGAAGGTGTTTTAAAGCACATGGGTTTCGCAGCATATGATAGCGCAGTCTAGTTTGGATAGTACCAAAACAAACCTGTCTGTTTCACACTGAACTCCTAACTGTTCTTTATTCCCTGCATTAATAAATCTGCAAAAAGCACTAACATTTCCTTCACACCTTAAAAAGTGAGGGACAGCATACCTAAAGATCATTTGAAAACTGCAGTCCACACTCTAATGATCGCTCATCTTGACACTGGCAATTCTATCCTAGCAGGGTTTGCCTATCATACCTAGGCCCACTACAAGCCAGACTCTGTTATGCCAATGACAATGCAGGTTTTATTGTTTAGTTAATAAAAACCATAGAAATTTGTATGTAAAAGAGTATTGCTGGACAACATTCATCCACATAGAGCCATTGCTAAAACAATGCATATTTACTTTGCCATAAAAAATATTTTCAAAACCCAGACTCAGCTCCATGACGAAACAGGGAGTAAGATTCATTTTAATAAAGCCTCTCGAGTTAAAAAAAAACCAACAGAAATGAGAGAAGGGTTTAAAAGCCAAGTGCTTAGTGGTGTGTGGTGCAGGATGTTAATGAAGTTTACAGAGAGGGGTGCAGCCAGCCAGGCTAGTAATGTCTGCAAGGAATTCTGACCACATTTAATTCATCCTATGTGAATTCCATTGCTTACCTCTCAGAGCTAGAATAAACATACAACTGTGATGCTTGACATGCAAGGCATTAGATACGAATAATACTACCTATCTTTCTATTCTCCTCCCCATTTTGAAAGGTCCAGGAAATCTTTGAAGACAAGATTACCTCAATAAAAATGCCCCTAAATTCAAGATCTCCTTTGCCCAGGATACATCCTTCCCATGAGCTGTAATATGTGTATAGAAGTCCCCAACAGCAATCATCAGAACCCACCCTACCCTCCTTACATTCAGAAAACTTCCAAAAACATTTATTCTGACCTTTTTTAGTTCAAGTCATATCTAATCAACACATGTTTTTTGGAGCTGATATGGGAAGCTGGATTTCTCCCTTTCTGTTACTAATCGGCATAATGACTTACCTTCCTCTGAAAATCTTTCACTATGGATTCATTCTAGCTTTCCTGAGGGTCTTCCTCTAATTTGTATCACTTCCTCCCTCGCTGCTTTATACTTTCAGTTACCTTGCTGTTTAATTAGTCTTAGTCTGTCTTCCAGTATTTAGTTCATGTTGTTGCACTGACATATTCAAATATATTCTTCCTTGTTAAATGTAAGGTGCCTAAATGCCAATAGGGGCTAGTGCACTAAACAGATATACTAAATAAATGAATAAATTACAATTGCTGGAGATACATCCTGCTCTTAGCTGAATATGGTTTTGAAATTTCCATCCTAGGAGATTCCCTCTCTTATGCAGTTAGTGGTTCAGGGAATAAAACCAATTTACTCAGCTGTACTTGCTTTATTCAACTGATTATATGAATGTTCGAATTTGAAGAATGAACTGGACACTGGATCAACAAAAATTTTGGTTTTGGATATTTAACCTGGAACTTCTCTGCGGCTCACTGCTGACCACTCAGAGGGACTCAGACCTGTGTTGACCCTGTTGCTCTTCTGTGTATTCAAAGTGTCGAGTTTGCATGAGGCCCACTCCCTCCTGGCTAAATAAAAGCCTGAAGGCACCAGTGACTCACCTTTAACCTAGATATCTGCTGGTACTCACGGTGCCCTGCGGGGAAACTCCCAGTTACCATGAGGAGACCTAAGAGGCTCTGTAGAACCTGGAAGTTCACTGTTCCCCTCAGTGCGAGATGGAGGCAGGCCAACCTCAATGACTTCAATACTTGTGGACATCAGCTGAGCCTCTTGAATTCTTCACACAAGAGAGTCACTGTCTGTGAAGACTAACTGTTATGACATGCAGGTGTGAGACTCTGGTGGCTCTGCCATATGAGCACATCCATCTCCGCAACAGTTTTTGTTAATTGTATCCATTTCTACCTTCTCTCTTGTCAGCCTCGGATGTGGCGCAGTCCAGAACCCAGCTGGGCCAGTAGCTAGCTGGGTTCAGAGACCTTTGTGGTCTGTCTAAGAGCCTAAAATACTCATAGTCTTGCAGCCCCTTATGTATCTTGACAGTCCAAGGATGGCATATCTCCCAGGTATTTACAAGTCAATACAAATCTTCTTTCCTTGTATGTACCACTGACACAAATTATTTACGTTGCCACAGATCTTTAAGGTCAACCGTAATCAGTCAAAGATATAAGCTGTTTTAGCACGAAATTGAAATTCTCCATTTTGGTACGGTGTCTGAATGATGTTCAGGAGCGTAAGCTGTGTGCAAACACAGTGTTTCTGCATTTGCATTCCATTTTATTGGTTCTGTATATTTCCATTCCAGGTGTGATCCAAGGACAGGAAAATGTTGTGAACATAATTTAGAGTAATCAGCAAGTTCATATTTCTATTGCTACATAATCTTTCTACCCTCTATTTGTTGCATTGTTTCCCACATATCCATTACTATTGAGAGCTGTTTAATTCTTTGTGTGTTACTATGTTACTTTGTGTACTGTTCACAAGACATATTCCTGGCGCACACCCATTATTAATGTTTTAAGGTTCCTTTTGAACTTTTCTCAAATTTAGCCTGCAGCACTCGTGTGTGCTCCGTTCCGTGTGCACACCGTATATGAATGCATGAAGAGAGATAGCCCGCACTTTGCAGGTCATCGAACGAGTTGCACATCCGCATGAACTTAAGTGTTTCAATAATACACATTAAACCAGATTACTCCAAATGTTTTTCCATTTTATTCCATATTTTATCCAAGTTTCTTTGTCACGTCAAAGCAGCGAAATTCCTTTGTACTTGTGCATTTAATTGCTACATGATTGCCAATCCAGGCCTAAACATGAGCGTTGTATGAATCTCGGGTCCTCCAAATTATGCATACAAAATCACACCCAATGCATTTCGGTAACCACCTTCGTCAGGGGTATCTAAGATATAAAAATATTCATGTGTAAGTCACTTATTAAATTAATTAACACTAGACATAATTCAAACTAACAAATGAATAAAAGAAAATGAACAATCCACTTTTAATCTAAAAGAACTCCCAAGCAACAAAGAACCTGTTATCCCCCCAAGAAGTACCTATACTCATTGTGTTCTAATATATTAACCCCAAAAAAATCTATCACAGAGATTTACCATCAAACATATTTTTTAAACATGTTTTTGTGCACCTTAAACCGTAAAGCTGCGTAATGTCATTTTTAATCCTCCCTAGTTTCATAACGTACCTAATCTTCTAATTCTTCTACCTCAACACACCCCTATTTGATCGTTATTTGACATTATCTAGCTTACTTTCGTAACCGATGTTAATCTGCTGCATAACAACCTTCCTCTCTGTGTCAAACTTCCGTTTCACCAACCAGCTTAATCCTGCACAGTTTAAAGTTACGTGCCCCACCCACCTATAAATCCCTGGTGGAAACCATCACGTGTTCTGATAGCTCCTCCCCAATCACACCCAGTGCCCGATTCTATCAGAAACATTTAATGTAAGAAAGCAATACTTGACATGAAAAACAATCCACAAAATAAGACAAACACTCCCCCTTCCCTATACCAATATACAGATTGTGAAACTTCCAACTAATATGTGAATATCCCGATGTTTGTTAAATAATTATTAGTTGGAAGTTTCACAATCTGTATATTGGTATAGGGAAGGGGGAGTGTTTGTCTTATTCTGTGGATTGTTTTTCATGTCAAGTATTGCTTTCTTACTTTAAATGTTTTGATAGAATCGGGCACTGGGTGTGATTGGGGAGGAGCAATCAGAACACGTGATGGTTTCCACCAGGGATTTATAGGTGGGTGGGACACGTAACTTTAAACTGTGCAGGATTAAGATGGTTGGTGAAACGGAAGGTTGACACAGAGAGGAAGGTTGTTATGCAGCAGATTAACATCGGTTACGAAAGTAAGCTAGATAATGTCAAATAACGATCAAATAGGGGTGTTAAAAATGATGTTTGCAACCAAAAGAGTGCGTGATGTGTTGAGGTAGAAGAATTAGAAGATTAGGTACGTTATGAAACTAGGGAGGATTAAAAATGACATTACGCAGCTTTACGCTTTAAGGTGCACAAAAACATGTTTAAAAAATATGTTTGATGGTAAATCTCTGTGATAGATTTTTTTTGGGTTAATATATTAGAACACAATGAGTATAGGTACTTCTTGGGGGGATAACAGGTTCTTTGTTGCTTGGGAGATCTTTTAGATTAAAAGTGGGTTGTTCATTTTCTTTTATTCATTTGTTAGTTTGAATTATGTCTAGTGTTAATTAATTTAATAAGTGACTTACACATGAATATTTTTATATCTTAGATACCCCTGACGAAGGTTGTTACCGAAATGCATTGGGTGTGATGTTGTATGCATAATTTGGAGGACCTGAGATTCGTACAACGCTCATGTTTAGGCCTGGATTGGCAATCATGTAGCAATTAAATGCACAAGTACAAAGGAATTTCGCTGCTTTGGCGTGACAAAGAAACTTGGATAAAATATGGAATAAAATGGAAAAACATTTGGAGTAATCTGGTTTAATGTGTATTATTGAAACACTTATGTTCATGCGGCTGTGCAACTCGTTCGATGACCTGCAAAGTGCGGGCCATCTCTCTTCATGCACTTTGTGTACTGTGCCAAATTTCCTTTCCATTTTCCAGTTACTCTATGTATTGTAAATATGTACAATTATATGTGATATTATTAAAAATGTAATGCACAACCTTGACTTGACATTCTTTGTTTATTGCAGAAATTAAAAATTGTGTTGAATTATATCTTGACTCGGATTACACGACCTCCTTGACTGCCCAAAGAGTCAATGAGTTTTTGGTGAGTCCCACTTTCTGCCATCTTGAGCGCTGATTGCCTGGTATCCTGAGCTCTCTCCCTTTAAGAGAATGAAGTAGTCCCTCTATAGCAACATGTTACTCTCTTTTTGTCATTTTAGCATTGGCAATCAATCAAGCAATCAATCAATCAATTAAGGGTTTGTTAAGTGCAGCTACTCACCCGGAAGGGTCTCAGGGCACGGGGGAAGGAGTGGGGCATAGCACCTAGGCTTTCACAGAGTATTGACAGAGGCCAAGTGGGCCATAGGTCTTCCCTGGCCTTTCAGGGTATTTGATGTGGTGGGTGCTCATGGTGATTCATCAAAGAGCTAGGTCTTGAGGTCCTTGAGGAACTTGGGGAGAGTTGGTGTCTGGCGGAGGTGGAGAGGGAGGCCTTTGCCGCAAGGAAGGAGAAGTAATGACCTCCTATTCTTGTCTTCTTGACACATGGTACTGTGGTGAGGGAAAGCTGGGCTGAGCGGAGGGATCTTTGGCGTGCGTGGAACTTGAGGTTCATGTAGGCAGGGCTGATGTTGTGGAGGGCTTTGTGGGCATGGGTGAGAAGCTTGAAGGCGATTCTCTTCTCACCGGGGATCCAGTGTAGTGCCCGCAGGTGTTGGGTGAAGTGGCAATGGCACGGTAGGTTAAGGACTAATTGTTCTTGTTGATCCCAGTGTAGAGTGCGTTGCCGTAGTCCAGTCTGCAGCTGATGAGGGAGTGAGATCCAGTTGAAAGCTTTATGTAGGAGACAGAGGGAGTGAAAACAGGTAAAGGTGACAGCGTTGATCTGGCAGTCAATTTTGAGTTCAGAGTCCAGGATGATTCTAAGGTTGCGTGCGTGGTCCGCGGGTCGGGGTGGATTCCCGAGGGTTGGGGGCCACCAGGTGTCATTCCAGGCATTGGGATGTGGGCCTATGATGAGTACTTTGGTTTTGTCTGTGTTCAGGTGTAGGTAGCTGTTCTTCATCCACCTGGCGACTGCTTCCATTCATTCTTGAAAGTTGTGTTTCAAGATGTTGGGTTCTTTGGATAGTGAGAGGAGAGCTAAAGTCCGAGGCCTTCTTCACCCATCTTAAGATGTTAGATTGTTTTGGGCTTTTCCACTGCTACAACACGGAAAGATGTGACTCTTCCATCAGGTGATCTTGTTGTTTTCTAACTGGAAGAAGTGATTTCTTGGAAAGTTAAGTGGTTAACATTAAATCTGTATATGTAAATCACATGTTGACCAATTAGGGCTGCATTTCACATGCGGTGCATTTTGCTTCATTGTACCAATTGCACCTTTAAAAAGGTGCCCCAGACACAATGAAGGAAAATGCACCGCATTATGGGGAATGTGCTGCCCCCAGGGCAGCCCTGAACTCCTGCTGCCCTGGGGGCAGCACATTCACATGAAATAAGGAGCTACTGCTTTACCGCCACTCCGTGTTTCACTGTGCAGGCAGCTACCCACCTGCACTTTTTAATGGGAATAGAAATCCCCTTGGAGGCGGGTGCAAGGGGACCACCTTTATTCCCTGCAGAGGGCTGCTATCAGGAGTCACACTGACTGTCAGTGTCCTACTGAGAGCTTCTGGTAATACAGCACAGGCGCAGAGGCAAATGGATTCCCTCATTTGAATGGGGCACGTCCCCATGCAAATGAGGAAATGCCCGCTTAAAGATAGCACTGGCGGTTCATGTGTGCCAGCGCTATTAGTATTACAGAAGGGTCCGAACAAGCGTCTGCGGCCCCGTCTGTAATACCAAAGTGACGCTGGGGGCATGTAAAGCAGGCGCAAACACCCACTGTGCTCCCGGGGCACTTTATGTAATACAACCCTTGGTGTTTTGGACCTGAACACAGATGTTTATTGTTACCTAACTTAATAGTACCTATTTTATTGACCTCAAGATGACAAAAGCCTGAGAGGTTACACAAGGGTTTAAACCTACGATGATGGACCTAAACACAGACTACTGTAGTGGATGAATTAGTCTAAAAAGCTGCCAGTCCAGGTGGTGTTTACTCTTGAAATTGTTTACTGGTGCAACAAAACTTGCCACCCCTCTCCTTAAGCTGTTTTATCAGATGAGGGTGATCTTCACCCAGTGCTAGAGTTTCATGTATTGCGCATTATAGATTTAATCAGCCAGCATTTCCTCTCCACCTGGTAGTGGAATACATATGATTTCTCAAAGCAGATTAAGTTGTATCAATTGATTTGTCAAAATTAGTCAAGTGGCCAGACTCTCTTAGTGCACTTACTGGTACAACCTGATCGCTAATTTTCTGCAGGGTTCCTGGTATGGAGCTATTGTCATACTAAAATGCAACCATGCAAAGGATTAAAAAGAGATCCATAAGGCAAACATAAAGGCTCAGTGTGAGAAATTGGGTTGCTGGTTGACTAGGGTGTGAACCCTGGCCAAGCAGCAACCACAATCCTTGTCAGGGTAAAGCACAAGCAAACCCCAAATTAACTTGTGCTCAACCCCCTGGTAGCTTGGCACAGATAAATCAGGCTTAACTTAGCGGCAATGTGTAAGGCACTTGTGCAACACTTCAAACAGTAAAACAGTGAAAACACCACACAAAAGCCCCGACTCCAAGTTAAAAAAATGGAGCAAAATGTAGTAGATAAAACAAAACTAAAATGAAAAAAATCCAATCAGTAGAACCGGAGTTATGAATTTTTAAAGATAAACTATAAAATAGCACTAGAAAGCATAAAGGGTCATCTGCGCGTAGGAGGTCTCACTGGACCTGGTCAAAGTCAAAAGTCCACGATGGAGAGCAGGTTGTATACAGTCCTCGATAAGTCTAGATAAAGGTTTACCTTCTCAAATTTTGTGCCAAGAGTCCTGTTCATGTAGGAGGGGGTCTCGAAGAGCCAGGAGAGTATCATGGACAGTTAACGGCATGCTGAGAAGAGCAGGCAGTTTGTTATAGACAGGCAGGCTGGTGAATTGCCTCAGCAGTCCCCAGTGAGTGGGCGATGCTGCGCTGTGAAGAGACGGGCTGGTGGTGGTTTGTGCTAATTTTCGGTGTGAGCAGCATGGTTTCTATACCAGCGGACAAGCCCTTGGAGACACTCTGGGGTCCTGTGTTCAAGATGAAGTTGCAGGTTGAGTTCTTCTTTCGCAGGCAAGAGTGCAGCAGCTCAGCACAGCAGGGCAGCAGTTTCACTAGAGCAGCCGTCAAGTAGAGAGGCAGTTCTTGTAGCAGTGCAGTCGTCCTTCTTCCTGGCAGAAAATCCACAAGTTTAGAAGTGTACTGAAGAGCTGCCCTCTGATTTATTACTTTTATATCCTGGTGCCCTGGTTCAAGAAGTTGGGAGAAGATTCTAGACAGTGGCTTTGAAGTGCATGGAATTTCCTGCCTTCCTGCCCTGGCTCCAAGCTGGTTGAAGTGACAATGCAGGGTCTTAGGCACTTGGTATGAATGCAGAGCGCAGGCTATTCAGTAGTAAATGGGGCTGTGCTCAGCTCCACTCCCATCCTGTTAGTAGATGGCCCATTCAGGCATACCTAATACCTCTATTGTGTGACTGTGTGGGAGGAATTCGAAATGTCTAACTGTCAGTTACATCCAATCATGTGGCCTAAGACTGGCACAAAAGGACTACGGACAGGACCCCCCCCCCCCCCGGTTGTAACTAATTTTCTAAAAGTTGCATTTTCAAAATCGTAAAAGGAAATTCAACTTTACCTTTAAAGAGAGTTTATCATTATAATGTCATAGACACCAAACATGCCATAGCCACTAGCTCCTATTTGGAAATTGGAGTTTATTAAATGTAATATGAATCCCCAATGTTATCCTGTGGGAGGGTAGGCCTCACAGTAGTGAAAAACAAATTCAGGAGGTTTTCCACTACTGGGACATGCAAAACTTGAATGGACATGTCCAACCTTTTAATTACAGAGCACCCCAGGGCCTACCTTAAGGGTGACATATGTGTAATAAATGGGGAGTTTAAGGCTTTAAACTAATAAAGGTTACAACCTGCACACCTGTGATAGCTGATTTTAGGTGTGTATCAATACATACAACTTTACACCTGTGCGTGCAGCTGTGTGTAAGGGCCCTGCCTGACCCAGAAACTTACTTACAAGAAAAATAGGATACGGAGAACCTCTGTCCCTGTACACAGCGCACTGCTCTGTGCCCCTAAGGTTTCTATCAAAGCATGCATATATTTCGACAATGGTGTTCAATAATCACAAATCTTAAATCAATTCAGTTGAAATCAATTCTGTTCATTGATTTATTCACTGTTTTTTGTGTGAATCAGAATTATAGAAATACAAGCTGTTTTTCTGTAGTATACAGATTCTAAACAATCATTACATTTTCAGTCAATTGATATACAATTGAACCAAACTTAAGAACATTCCCAAACATCCCCTATGCATTTCGGGTTCAAAACCCTTCCTCAGGGTTTTATTAGAAAATACATGTTAAGTTTAAATCTTGATCTTGAGTAGCCTCCTGCCGGGACTATTACAAAATGAAACAATAAATCAGAATGTTACTCTCTACCTATGCGATAAACATAAAATAAAACAAAACATATCTGTTTCTGCATTAACTGTGATCTTTCAATGTGCCTATGAGCATGCTACTAAGCTCAAGTGCCATTAATTAAGATACATGATTTGGGATCGCCTGTAAAACATGGCCTTATGGTTTGCCATTATAACCCATTTGTGATGAAACTGAACTCCCGTCACCACAACCCGTGTAATTAAATCACCGGAAACATAATTGCAAAAAATACCTTGCAAAATGACCTTCACAATAAGCCCGATGGCTTATTGAAAGTGAAAATCTGTTGGAAAAGGTCAACAGATGAGTATGTAATGGCCGACTACAGACTGATACGAAAAGAAACAAAGTGAGATTGCACTTACACTACAAAGGAGGTACTGTGGCACTGGAGTCTGAAACATAAGACAGACCAGTGTGAGCTAATTGTACACGTCTCTTAAAAGTAATATAGCAATGTGTCCTGCATAAGATGTTACTCACCGACGTTTATTAGTCAGGTTGCGTGTAACCAAGTGAACTCCGGATGACGTAACCGTGTCGAACGTTGTTTCAGTTTTCAAAAGGATCCACCTAGTGCAGGTCTTTTTGTTGCACGTATACAAAATGCAGCTATCTTAATGATATCCAAGGACGCTAAACAGAAGGCATGCTGTGCATCCATAAGATTCTATTGGGAGGAAGTTAGTAATAGTGATAATGACTGTGAAATTACAATTACGAAAATGTGAAAAACAATGGCGAAAGTGCTACGAAAAACCATATTACAATGGTTTGACAGTAAATACGAAAACAGATGCACATATGTTTGGTAAACAAATAACAGAGTTCTAAAACAGTACTCATGACGATGCATACAACAAGTTATTACAATGATTTAGCAGAAAATTCGAAAGTAAATGCACATTTATTTGATAAACAGACAACATCAGAAAAACCTTGAGTACTCATGACGATGTTTACAAAAAACATAACATTTCGTAATGATCATTAAGTCCTTTTGGTATAATTGTATCGAGATACTGAATCTGAAATGTTTCCCTACGGGCTAATAGTGAATGAGAAACCAATCCTGTGTTAGTGAAAATTATTTCTAAGATTATGAACCTAAGTTGTGGAATTGTGTGATGAGCATCTAACCAGTGTGCGGCTAAACATGAGTTCTGTTGATTGTGCGTATCATACTTTTGTGTTCGATGATTCTTGTTTTGATTTTTCGGGAAGTTCTACCTACATAAATCAAACCACATGGACACCGTATGGCATATATTACACCTTCTGAATTACAGTCCGATGTATGTTTCAAAGTAATCTTTTTTCCTGTGTGAGGGTGCGCAAAAGTATCGCCTGTGATTACATTACCACACTGGCCACAATTCCAACACTTCATCATGCCTTTAAATTTATAGGGTGTCACTAGACGTGGAGTTTTTAACATTTGGAGATTACTGAACAATCCCAATGATGATAGAAATGGGATATTCCTACTGGAGTTATTACAATTCTCACTTTACCAGAGTTACTTTTCATGGAATGGGAACTTTTTCCTGCAAAGGACGGGGACTTCCATGGGTTTTCCCAGAGCGCCTTCGTATGCAAATACCTACATGGCATACTTTGAGCATCTACACATTTTGCATAATGCATCTTGGCAACAACATACAATCAAATACATGCGTTACATTGATGATATACTGGTAATTTGGAATGGGCCACGTCAAGCACTTGAAGACAACATACAAGCGCTAAATCAATGTAATCCTCACATTCAATTCCCACACAACATCCAAAAAGAAAAAAATAATTTCTTGGACATTCTAATACAGAACACAGCAATGGGATTACAGACAGCT
Organism: Triturus cristatus; assembly: GCF_964204655.1. Classification (NCBI taxonomy): domain Eukaryota; kingdom Metazoa; phylum Chordata; class Amphibia; order Caudata; family Salamandridae; genus Triturus; species Triturus cristatus. Next base: position 535,151,239 of record NC_140589.1, read on the forward strand.
GTTTACAGAAATCAGACAGACAGGAATAATGCACTTCATTATGACAGTTTTCATTCTGTGTCACTCAAAAGACACTTACCAGTTTCCCAATTCATTCTAATTAAACGTGTTACTTCGAATGAAACAGAAGCAGAAACACTCACACAAGAACTGTTTCAAAGATATTTGAAAAGGGGATACCCTGTGGAAACTTGACAACAAGCTAAAAGTGTAGTGGATCAGAAAAAACGTCAAGAACTTTTATTGAGTTCCACAAAATTAAGTCAAAAACGTGAAGTCTTTGTATTGAAACATTCCTATCAGGCTACCACAATCAAAAAACACATCTTAAAGAGATGGGAAATATTAGAACAGGAAACAGAATTTGCATTGCTATTTCCAAGCAAACTAGTCTTTGCTCACACACGTTCGAAGAACCTGAAAGAAATGTTAAAAACTCCACGACTAGAGACACCCCATAAATTTAAAGGCATGATGAAGTGTTGGAATTGTAGCCAGTGTGGTAATGTAATCACAGGCGATACTTTTGCGCATCCTCACACAGGAAAAAAGATTACCTTGAAACATACATCGGATGTAATACAGAAGGCATAATATATGCCATACGATGTCCATGTGGTTTGATTTATGTAGGTAGAACTTCCCAAAAAATCAAAACAAGAATCATCGAACACAAAAGTAGGATACGCACAATCAAAAGAAACTCATGTTTAGCCGCACACTGGTTAGATGCTCATCACACAATTCCACAACTTAGGTTCACAATCTTGGAAAAAATTTCCACTCATACAGGATTGGTTTCTCATTCACTAATAGCCCATAGGGAACCATTGTGGATTCAGTATCTCGATACAATTATACCGAAAGGACTTAGTGATCATTACGAAATGTTATGTTTTTTGTAAACATCGTCATGAGTACTGTCTTGGAACTCAAGGTGTTTCTGATGTTGTATGTTTATCAAACATATGTGCATCTACTTTCTAATTTGCTGCTAAATCATTGTAATAACGTGTTGTATGCATCGTCATGAACACTGCTATAGAACTCAGGATTTTCTGATGTTATTTGTTTACCAAACATATGTGCATCTGTTTTCGTATTTACTGTCAAACCATTGTAATATTGTTTTTCGTCACACTTTCGCAATTGTTTTTCACATTTTCGTAATCCTAATTTCACAGTCATTATCACTATTACATAAATCATCCCAATAGAATCTTATGGATGCACAGCATGCCTTTTGTTTAGCATCCTTGGATATCATAAAGTTAGCTTCATTTTGTATCCGCGCAACAAAAAGATCCACACTAGGCGGATCCTTTTGAAAACGGAAACAACGTTCAACGCGGTTATGTCATCCGGAGTTCACTTGCTTACACACGACCTGACTAATACACGTCAGTGAGTAACATCTGATGCGGGACACATTGCTATATTACTTTTAAGAGACGTGTACAATTAGCTCACACTGGTCTGTCTTATGTTTCAGACTCCAGCGCCACAGTACCTCCTTTGTAGGGTAAGCGTGATCTCACTTTGTTTCTTTTCGTATCAGTCTGTAGTCAGCCATCACATACTCATCTGGTGACCTTTTCCAACAGATTTTCACTTTCAATAAGCCATCGGGCTTATCGTGAAGGTCATTTTACAAGGTATTTTTCGCAATTATGTTTCCGGTGATTTAATTACACAGGTAGTGGTGACGGGAGTTCAGTTTCATCACAAATGGGTTATAATGGCAAACCATAAGGCCTTGTTTTACAGGCGATCTCAAATCACGTATCTTAATGAATGGTACTTGAGCTTAGTAGCATGCTCATAGGCACCATTGAAAGATCACAGTTAATGCGGAAACAGATATGTTTTGTTTTATTTTATGTTTATCGCATAGGTAGAGAGTAACATTCTGATTTATTGTTTCATTTTGTAATAGTTTCGGCAGGAGGCTACTCAAGATCAAGATTTAAACTTGTTTTATTGCAACATGTATTTTCTAATAACTCCCTGAGGAAGGGTTTTGAACTCGAAATGCATAGGGGATGTTTGGGAATGTTCCTAAGTTTGTTTCACTTGTATATCAATTGACTGAAAATTTCATGATTGTTTAGAATCTGTATACTACTAAAAACAGATTGTATTTCTATAATTCTGATCCACACAAAAAGACAGTGAATAAATCAATAAACAGAATTGATTTCAACTGAAGTCATTTGAGATTTGTGAATATTGAACAACATTGTTGAAATATATGTATGCTTTGATAGAAACCTTAGGGGCACAGAGCAGTTCTCTGTATCCTATTTTTCTTGTAAGTGAGTTTAAGGCTTAGCAAGAGGGTTTACAAGTCAAGCCAACATTGCAGGCTAAACCTGCATTCAGGCTGCAATAGCAGGCCTGAGACATGGTTTACAGGGCCACTCAAGTTGATGGCACAATGTGTGCTGTAAGTCTACCTATATATATATTTGAAAACACAAGGGGACCCAAAAGGTAATCAAGGACCTTGGGTAATTATGTTTTAAAAGAAACAGTGGTCCTTGGAAAGAGAGAAAATACACTTAGGATAAATATAGTGCAGAATCGAAACTATATTGTATTTTGGGATGTCCAGCCGGACAACCCTATTTATTTCTTGAATGAAAAAATAACAATTACAATGACATACTAATGGTGGGACACAGTACTGTATCCTTTGGGGAAAAAAAGGGAGAGACAATACATGTAAAACAATTACATACGAAGGGGCATTTCAGGCAAGACGTAATGAGCTTTGTTACAGATCCAATGTAAAAGCTTTTTGAGTAACAACAATTGCACTCTTTTAACACACTGGCTTAATGTGCAAGTTGTTAACTTGGGTCGACGACGTTTCGATCCTGTCTAAAATACTAGGATCATCATCAGGACAAGAATAATTGACTGGCCTGAGCATAAGAAATTGCCTGTGAAGATAAAAGGAAAAGGGTAGATATGAAGGAAGAAGAGAGTTTGAGTTTTAGAAACAAGTTAGCATGCCGAACACTAAGCATGCGACCGGTGGTGAGAAGGCGCCACGAGCGGAGTGCTATGAAAGAATATAACGATGGCCTGTGCTATGATTCCGTATAATCAGAAGGAATATCATGCAGATGATGGAGTGCGTGTGGAAATCAACGCACTATAAGGAGGCATAAAGTGACTAGAATTGAGCTTGCGGCATGCTTGGGGGGCCGACAGCTGTGTCTAAATCGATGGAAAAGTGGGAGTCATGCGTGGAGTGAGTTTTGATCAAGGGTGATGTGAGATCATTTTAGCAATTAATTGTGAGTACATGGAGCGAGGAAAAAAAGTGATCGCGATTTGTGTACGGAATGAATGTGCTGCGGCGAGTCAGTGAGAGCTGTGAAGCTGTCAAAAATTACCATGGGGATCTCAGCAACTGGTCGCGGGAGCAGGGCCAGGTGGCCGGCTGAATGAGACAGGGCTCAAATAGTTTGCGTAACCACCTTTTCCCCTGCCTCAAACCCTATCCGCAAATCTATCCTGCATCACTGGCCAGTGATCAATGCAGGTATTCTCTCACTTGAACGCCCCTTATTTGCCTTCCGAAAGAACCGCAACCTGAAGGATCATCTTGTGAGAGCTGCTCTCCCCGATCAATGTCCACTTTGGACGAACTGTGGGGACGAAAGCCACTGATTGGACATGTAAAATGTGGGAATTGTAATGTATGTAGCGCAACCATTGAAGGTACTAATTTTGTATTTAACAATGTATCTATCAAATTGAAAACGTTTTCTAATTGCAATACTAGCAATGTCATTTACTTGATATCATGTCCTTGCGACAAAGTGTACATAGGCCAGACCACCCAAAAGGTCAAACTGCGCATCGGCCAACACAGGAGTAGAGTACGATGTAGAACTCTTAATGCTCCAATGGTTGAACATTTTTTGGAAATGGGACACAAAGAAGATGAATTCAAATGGACAGTGATCAAAACAATCAAACAACCGCCAAGAGGCGGTGACATCACCAAAATCCTGAACAAGGAGGAATTAAAAATGATTATCCGCATCAATAGCATCAGGGATGGCCTGAATCGCGTTGAAGACTGGACTAATCTCATTTAAACCATCTATTGTACTTCGATAATCATCTCCTTCACACTACAGAGGCCATGCCTGGCTCCTCCGTTTTGCAGAATACTTGCTCAGTGTCTCTTTCATACTGTTACTGTATGGACTACTTTTATTTCCGTACAGTTTTATCCTCGGTACGCCCTTGCACTTGTAACCTTCCTTGACCCCTTGTTGGTTTTTGCACTGTGAACCTTTAAGTCCGTTTTGCCACTGCTTCCTTGTTTTCAAAGTATCATCGCAAATTCTGTTTAGTTCATTGAACCGTCTAACTCATCCCCCTATTTGATGTTTAGCCCATGTCATTTTCTCATGTATATTTTCTGCAATTCGTTTTAATTCTCTCCATTGTCTGTTTCGGCTAATACCTTAATTGTATTGCAATGATTGATGTACAGGTTCTACCTCAAGTTGGTTTGCATTAATTGATGTCCATTTTATATCATATTCGATTTTGTACTCTTTATTCTTAAATTCCTCCCTACTTTCGTTAGTTGTATATCTATCGTAATGCGCACCACTTGTCAACTCAACTCGCTACACATCCTGTTCCAAAATGGCGCCCCTTTCGGCATTCTCACATCGATTGCACTGTGCACTCCCCAGTCCCTCCTCTCTGTTGTCACTACCCGTTCCAAGATGGCGCGACGTTGTCACGCTTCCACTCCGAGCGCACGTCCGTTCCCTCAAATACCCTTGCACCGCCCGGCTTCCCTGTCACTCCATATCTCTTCTCCGGAGGTCCCAGGCAGCTCTGAGGTAAGCGGTCGCTAAGGTTTTAGAGTTTTTTTCCCCCCCTTAGACCATGACTTGATTCCGCCCGCCATTTCGCTTAATTTTCTTTCTCCTTTACCCTCAGTGCATTGTCACCCTGCCACAATCAATCGGTGGATTCCCCTACCCTCGGACCGGAACTCCCGGCCATTTACAGCCCGGTTGCCTCGCCTCCTTACCTCGACTGGATTACCCTTTACGGCATTGGTTCCGTGGCTTGGCTTAGCTGTTCGGCACTACCAGTGTGCCTTTTTCCGAACCCTTGGTCTCTCTACCCCTGGTCAGGAACTCCCGACCTGTCACCACACAGGTACCCTTTCCCCTATGCTCTTCGTATTCCTTCCCAATCCATCTCCGAATAAGGGTTTTAATTCTATTTTTTAATTCTATTTTATTTTACCTTAGGTCAGCTATACCTGACCTTGCTCCCGTTTGAGCCCTGTCTCATTCAGCCGGCCACCTGGCCCTGCTCCCGCGACCAGTTGCTGAGATCCCCATGGTAATTTTTGACAGCTTCACAGCTCTCACTGACTCGCCGCAGCACATTCATTCCGTACACAAATCGCGATCACTTTTTTTCCTCGCTCCATGTACTCACAATTAATTGCTAAAATGATCTCACATCACCCTTGATCAAAACTCACTCCACGCATGACTCCCACTTTTCCATCGATTTAGACACAGCTGTCGGCCCCCCAAGCATGCCGCAAGCTCAATTCTAGTCACTTTATGCCCCCTTATAGTGCGTTGATTTCCACACGCACTCCATCATCTGCATGATATTCCTTCTGATTATACGGAATCATAGCACAGGCCATCGTTATATTCTTTCATAGCACTCCGCTCGTGGCGCCTTCTCACCACCGGTCGCATGCTTAGTGTTCGGCATGCTAACTTGTTTCTAAAACTCAAACTCTCTTCTTCCTTCATATCTACCCTTTTCCTTTTATCTTCACAGGCAATTTCTTATGCTCAGGCCAGTCAATTATTCTTGTCCTGATGATGATCCTAGTATTTTAGACAGGATCGAAACGTCGTCGACCCAAGTTAACAACTTGCACATTAAGCCAGTGTGTTAAAAGAGTGCAATTGTTGTTACTCAAAAAGCTTTTACATTGGATCTGTAACAAAGCTCATTACGTCTTGCCTGAAATGCCCCTTTGTATGTAATTGTTTTACATGTATTGTCTCTCCCTTTTTTTCCACAAAGGATACAGGACTGTGTCCCACCATTAGTATGTCATTGTAATTGTTATTTTTTCATTCAAGAAATAAATAGGGTTGTCCGGCTGGACATCCCAAAATACAATATAGTTTCGATTCTGCACTATATTTATCCTAAGTGTATTTTCTCTCTTTCCAAGGACCACTGTTTCTTTTAAAACGTAAGTCTACCTATAGCATTTTATTTACAGGCCCTGGGTGTACCACCCTACAAGGGTCTTATAAATAAATTGAATATGCCAATTAGGTGTAAGCCAATTTAACCATGCCTTAGGGCAGGGAGCAAAAGTGCGTTATTACTGGCTAGTAGTAGTAAAGAGCACAGAGTCCTAAAGCCAACAAAAATAACTTCAGCAAGAATTAAGGAGGAGAGACAAAATGTTTTGGGAAAGACCACCCTAAGGCTGAGAGGTGGTGTGAGGTAGACTCCATGTATCACAGGCTTACTGATACCATTTGAAAATGAAGTATAGAATGAAGCAACACCAGAGTACATGGAGGAAAATACCATAGCAACAGCTTTGTAGCCCTTGAAAGTTACTGTACTAACAGGTTGTTTACATATGAGTGAGACTGACAAAAAATAAACAATCATCTTCAGATAGAATCTGCACATCTTTTGCCACACACAGGCAGACATTTGAAGAGCCTAGCTGAATGAGGCCATCAAGCTCCCAGTGCACGTGGAACATTAATTTCCCTCTTTTGCACTATTTAAATGGACTGGAGGTTGACATTATTTTTTGGTATAGGAGATGTTAACACTGGAAACATATAGATGGATCAGAGATGATACATTTGAAAGTAGGTTAATAGATTTTGAGGGGCTAGAAAAGGACCAGGGTGCTTACAATTCTCTATGTTGTGATCTGAAAGCAGACACAAGAGTGACTAACAGGGGTATTAAAAAGAGAGACAAACTACAAAACAAAGTTGGTGTGGTTTCCATCTCAATTTCTGCTCTAGGGTGTGTGGCATTCACAGGGGTAAAGCTGTTCACAATAAATTTCTAAGCTTGACCCAAAACAAGAGGAAACTGGATCAATCAGTGTCTGTCTCTGTCTGTCTATAGACCTCTGACCCTTCCATCTGTGGGGCCATGGTAGGTGGACGGTCAACGTATCCCAAGAATGGTGCTCCTTCTTTGGGTAAAATGTAAATGGGTGCCTAGCTCACTCTCCACCGTAATCTATTGTTGGATCTCCCTTTGTGCCTTCACCAGAATGGTGGCATGCTCAAGATGTTGGCATACCTTGCTCTCCTAGATTACATCACTCTAGGTAATCTTCTATTTGTTTGCTTTAGGTACCCTTACTAATTGTGTGTTAGTTACCTGTTCTCAGGAACTGCCTGGGGTGCTCACGTGGCTAGGTGTCTTTCTAGGTCTTGGTGGCACGGAAGTTTGGAAACCCTTTTTACTTTTTCTATTAGTTTAGTGGCCTCGTGCTCATTTACCCTCTCTCACGTGTTTGCAATTGCCGATGATGTGGTCAGATCGCTGCTATGTGACAGCTGATCAGGCTTAAGTGCATGTAGGGTATTACTTCCTCTCCCATTCGCTCATGCTTCACTTGGACCACATGCAATAAGCTCAAATTCCACCTTTAATCTATAACCTTTAATGTGCTTACAGGGCTCATGCTTCCTATGTCCCAGGCTGATGCTTACCCTACTACCCCAGGTCCTCATACGTGGCTATCTATGACCCATCACAGCTATTAATATTCACATCCTGATTAAACGTTTGGAATATTACAACTAAAGATACAATACAATGGGGACCAATATAATGCAATCAACTCCTAAGTGGAATATGGGCACACAATTGGAAACACAGGAACTAGATGCTTCTGATGTGGACTGCAGTTTGGCATTGTTGTTCCATAATAGAGGAAGTCTAGAAATAGTTTTTAATGGTTGCAATATTTTGATTTAGGAGCTATCTTAATCAAGGATGTATTGCCTTGTATAATTTCCTAATTTGTACTGGTGTTTGGAGGTGATAAGCACCAGCAATGACTTTTAGATAATCAAACTTATTTTTCATCATCAAACTTTAACCCAGACCAAGAGAAGTGATACTGGAGGAGGAAGGGAAAGATAACAACTGTGTCAAAGGAAGATAGCAGAGCTTAAAAGAGTGAGATACAGAGACAGTGAGTGTAGGGTGGTACAAGAAAGAGATAGGAGGTGGAAGTCGGATGTTGGGAGTGCCAGCCTCTGGGTTCTAGAAAAAAACTGAACACAGGCACTTTGTGTTACAAATTAAGCACTGCAGTATGTACACATTACCCTTGTCCATATGAATTATGCAGCAATAAATAGCCAAATTATGTGGCATTGATAACACCACATAAGCAACCCATATACCTAGAGCGCATATGGTTAACAAGAATCAAAGAAGCAACTAATCCCCTCTAGGTTTCACTTAACAACATGAACCTTAAATAATTTTAAGATTGTCGATCAGGACAATCCCAGACAAATAAATGTTAATATAGACCGGAGTACATTAGATAAGTCCTATATATATTGAATGTATCCTGAGATTCAAATTGATACACCGTTCAACAAGGATCAGCAAGAAACAACAATGGTGCTCCGTAAAAAGTGATCACACAGTGCAAATGGGGGCAAAAATAGAGGTTATTATGAAACAGGCAGTAGACAACATAATTGTCCAATTACAGGGCTAATACAAATGATTACATTTCCAGGCTGACAAAAAGTCCTCCAATTTTTTTGTTTCCCCCGCACGGGCCAAATATTTAGTACAATGTCTTGGTGCCCCAAAATGACATTAAGTAAGGATACTCTACTGCAACAGCCAAGTAGTATCCTTACCATTGACATAGTGGTCCACCTTTTGGTGTAACCACGGCAGAGACTTCTCTGTATCTACAATGGTTATACCCCTTCGACAGCCCAATGGAGTAAAGGCCATCATAAGTTGATGTCTATGTTCAACAACCTGATTTATATGGGCTTACATACAAGTCAGTTTAATTTCCCATCACTGTAGGAAAATCCTGGCGATAAGGTCCAGTGAAAACTATCTAATGCCCCCCTCGCCATGAGATATAACTTCCATGTTGAGTGTACCATTTTTTTTTATTTTCAAAAAGAAACTCCAGCTTTGAGTTTTTCTTTTTGAAAACAAAAAAAATACGATTGATGGATCCATTATACTGATGGAGCTGTGCGTCAAACATAAAAAAGTATTGATAGGAACTGCCGTAATGATGGTTCCTGCTGTAATGATGAAATGGATGATGGAGGGATTGACTCTATTGCTTGAGGTGCAGATGGTTTCAAGAATGTATCTGGTGTTGTGGCTCGGGCTGGCAACCAGTTGGGTGAGGCCAATGTTGTTCATGCTTTCTAGGAGGTTGGCAGTGTTGGTGCTTTTGGAGTCATCAAGATGGAAATTGAGGTCCTCGAGGAAGATGTAGATTTTGGAGTCAATTGAGAGGGGGGTGATGCTGTCGGGAATGGCATTGTAGAAATGTAGGTGTGGTCCTGGAGGTCTTTAGGTGAGGGTGCCTCTGATGGTGGTTTGGCCATTGGTTTGTAGTTAGAAGTTGAGGTATTCCACGATTGGGATGGATGCGGGGTTGGGTCAGGTCTCAGTGAGGAAGAAGGCTTTCTGGGGTAAGGGTGGGGATGGTGTCCCAGATTTTGGTGGTGTGCTTGCAGAGTGATCGTGCATTGACCAGGAGTCAGTGGAGTTGTTCTAAGGCAGTCATGGTCATAGTGATTGGCATGGTGGAAGTTGTCATGCTTGTGTATGCTCTCATATTGCAGGAAAAGAGACACTGATGGCAGGTAAAAGGTTCTACCATAGATCGAGGTGAGGTGCAACAGCAGTTGTTGTTGCAGGATGGGGTCCAGGGCTCAGAGCTTGGTGGTGGTGTATCTTTGTGAGGCAGGAGAGCCTGGGTTCCTGGAGCTGGGTGGGCCAGGCACGGACAGGCTTGCCTTTGGCACTGATGGTGTTCCCGCTCACTGCAGCCAATATGCAACCACACTTTTAAGTACGTCCTGGGAGGAGGGTGGCGTTGGGCAAAGTTGGCGTGAGGGGGCAAAGAATGCTGTGACAGAAAACTGCAGGAAAAGCAAGCAGGAGGCGGGGGCAGAGTTGGCAGAACACAAAAGGAAGGAACAGGGATGTTACAAATACAAAATTAAACGGTGGCAGAAACTGAGTAAATGAAAAATTAGTGTGGACTAAAACAGTGTGCACAGCAGCTTATAATCACAACAGGCAAGACAGCGAGAATGAAACAATTGAGGACCACCCAATGGGTAACAGCACAAGTCAAACAAGATCAAACAAAATAAGCTAATGAAACAATCTAAAAAACGCAAACAAAACCAAAAAAGTGAAAGTGCAAGCAGCAAGAGGGAGCTTGCACGAAGGACATCAGGGATGTTATTTATGATGTCATTTAACATTCCATCAGTGATGCAATATGTGAAGTCATAGGCAATGCATGGCGGGGGCACAAGTTATAGTTAGTTTACTAAACTATAATTTGCAAATGTCAGTGTTTTAAAAAAAATCTAATTTCAATACCTAACTATAAAGTCACTTTAACCTTTGTTTATATCAGCGACTTTCTGTTTTTATTGTTAGCTAAAATCTTATTACCACACCTTACTATCAAGTGACTTTAACCTTTGTTTTTTTCAATAAATATATGTTAGTGTGTGTCAACATCTCATGCACACAAAAAGGAGTTTAAGTTGCCGGAATGTTCAAGTAGCTATACAATTGTCATGCATTGTAATTCATTCTTGCAACATATAGGGGAACATGGAAGCACCCGCACATTTTAATGTGTTTAAAAATCAAAAGTGAGCTGCTTTGACGAAGGCATAGAAATGAATGACACGAGTGACAACAGCACCCTAGGTGTCGAGACGAATCTGCAACAGGTTCTCAAATGCATGCATTTAAAGCTAACTTTGATTAATCACATGACGCAATGGTCATGCTGTTTCCGTGTCTATGCAATGAAGGACATGGTGCCATCCCTTTCGGTGACACATGCAGATTCACACAGATAAGTGAAAACAACACCTGTAGTGTGGATATCTGTAGCTGATTTAATCCCCCGATGCACTTTGTCTCAACTTAAATCACATAGTGGCCAATTTACAAAGGCTTTCATGTTCATGTGTATGTGAAGAATTACTTCTGTAGTACAAATTTATATACTCTTAAATGCCTATGTGAATAAGACACAATATATTTAAAATGGGAATATTCAGCAAATATTCAAATACAATTAGTTCATATAATCATTACCATTACTGAATACCATAATGGCCACTAACTCCTCCACCGCATGGAAACTGCCCTATCTCTGCGACAAATAAAATACCCAGTGGCCCTCATCCTCTAGGACTCCTCTGCATGGTTTGACAGAGCTTACCACCACATCCTCATCCAATGCCTACACACCATTGGAAACCAAGGACGTGCACTCTAGTTGATTTTCTCCTTACTGACTGGGAGGACCCAGTCACTCATGCTAGCGCCATACATGTTAGATGACTGCAACCTTATCTGTGGATTTTTGCAAGGATCCTCTCTGAGCCATACCATCCTCAAAGCATACATGACCCCTCTAGCCATCGTCATTTACTCTCACAACATCAACGTCCTCTCCTATGCTGATGACACACAACTCATTCTCTCCCTCACAAGCAAGACAACCAGAACCCAGATAACGTTCAATGCCTGCATGACTGAAATCACCCACTGGATGAAGACCAACATTCCAAAGCTGAACATGGACAAGACCAATCATGATCTTTGGTAAGAAAACTTCACTGTTGAACTCCCCCTGGTGGCTCACAGCGGTAGACCGACAATGCCAAAAACGTAGAAATAGTCATCAAAAGCAAACTTGACATGATAGCCCTCATGCTTCAATACCCCGAAAAGCTAAGGAAGATTTTCAAATGGCTCCCAATGAGCACCCTGAAAACCATCATGCATGCACTGTTCACTAGCTAGCTGTACTACCGGAACACACTCGATGCCGTGATCAACAACATTCACCAGATGGCTGCAGAACTTTCAGAACTCAGTAGCCAAAATCACTTGCAACCTCCCACTCCACACTCACATTATACCACACCTGAAGGAGCTCCACTGGCTCCACATACACAAACAAGCACAATTGAACCTCCGTACCCACACTTTCAAGGCACTGCAGACACTGGCCCATCATACCTAAACAATCACATCTGCTTTCACAAACCTTCCTGATACCTCACCTCATCTGGACTCCTACTTGCACACATCCCATACATATGGAAAACTAGATCCATCAGTTGAAACTTCTCCTACATTGCACATAAAGAAAGAAACAACATAGGAGCATCCTGCTCACTTCTTGCATTCTACAAAAAGCTGAAACCTGGCTTTTGAGTAGTCCCACTAGCTCCTCAACATCACATATAGAAAAGACTGTGTCATCTTTGCACTTTTACTAATCGGAAGTTGGATGTTTTGGGCAGATTCACAAGGGCATTTATGAGTGTGAGAAGCAATACTCGTGCAGTACTACTTCAAGTACTTATACATGCCTTTGTGAATTGGCCTATTTACCTTTTTCATTTGTCTTTCATTGTATATATTTGAATAACATAAAATCTCTTTGGAAAAAGTGTAACACATGGCCTGCATGCTAGCCTTATATAACTGACACAGGACAATTTGATGATAGATAAAAGAAATCATAACTATAACCCAAGCGATAGAGGGTAAAATGACATCAGATTTTGATCGTCATTTTGAAATATGCCAGAACTGTGGCAATGAAGGCACATGCTTTAAACAACTGACATTCGCATAGGTGATTTATTAGGAAGCGTAAGCATTATTAAGATCAGTCATAAACTAAGAGAAGTTATCAGGCAATACATTATAATGGAGGTGTAAGAGCTTGAAAAGAATTAAATATGTTTTTTGTGGAGAGTCGGTACTTAGTTGTTTTGAAAGCTGGTTTTGGTAGGGATGGGCAAGGAAAATCCAGAAGTACTGGAAGAATCTCATATTTTAAAGATAGCCAATGACTATAAAAATGAGTTGCATTTGGATTCACTGTTTGCACATTTTTCCTGGGTGGGCATCCTGAAAATCTAGCCTTAATCTGGCACTGATCCAGCACTCCTGGACCTTTGTTGGACACCCCTAGATGTGTTTTGTCTTTATCCTTTAGGTGAAAATTGTCTTGTTGGACCTGTTTCGGAGATGTTTTTCTGTGCAGCCATGTAAGAATGCAAAATTATATTTCCTTCGAAGCTGGCTTCGAGCTGGCTCTTTGGCTGATTTTGCTATTGCATGACACAACTTCCAATTATTTGTCAGGAGAGTGAGACCAGTCCATTGCTACTGAGACTAGTTCACAGGGTTGAACTACCATGGTACTTGGTTCCTGCGGTGGCTGGCACATATTGGTTGTGGGGAGGCACGGAGGGCGGTGAGCTGGGTGAGAGGGTAAAGAATTAAAAAGGTATATTCTTGCTTTGTCTCGCTTCTGTCTCAACCATTGTCTGTGGAACAGAGCACCCAGGAAGCACCCAGGCTCCCCTGAGCCAATCACAATGCTGTAAGCACACGGCTCCCCCGAGCCAATCACAGTGCTGCAATGCTGCATTGTGATTGGTCTGAGTGCCGTAGTTCGGTGCTCAGCCAGGGAATGGGGGACTGGGCAAGTTATCCACCAAGGCTGTAATGCAGCCTGGGTGGAGAACATGCAAAGTGCGCCTGAATGTTTTGCCTGCCCCAGAAAGCCAGCCAAACATTTATGTAGTGCAAACTACTCCTTTCCTCCCCTGCTCTGTCAGCAGAGCAGCCCCGCTCTGTCCTGTCAGCAAAGCTTCTGCAACAAAGATAAAATAAAATGATAATAACTTAGAGTTATCATCATTTCATTAGGTCAAGCTTTAGCGGCAGCACGCATGCGCTGCTTGCTCTGCGAGGCATGCAGTACTCCAGTATGGGGAGACAAGCTTCCCTCACTCTCCGCCCATATCTTTCATTGGCTACTGTTTTTGTCCTTTGTAAATTCTGTCTTCTGATGGATAATGGGGCTTGTTAGTCCCGCCTTATTATGCCATGCTGTCATTTGTATCTTTCCATGGTTACTGGCCCCTTTACTTCAAGTGTTACACTTTACAGACCGGCGGGTCTCCCGAGATGCCTTTTCTCTAGTTCAATCACTTGCTAACAGCATGAGGGCAAAGGATTGTTTTTTGGAAACCGTTTGGAATTCTCTTCTCTTCATCATCTTCCATTTTGCGCCTGAAAGAGCTGAGTGCTGTTGCATCTTCAAAGGAAGCCTTCCTCTTTTCCCATCTTGTACCAGGTTAATAAACGAGCAGGCCACAACGTATATCCAGTTAGACGATTAATGGCGGTACATGCTACTGCTAAACAAATGTTTCAATGACAGACATTTTTTACTATGAATAATAGAAGGAGCTCAATTAAGGACTCGTGAAAAATATTTTATTTTGCTGAAATAACAACAGCAACCAAAATAAATACTTTTAATAAACATCCAAGGCAATAGACGTATGGCGAGTTCTGGTGTTGCTTTTTTTGGGAACACGGAATGCATGTCTGCTTTCCTCCTGTGCAGCTTGGCCTCTTATTCTTTCTCTCCTTCGAGTGTCTGTACATTGTGATAGGCTCTACAGTCTGTGATGACCGCATTAGTTTCGGGTGACTTAAGGTAAAGACAGTATGAACAAGAGGCTAAAATGGGGTACATACTGTTCGGTGTGTGTCCAGGAACAGCATCTGGGGCAATCACTTATCAGCTTCTCCCAGCAGATGGTGCTCTCTTATTACCTGACGCTAATTGATGTATCTCTGTGATACTGTGTCTTTTATATAAATACACTGTCTTCGTGCAATAAGACACAACCACAGGCCTGTTATAGCATAAAAGGCCACTGTGGTGATCTAGTGTTGTCATAGAGAGCTGCATGGGGGGACACACGAGAGGCAAAGAGCAAGGGAAGGGTAATAGAGTGGAACGAGGCACACGATGCTCCGATGGTTCTGCGAATCGTAGGTGCTTCAAATACGCCCTATCAGGAAGCACCGCACTCGGAAATGCATGGAGAACAGAATCTCAGAGGACTAAAATAACAAGCTTTTGCAATGCAATAGGTCTCGCATTTATGCCAGTTTAAGCTATTGGCACTGTAAATGACAGTGCATTTTATTTATGTTTCAAAAACCAATACATAATTAAAAGGCATTGTCATTTACAATGCCAATAGCTCAAACTCGCGTAAATGCGAGACCTGTTGCGTTGCAAATGCTTGTCTTTCCTTTGGTGACACTGCTTAAAAGCAGTGGAGTGGCGCTTTTCTTCTAAGCAGAGGAGTGGCCACTGCTTGGTTCTGAAAAGCTGTTGTTATCATGTGAGTCTGCATAAGCTCTGCAAAATATCTGTAACAGATTTCGTTTGTATATCACCTATCCAGTATTAACATTTCCCCATGGCAATATGAATCCAGTGAACAATGCGCTGCCTAATGATTGTCAATAGTTTCTGTACACTGATTCAGAGAAGGAAACAGGGATAGAAATAACAAGCATGACAAAGCTTGCATCACTGAAAGTACATCCAAAATGGTTACTTGTGTGACTGAATGCAGTTCTGTGCGTGTGTCTGCAGTGGTGGTGCAATACTTCTTTATATGAGAAAAGACATTCAAAGATGGCTACCATCTTGGTATGGATTTTATCATACAGAAAGCATTCCAAGATGTCTGCCTGTGCATCTGCATATCTCACATGCATATTTAGGCAACTTTTGGAAATTTAGGAACTTTCCTTTTTGTTTTAAATTACTTTTACAAGTTGGGAACCTACTATTGTTAAGCAGTAAACTAAAAATACAGTTTGTACATGTTGCCACATAAACTAAACTTAACGAAGCAGGTGACCATGTAGCAACATTTTTAAAATATACAAATATATTCATCTCTTGGAACAATGGTAAAGTAAAGTAGCAAAGTACACCAAACATACACACAGGACTGCTTAAATACAGTGTGTGTTTATTTATTTCTGAGGCAGCTCTGTGACACATTTCGGCTCAAAAATGTATATCCAATGAAAAAACAAAGGTTAAGGCTAAGTTACATTCTAAATTGATAGCTATACCTTTGAGTTATAATTTGTGCCCATCCCAAACTTTAGCATAACTCGCGCATCTCCGTGCACAATGTTGTCAACCTGCTAGCCATATTACATTAACAAAAACCCACCCCTTCTCCATGCACTGCTTATGTCATTTCATATTACAACACTATTAGCATGCTAAATGATAGCATTCATAACACGACTCATGACATCTCAAATTACATCTAAAATGACATAATTTATGAGAACACTGTGCATGGTACTGGGCTGAGTTATAGTTAATGTAGTGTGGCTAATAAGTTGGCAACACTGTGTGAGCTATATTAATTTGCAAATAGATGAGGAGAGTGTTGTAGACTGGAGTGCCATACAGTGGACTAGAGTGTGGTAGAGTGGAGGGGCATTCAGTGGAGTAGAGAGTCATAGATCGGAGTAGAATGCAGTGGCATAGTGTGGAGTGTTATAGAGAGAGGGGTGTAATACATTGTTATGTCGAAGAGTGTTGCATCGTGGAGTATATTTGGCGTACAGTGTCCTGGCAGAGAGTGTTGTGGCGTAGAGTAGAGACGCATATAGTGGAATGGCGTAGAGTGGAATAGCATACAACAGATAGAGAGGAATAGCGTAGAGTGAAGTTTTATGTCAAAGAGTAGCGTGTAGTACAGTATGTGTCTTACGATGGATGGGTGCAAAGTGGAGTGGAGTAGAGTGGAGTGGTGTAGATTGGAGTGATGTAGAGAGGAATAGTGGAGAGTGGAGAGGCATAGAGTGAAGTGGCATAGAGTGGAATTGAGTGTGCTAGAGTAAAAAAAACTATTTGTTTTCAGCTCAAACAGTTCAAATATTACAAAAAATGCAGCACCACGTGTTGTCGCACAGTGGAAGACCATTTACAAGGCTGTACTGGTCACCTTTCTGAGTGATACTACTGAGGTGCAACCAATGCCCATACAATGTTACCATGTTTAAAAATGACACAAATAATGAAGTATTACTATTACAAATGTGCCACATTATGCCGCATAATTTGGCTATTCGTGCTGCATAATTTAACTCAACCCTGCCACATATTTTGGCCCATCCTGCCCATAATTTCAGTGGCCCTGAGTATAGTGCTATGTCATAGAGTGACATGCTGTACAGTATCTTACAATGGAGGGGCGCACAATCCAGTGATGAAGAGTAGCATGGCATAGAGTGGAGTGGCGTAGAGTGGTTTAGGTTGTCATAGAGTAGAGGAGAGTGCCATGGAGTGGACTGACGTGTTATAGAGTAGATTGGCGAGTCGGTTCATAGAGTGTTGTTTTGTACAATGTCTTACAATGGATTGGCATAGAGTGGGGTAGCATAGAGTGGAGTAGCATAGAGTGGAATGGCGTGGAGTTGAGTGGTGTAGAGTATAGTGGAGTGGTGTGTCATAGAGTGGCATGCCATACAGTGTCTTACAATAGATGGGTGTACATTGCAGTGGTGGAGATTGGAGTGGCGTAGAACAGATTGGCATAGAGTAGAGTGTTGTAGAGTGGAGAAGTGTACAGTTCAGTGGTGCAGAGTTGATTAGTGAAGAATGGTATGGCGTATAGTGGAGTGGTGTGTCAGAGACTGAAGTGACATGTCCTAGAATAGAGAAGAGTGACATGTAATAGAATGGCGTGTCGTGCAGTGGCATAGAGTGGTGTGGCGTAGATTGGAGCGGTGCAGAGAGGAATAGGGTAGAGTGGGGTAGCAGAGAGGGGTGCAGCAAAGAGTAGAATAGCATGGAGTGGAGTGGCATAGAGTGGAGTGAGGTAGATTGGAGTGGTGTAGCATAGAGTAGAGTGAAGTGGCGTGACATACAGTGTCTTAAAATGTAGGTGTGCACAGTGCAGTGGCGTAGAGTGGAGTAGCATAGAGTGGATTGACTCAGAGTGGAGTGGTTTAGAATGGAATAATATAGAGTGGAAAAGCATGGAGTGGAGTGGAGTGGTGTGTTGTGGAACAGTGGCGTAGAGTGTAGTGTAGTGCTGTATAGTCCAGTGGGGAAGTATATAGTACAATAGAACAGAGCCGAGTGGCATTAAGTGAAGTGTTGTGTTGTGTGATATAGTAGATTGGAGGGCTGTTTTGTGTCATAGAGTGGAGTGTCGTACAGTGTCTTACAGTGGAGTGGAATAGAGTGGAATAGCATAGAGTGGAGGTACGTTGAGTGGAGTGTCATAGAGTGTTGTGTCATACCGTGTCTTACAATGTGGTGGCGTAGAGTAGAGTGGCCTAAAGTGGCGTGGCAAAGAGTGGAGTAGCATGTCGTATAGTAGAGTGGGGTGTCATGTCACAGAAGTAGCCTGTCATATAGCCTCTTACAGTGGAGTGGAATAGCATATAGTGGAGCACGGCATGGAGTGGAGTGACTTTTTACAGAGTGGAGTTGTGTGTTGAATAGTATAGTGGAGTGTCATGGCATAGAGTGACTTGCTGTACAGTCTCTTAGATTGGAAGGGTGTACAATGCAGTAGTGTAGAGTAGAGTGGCAGAGTGGAGTGGCATAGAGGTGAGTGGATAGAGTTGATTAGCATAGAGTGAAGTGTCATGGAGTGGAGTGGTGTGTCATAGAGTAAAGTGGACTGGCGAAGAGTAGAGTGGCATGGTGTGTCATAGAGTAGATTGGAGTGTCTTGTCAGAGTGGCATATCATACAGTGTCTTATAATGGAGTGGCATAGAGTGGAGTGGTGTAGAGTGAAATAGTGTAGAGTGGAACCTCATAGAGTCCAGTGGCGTAGAGTAGAGTGGTGTGTAGTAGAGTAGACCAGAGTGGAGTTGTGTCTCATATAGTAGAGTGGAGTGTTATGTCATAGAGTGGTATGTTATGCAGTGTCTTACAATGGAGAAGCATATAGTGCAGTGGTTTAGAGTGGAGTGGCATAGAGTGGAATGGTGTAGAGTGGAGTGGTGTAGAGGTGAGTTGCATAGAGGGGACTGCAGAGGGTGGACTGTTGTGAAGTGGAGTGGTGTGGAGTGTCATAGACTAGTGTAGAGTGGACTGGTGTAGAGGAAAGTGGTGTGGTGTGTCGTACAGTAGAGTGGAGTGTCTTGTCAGAGTGGCGTGTCATACAGTATCTTATAGTGGAGTGGTGTAGAGTGGAGTGGAGTAGAGTGAAGTGGCATAGAGTAAAGTGGCATGTCATAGAGTAGCGTGGAGTGTAATGTCAGAGTGGTGTCACATACACTGTCTTACACTGGAGGGGAGTAGAGTTCAATAGCATAGACTGGAGAGCGTAGATTGGAGTGGGGTGGAGTGGAGTGGCATAGAGTGGACTGGCTTAGAATAGAGTGGCATAGAGTGGAGTGGCATGTTGCAGAGTGGAGCGGCATTTCATAGAATGAAGTGACGTGTTGCAGGGTGGAGTGAAGTGTCTTACAGTGGAGTGGAGTGGAGTGTCATATAGTGTCTTTTCCGTTTTCCATTAACTTTTTTGACAGACGTAGTTGTAGACGGAGTTCCTAGTTTCTAGGTTAGATATAGGTAATCACTATGATTTTTCATCTATAGGAAGACATGAGAAACTTTACAAAAGGATCAATAGTTAGGGAAATGTATTTTCGTTTTCCTATATATTTTTTAAATAGGTGACAAGTAGTGTTAGACTATCTTAGAAGTACCGCAGTAACTACTGAAATAAAAAAAAAGATTTATAACAAATAATTAAATAACTTGGTATTGCTTTTAGTAATGTTTGTTATTGTGAAATGCTCGTGCTCAATCTATGAAACACCTTCCCAGGGCAGAGTAATGCATGGCAGTGACTTGCTCTAGCTTGCGTTACTCCAGATTTACTACACGCAGAGCTACACAAGGTGGTTTTGCGTAGCATAGTAAATCTCACTTAAGGGCGTGACATAAAACCAACGCATTCCCTTGATAAATATGGCCCAAAGTGACTCTGCATACAAAACATGAACATAGAAGACAACAGCCTATCATTTGTCTCTGGGATTCTGCCACCTTGCAGTGTGTGAAAAGTCCTTTGTAGTGGTCACACATCAGACTTCGATTTTATGGAGCCCAACTGGTTAGGAGAGGTTAGTCATGATTAGGAAATCTTGATGAACTATGAGACATCAACATCGTATCATAGCACGATGAGACATGTATTAGAACATGATGAGAAGTTCTAAAGCAAAATAAAGCAACTGTGATATATGAATAATGTATGTAGCATGTGAATGAAATTATTTTTTATTTGTGGAAGAATAGTATTGGACTATATCTGTTAAATTGCTGAATTTAGTTGATAATGAAATTTTAATACAATTATAAATCTCATGTGTTCCCACTATAATGGACTTTTGGACCCATGTTATTGTGGGTGAACATTGCGCGACATTAAAATTATTGCCAACCAGCAGCTGCGCAGAACATCTGTGAATTCTGCCATGTGTTTGGAGTTTGAAGATGTAAATTTGTATGCCATGTCTGGCCCAGTGAGACACCGCCCCTCGAGGGTTGAGGACGGAGAAGCCAGCATCATATTTCATGTATGGATTAAGCTGTGATCATTAGTGAGGGCTATGTGAGTTCATGCAAATGGTTGGCGGGATGAACAGATAGACTGCAGGTGTTTAAGTATTGTTATGTTGCAGGGATATGGTTTAAAAAAATGAGAGGCTGTGATCAATGATATGATTGACAGTTTAAAGCAGATCAACCTGGGGCTTGGAATATACTGTAGTCAGAGAGAGGAGCTGTGCAGAGGATGGAAAGTGAGGAGATGGTCACTCAGAGGAAAGAAAGGAGAGGAAACTTAAAAACTCACCAGAAAAGGAGGAACACTTAGGAATTCAGTACAATATATCCAATACACAACCAAAATACCAGTCTTTTGTTCTGAATCTCATCTCTTCAGAGCAGCCTCATTACTAACAAATAATTATCATTTAATTGTCAGAACCTATGCTCGAATGTTAGCGAGGCAGCTTTTAAAGACAATTATGGAGTGTGTTAGATCTGGGGGTCTCTAGTTGGCAGAGGTAAGTACCTTAGTCCAAATCGGGACCCTTACTTCTAGTCAGGGTAAGGGGGTACACACTGTTGATAACCCCTGCTCACCCCCTTGGTAGCTTGGCACGAGCAGACAGGCTTATCCCCAAGGCAATGTGTAAAGTATTTGCACTAACACGCACAGTAAC
The DNA here is from genome assembly GCF_964204655.1 of Triturus cristatus. Lineage (NCBI taxonomy): Eukaryota > Metazoa > Chordata > Amphibia > Caudata > Salamandridae > Triturus > Triturus cristatus. The sequence continues at coordinate 535,172,702 of NC_140589.1, forward strand.
ACAGTGAGACAACACACAGGTTGTTATAAAAATATAAATATCTTTCTCTAATTTAGGTAAGATAAAAAATGTCCACAAACCAACATACATAAATAAAGTTGTTGCAAAATCAAAGGTTCTCTTCTAGTGTTCTTTATGTCAATAAAGTTGCAGGCTCGGTGGTAAAGTTCTCTTGTAAAAGGTTCACTTGTCTAGCAAGAACTGACTTGTAAAAGTAGAGGCACTTGTAGGCTTAATATGGATGCTAGCGTGCAAACGTCACTTTTAAAAGAAAAATCACCCCCCGGCACGATGCGCGAGTGCGTCAGTCACAAAGAGGACGCTGCCTCTAAATCACCAAAAAGGTCGCTTGTCTCGAGTATTGCCCCCGCTGCACCTTAATCACCGCAAGGAAGTTGTCTTTAAGTCCTGCGGGGCGCTATGCCCTTCTGACTCTGGGCAGAGAGAAACACCTTTTAATTAACTCGTTGCCGGCCCCCCTCGCGAAGGATTACACACTCTGCCCTTCGCACGCCAAGCCACCCACTCCTCGCAGACCTAAAACCTGCCCCACGCTGAAATGCACGCTGCACTCTGGACAGCAGCCCCGGCATTACCTGGGGGGTTGTTTCCTTCTCCTGCATGGCTGGCGATTCTTTGATCTGCGGCGGGGCTTCATCACGCTCAGAGGTCCCAACGCGTCTCCTTGCTGACGAGCCTCCGAGTTACAAGGTGACACTTCGTGCTGGCGCCAATCCCGGCGCAGCTTCCCTTCTTCACTCGGCGGTGATGTCCCTCTGGGCGGCTCACTTCGCAGCAGCGCTGCCTTTGTTGACACTTCCTGGTTACCAGGCAACGACACGGAGGTTCTCCCACTCGGGCCGGTGGCGGAGAAAGCTAGGCCACAGAGAATTACCGCTTCCTCTTAAGTTACTCGCACATGCACACTGTGGTGCAGAGTCCGCACTGACTGTCACGTGGAGACAAAGCAGTTTTCACGAAAGCCCAAGCTGTGCATAGGGACATGCACTCTCGAGCTCTGGGTCAGCGATTCAGGAGGCACGACAGACCTCACACAGAGACCTGCTGTGTGCCGATAGCACACCGAATTAACTATCACACGGGCAGGCAGTCTTCACAAAGGCCCACAGCTGTGTACCGATGAGCACACCGAGTCTGGAGCATGTGGGCAGCTACATGAAGGTGCAGGCTCAGGAGGCCACAGTCAGGGTACAGGGACACGCACTCAGATGTTGATAAAACTGGTTTCCTCTGGTAAACCTTTATGTTCCTGAGTTTTAACAGTAGGCCAGCTCTCTTATGGCCCTTGGAGACTCTCAGGACACAGCACACAGCAAAGTCCTTGGTTTTCAAGCAGGGGTGGGACACAGCACACAGCAAAGTCCCTTGTCCTCACCCTTAGTAGATTCAGCAAACTGCAGGTCAGCCCCAGAACACACAGCAAGGGCAGTCTTCCTTTCCAGTCTCTTCAGTTGATCTCCTTGGACAGAGGTTCCTCTTGATTGTAGAAGTCCAATTTACAGGGGTTTCAGGTCTTACTTTTATACCCCAAACATCTTTGTTCTCCATGTGTGAGGGGTCCAGGATCCAGTACCAACCAGTTCTGGGCGCCCTCTGCCAGGGCATGTCTTCTTCCTTTGTGAGGGGAGGCCAGGGCCATCAGACACACCGTAGGAGGTGGAGCCAGCATTGTGGAAGGCAGGCACAGTCCTATTCAGGCCCAGGTGCAACTCCTCCCACCACTCTAGGTGTAGATAGGTCTATTCAGCCTAGTGCTGACTCACCCAGCCTCCTGCAGCCATCCCCAGCCCCTGTCACTCACAAACCAGACAGTCAATACACAACCAGGCAGAGTCACACAGAAAGGTTGAACAGGAAAGTAGCCACTTTCTAAAAGAACTATTTTCAAACACGGAATTTAAAAACCATCTTTCCTAAAAGATGCATCATCAAATTCTGAGTTCAGGGATACCAGACTCCATATGTCTATCTTGCCGCTATGGGAAGATATGCAGGTAAACATGGTACACAGCATTCCCCATGTTAGCCTTTCAATAGTGAAAAACAAATTTGGCAGTATTTCACTATCAGGACATGTAACCCACACTAATACATGTCCTACCTTGCACCCTGCCTAGGGGGGTACCTTGGGCCTACCATAAGGGTGTCCAATGTCTAAGAAGAGGGAAGGGTCAGGCCTGGTCAGTGTGTACACTGGCCAGGACAACATGGCGGTTCACAGACTGCGCACAGGCACTGCGGTGGCAGGCCTGGGACACCATTTTAGGGCTACTCAGGTGGGTGGCACAATCAGTGCTGCAGGCCCACTAGTAGCATTTGAATTACCAGCCCTGGCACACTTAGTGCCCTTCACTAGAGACTTGACAGGTAAAACAAATATGCCATTCATAGATAACTAATCACAGTAATAATTTAACCAGGGAGCACTTGCACTTTGGCACTGATCAGCAGTGGCAAAGTGCCCAAAGCATCTAAACCAGCAAAACAAAATCCAGCACAGTGTCCAAAAATACAGGAGGTAGAGGCAAAAGGTCAGAGGAAACCACGGCAAGGATGCCAGGTCTAACAGAGTGCGTGCAGCATCTCCGGTAAACAAGCTTATGGGGCAGTTTGCCAGTGATTATAGAAGATTATTCTAGCAGTGTTGCTAATAACAGGAGGGCTAAAGATCAGCGTGAGTAGAGGCATGCTCTAACAAGACAGATGCACATGATTGCTGGGACTAGGGTAAGCACAATTTCGATAACTAAACGTAAGGGTCTTGAAATTCAAGCTTTGCCCTGAGCCCTAGGTAATAGGATTCAGTGATCTCATAGCCCTATCACAAGTGATGTGGGTGTCACAATCCTCAAAGTAGTCTCATTCTTGATGGGTCCAGTGGTCACGTCTACTAAATGAAGTCAAATTAATAAATCTCTCAAAAACTCGCATGAGAACCAGTTTTCCCTCTTGGTAAGCCATAGACTTGAAGTTCTCAGTAAATTTCACCATAGGAAATGTTATGTTCATAACTCATACTTCTGGCCCAGAGACATCAGGTGCCTCATTTGGCGGACCTAATGTTAAGTAAGAATGAACGTGTAGGTTGAGACGATGCAAAATATTAGTCCTGTCTCTCTCTAGCAAAGGAAGACAGAGAGAGAGAAGTGAGATCTGCTCTCCTTTTTACGAGGATGTCGGGTACAGACTTTAAAGTGAGTGACAACTTGCCTCTGGTCTCGGGAATCTCTAAATCAAGCCATGCACGACAGTCGCCCTCTTTTTCCTTCAGATTACCACAAGAGCAAACCTTTGCCCTCAATCTTTTGAGTATGGTAACAAGTCTATACAGAACACTATAAACTGATCATGGTGAAATCTTTCCACTGTGCTGCTGCATAGATTGTTTGCCCTGAGTCACATGTGAGCAGTTGGGATCTCTCCAACTACAAATAAGAACTGATGAAATCAAGTTCAGGTGCACCCTTCTTTATACATATTTCCCTCTGTAGATACTATATATCTGATAAGGTTTTCAATCTCTCAGATTCCGTGGTGACGGTGAGCATCTTATAATATTATCAGAGAAAATCTTCTTCTCTAGCACAAGCCCCCACGTGTGCAGGTCTCTTCGGCCATTCCTTTCATCAACGTCTTTCTAATGGCGTTGCATTAATGCTGGCTACCGCCTAATCCAGTAAAGTGAGCAAATAGAGTCCCATCCTATACCATTGAGGAGTTTGTTAGTTCGGACAGGGCACACAAGCCTACACTTTCCATGCAGGGATGATAGAAAAAACTGAGTGGCACAAGGAAATGCAGGGGGGATCAGGAGACATCAGTTCAGCGCACATGCAATTTACATGGCAGCCAATGTTCTTGAGGTTAAACATTCATTTAGGTGACCCCCTGCCCGAGCTGCCCCAATCCCTCACACATTCCACTTAGTTCAGTTAGATGGCTTTTCTACCACATGTGTCCTACCCTTTGCACACACCATGCCTGCTATATTTCTTCAGTGACTTAATGTTGCCATAAATTCTGTCAAAGTCTGAATCCCCAAATGTCCATGTGATTCAAAGCTTACTAAAATGATATGCATTAACACAAGTTTGGGCAGAATTGCTAATGTCACAAAAGTCACAGTAGCTTCCCTTTCTATTTGTACTAAAGAAAATCTTTAGATTGGAATTAACAATTTTACCAGCTAGTAAAAGAAATAGATAGAAAGCAAGAAAACCAGGGCAATAAGGACATATTTGTTATTTGATATAAGGACTAGAATTAATAAGCTACCCTATGAATAGAAAAATATGTAATATGAATGTTTATTAGAGGTAGCTACTGTTCATTTAGAGAGGACAGTTTTGCATCCAGCAATACAACCTTAATCATTTGGCTCGCCAGGTGATCTCTTTTGTTAAACTGAATTTTACTGAGAGGTAAGCAAGAGTTTCGAGAAGGAAATTAACATGAGATAGGCACTTAAGCAACAAACATCCTTCCGTCTTTATAAGACTCAACGAACCTTTAGTGCATAACATATTTTATAAGCTACAGATTCCAGGGATAGAGGCAGGGGTAGATCTCTGGGTCATTTAGTGCAGTCAATCCATTTATTGAAACTATTCCAAAGCTATTACTAGCTCCTATATCATACTTGGTATAGGAGTTATGCACACTATAAATCTGACGCCAGGTACTAAAACAACAAAAAATTAAAAAAACATCGAGCAAGGAACTACTTGCTTGGATCTAGTGCATGCAGGAACCGGGTGATGTATCAAAACGTCACAGTCACGTGACAGGGACGCTAATCGCATGTCTGGAAATCCTCTCGTTATGAGAGAAGTAGCGTAGCAGCATCACGCTACATTCACAGCGAGATCTGACACTTTCCGGGCAGAGCACCCACCTTGATGAAGTAAGGATTTGTAGGGGGGGAGTTCTGTGGGACTGAACAACCACAAGATGCCTTACCTAAGTAGCGGGCCTTCCCCCGCTACGAGAGACCGCACGAACACACTGGGTCACTGTTAATTCTTTTACTGTTAAAAGGTATTTCACAGTGTATTTATAATCAATATAAAAGGGGCATTCACTGGCAGCCTCAACCATATGATGGGCTGAACAATATCGGGGCAGCATTTGGAGGCTTTGATAATCTAGAGTTCCTTGTTTATTTATGGCTTTCATAGACATCAGGACATTGATATGTATTACCTATCCCTGCGAGTTTATCTGATATACGATGCTACTGTCTAATACCTATTTGTCTCTGTTTTTATTCTCCCCCAGAGTGTGACTACAGGGGGGCTCTCCCAATATCTCACCAGTTTTAGCACTGTACTATATGGAACTCAGTGAGTTGATTTTATTGGGGTGGCATGAGTGTACGCTACGGATGTACACTGGACTTCGGTCTAGGAAAGAACTCTTACCTGCGAATGAGAGTAGGAAAATTATCCCATGATTGAATGAGGTGTCCTAACATGGACATTGCAATAACATTCCATAACAAGTTGGTTATAGGGATTCATTTGGTGGTATGCATATGCTTTGAGAGATGAGAGTTTACAGGTAGGAATGTCGAGTGTCAGAGCACGAACACTCGTAAGGAACCCACGTACAAACATTTTTATTCCACCTTTTTCTGTGTCTTCCCCTACAGATTATCGAGTGTGAGTTACATACGGGTACCCTCTGGATACCCAACTCAGGTACAGCGGGTAACACATTTTTGGAATCCATAGGGTCCTGAGGAATGCTGTTGTGACCCAACACTGTGGGCACTTAAAAATTGCAGAAACATCACAACACCTTGGCAGTAAGGAGGGGTGAAGGAACTCTTTATCTAGGTTTTTAGACCTAGTTGGGAGGGCCCAGGAATACATTATTGAGAGTGGCCACCACTGAGCTAGTTTTAACCTTCACTGCACTTTTCTTTTGGTGATCCCAATCAAAATATATATATTTTTATGTTTGTATTGTTCTCCCGTTGCCACACCCCAGGCATTGGTCTGCGCAGGGGTGTACTGAAGCAAGCCCAATGATTAAGCATGTCACAATTTTGTGAGTGGGCATTGGTCTGCGCAGGGGTGTACTGAAGCAAGCCCAATGATGAAGCATGTCACAATTTTGTGAGTGAGGGCAGTATTCTCACACAGAGCATGTGCCACCTGTGGATCACATTTCCACTTTTTAATTACATTTCCCTACTCCTCAGTGTGTGTTATAGTAACATGATGGAGAGTACCAGGAATTCCCTCTTTAATGACTACTATCCAGTTCCTGTGGTACTGACATGAAGCAGTGGTGGTAGTGTATCGATTTTTGAAGATTATTAACCCTGAGCAGATCCTTTTACTATTCTAAAAGCAGGTGTTTCCTGGTTGCCCCACTCATGTAGTTTCACTTAAATGTAATACGCTGATCCTTGCACTTCTGTGTGCATGACAAATGCATGTATGCATGGTGTATGAGTGACACTTATTTGCGAGCAAGACTCTGTGTGTGTTGAGAATGTGAATGCTGGTAATAGTGGGAACCATTTTGGATAACCCTGGTATAGCTTAGCAAACAAATGGAAGGTAAATACAGCTTCCACAGACAGTTTATGTGTATCACATTCATGCCTGCTGCTAGTAGGTGGAGACCCAGACACTGAAATGAGGAAGGATGGAGACAGGGTTTGGGGTCTGACAGAAAGTAAGAGGGATCTTGTGTACATCTTACCTCTGCCGAACAGATGATGACATAAAAAGTTATTGCATCAATTAAATTACAAAGTTGCAGAGTTACACCAGCGTCCACACAACTGTATGAAAATGATCCTACTAGCATGTGGAATTTCTTCCAACAGGATAAGCAGCAGAAGCATTTAGCACAAACCCTTAAAGTTTTAAAGAACAAATTGCACTTGAAGTCTCCTCATAAAGACATTCCTTAATGCCTTCTTTAAAAGAAAGATCCAAACTAACCACATAGGGCCCAAATTGAAGGCATTTGGGGATTCTGATATTGTGTTGTCCCTAAGGAGTGGGTTCTGTAACATAGGAGAACATCAAGTAGAGAGACTTTTGAGTGCAATTACATAACAGTAGTTACTTTTTAATGCCATGTGTACAAATGGCTATGAAAGTTCTGGCCAAAGCAAAGTCTTGCCACACCAAACCAAGAAAAAATATTAAATAGACTTCACCTACCACCGAGTGTCTAGTATATATTTGAGAAACGATTGTTATGTGATCTGCTTTATCTTGTCCACAGCAAGTACTATACTCTAAAGATGTACGATTTATTAACCAAATTGGACCACTCTAGTCTCTAAGCTATTAGAAGAGTTACATAGAAGGCAGACAATAGAAATGTATTGAATGAGAAATTTTAATGAGAGGTCAGAGAATACATTTAGAACAAATTAATTTTGTAAGAGGCCACAGAGGTACTCAACATGACAAAGTATTCTTTGTGATGCTAACTCTTACAACACGTCAAAGAATCCAAACAGCAAACATGAACTGCATGTTGTATAGGACAAAATCTTAGTTTATTTATAATGCAACATTAGAAAACCTTAGAGGAGACTGAGCATAATAGACTCACATTAACGTGCTGAAAGTGACAGAGCTTCAACTTGTAGAAATTCTCAATTATTCTAGTACAAACTATATCTGTAATAAACCACAGAAATGGAAAACAAATTGAAAAGCTTTTAGTGGAAATAAAGATATAAACACGTATCAGAAATGTAGTTTGGGAAAAAATTCAAAAAATATTTACCCAGTCTGCAAAGAATGACTTTGCAAGAAATTATATAGACGTGTTTAGTGAGATGCAACTTCAAAATAAAATTATTTTCTCAAGATATGTGCTTCTTTCCAAAGAAAACTAAGACCGAAATGTATGCACTAACTGTTGAGGTTTTCATTCGGCCTGGGTGGAATTTCAAATATGCAGGAATTATTGAAGTGATTTTGGTAATTCTGTGTCACTCTTGGACGCACAATTACTGAAAATTACACAATTACGCCTGCTTGCATAATGAAGAATAATTCAGGGCAAAATATCCTACAGGAAGAGCACATTTAGTGAGCGCAAGTGGCTGTTCATGTCACTGTCTATTTGAAAGGTTTTATATAGAGCTGGCTAGACCCGGGGGTATTAGATCGCTTTACATAAGCAGAATCAATCCTAGAAAAACAGTTGTTCATGGAAAAACACAAACAAGCAAGTGCAACACACATTGAGTTAAAAAGGGGCAAAAAGCAATTTACATGAGTAGAGGCAATCAAGAAGAGCAATTTTACAAGGTAACAAAAACACGCAGGTACAGCTCACAATTAAGTAAAGGGGGGGCAAAAATTCTGGACGGATTAGCAGGTAATAAACAACTAGCCAATATAAATGGGTAAGACAATTTAGGGCAAAGAAGAGAGTATCAACGGAGAAAGAATAAAGGTAGAGATAGGGGTAATGGTAGGAGACGGGGTGGGGAAAAAAGGGGTAGGGGGATATGTAAAAAAAGGGGAGCAAGATGAGAACCAAGAAGAAAACAAAAGTATAACCATTGCATTGGAAGCAGAAAGCAAGGTCAGAGGAGAGGTTATGGACCCCAATATATGTTGAGAAGGTGCTGTTTTAGGTCTTTTTTAAAGCTGAGGTAGGAGGGGTTACAGGGCAGGTCCATGGGAGTGCATTCCAGATGTTCGGAGCGTTCCCGGAGAAGGAGCCAGATTGGGTGGTTTTCTTTTTTTAACAGCGGGGGGACGAGGAGGAGTGCATTGGTGCTTCTCATCGGTCGGGAGCAGCCCACTTTATTGAGTTTTTTTGTAAGGTACAACGGGGTTTGTTGGTGAAGAGCTTGGTGCGTAATGCATGCAGTCTTGTAGAACCATCTTCCTTCAACGGGTAGCCAATTAAGGGCTTTAGGGCCGGAGAGATGTGGTCAAATCGTTTACAGTCAATGATGAGCCTGGCCGCTAAGATGAGCTCAGATCTAAGCGGGCTAGGTGTACTTTAGGGGTTCCGTTGAGGATAGCATTACCATAATCAAGTTTAGAGAGGACTAGTGATTGGACATCCCACTTGAAGTCGTCTAATGGAATGAAGGGTTTGATTTTCTTAAGATGTCAGAGAATGAAAAGAGCTCCTTTAGCCGAGTTTTTTTATGATTTTGCCGAGGTGGATAAGGAGAGCGAACAATTGAGGGTCTTAAGTTCCATGATCCGGCCTTGGATGGGGAGCTGGTTGTTTCTTGGAGAGAAGAGAATGATTCAGTTTGAGATGGTTGGAGTAGAACCAGGATTGGATCTTACTCAGGGTATTGTTTAGATGAAGTATATCAGAGTGGGATCTAATCTTATTGTAGAGTTAGGTGTCATCAGCAGAGAGGTGAACATTTATTCCAGCTTGTTTTAGAATGAGGGTAAGGGGTTCCATAAGGAGGTTGAAGAGAGAAGGGGAGAGAATAGAGCCCTGGTGGATGCCCAGGGAGACAGGTGTAGGATTAGAGAGGCAGTCATTGATTTTGATTTGTTGTGTTCTGTGTTGGAGGAAAGAGGAACAGTGAATGTCATCCACTATGTTTAGCATTGCGGTTTCTGTACTGCAGCCTTTTCTGAAGCCGTATTGTAAAGAGTCAAGTAAGTTGAAATTGCCTATGTGTTTGTCCAATTTGAGCAATGCACATTTTTCAAGGCTTTAGAAAGAAGTGGGATGTTAGAGATAGGACGGATATTGTTAGGATTGTTCGGGTCAGCAGTGAGGTTTTTAAGAATGGTAGTCATTTGTCCGAGTTGGAGGGAGTCGGGGACACATCCAGTGACAAGTGAGGTATTGATGATATTAGTCCAATAAGAGGCAATGATATGGTTTAGATCTTGAACAAGGTTAGAAGGGAGAGGGTCTTTGGTGTGCAAGGTCGGCTTTAGTTTAGCAATGATATTAAAGACTTCGGGCTCAGTCATTGGATGGAAATTATGCTAGGAGGCATTATTTTTTAGTTGTAAGTTGGAAAGGATGTTATCGGGAGAAGTTGGAATGGGTAGGTGAGTGGAAGGATTAGGTGGAAGGGGCGGAGTCGACAAGGGAGGTATGTCTATGGCAACGTCTAAGGGGCTGGGCGGAACCTGAGTTAGATGGAAGGATTGGCCTATTTTGGCGATTTTGTCTTAGAGTAAGTTAGCAATTTCCTCACATCTCTCAGTTGAAGCCATCAGCTCTGGAGGGGCAGATGATGTTTGTTTTCTAACAATGCTAAACAGTTCTCTGTGCCTATTTTGGGCACGATCAAGTGGAGCTCGAAAGAAGCTTGCCTTTTCATTGAAAATGTGCTTCTTATAAGTTGATCTAGCAGATCTGAGGAGGGCACGATGAGAGGGAAAGGGATGTTGTCTCCATGTTCCTTCTGCCAGTCTAAGTAGTCATCTTTCATTATTGAGTTACGGATTGAACAGCACGTCATTAATGGTCATTAATGGTCTTATTGAAATGTTCAGTGAGCTCGTTAGCATTTTGGGAGAGAGGAGTGAGATGAAGTTGTGCTTAGAGTTTAGACTCAAGTTTACCGGGGGAGATTTGGTTAAGGTTTCTGGTCTACTTCATGGGTTTGATATTTATTGTAGGGGGGAGTAGGGCACTTGTTGCGATCCTAAACAGAATGAGGTTATGGTCAGACCAGTCGATGGGGATGATGTTGGAAAGGGAGGCCAAGTCAGTGTTGGAAATGATGGCATCGAGTGTGGCCCCTTTGGTAATGGTTGGATTGTGACATAGTTGCTTAAGGTCATTCATCTCTAGAAGGTTGATGAGGCGCATAACAGTGGGATCCTCAACATTATTCCAGTGGATGTTGAAGTCTCCTAAGAAGAGATTTTTTGAGTCAGAAAGTGAGGAGTGTGTGAGAAGGTCAGATAATTCATCAATGAAGAGAAGAGGTTCACCCGGAGGATGGTAGATGTTATGTAGTCTAATTGGAGAAGAGCCCTGCACAGTGAGTTCAACACCAAGGTATTAAAAAGTTAAGTGGTCCGTGTTCTTTAAAAGGGTGAGTTGAAATTCATTTTTGTAAATTATAGCTAGTCCACCCTATTTTCTGTCAGGTCTGTCTTTCCTAATGATGGAGTAGCCGGGGGTGGGGGAGTAAGTCATGAATAGCAGTCGAGTGGTCATTGAGCCAGGTTTCAGTAAGGTACCGATGTCAATAGCCTCGCTGAGGATGGTTTCTGATATTTCCGTTGCATGTCGGACAGCCGATCTGCAGTTAACAAGCATCCAGGAATGGGGATTTGGGTTGTCTTTGATAGGTTTGCAAGAGTGGATAGTGGTAAGTTGAGCTGGAGGTCAAGGGGAGATGGGTGAGGAAGGGATTGTGGTAATGCCCACAATCACTGGGATGCTGATATAAGGGAGCAGGTGATCAGTAATCAAAGGCTTAGGCAGGTAGGAGTTATATAGGTTAATTAGGTCAGAAGTGAAGAGGTAGCTAACAGCACGAAGTGGCCGATGAGTTCGATTGCAAAGGGGTATAGTTTGCCATCAGTTGTGTTGGGAGATGTTGTGGGACCAAGAGGAAAAGGAATCAGTGTGATTGGGATAGGTCCTGGAGTTGAGGGCATTGTAATCCTCTCTGAGCCGTGTACATTCAGTCGTCATGGCTGAGAGATTGCATTCTGTGTTAGTTAGTGTCTGTGCTATAAGATTAAGGGGGAAATCAGTTGAAAAGGAGGGGGGATGAGGTGGGTTCCGTGTTGACAGGGAAATGAGGTCTGATCAGCGGAGGGGGAGTTCCGGCTTTTGAACAAAGGATTCTGCATAGAGAAGAACGGGTCAGTAATAGAGTCAGGCAATGTGGTAAGTGAGGACACAAGAGAGTGAGGGATGCAGGGATAAGTCACTTAGGATTGAGTGGGAAGGATGCTATTGAGAGGGAGAGATAGGCGTAGGGGAGAGTACTGTAGGATATCCCAGGGGTGGGAGCTGGTAAGTAGGAGTAGGGTTAGAGGAAGAGAAAGGAAGGAAAATAGGGTCTGGCGGGGATCGGTCGGTAGAAAGAATACCTCAGGAGGAATGCTAAAGAGCTGCCATCTTGTCTTGCTGCCACTCGGAACTGTTCTCCCTGCAGAAATTTAAAAAGATGAATTGCAGTATTCTGCACAGATTCCAGTAGGGAATCTCAGACCCTGGGGTAGGCAGAGTTTAGTGGAACGTGTGATTTTAACAGAGTGTAAATTTTCAGGTTTTGAGAGATACAACCAGAAAGTGTGATGACCAAGACATAAAGAGTTTCTGTTAGCAAAGAGAGGTTTCTGGTGTAGACAGACTCTTCCAAGAATGTGAAATTCTACTGAAAAACAGGCCCTACTAGGCAGGGTTAAGTTTCCTGTTCAGACAGAGTATAACAGGAATGCGGATACTAACAAATATTAACCTTAGCAGCAAGAGAAAGTCCCTAAGATGTACCTAAGTATAGTTAAGCAGCAAGCCTCATACAGCAGGACTTGCCTTCCAGGTGAACATTAATGGTGTGACTATATGTGTGGCAATATAGAATAGTTGGCTTCAAAATGGCATCCATACTGGATCACACTTCCATTGCCCCCTTCTTACTTTGATTGGATCTGGAAAATCTTAGCAGACACCTGGTGAGCTTCAAGTATCCTAACAGCCAGTATGGGTATAAGTCAATTATGAACCAAATACCCTTATCAAGGGCCAAGGCAGTGGGATTAGTGTTACCCTCAGTGTTGTGAAGTGAATGGCATTTGTGCATGGTCTCAACAGAAGGTCCGAGGCAGGGCCTTAACTAAGAGCAGTTATCTCTGAAGCAGTGTCTTGGCCGAGGAGGCTTGAGCCTTGAGTTCAAAATTTCAGGTGACAATGTATTCAACCTCTACTACAGGAATCAAAGACTGCTGGATTCCTGGTGTCCAAGGGTTCTGAACTGCATGAGTGTGTCTACTTTTTGCCTACCTTGCTCACTGTTGGTTTAATTTCTGTTCATAGCTTTGCTGTGTTTAGAACACTGATAGAGCATTGATATGACTCCATGCAGCTGTTTCCAATGCATTAGCAGTCTCTATGTAATGGAAACTAGGGGTGGCCATAACTCACTTAACTCTGTGTAGAGCAATCATGCAGATTTACCCAAATGTTCTGTGAAATTGCATTGAATTATGTGGGAAGAGTAATTCTACATTCAGCACTATTTTCTTAGAGCAAGAATGCCCCCTCATGTCGAAAATCGACATGAGTATGCATTTTATGTGCTAAGAAAATAATGCTGAATGCAACAGAACATATTCACCTTCCTCCCTTGGAACTCCCCCTATTCCGACCTCGAGATCTCACGCTCCAATTCTGCTTTTGCCTGGAGGAATGCCTTCAGCAACTATGCGGCTCGTCTGGACATGCCGGATCGCGTAGGAAGCTCCCGGGAGTGGTGGGGTGAATCTACAGAACCTTAATTGGTCTATTAGTGACTGTGAAGTTCATTTTCCCGCCATTCCCATCACAGTCTGGAGCACAGCTGCCATTTTGAGAGCCTTTGGCTCGTTTTCTCCCAGCATTTAACACACCTTTTGCTTCCTCCTGTTTTCCTGGGTCTACGGTGTAGTCTATTATTTTTTGCAAGGATGGCTTATAAATTTGAGTATTTTATTGTTACTACTCTGTGCTCGATATCAACTGAGTGTTTTCTCTGAGCATTTTTAACTGTGGAACAGTTTTTTCAGGAAGACTATACAGAGAAACATTGGTTGATATTTATCGCTCTACACTTTTCAAGCCATCTTTGTGACCCAACATGTGAATTCAAATCAGGTTTTCTAATATAGCAGGTTCTTATACTGCACTAGCACGCCTTGGTTTTCATTTCCTTGTTGCTGTCAGGAGGCTCCCAATACGTCTTTATAAGTTATTTCAATTCTAATCCTAGAGTACGCACATTAATCACAAGCACAGCCCTCTATTATTTCTAATGCTAATGGTTGCAAGGAGTCTGAAGGAAATGGGAATAAAAGGGTGAAAAAAGATCCTTCCTCTCCAAATAAATCAACATTGCCTCTTACATTGGAAGATATTATAAATAAGAAATATGAGACCGTACGGCGTATCAAAGAATTGAGGAAAAGTGGTCTCATCTTGACTCCAGACTTTCAGAGGTCGAGCAGAGAGTTAGTGATTCTCAGGATGTTATGTTATGTTATGTTAGATTATATTTGTAGAGCTCCAGTCACCAAAGGTCTCTAGGCGCTTGCAGCATGGACCAGGAGCCAGGAATCCCGAGGATACTAAGTGCACAGTGTGTGGGTTTATCCAAATGCCTCAGTAAACAAGATGGTTTTGAGTTTCCTCCTGAATGGAAGTAAAGTGATTTCCCTGCACATATTGTCCGGGAGCTTGTTCCAGATCAGGGGAATCACAACTGAGAAAGCCCGCCCCGCCAATGTAGCTCTGTTAAAGCACGGGCTGGCTAGCAAGCTAGCCGCAGATGACCGAAGGTAACATTCAGGAATGTAGGGTTTCAAGCAATCCTTGATATATTTGGGCGCAACTCCATACTGTGCTTTATGTGCAATGCACAGACCCTTGAACCTGACCCTCTGCTTGATAGGGAGCCAGTGTAACTGTTGTAGCAGGGGGGTGGCATGTGCTCTTCTTGGCAGTTTAAAGATTAGCCTTGCTGCATCATTTAAAACCACCTGAAGTTTCCCCAGGAGTTTGTCAGGAAGCCCTGTGTGTACTGCGTTACCGTAGTCCAGTCGTGACAGAATTAGGGCCGTCACGACTGTACGCATGGTGGAGAATGACCAGTCAAAACATGACGCACTGATCCCGTTAAACGCTGAAGTAGGCGTGCAGGTGAAATTGCACTTATAACGAGGTACGTTCACATTACGAGTGGGCTAAGCCACTACTACTAGCGATAATGTGAAAACATGTGCACATCTCTATCTCACTAAAGTACATCTTAGCTCCTATAGGTAAGGTTACAGTGCACTTTGAGAAGAGCACGAGTGCATGATGAAACTTGAATGACAAACGCACTGTTACTGCAATCTAAACAATTATTTGTTTCTTTCTTTGTGTGTTTGTTTGTGTCTGTTTTTCACTACAGATATATGTTGGGTTCCTACAAATAAGAAGGATCCCTCAGTAACAGCAGGTTACTATACATTTTTGTTTCCTTTTCACACTTTGGACCTCTTGGTTAGGGTGAGCCTTAGCGCGTTCATACCGCCGAGGTCCACACTTTGGTCCTGAAGAATGCCTAGCCATTAGCATTATATAGGCAGAAACATGTTGACCACACACAGTGAGACATAGCTGATCAATCTATCCAGCTCATACATCGCTCACTTTGTTTTTACGCATGTCAGGTTGGCCAACAAATAAAATTATTTTTGGACACAATCTAGACACTTTTAACTTACCTCACAATCACTTTCACTTGTCACTCAGACAACACTAACCTGCTCTGCAGTAATTCTGGCGTTGAAGCACACCTGGGAGGCACTCGGCCTTCCTGGTGGGGCCCGATGATGAAGCATGTCGCCAACTAGGTTGGTGAGTAAGGGCTTTCTAAAGAATCAAGTTTGATTCTTCATGCTTGCTCTTCTCCTGAGAAGGCACACACTTCTGTTGTTTTGACTATTCAAATTGGGGGACCATGAGTGCTCCTTAGATTCCCTCTCTCTCTTGTTGTTCATTGGTGGAGAATGACAACAGGGTCCTGAGCTTCGGGAGTTGCCGAATCAGGCCTGTGCAGCTCCCCACTACAGCAGACACCGGATTGTTTAGGGTTAGCTTGGTGTCCAGCTTGATGCCCAGACTCTTCACGGCTGGCACTGGTATCGGGGTGGTGCTAAACTCTTGGGGCCAGAAGAGACTTGACCAGGGTGAGGCCCCTGTAGTGAGAGCAAGCACCTCTGTCTTATCCAGGTTTACCTTGAGTGAATTGGAGGTCATCCAGTTCATGGTGAACCGGAGGATATTCTGGACATTGAGCTGTGCCTGGGGACAGTTATCAACTCGTACAATTGACTGGGTGTCATCAGTGTAGTTGAACACCTGACAATCTAATTTTGCCAGTGCTTCTACCAACTGCTGGAGGTACATATTAAATTGCAGGGGGGACAACGCAGAGCCCTGTGGAACCCCCCCCCCAACACAAGACACCCTACCTGGACCTACATTCTCCAAGTTGGAACTTTTGAAACCGATTCTCCAGGAAGGAGGTAATCTATTGGAGGACTGTCCCAGTGACTCCCATCCATCGTACACGGGCCAGCAGCTGCGTGTGGTTCACCGTGTCAAATCTAATAAGATCAGTGCCGAGGGATTCTTATTATCAGCTGCTAGCCTCAATTCATCCAGCACCGAGAGCATCACCAACTCTGTCCTGGTATGAGCCCTGAATCCTGCTTGCCGTGTGTGTAACAGCTGATGCTCTTCCAAGAAGGATGAGAGAACTCTGAGCACATGTTGCTCGAGAACTTTGGCCAGGAAAGGAAGCCGGGAAATCAGTCGAAATATTTTCAAATTGTTGATGCCTGCTCCAGCTTTTTACAGCAATGGGATCACCATGGCTTCCTTAAATTTGTGAGGTACCTTCCCTGTAACCAAAGAGAGATTTAGTAGAGACAACACTTCTGGGTCTACTGCCGGAATGACCCTTTTAAACACCAAAGGGGGGCAGGGATCTTCTGGTGACCCGGATTTTACTTTTGGCCACAATATGTGCTAGACCGTTTGAGTCAAGTGCCGGAAAGGTTGAGAGAGAGCCGCCCAGAAACTCCAGCGAGTCCCCCACTGATAAAGGACAGGGGGTAATACGAGTATTGCCCATTTTCAGTAATGATATTTTTAACCTTGGCTGGAAAGAAGTCCTGTGCCTTTTCACAGTCAGCTTGATTAGCGACCGTTTTTTGTTCTTTCGTATGGCTCAACTCCTTGAGTACGTTAAAGGTCTCTCTCTGAATGTCTGTAGCCTCCCTAATCCTCCCTTCATAGTACATGGATTTGGATCTGATGGTTGATTTTTTGAAGAGGGCTAGTTTTGCCTTATACTTCTCCTGGGATTCTAGGTCGTATGATTTCGACCAGGACCTTTCGATTGACAGAGAGCCTGGCTTTCTCCTCTTAGTTCTTGCGTGTACCAGGGGGCACCCTTCATACTGTTAGTTATCCTTTCCCTTTGTGTAGGAGCCACCATATCGAAAGCTGTCCTTAACCCGGAAGTGATTCTTTCGTACACCAGGTCCGGATCCCCAGACTGTGGTCCTGAGTGTACTGTCTCATTTAGTGCTTCCCTCAGCTTGACGTCCTCTATCTTGCACCAATTCTGTGCTGCCCTCCAAACTGGGGGTAGGTGTGTAGGGCGGCTACCCACAGAAAGTTCGAAGCTGATCAGATATTGATCTGACCAGCTACATGGTCCGCAATCTGTATGTAACTTAACTGATGACGTGGTCCATATAAGGTCTAGAGTATGACCCTTCTCGTGAGTGGGGATCTCCACAATTTGCTGCATCCCCAACATAGTCATAGCCTCTCCTAACCTACTCGACACACAATCCCTAAGTATCAGATGCCAATGATGATTAAAATCCCCTAATGCCAGAATCTGTTGGTATCTTGAACACAGATTGCTAACCACTTCATGGAACAGATCATTAAATAGCGGGGTTGGCCGAGGGAGGCAGTATACCGCTACCACTATCAGGCAGGATGATTTGAGCCCGATCTTAATCCCCAGTACTTCTGCCCCATCTAGGCTTTCTTCAACTATTTTCTCTTGGTAAGTGACCTGTGGCTGAATACTGCAACTCCACCCCCATTTTTGTTCCCCTGCCGATTATACAGACGTCATAGTCTGGAGGGAGGGAGGTCACTACATTGGGACCAGAGGTCTCCTCTAACATGGTCTCCGTTAGTGCGAGGAGGTCAAGCTCCTTTTCCTGGAGTAGCATAAAAATCTCTAACTTGTGCTTTTGGAGGGACCGGGTGTTCAGTAAAGCGGCCTTAGGTCAAAGGGCACCTCTAACCCCGTGTCCGTAGCTCTATCAACCAGCATACAGCTTTTCAATGGGTCTCCGGTGTCCACTAGCAAGTTGTTTGAACTGAGACTTTCTATCTGAGAATCCGAAAAGGCCGGCGTGTTTGGTGTACTTTTTAATTTCAAGAGTTCTTCCATGGAATAAACCCGTTTTTGGCCAGGGTTCCTGGCCCCTGGGCCCGGTCGGGCGTGGACCGGCTTAGACGGGCTTACCTTAGGCGCGCCAGTGGCGCGCCCGCTGCACGTGTCCGTCACAGCATCGGTATTATGACCGTGAGTGAGGCGGCAACTAGCGTGCTAACCCTGCTCAAAGTGGAAGTGTAGCCAAATGCCTCCTCCACGCAAACAGCACACAGCTGCGGTGGACCGGAAGGCAGCTCTGAGGAAAGTGGGCATGAAACAGGGCTGAGCAAGAAGTCTGCACACTCATCAAATGCAGGTAAAACTTGATTTAAAAATGCGTGAAAAATGGCAATAAGTTAAAAAGTGCTTTAAAATGTTTACTGACGCTGGCTGGGACTGCAAGCAGCAAAGTGGTCGGCGTGAGTACGGGAACCAGCTTCTGATCCTATGGTTGCTAAAGTTGATATATTATCTAAAGAGGTAACTCAGTTGAAAAAGGTAGCGGAAGACATTGAAAATTGCAACAGGTGCAATAACGTAAGTTTATATGGCATACCGGAAGGTTCTGAAGGCCCTGATAGGATACATTTTTTGAAGATTCAAATTCCTAAAATAGTAGGCCTTCAAAAATCCATTGATCTCAATATTCAGAGGGCGCATACGATTGGTCCTTCACAAGCCTTGACCTTGAATGGACCAAGAGGGTTTATTGCCTTTTTTCTTCAATACTCTGATCTTATGATGGTCCTTACAGCAGCTAAACAATGCAAACAGATGCTTTGGTCTGGTCACAAGATTTTCTTTTGTCAGGATGTCTCCAGGGCTACTGCTAATCGTCAGAAGAAGTTTCTAGACCTCAGACCAATGCTTCGCTCCATGAACACTTGCTATGGCCTCATTCATCCTTGTTTTTTCAAGGACACATACAAAGACAGATCAACAACCTTTGAGGATCCTGTCTGCTCAAGAAATGTATACATACTCATAAAGGAAAAGATATGGAACTCAGTAAATCTTAGTTGCTTTTCATTTAATCACTTTTTTTGGCAGGTTCCCAGTCTTCCCCTGTCTAATGGACCAAGTTGTCTCCTTTCCTTAATGTCTCTCTGTTCCAGTGTTCCCGTTTTATTAATCCACACTGTCTCCTGTTGCGTTTGGTAAGTTCTTTGGGTGCCATGTCGGAATGGTCTTTATATAATGTTGTTTCTCTGTTTATAGTTCCTCCAATGTATGTTTCCTACTAGACTTCTTATCCTCTGTGCATCTCCTAGAGAGAGGCTTCTACATTTTCTCGTTCCCTCCTTACTGCATCATTGTCTCTTTTGTTCTCTTTCCTCATGGAAAAAGTTTTTCAGATTTTTGTCATTCTTCTTCTATATTTATTTTGGGGGAGTTATTTCACTCTCCTTCTTCTCCTTCTCTCTTCTTTTGACCTTTTTGTACTTCTTTCTTCAAATCTTTTTATGTACTCTTTTTCAGTACAGCTGATTTGTTTTTATGTTGTCTTTTTTATTCTGACTTCCACCATTTTCTATCCAATTTGCTGTGGCTGGTTGAGTTATATATTTCCTCGTGGTTTTGTACTGTGTGCTTTTTAATAGCTCTTTTTGTGTCCCTTCGATGAGCGGCTTGCGTATTGTTTCCTGGAACGTTAAAGGTATTCATCATAGTAGATTTGGATCATCCTATCCCTCCACCCTCTTCACGCAGGTGGAGATTTAATAACGCCCTTCTGCTCGGCAACCAATTTACATAGCAATCTACATTGTTTTTATATGAATTTTTTTTAGAATAATCTTTCCCCGGATACACAGATTAATATTATTTGGGATGCCTTCAATGCAAAAGTCAGGGGGTTTGAAATAGATTTTGTTGGTAAAAAAAAGAGGAAGGCACTTACTTACTCGATGCTACTCTTTAAACAAATCAAATCCTGAATATTTTTCTTCAAATCACACTGATACCTTGTCTAAACGTATTAAGGTTAAAATGCAATATAATTAACAATCCTGGGAAAATGCCTGCGGTAGCTTGCTTATGTTTAATGCTAAAATGTATGGTGGTGAGAATAAGGCTGGCAAAACTCTGGCTAACTATATTAAAATTAAAAAGCAAAATCCCAAGATTGTTGCTGTAACAGATACTGCTGGGGTCAGGCGCGTTAGTGACTCCAAAATATTGGAGTGATTCATAGAATACTATACTAATTTATATACCCAGAGTCCTCTCCTTAAACTGAACAGATAGATGTTTTTTTCAATCAATTCCCAAGTCTCCAAATATTGTTGATTTGTCGTTTCTTGATATTCCAATTTCAGATAAAGACATTTTAAATGCCATTAATCACCTTCCAAAAGATAAAACCCCTGGGCCTGATGGATTTTCTGTGCATTCATTCTCCATTTCAAGCCCCTGTTAGTTCCTAAGCTGTTGCTTCTTATTACTCATTTTTTAAAGGTGGGAAGGACACAAGGCTCTTTTACTCAGGCCATGCTTTGTTTGAGCCCAAAGAAAGGAAAAGATCTCTCTTAATGTAGTAACTACAGACCTATCTCACTGATTGATATGGATTGTAAGATCTCTGCCAAATTAGTGGCATTCCCAATTAATCAGGTAGTTCCTGATTTAGTTAATCTGCATCATTCAGGGTTTGTAAAGGGACGTTCTGTTGTGGATGATTCTAGAACTTTTCTCAATATCATTCATTTGGCTTCTGTTGGACTTGTTTCTTTTTTGCAGGGTAATCCTAGAACTTGTTGCTTTCCTCCTGTATTTCTTTTGGACCTGTTATTGGTGGTTTTCTGATTCTAGGCACTTTATCACTGCTGATCAGTGCTAAAGTGCATATGCTCTTTATTATAAACTTGGTAAGATTGGTCTACACCTGTTTGGCATATTTAATGTACCTATCAGTCCCTTGTACAGTGGTATCCGATATACCCAGGGCCAGTAAATTAAATGCTACTGGTGGGCTTGCAGTGCTACTTGCGCCACCCACCAAAGTAGCATTTCAAACCTGTCCCAGGCCTCTCCCACTGCAGGGCCTGTGCACACAGTTTACTGACGCAGTGACGAGGCACATAAAGTGGTAGCCACATCTGCAACTCTTCTTTAACTACATAGCAGTCACCCCTAAGGTAGGCCCTAGCTAGCCCTATGGGCAGTGTGTGACGTAGGTAAAAGTTAGGACATGTGCCTTAACTGTGTGGCATATCCTGGTAGTGACAAACAGCCCATTTGGTTTCTCACTGCTGTGAGGGTGCCCTCTCATAGGGATTCATTGGGGATTCCCTAATATGTGCTTTAGTGGTAATTCCTCACATGAGAGGGGTAGTGTGATCAAGTTTGGTATGTTTGGAATAGTCGTGATAAATCCTTATTGGTGAAAGCGGATTTATTATTACTATTTTTAAAATGCTGTTTTTAGAAGTGGGCATTTATGTGTGATATGTGTCTTTGGCCTGCCTGATGTGTATTGACCGTCTGGATCTGACTGACAGGAGAGAGGGGAGGTGCATTCACTCCAGCCAGTCCCTGGGGGTGGTTAAAGTGTGTCCTGCCCTGGCTAGGTGACTCAGTGCTAGACTGAATAGGCCTTGTCTGCATTTGGAGTGGTGGAAAGAGTAGCATCTGCACATTAATAGGGCTTTGCCTTTCTTTCACAATGATTGCTGCGCTTGCTGCACTGTGTCTGGGGCCAAGGCTTACACTAAGAATGGAGGTTGTTTTGCACTTGTTCCCCCAGAACTGGTTTGAAATGGGCTCAGAACCCTGCAATTGGGGAGAACATAGAAATAGGGACTATAAGAACTGGGGCTGTGACCCCATGCTTGGGTAACTTGTGGAATGGGAAGAAGACACTGCATAGGACTTGTGGCCAGCAGGCTGCTGGACTGCCAGGAAGAACCGCCTATGGAATGGACTATCCTGGGGGCCTGAGAGAAGGACTGCCCCTCTGTGCTGAGGTCCCTTTGTGCTGGCCTGCCTGGCTATGCTCTGCTGGCGTGTCCCCAGCACTGTTCCTGGAGTGCTGCTATGCCCCTGGTCTGTGCAGACATGAGTGCTTGTTTTCTTTGGGCTCGTAGCCCTGAAAATAGGCTTGGGAGGTGTGCTGTCACCAGTGTTCCTGAGCCCCATGTGTGGGCTCATGCTTCAGTACAGCGTGTGGAGCACTTTGTCTTTACTGTGCCCCTCAGCGCTGTGCCTGTACACATGAAGCACGTGGTGGGCGCTTTTGATTTTATTGCCTGGAGCCCGAGAAGTGGGCTTTAACCTTGAAGGCGACAGGCACCGTCGCACAATGAAGGAAGAGCAAAGCAACCAGAACCTGGGAAGAGCCTGAGCCTGGTTGTGTGCGGGGCTCCCACGAGGAAAATTAGAGCCCCGTGTGTGGCTGAGCAGCGAGATTGGAACAGTGGAGATGTGCCCCTGTGTCATCCGGGCCCAGCAATGCCCGATGAGGTCCCCCTGTGGCCTGCCCGACATTCTGCCACACAGAGGTGTGGCCACCTATGGTCATATTCCCTACAGCCATGGCCCAGGAGGGCTCCGGACGGGCTGCCACACCAGTAGTTAGGCCTGTGTCTGCGGGCCAAGGTCCCGTTGTGGACCTGCGGGCAGCATTGTTTTTCTCCATTTGCACTCCATGCAGCCGGGTGCTGGGTCTCCTCTGCCATCGCATTTCGGGCACCTAGCCCGAGGTTTAAGGCACTCCCGCCTGCATCTAGGGGCTACTTGGAAGCCTCGTGCTGGGGGAAGGTCAAGGGTATCACCGTCACACCTACAAGAGATTGCCTGTGTGGCCTAGAGGGTTCCTGGTACTTTGGGACTACTGGATTGTCACATACTAGTCTAATGATTGTCGTATTAGGGTTGGAGAGACCCTTCCTCTAACTTGGTCAGACCACTCTGCCATTCCCTTCAAATTAAGGGTATCGGATTTTTGGAATACTCAACCTGAAAATAGGAAAGTGGCTGATGAATGGAATCTTAACCTGATTAGCAATGAGGCCTTCACCAATCTTCTTACAGATTTCCAGCTTCCAGATCATCCATGTGCTAACTTAGCTGCAGATGAGCTATCTAAAAAGTTATTAGCAGTTATGGACACCTTAACACCCATAAAAGGTCACTATTCAGCAAGAAAAAGTCCTTCCGCACCTTGGTTCTCTGACAGACTGCGTAAGTTGAGACAGGAGTGTGGAAGGAAGGAAAGACTATGGCACAGTGATCTAGCACCTTCAGGCAGAGAACTGCATAAACAATGCTTGAAAGCATACAAAGCAGCTATTCCGGAGGAAAAGGGAAGGTACTACTTAAAAATCTCAGAGTGGCTTAAATCATCCAAAGAGCTCTTTAACATTGTTAATTCCCTTGTCTCTCCCATGGTTACTGACCCGGTGGAGCCATCACAGGAGCTCTGTGATAGACTCTCTACCTTCTTTTGTACTAAGATATCTGCCATTTATGTCCAGTTGGAAGCCTTAAATCTGAATAAAGCCCTAGATGTCCAGCCTGTAACTCATCTAATGGACAGATCCAGCAAGATGGCAACCCCCAGTTTACTTGCTTTTCCAAATATGTCACCTGAAACTATAGATCACTTATTAGAAGGAGTTAAGTCGGGATCGCCTATGGATCCCTGTCCCTTGAAGGTCCTTAAGAGTGCTAAATCTGCGATTATTCCGCATCTTACCACTGTCCTTAATATAGCCATATTGAAGGGACAATATCCCCTGGCTTGGAAGGCGGCAGTGGTTAGGCCACTTCAAAAAAAGCCCTCTCTGGACCCGATGGAACTTAAAAATGTTCGTCCCATTTCCCTCTTGCCGGTCCCAGCGAAGATTTTAGAATCTCACCTGAACTCCCAATTGAGTGCCTATTTGAGGGACCACCAAATTCTGGATGGTTCTCAACATGGGTTCAGAAGCTGTCACAGCACAGAAACTGCTCTTGCTGCGTTTTTTGATAACATTCGGACACAGGTGGATGCAGGTCACACCCCCTTGCTAATTTTACTTGATCTCACTGCAGCGTTTGATACCCTATCTCCACTGAGACTTGTGGAGCGTCTCAGGGAGATAGGTGTTGGGAGGCTCGGCTTTGAGGCTTCTCGCCTCTTTTCTTAGTGAGCGGACCCAAACAGTAAAATTGGGAAATGTTTATTCGGATCCTGCCCCCCCTGTATGCGGAGTGCCCCAGGGCTCTTCCTTGAGCCCTACGTTGTTAAATATCTATGTGGCCCCGCTTGCAAGGGTGGTAAAATCTTTTGGTCTGGATGTGCTGTTGTATGTGGATGACACGCAAATATTGGTGTCTATCACCCACAATATCAGTGACTCCTCTCGCAACTTAAAAAATTGCATGCAAGCAGTCTCGTCATGGATGGTGCAAAACTATCTGAAACTAAATGGCGAGAAGACGGAGGTTCTGATTTTTGGGGACAAGTTGGACATTTGGTCAGGGGAGCAGTGGCCCGACTCCTTGGGCACTTGCCCAATTCCCGTCTCCCATGGGAAAAACTTGGGAGTTTTGATCAACAACTCCCTTTCTTTGAATCTGCAAGTCTCCAGGACGGTGGCTACCTGCTTTGGGCTAATTAGGCTCATAAGGAAAATCTTGCCGTGCCTTTCTTTTGATGCACGCAAACAAGTTGTTGTTGCGCTAATACTGTCCAGATTGGATTACTGTAATGCCCTTTACTTGGGCATTAACAAAGGACAGCTGCGTCACCTGCAGCTAGTGCAGAATGCCGCTGCAAGGCTGGTGATGGACTTGCTTAAACACCACTCAGTCTCGCCTTCTCTTCTTTCTCTGCACGGGCTCCCCATGGACCGCAGAATTATGTTTAAAACCCTCTGCCTCACTCACAATGCCTACTATAGCCTGGGTCCGGAGGGCATTAACGCTTTATTTCAACACTATCCTCCCACTAGGAATCTCAGGTCAGTAAGTAAATATCTTGTTATCATTCCCAGGTTCAAAAGGATGAGATGGGGCGCGAGAGCCTTTTCAATTGCTGCAGCTAAATTGTGGAATTCCCTCGCTGATGAAATTGCGGGACAATGATCACACACGCTCTTTCGAAAGGTTTTAAAGACCTGGTTGTTCCCTTAGATGTTGGTCTGAGTGTGTCTTCTCATGCCTGCACATTTCTCTGCTGTTAGCGCCTTGATGCCCTTGGGCTAAGTTAGCGCTCTATAAATTTTATATTCATTCATTCATTATGTCTTGTGGGGAGGTTCATGCCTAATACCTGATGCTTACCTGAATGTGGCACCCAGGGTTCCATACGGAAGATCTGCATATGCCTAAGGTGGGCGTGAGGTATTTATAATGCGTGCCCTGCTGCAAGTGTCTACTAAGGTGCTCTGCTGACTAGATGTATGCCCAATGTGATGTGCTAAGTATAGTTCCTACCAGTAGTCACTGGTCGCCCTAACTGTAATGTTCCATGACAGTGGCCCGATTGGACTAGTGGTTTATGTAAATCCCTGTGAAGTCATGACCAGTGCCTGGTGACACAAATATACATGTCATTATGTTCTAATGTGGTTTTATGGATAATACAAATGATATTTTTATATAACCTTGTGTGGAGTTTCTTTTGTGGTGTGTCCAGTGTGTTGCTGCTGTGTGAGTGTGTTGTGCAAATGCTTTGCACATTGTCTCTGGGATAGGCCTGACTGTTCTACCAAGCTATCAAGGGGGTGAGCAGGAGTTATCTTCAGCATAACTCCCTTGCCCTGACTGGAGTGAAGCTTCTGCCTGGCTTAGGTGCATACACTAGCCAACCAGAAACAGCTTCCAAGTTGAACTTTCCCTTAGCTGCCATAACACTTGATGCTGAAATGGCTTTCGATTGGGTGAATTGGGAGTTCATTTTCGGAGCATTGAATTTGCACAGTTTCAGTCTTCATATCCTTCAATATATTCAGTTATTATTTTCGGAACCCTCTATCTTTTATCTGGGTCAATGGTAATCAATCTGGTTATTTTATCCTTCACAGAGGGACTAGACAGGGTTGTCCCCTATCTCCACTTTTATTTATTTTATCTTTCAAACCCTTCTTGGAAAAAATTAGTCAATCCTCAAATTTTACAGGCTTCCAATTCAAGAACATGGATATAAAATGTAAGGCATGTGCTGATGATATTTTGTTATATTTATGTAATCCATTCACATCACAACCTCTCTAGTCTCTGGGTATAAACGTAATATAGACAAATCAAATGGAATTCAAAAAGGTATTAAATGTTTAGTTATCCTTTATCCAAATAACATCAAATAAGGCAATTAAATTAACCTTAGTGAAATCCACACTAAACCTACGTCGCTGATGGAGGGTTGGTCCCCTCTATTTTGTAGATTAGCCACGATTAAAATGATGTTGTTACAGATAGTTAATTTCTATTTGTCCATGCTACCGATTACCCTTCCACTCTCATTCTTTAAAACTATTAACCGTTCCTTGATCAAGTTCCTTGTGGAACAAACGCAAGCCACGAGTTTCATCATCCAAAGACACTGGAGGGGTTAATTTTCCTAATCTTAGGTGATACCATACTGCCTTTACACTGAAACACATTCAGACTTCCCTTTTGGCGAATCCTCATGAAGTGTTAACAATTTTGGGTCAATTGGAACAGGCTCAATGTACACCATTTTCTTTAAATGAGGCGGTTCATATCTCTCAGCCCCTAGGGCTTTTTTCTCTCCTATACTTACCCATTCTATAGCCATTGCTAAACCTTTAATCACTTCCTCTAATTCCCATTTTGATATTATTTCACAAACTCCTTTTTGGTATAATAGGCACTTAAAGTTAAATAATAGAGTTCTCTCTTGGAAAGAATGGATTATCAAATGAATTATATACATCGGTCATTTACTTTCCGATGGCTCTCTTATGGATTTTTCTGAGATTCAGAACAAATATGGCATATCCTATCATCATGCCACTCATTACCTGCATCTCAAGACGTCTCTTCTTTTATTTCTTTCTCAAAAGTCCACTTCTGTCTCATATAATCAGCATCCCTCTCTCACACTGGATGTCTCCTCTCAAATGAAAGCATCTGGCATTCATATTATTTTGTCCTGTTCCTCCGATTTGAGACCAAAATCCGGAGTAGAACTCTTGTATGGAGACGGATCTTCACCAGGAGTTCTCTTGCCAAACCTGGAGTTCCTTATGGGCTAAGATTTGTACTTCTTCTCGCTCAGCAAGCACAACCCAAACACAATATTATTTTTATAATAGATTATTTCTGACCCCTGAGGACCTCCATAAATTCAAGCTTACTAACAATGCAAAGTGTTGGTCATGTTCTTTTGATAAAAGTGACTTTCTATATATGTTTTTGGTTGTCCTTTTGTAAAAAAGGTTTGGTTCCTCATTTGGGATAAATTGAACAATTTTTTTCCATGACCATTCCTCTTTCTGCAATTTCTTTTTAGGAGGGTCCTCTCCCTTGTGGCATTCTCAAGGTATGGTTGGAAAGTTTATCAATTTGATAATTATTATTGCCTAACAAATAATTACTATGAATTGGAAAGATACCACTAAAATTACTTTTACTGGTCGGTGGAATTTTTTATGCCATCATCACAGATTGGACCCTGCTTATGCTACTTCTATTTCCTTAATGATTAAAAAAGTTTTATTATGGTCGCCACTCACTTCATTCTTATCCAGGCAATCTGTTCAATCCACATCTAATCCTGCCAGTTATGATCCTCCATAAATATTGGACAATTTAATAGGTTGTTATTGTTATTATTGCAATGCTTGTTCTCTGCTTCTCCTCTCCCATCCCCCTTCTTCTCTGTTTCTTGTCTTTTCTTAAAAATTGTTAAAATGCATATGGTTTAGTAATGTGTTTTTATCTTTCAATTCAAGCTCTTTGGTCTTTTAATTCACCAGTTTATGCACTATTCACTTTGGCGGGTTGTTATTCTTACTATTTTCTTTTCCTTTTTACAGAACTGATGTGTTCACATTTCACCCCTTGCTTAGATTGAATTGAGTACTAATTTTTACATTTTTGTATTTGTTTACTTACATATTCTCAAAAAGCATTCTAAACAAGACATTTCTGCAGGGTGGAGAATTAAATCTTCTTTGATAAAAATAACATGATTTTCTCTTATTTATTTATTGACATATGATAGGGAATTTTAGATCTCAAACACCTATTGTGAACAATACAATACAGGGATAGGGCTTTTGGTCAGTACTCTACCTCACATCGCTGCCACTGATTAGATGGCTTTCATTCCGATTCTTAGGTTCCCTCCATGACCATTTTAGTCTCACTGTATTTTGATTGGATGCTATTTATCCTTCCATTGCTGTTTGCAGGCCTTGTGTTGCAGTGCACATGAGGGACTATTTACTCTCCTTTATCTATTCCTCCTCTCACTGCATACACCTGGTCCTCTCTTTTTTAACAAGCTTTGGCAAAGTCAATGGGTTTGTCTACATGAGAGTTATTGCTTTTTCCAATGTCGTTTAGACATGTTGTAGAGCATTGTGGCTGCTGTGCAGCAGTAAATGTTATTTAAAAAAAAAAAGGCTCTATAAAGATTAGATTTTTAAAAAGCATGATAATATGGGAATGCGAAAAATAAATGCTTATAGAGCTTTTTTTTAAAATAACGTTTATCCATGCTACACAGCAGCCTGTCTTCTGTACAACATGATTAAAAGACATTTACAAAGCCAATAGCTAAAACATAGGCGTGGCCAATTGGCTTGCCAATGCTTGTTTTTACAGTCTATTTTACCATAAAATAAGCAGAACCCTCCTGACTACAGGGTTCTCAGATACACTGCCACCAAAGAAGTGATACTTCAGTCCTGACCTTTTCTTTTAAACAGCATTTTTTGAGGTGGTATTTTCTCAGAAAGGAATCATTGATACAACTCCCATAAGGTATTACATTGCTAAAATCCGGAAGTTGAGCACCTTGTGATAGTGTATCCTGCTCACCTGTCTGTATTCTGTGTACGTTCCTGTCAGAAACACGCACCACAATACTTGGTCCTCATGCTTCAAAGGTAAGGCTTGGGTGTGGTAGCTCTGCTCAACAAGCACACGGAGCACAGCAGCAAATACAGTACTGCGTCATACTATATACACAGAAGAGCGGGATGTACACACACTAGGGCAAGGAGGAGGGACAAGACATGGGCGCGTTCAGGCCTAACCTGTGATAGATGAGAGAGGTCCTTCCGCCACACCTGTGGTACACGTCTGCTGCCGACTCCTCTCCTTGCATGTTTGCATACCTAGGGGGGCCCCTTTAACAAAGCAGGACCCCAAATACCAGAATGAAAAGTGATAGCACAGAACCGGCAACTCCTTTTACTGGGCAGGGAGGTCTCTGGCAGGATGATTTAAAATGCAAAAGGTCCTACTAACCTACCTTTTAATAATGCTAATTTGACATGTGAAGCAGTATTTTAATCTGCAACAAAATTTCCATTCACACGTACACTACTGTGTATTGAGCAGAATAAAATGGACCACACATCGAGGTCCAAAACTCTTGGTGTGGATCACACACAAAGAGTCGAGCCAAACAGTTAGAAGTTTGGCATCCCCCTTGGAGCTCTGGAAAACACTACTTGAGGAACTAAAAACCATTCTCGGACGGGTCACTGGTAGCCCTAAAGCACAGGACTCCTATCCACAAAGCCTATCATTACAACTAAACCTACGAACCCTAGTGCAAACCAAGCGGAGTCTTTCAAAGGCCTTGAAGGTGAGAAGAATAGGAGCTACAAATCCCCACACATTGGAAATAAAAGGGCTTCGCAGGGAACACAGGATGAGAACATGGGAAATCCAATCAAAGAAAATCGAGGCAGAGTGGCTGAAAATATTTAACCTTTTCAAAGTAAAGGGTCACATCCAACTTTGGAGATATGTCAGGCAACAGAGCCACACCGGTCAGTGCAAGGAAAACGGGGTGGCAGCTTCCGAGTTGGTCAAATATGCAAAGCTACTGTATACAACACAGCGGAACACGACTGACACACAAATACAACAAACGCCTCCAGTAACCCATAAAGATGGCAAAACTCCAGCTATCACCAAGGTTGAGATAACCAACCTGATTAAAAATATGAGGTCAGACGGTGCGCCAGGTCCCAATGGAATTCCAGCGGCAGTGTTTAAAGTCACATATGGATTCTGGGCGGATTAGTTAACACCGCTTTTTAAGTATGCATTTGAAACTTCCACCGTTTCATCATCATGGAAAGGCTCAATACTCTTCCTGATTCACAAAAAAGGGGACCGCACAAAACCCGAAAATTATCAGCTTGTCGCTCTATTAGATATAGAAGCAAAAGCATATGCCAGAGTATTGATGAAGGAACTAGAAACCTGGGTAAAAGTTCATAATATTCTTCCATTCTTTCAAACTGGTTTCAGGCCCCAAACCTCCACCATAGACAACATCCTAGCACTGGGACACTTGTCACTACGCGCGACCCAACCATCACAACCACCTTTGTTTTGCTGTTTTGTGGATCACGGTGCAGCTTTTGACCGAGTCGACCGCGGGAAGCTATGGGGAAAACTTATCAACCGGGGCATTCCTCAAAAGCTGTTAAAGGCAATAATTGCTCTCTACAAAGGGACCTTGGTGCATATATGAAAACCAGCCAAACTTCAGTAACAACTAAGGTTCCAACCAACAATGGCCTCGAACAAGGGTGCGTTCTTGCCTCTTTACTTTTTAATATCTACACAGCCGATTTGGGACAAGCCCTGGAGGGGGCAAATCTACTCATACCAAAGCTGGGGAATGTGTGGCTCCAAATTCTCCAATATGCCGATGACCTTGTTATCATGGATCACACTAGGACAGGCCTACAGAAAACCTTAGAAGCGCTGCACAGATTTCATCAAAAGAATAACCTGCTGGTGAATCAGGAAAAGACCAGGATAATAATCTTTGGGAAGTATCATCGAAAGAAGACAGTTCAATGGCGCCTAGGTGACCTGCAAATCAGAAGCTGCAAAAGCTATAATTATTTGGGTCTCAAGCTTTTGGAAGGGGCCAAACCATCAGCACATTTGAAACATTTAAGAAGTAAGGGGGCCGGTATTATCTGTAGCCTGAGAAGTCTCAACCGAAGACTACACAGCCCGACTGCTGAACCTATCCTGAAAGTCTTAAAAGCAAAAGTAGTGCCCTCCATCAACTACGGACACCTAATCTTTCCTGGTGCCCTCACAAACTTCCTCATGAGCCACCAAATCTCGGTATACAAGAAAGTATTAGGCATCCCACGAAAGGCCAAGAGAGCAAGAGTAAGGCTGGAGCTGGGACTTACTCGTCCGGATATTACCTGCTATGGGGACACTTTACAATACTATATAGTATCTTGCGAGCTCCAGCAACATCTTTGAAAGTGCAAATTAAAACAATCTTCGAAGAAGGTGGATCCCCATGGCAGGTGCAGTTGACAGCAGCCACAAAATTGTTAGAAATAGATGTGCAAAATTTGCACAACTCAAACATTCCAGTAGCTGCATGGAAAAGATCAGTGAATAGACAGGCCAAGAAAATATCACATGAAAGAGATCTGTAAAGCTTACACAAGGTGAATCCCCATGGCAGGTGCAGTTGACAGCAGCCACAAAATTGTTAGAAATAGATGTGCAAAATTTGCACAACTCAAACATTCCAGTAGATGCATGGAAAAGATCAGTGAATAGACAGGAGAAGAAAATATCACATGAAAGAGATCTGTAAAGCTTACACAAGGTGGATCCCCATGGCAGGTGCAGTTGACAGCAGCCACAAAATTGTTAGAAATATATGTGCAAAATTTGCACAACTCAAACATTCCAGTAGCTGCAAGGAAAATATCAGTGAATAGACAGGCCAAGAAAATATCACATGAAAGAGATCTGGAAAACTTACACCATCAATCCAATTTCTCATCATTGGACGCCTCCTACATAGTGGGAAAACCGCAGCCTTATTTCGAGCAAGCACTGACAGTCCCAGCCCGAAAAAATCACTTACATGAGACTTCTTGCATTGCCCATTGTGGACTTTAACCAAGGTTGGGCCCGGCAGGACAGTTTAGCCGCATGTCGACTCTGTAATTACCATCAGGAAAACTGGCTCCATCTGCTGTCCCAAGTTAGCCAGCGAGAGGCACCGACTAGTTCTTCCTATCTGCAGAGCCCAGGGCCTGGTACGATGCAGAGAAGTCTCAAACTTGTGTTTCTCTGCTAATACAGCTCAAACAGTTGCGCGGCTGGGGAAATTTATAGAATCAATTCGAGCCGCACTGTCGCTGAAAATAGAGTTACAAAAAGAAACCAGTTGGCTAGCAAGCAAGAGAGTCTTGGACAAACCTCCCTTTTAAGTCTAATGCATTTGCACTTGTACTTTATAACCAGATTTCAATATTGGTTTTAAGGTTTTATGCCCTACCTGGTTGTTGTAACATGCGTGGGTTTTTAACTCTCTTCCTTTTAATAATGATAATATATTGTAATGATTTTAAGTAATTGAACAATAAAAGCTTAATCAACCATAATCAACCACTGTCGTTTTACCCAATTAGAGCGATGTCTGCCCAAATTTGAAAGAGACATTATTGCCTCTTCCATGAGGCCGAATTTGGGAACCGAGGGTCCATGTCAGCAGCAAGCGTTTCGTTTCAGCGCCGATTAGCTTGTGAGTGAGATCACACTGCAGCTCTCTACTGTGTCGTGCCACAAAGTTCAGCCTCACGAGGCTGTAGCCCTAGTGCAAGCCACCAAGGGACTGTCATACATACCACAGTACACTGCTGCGTCAACTTCTCTCTTGCAATGGAAAGACAAACAAGCCAATAAAATATATATGGAAATCTGAGAAGATGGATGGATGGAAAAGTAAACGGAAATTGGAGAGGATGGATGGCAAAGTAAATGGAAATCTGAGAGAATGTATAATGGATGAATGAATGAATGGGCATGATGATTAACTGACAGATGAAAGGCCACATTGATGGATGGGTAGGTAAAAAGATGGATGTATAAGTGGATTGATGCAAGCATAAATGGATAGATAGTTGGAATGTTCAATGGGTGGATGGAATGATGAAAGATTAAATGATGGATGACAGAATGAACGAATGAGAAAATGTAAAGGTGAAATGGTAGATATCAGCAAGTTAATGTTATGGATGAAAGGATGATTATTCTATGGAAGACACAAGGTAGTTCTTCTAGGGAGGTTCGGGCTAGAAATGCCTCATTTATTTGGTGCCATCAGAGCTTGGGTTAAAAGTGGGGGTATTTTAATTTTGCGGATATTCCCCTATAGGTGGTGGCAGTGAAATTATTAGTACTTGAATCACGGTGTGAGCAATGGACTGCCTCTAATTAAGATGAATCAAGCTGTGCTTGGCCCTTCTGCAACACAAGAAAGGAAGTGACATCAGACATGTGCTGAAGAATTAGAAGGCAGTAAAGAAGAGTGATGTTGATGCCAATAGATGGTAAGGGATGAGCGGGCTAAAAGCACTTTTTTAGAGGTTTTTTTGAAAAATAATAGATTGTTGCCAAGTGACAGTGTATGCGTGCAACCTGCAGGCGAGATCTGGTGCCCCCTTGCCCCCTGTGCCTCCTCACACTCTAAGCATTGTCTACTCCGGTATCAGTGGGCAGCCATCTTGGAATAGTTTTATTACTATTTCTAGTTGGCTACCTGTGCATAAGCCTGGACACATGTAGAAACAATCTTTGAATGGATTTGCTTAAAACATAACATTCCTTCAATGATGACAACCGCAGTAGCACCTGCATCCACAACTGCCACCTTTGAATGGATTTTTTGAAAGCATAAAACATTATTTGCAAGTTGGCCATTATGTAGATGCACACATCAAAGCTACCTA
Source organism: Triturus cristatus (assembly GCF_964204655.1). Taxonomy (NCBI): domain Eukaryota; kingdom Metazoa; phylum Chordata; class Amphibia; order Caudata; family Salamandridae; genus Triturus; species Triturus cristatus. Next base: position 535,206,803 of record NC_140589.1, read on the forward strand.
GAGGACAAAACAGACATTGGCAAAACCAATAGGTTTCACAGGTGAGACCGATGAGCTTTGCCACTGCTTGATTAAATATTTTCTGTAATTCTTGAGGGATAAGTATACGTGAGGAGTTTGCGAAGTAGCAGAGAATTCTAAGTCCATTAAATACATTTAGATTTTAAGGAGTTTTAAAAATGAATACTGTTAATATCCAATATAATTTTATTTACATGTTGCATATCTATTTTTATAATGATTAATAAAGCTTACTTCTCAAATTATTCAACATTAACACCGGTGTGTTGAGGTCATTGATTTAAGTTGAATGTACTGAGATCTGTTCTAGAATTAGTATCATACTGAAAAGTGAGAAATAACACATGGTGAGAGGAACAGTTTCTAAAATTCCGAATTCAAAATGGAGTTTTAATTTTCTATTATAGGAGAACTACCCCCTCCCCAGCTCCACCATCCACCAGTCTACCTGTGGATTATTATTATTAGCCTGAGGAGGGGATACATTCTAACTTGCTTTGCTTTCAGCAAAGACGACTGAGCAGGGGCCACTGCTATTTCTTCCTATCCGTAGTTAAACCCTCAATACAATGGGTGGTACAATTATGACTTCAAGTCAGGAGAAGGGAAATGCCTCCTCCTTGGTAGACGTTGCAGCTGTAAATATGGGTTCTCAAGCATCTTTAAAGGTAATGGTCTCTGTCCCAAACCTCAAACGTTGGGCAGGTTAAACTAGGATTATTTTTACTTTTTTTTTTTAAATTACGTCCTCTTGAAAGTCCTATTCCATTTAAATAGACCTACAAATGTCAGGAACTTTTAATCGGGGAAAGATAAAAGTGCAGCTTTCGTTAGGATGGAGTATCTGCATTTCATTTTCAAACTTTGCCTTTGTTATATACTTGTTTAGGTTAATTTAATATTTTCATTTAGCAGTTTATAATTTGGATAATGCCATCAAAATGTAACTTTGATAAAATTCATCACATATATGCTTAATCTCTGACTGTTATTTTTTTTAATAATAAATGGATATTGTATACATCTTTTTTTTAAATTTAGACACAACATTGGGTTTACGATAAAAAGTAATACCCTTGCCAGTGCTCTCCTAGATACTTGCACCCCCCCCCCACTTGGACTCGTGCTCGTGACCTTACATGTGCTTGGCTTGTGGAGGTGAGGAAGGGAGCTGTTTGTGTAGGAGGGTTGTCAGAAAAATGTTGCAAAATGTTCTGATACATAACACCTTGAAGATCAGATGCTGTTAATTTCACCACCCTATCCCCCACTCTGTCAAAATCATCTGTTATGTTGTCAATCAAGATGTGCCATGAGGTCTTGAAAGTCGGGGAGTCACACACAGTATTTCAAGAGGCCCTGACGACTAGGAAATACATCTTTGGCAGCACTCCAAAGCCCCATCTCTTCCCTTTTAAATCCCATTCAGATCTATTCTAACTTTTCACACCATCCTTTCAGAACTTTGATGCATAAGGCCTTTCCATTCTGAGCCTACATGTCTTTACCTCTGCCTTTAAGGATTGCTGAAATTACCTCAAGGTCACGCCCTACCTTGACTATTATTTAATGTGTCATTTATCCATTTTTTTTTTTTTTTAAACATACCTCAAATTCCTCTGTACCTTCCCCCATTCCCCCTGCCACTCGAAGCATGTGCTAATCCAAACCCTACCAGATTAGCCAACATTTTTCACACAATCTGAAATAATCTGTAAAAAAACACTAATCATGGACGTAATGCAACAAACAACTTTTGTGGAATTAAAACTCCTTGAGTACTGACTCCATTTGGAGGCCAAGGAAGAGAGAGAAGCGAAGAATTGAGACAAAATGGCAGATGGATCTGAGATAATTTGGTCCTTAATCTCGCAGGCTAAGAGACAATAGGGGCCAGATTTACTAAGCACTTGTGTTGTCCTTGCTACGCGCAAGTTGACACAAAGCAACACAAGTGGTTAAGTGACAATTACAAAGCCACCCAAATCTATATTGCTATGTCACCCCCAAACTAACACCTTGTGCTGCCTTGTATTACCCTGCTTTGGGGAGGCATTACATGAGTGGATCATGGGTGTTACCATGCATCCACTTATGTATTTTGCATTATTCCTGGGTTTGCACCAAAATGGTGCACCTCTCTGCCCTTAGTGTAATTTGGATTAATATCGATATTCCTTCTTGTTACTTCCTCTTTGCATGTGTGCTGTATTCTGCAGCACACATTCAAAGAAGAATACACCTGTCCATTAAACTCCAATCTTTCAACTTCCTGAATGTTGTATTTCTTCTAGGAATTCTACACTATATCATAGAGTACCACACTGGTATCTGTTGCTTATAAAAACAACCTGTGTGAAAATTGTTGTTTCCTTCTCTGAATTGGATAATTTGATCATGATTGTTGACATTTTAAACCAAAAATGAAATGTTTAAAAGTAATGTGGGATTAGGTTGGGGGAGATGTGTTTATACCTGAAGAAGATGCGCCACTGCCTGAAGATACTGCAGGTCACTATATAGCTTTAAACATCGGGCTTTACACTTGCATTTGGCTCATACAATGGCACAAGATCACTGAAAGGAAGATGCACTGGCTTTTCCCTTCTGTGGTACATTTAACATACGAATTATTGAAATTTGAGAAGGATTCTATATGAAATGAAACCAGAACCTAGACCTACACAGTTTGGTGCACTGTATGCTTGGGGGCACATTGCCCACACTAGGGAGAAAGAGAGGTATCAGGGAAGAGCTAGAAGGACAGTACTCACATATGCTGATGCAAAATGGGTAGCAGAACAAAAAGAGGTGGAGGAACGATATGATAAAGGGAGCTAAATTATATCTGGCATTGACGAGTGAGGAGTTTGGGAAAGAAAGGCAAGAGAAGAAAAAGAAAGTGAGAGGAAATGGGCCAAAGGAATCAGCATAGGGAGGTCAAACTGATGAAAGGGACACCAGCAGCAGCCTTTTAGATGTATTGTTGTCAGAGTGTCTGCCTCCGTATAATCAAACCCAAGCAAGGGAAGATGGAAGTGTAATGATTAGTGGTAGTTCAGAGGTTGCTACTGCACCAGAGAGTACAAGTTCCAATGTAGTGGGAGTTACTTCTATGAACAAGAATCAAGTTATTACATGAGGAAGTTCAGGGATCTGTGCACCTGGTCAACCCATAGCTCCGAACGATTCTTCAGCCTTGAGCATTCCAGATACTCCTACAGTCCCAGCGGTAGCTGTTGGTTCTGTAGTACCGATATTGATAGCCAGCCCCATTGGGAGTGTTACCATGTGATTTGCCCATCCTAAATGAGACAAGAGCTCCAGAGAAAGCTAAGACCAAATCCAATGTGAAGTTTGTTCCCTTGCTTTCTCCTTGTGGAGAAAGTCAGATCCATCAACGAGTTAGGGAAGATTTGGACCTTTAAGGTAATCAGTGGGATTTCCAGAAATAGATTCCCTTTTATGGGAACCACCTTTCAATGTGCATTGTAGTACACCTAAGGTTATTGTAATACCTCAGGCCACTAAAATGATAAACATATTGACTGAAAAGAAATTAGATGAGTAGATAAAAGCTCGCATTGACCTTTCCAATGAGACCAAGACTACAAAAGTAAGTCAATGGATGATTTAGTCAACATTAAAGGTAAATCTGGTAGATGTAGTTAAATTAAAACTTGAATAGGATGAGATGATAATTCTTGAATTGGCTCGAATAGACACTCAACCAAGTGAGCTCTTGTTTATGAGTAAGGTTGTTACTAGATGAGTGAGTCAAGCCCATGAGAAACTATCTGAACTAGCACAGAAATACAAGGTACATCTAGAACGGTCTAAAGCTTTACAAAAAAATCATCAGCTTTGTTTTTCAGATCATGATCTGGAAAACATAATGATACCAAGGTTGAAAATGCACGTTTGAGAACTGATTCAAAGCATTTGGATTTGAGGCATGCTGTTCAAATAGGAAGTCAAATGGTCAAAAAAGTCCTAAAAGATTAATGGGAGAGCCACCTCCTCCAGGAGATGGAGGGCCAGGAAATACAATTTTATCTTTATGAGAAGAGCCTAGTGGACATTTTGTTCATGTACCATGGAGCTGAAGGGATTCACTAATGAATTTCCTAATTTGAGAGAGAAACCTGTGAAATGGTACAAACAAGTTTAGAGATTTGTGAACATTTTGAAGGTGTTGTGAACCGATTTGAATACTCTGTTTGATATTGTGGTTCCAAGTGATTTGTGGACAGCATATAAAATAGCTACAGAGTGACGCAAAATGGAACCAGCGAGGGACCTGTGGACTAATGGCCCGTCACCCATAGTAATGAGAAGGTACAATCTGGTGATGACATGGTTGAACTCTAATTTGTGACTCCAAGATATTGATTGGGTTAAGATTGATCATACTACTCAGGAATCTGAAGAGACGATTCTTGCATACCGTGAGAGATAGTTACAATCATTCAAACAGTATAGTGGGATGGAAAGTTGTAGCCCAAGGATGTGGGACATTTTGTGTTTAGGTTTGTAACAGGACTGTGACTTGAGAATAGAATGATGATTCATTTGATTTCCTGGTAGAATAGTTTAGTTGAAGAGATCTTGCCATACTCGAGGTATTGCAACCATGAGATTGACATGAGGCAGAAAAAGTTGAAGGAAAACCTCTGGTGAAAATAGATGAAAGCTGCTCAGAGGGGAAGTAAAGGTCCTCCATTTGTAGCAAGTGCACCTCCTATGCAGGGCATGTTTCAGCAGGGGGTTCCTGGCACACAGATTGGAGGTGGAATTCAGTCTCAAGGCAGAGTAGTTCCTATTGATCTAAGTAAGGGAACTGATGCTGCTAAACTTACAAAGTCTAATCCATGCCACTACTGCAACTGGTTGGGGCATTGAAAGTGGTAATATTGCCTTAATCCAGCCAATCAAGGGCAGAATCGAGGGTTTGTACTGCAACAGGGTAATAGTCCTATGCAGTTGCAGAATGTACCTAGGCCAAGAGTCTAACATTTCAATGTACCTCAAGTCCCAGTAATGCAGGTCCCACAACCCCTAATGCTTCAGCAAGCTGATGGTTCCAGATTTGCTTCAAATCAAGTTTCGAATGGGAATCAGAATTCATTTCAGGGTAATATTCCTTACCAGCAATATCCCATGTTGGAGACTGTTGAGAATTTTGGTGCCAATCAGTCCACCTGAAGGTGCCTAAGGGGGAGGAGGATTGCATACCTGATGCTGTACTGGAGGTAGACTAGAGTGGCCCATATGTAGATGGTTCGGTAAATGGGCACACTGTATCTTTTTGGTTGATACATGTGTTACACGGTTTACTGTGCGAACAGGGGAAGTTCTGGACCTATCCCTCTTGGGAAGAACTACCCAAGTTGATGGAATTGCTAATCAACAAATGAGAAATCCCATCACTAAGGGAGTCTCTGTTAGAATAGGGAATTTTTAGGATAATCAGCTACTTGTGGTCCATGACTCAAGTCCTGTGAATCTGTTAGGGCGTGTTTGCTGTGCAAGCTGAATTGCACCATTTACTGTACACTGAGAGGAGTGGAATTACAGACTCACAATGAAGGCGTGGCCTTTAAGATGGTTAATCACACCCCAATTGCTGCAATGTTCCCCATGATGGCAAATGAAGACCTGCCTTTAGACCTTACCGATACAGTGAAGGTTGAGGTGTGGGATTTTTCAGGAAAGGACATTGGACTCATCAAAGGAATTGGGCCTGTCCATGTACAGATAAAGCCCAATGCAGAATATTCCAGAACCCCGCAGTAGAATTTGTCTCCCAAAACAATCACTGGAATTACTCCAGTAATTAAGTCAATGATCCAACAAGGTATACTGAAGGAAATTATGGGGAACCCATGTAATTCACCCATTATATGCCTGCCAAAGCCTAGCAGTAAGTACAGCATAGTGCAGGACCAGTGCAAAATTAATATTATTGTAGACCACAATTGTCCTATGGTACTGAATCCTGCTGTTTCAGATTCCATGCAAGGCTGAGTGGTTTACTGTTATTGATTTGTGCCAAGCATTCTTCTCCGTGCCCTTGCATGATTACAGTCAGTTCCTCTCAGCATTTCAGCTTGGCAATCATGTTTTGGCATGGTGCCGAGTCTCACAAGGTTATACGGAGAGTCCTTCCATTTTCATCCAGATCTTCCCCCAAAAATTGGTGTCTCTATTCATGCCATGTAACTCTGTCGTGGTTTATATCGACAACTTGCTGGTTTCATCGAATACTTGTGAAGTATGCAAGACTGATACTATTGCATTGATAAGCCACTTGGCTGAGAATAGACCTAAAGTGTCCCCTGACAAGTTACAGTACGTTTGAAAGAAGTCTTGTATCTTGGCCATCACATTGAGAAGGGAGTCAGAAAAATATCACAAGAGAGAATCTCTGCGATTTTGCAAATGAAACCGCCAACACCTCAGAAGGAAGTCAGGATATTCTTGGGAATGGTGGGCTACTATCACCTGTGGACACACAACTTTTCCCTAGTGGTGAAGCCTTTACAGAGGCTGACACATAAGGATGAGTCAGATCCAGTATCAGCTCCAGTGCCCTGGGACATTGACTTTTTGCTTGCCTTCCTGGAATTGAGTGAAGGTCTCTGCCGCACCCTGGCACTAGGAATGTCTGATTATAATAAAGATATTTTGCTTTTTTGCAGTGAGAGGGAATGCTGCGCTCTCTCAGTACTTACACAGACTCATGGGAATTCCCATAGACCAGTTGCATATTTTCCTGCTACTTTAGACCCAGTAGCTGCGGCTCTGCCTGGGTGTCTTAAAGCAGTGGAGGCCGAAGGTGTCAGCATCAAGAGGTGCGAAGACATTGTCATGGGTCAGCCCTTAACAGTATATGTGCCACACTCTGTGGAAATATTGCTGACACGCACTAGGAGAGGATGGTAAACGTGATATGGTTTGCACTTTTCAAAAGGTAACTCTAGAGTATTATATTAACATCAAGTTACGGAATAATTTCTGTTTCAACATCATTTTCTAGTACTCATTTTTAGCAAGTTTCATGGATATTTTCAATTGGATGTTCATTCACTCCAATATGGTGTTCGTGGGTTGATGGATAGTACAATAGGCTAGGAGAAGAATAGTCCGTTTTTTAATGACAGCGTATGAGGATTATTGTGTAAGGAAGGCAACAAGTATGCATTTTAAATATTGTCGTTGTAGGCACACAAGGACTTTCAGTCTTCTCCTATTGGCAGATTCGTGGTTGGCAAGGCGATCCATTGTTAATCGGAGCTTCACACATTCCAAGATGGCGGTCGTCGGATGTCTGATGGAGTAACAGGCTTGCTAAGTAGCAGTCCATTTTTGATGTTACCACGCAAGGTTTAACATGCTCAGAGCGCGGCACGTACGCATTTCATAGACATCGTGGTCGAAGGTGAACAAGGACTTCTAGGCTTCTTTGATCAGCAAGCTCAATATCTGCATAACAAAAGCTGATTAATAAGTTTTATAATATTTTTCAGACTCTAATGAGTGTCTTCTGGGCAATTACGCAGGGAAATATGGTGTGAATAAACAACAAACTTTTGAAAACTGGGCGACTGATATCAGCAGGAGGTGAGCCTATGTAGAGGCATATACTTGATGATATGAATGTTTCTCCATATTAGTGGAGCAATAGTTTATTGGTTCTTTGTTTCAGCATTTTTGTGCTAGTGGCTTGTTTGGAAGGTGACAAGGACTTTACAAAGACCCGGTTGGATGTGACTAGGTAGGTATTGTTTGGAACTCAAGGGTGTTGAGCATGATTCAAAGCACTTGGTGTTTTAGCATGGTGGCATTGTGACATGTTTCTAGATGCCTACACATTGATTTTTTCACATTACACATTAGGTACAGATAGTACATAGGTTGATACATGTGTTTATCTTTATGCACAGAGACTTCATTCATCCTAAGGTGGGCAATGGAGCATCAGCATGCATGAAATAGGTTATTATATCACTATAGAAAAAACAGATATGGTATAGACTTCACCTGCATACTGTCTGTCCCAAACGTCTGAAGAGTGGTCACTCTTTGGGTCATCCGAAAAACCCAATCTAATCAATATTCAATATCAATTGAATGACCACTAATCAACTAATGGTCTAAAATGTCTGTATGGAATAACAACTCTATTCAGCATGAAGTTTTGTTTATTTTAAATGTATTTAGTTTGGTTGTTTTTCAACTGTCTTGTTTATATATGTGTTTGTTCATGTTTGATAGCCCTGAAGAAGTCCCATGTGAATCGGGACGAAACGCGTAGGCTGTTTGTTTTGGATATGTCACCTTGTTTTATCCAAACATTTTGAAATTTTTTGTGAATAAAGACGATGAAAAAACAACCTGCATGTGGAAGAAATTGATTATTGCACTTTAAGTAATGGTTTTGCTGTTGTATGTTTCATTATCAATAATGTATACATTTTGAAAAAAAATTCTCTTGACTTTCTAAACTTTGTGCTCCTCAATTTTGTGGTGATATGTATTGATTAAATTGGGTTTTTCGGTTGACCCAAAGAGTGAGCACTCTTCAGATGTTTGGGACAGACAGTGTGCAGGCGAAGCCTATACAATAACCGTTTTTTTCTGTAGTGATATTGTATACACGGTTTTTGCCAGTACCTGTTTCCCTTTTCGACTAGTTGTTACACTCTAGCCATGAGTAGCCAAGGCTTTATTTGATAGTAGCGTTGCTTCGTCATCAACAGTGAACAGTCCACACACTAACAATGTTGAAGGATTTAAACAAAAAATTGTGAAATTGCAAAGGTTAAAAAACAAAGTCTCCAAATGGTGGAGCGGAACAACCTTAAGAAATTATTTAAATAACAGAAAGGTCCCACAAGGATTTGCAGCCTCACCTTTCCAAACTTCGACGATTTAGACAGTGACCTACTCCAGGAATGGGAGGATGATCTATTCAATAGTTCAGCTAGCATGATGAATATATTGATAAAACATGCTGAGAGGAAGTCAGAGAAACTAAGAGAAAAGATAGCTCAGGTGGAAAAGAAAATCTTGGAATGGAATTTGATAGAGGCCACTGAGAAAAATTACGAGATTTTAAGAGATCAAATTATTAAACATCAGAATATGATCATTGACAGGAAAATGTGCAAAATCCATAAGGATGATCGAAATTATAATAACGGCAGAGTGTATATTTTTGCCAAATGATTTGACCAAGTGATTATCCAGCAGAAACAAGTTCAACAGGACAATCCCCCGAGACTCCTTTGTGGGGAAAGTACTTCAGATGTGTCTTCTGTAGAAGATTCTTTAGGCCCCTCTAGGCCTGCATTTACAGGCACATGCATCAAGCAAAGAAATAGCGAGTCCTTAATTGCGATTTTTAAGTAATCGCAAAAAAGGAATCGGTATCTCCTATGCATGACGCCGATAGCGAAAAATTACCGATTCGCTAAAAATCACAAAACGCGTTACCGAAAAACACCAAAAAATCGCTAATCGCAGAAAACTCACATATTGCGATCTCGCAAATAGCGAGATCACAATTAGCGAAATCGCTATTTGCGAGTTCACATTTTTACCGAGTCGCATTGGGAGCAGCCTGATGACCTCACAACCAGGAAGTAACTCTTTCCATGTTGCAGTCTGTGCCCATAGGAAGCCAGAGCAGGAAGCAGAGTGCCTGTGGAGAGCTGTGGAAAGGAAGACTTGGCATCAAGACAACTGCAAACACAGGAAATGGCCAACACATCAGCAGAGGAGGGGGCAGGTGCCAGAAAAAGAAAAATTAAATTCAGTCAGAGGGAACTCGAGTACCTCATTGAAGAGGTTGTAAAGAGCCATGACAAGCTCTTTGGGAAGCTCTACCTAAATGTCCCAGAGGCTGAGAAAAGACGCATCTGGAACAGGATCAAAGCAAAAGTCAATGCTGTGGGTGTGACACACCGCAGCATTAAAGAATTAAATAAATGCTGGTACGATCTGCGGAGCCATGCCAAGGAGCGAATTGCCCAGAGGCTGAGGGAGGCAAAGAGCACTGGAGGAGGACCCTCGACAGTCCCGGACAACACAGCCCTGGAGGACCTGGTGGAGGGCACAATCCGCCAGAGGCTGCAGTGGGAGTGACGCAGATGGATACATCCGGCGCAGCCTGCAGTACCCAAGGAAAGAGGCACTATAATATACCCCTCAATGTAAATTAAAATAGCGCCCATACAGTAATAAGAAGGCAAGCAGCTGTAATCAACCCCAGGCCACAGTCCATATACAGCTCCTAATGCATCATGGAATTCGTAGTCCCCTGAACCAAAAAGTGAGTTACATTGCACTTTGTGTGACCATTGTGCCAAATATGCCTTACAGACAGTGATTACAGAGAGTGAGAATGTAAGAGCAGACTAAATCACCATGTTGCAAAACCTTAGGCAAAACAAATATTAATCCTGCACTGTTTCACACCACAGGTGCTGAGGAAGAAGACAGTGATGACAGCGCATGCAGGGAGAGCACACAGTCCACTGCAGAGACTGCCGTTGCCAGACCAGTCACACCTCCCAGCACATCCCAGGCACCCACACGACGCAGGGCTACAGTCCCTCCCCTTCAGCCAATGGAGTGCATTCCGGAACCTGAAAGGGCAACTGCACAAAGCCAGCCTAGTGCCAGGTCCACCACCACCACCCCGCAGACATCGGTCCAGATGACGCGAAGACGCAGGGCAAGGGGCCACACATCAGCACAGGAGGCATCGACTCCAAATGTCTGGGGAGGTGTCGAGATGCAGATGATGAGGGTGCAGCGCCAGCAGGCACGACACATGGGAGCCATCAGCCTGCAAATGGGCATATTAAACAACCTCTCCACCATGGCAGATCGCATGAGTGAACTCACTCAAGTAGTTGTGGAGGGCAACAGGCACACCAACGCCACATTGCACGAGCTCGTGCGTGTGATGCAGGAGGGATAGAACACGGAACGGAGGAGGCATCGACAATTCATGGCGCGCCTGGCTGGATATACACGATTCAACAATAAGTTGTGCAACGCCACTGCACTGCGTCACGGAGGTCGGTGGCAATGCAGATAGACATGGGGCATTGTTGTGGGGACGTGGCAAGGGCCCTTGGCCAAGTTACCACAGCTGTCGAACAGCTCCAGGGTGTTGCATGTGGCCTCAGCAATGCCACTGGAGATGAGGGGAGTGAGGGGGCATCCAGCGTGAGCAGCATGTCTGCACCAGTCAGCACCGGCAGGAGGTGTAGTACACGCCGTTCTACACCTACAATTGCACCAATGGGTGGGGATGCCGAAGCAGGAGAAAGACGCCTCGGTGTGCGTGGGAGGAAGCGCTGAGCACACACAGCCCTCCGGACAATTAGCCATGGTAGCGTATCCATGGTCAGGACATACAGAGGGACTGCTAATGAAGTCCCAATCCTTATTTGCAATGGTGCCTTGGTACATGCCATGAATGTAACCCTAGGCTACGTGTATGTGTAGACACACAACAGTCCATGTTCACGTGCAAATAAAAACTTTGCTTGTAAAGATTGATAGTTTCTTTATCATGATTACGTACCTTTGAAGTGATGTTGGGTGATGTGGGCACGTATCAATGGCCCCTCCGCTAAGCTTGCAGGATGCGGGTGTGGTGGGTGTACAGGGGGCGGCTGGTTGTCCGCAGTGCAGTAGGCATCTATGGGTATGCATCTTGTCGGAGCTACGTTGGGCTACATTGCACATGCTGCCACTATCCTACAGCAGGTCACCGGCTGGTCCTGCATCGCACCACCAGGTCTGTGCAGGATGTGGAGGCAACTCTTGAGCTATCCAAATGTCCGTTCAATCACATAACCTGTCCTGGTGTGCGCTGCGTTGTACCGCTGCTCCTGTTGGGAGATGGGGTTCAACTATGGAGTCATGATATAGTTCCTCACGGCGTATGCACTGTCACCTACAGGGTGGTGTGGAATGTGTATGTGTCAGGTATGCATTGCCATTACAGAATGATTTAGTGTGCATTAGCATATTGTCTGACATAGCAGGTGTCCCTCGCCATATCCACCCCTGAGCAGGCGTGTGTGTATGCCAATGTGTCGGAAGATGTATGAATCATGGATGCTCCCAGGATATTGCGCGACGATGTCGGGCATGATGTCATTCACATTGCACATTGGTTGGACGTTGATGGAGTGCTAACATTTCCGGTTACGAAAGATCTACTCATTGACTGATGGTGGACATATGGCTCGTGGGTGCAATCTATGCATTCATATCACATTAGGGAACAGTGCCATTCAATATGAATGGAGTTTGGGTGGGTTCAATTCCATTTGGGTTTTGGGGAGGCTGATGTGGTTGTGGGCATGAGTCATCATGGCAGCCAGGAAGGTTCTCTAGACACGTGAGTGGGAGCCTTGTGATACCCCTCCTGCTAGTGCCACTACCCCCTGGACACCTCCTGATGCAAGTAGGTACAGGCAACATTACACCTGGACATGGGGAGGAATGGCATGGGTCCTATGTGTCTTGCGCTGCATTGGTGTTTAGAATTCAGCTATGAGGTTAAGTTACATGGCAGCGTTGATCCTGTACTAATCATATATGTCCTCATCAGTTTGTCACAACTGAGTGATGCACAGGCAGAATGCCCTCTCCTGGAATCTCCTTCTGACCTGGCATGCTGCATGGATCCTCATCCTCCTCACAAACAAGTAGTGTGCCGCCTTTGTGTGCGTCCTATATGGACTCAGTGGTAAGTTGCAGTACCCCTCACCTGCTCACCAGTTGTACTTAACTGAAAATGTCCCAACATTTTTTTACCACCTGCTTATGATTCTCCCTAATCTGCACTTGCTAAAATGCGATTTTTGGGAAAATCGCTATTAGCGATTTTTGATGCATCCATTAGCGATTAATTAATGCGATTCGTTATTTGCTCCGCTTCTCGCTAATAAGAATTCGCTATTTCAGGAATCCCGGTATTTGCGAGTCGGTGTTTTTGCGATTGTTGGTTTTTTGGTTTATGCATAGGGAAATGCAAAAATGTGCTCGCAAATTGCTAATCGCTATTTTTGCAAGCACATTTTTGCTTGATGTATGTGCCTGTTAATCCCTTAGGTTCCTCCACTTTTTTAGAAGAACTGAAATGATTCAGAATGGGTGCCAAACAGAACCCAAATTAAGCAAAACCAGGAGAGGGGGCAGCAGGGTCAAATAAAAAAAATAGATTAAAAAAACAGGAGTGAGAACACAATACAGACAAAGGGGAAACAGAGGTTGGCATAAACACCTGCTGTGAAGATGTAAATCTAATAGTAAATCTGTCAGATTACGAATTGAATGAACAAGAAATCATTGTCTTAAACAAGGGACTTGGGTTTTGTCCAAGCAATGTTTGTGATTTTTCTGAAACATATATAGATTTGTATACATTTGTATGGCTATTAAAATTGAATTCTTTTTGCCTTAAATCCTGGTAAAGACTATGATGTAAATAAAATCATTGAATTGACTGACATGACCATTTCTGATGTTGAATATACAATGTCTACTTTCTCTTAATGATGACTGTGACATCCATGATGTATTAAATGAAATGCAGATACAATTGGATTTGTCTACTGATAGTAAATTGAGGCCAAAATCTACGTTTATTCCCCAGAGCACACAATTTAGTGGGATTGAACTGTTTAACAAATGTGTGATGCAGGATTTATATAAACTTGAGGACAACATAATTACATATACTACACAGGGAAAAGGGATAAATAATCTAACCAGAAAGGAATTTCAGACACTGAATGATTTAAAGCTCAACACGTCCCTCATAATCCATGAAGCGGATAAAGGGAGTAACATGGTTGTGATGAATCACATACAATATCATGCGGATATCTTGAGACAACTTAGCGACACCTTGTGCTATAGAAAGGTTAATACTAATCCAATCTCAGGCATCAAGATTGCGATTAACGAAAGACTGATGCAATGGCATGAATCATGCCTTTTGATTAATTTGGGATTTAAATATCTAAGGATGGAAAACCCGAGATTCTGTTGTCTATACACGCTCTCGAAGATTCATAAATCAGCGATTTTTCCTCCAGGACGCCCAATAATTTTGGGTATTGGGTCACCCACTGAACACATTTAGGAGTCGGTGGATGTGTATTTAAAACCTTTTGTGTTGAGATTGCCGTCCTATGTGAGAGATACTTCAGATGTTCTACAGAAACTTGAGGATGTGGTGTGGGATCAGGACAACATGATGTATATAACATTGGACGTAGAAAACCTTTATACATGCATAAAAAATATCTTGGTTTTATGGCTTTAGACTCTTTCATGTCGACTAGGAAAACAAACCTATATGAGCATTCTGAAATGCTGCAAGAACGTGCTGACATCATACTCTCAAAAAAAAAATTTTTGTATGAGGGAGAATGGTACCAACAACTGCAGGGTACGGCCAAGGGATCCGGGTTTGCCCCTTCTTACTCCAACCTTTTTATGGGTTGGCTTGAGAAGAGGCATGCCTGGTCCCATGGCGCCTCCAGTTGGTCACAGTATGTCAATTATTGGGGGCGCTTTATAGATGACATCATATTGATATGGACAGGGACCCTGATTCAAATGGAAGAATACTTTCTGTACCTAAAGGACAAATACTTGAATGTTAGATTTACTATGAATTCTGACAGAACGAGGATATCTTTTCTGGATATTGAACTGTACTTAAAGGATAGCAGGATACAGGGCACTTTCTTTCGAAAGCCGACGGCATGTAACAGCATTTTAAAAGCGAACAGTGCGCATCCCGCTTGTACAATTGAAGCAATCCCCTTTGGAGAAATGCTGCGGGTAAAAAGAAACTGAGTGTGTAAGAAATCTGAATAGCCTCACTAATAGACTATCCTCACGGGGATATGATGAAAAACTACTGAATGATGCCAGAAATGAGGTTTCCAACACTAAAAGAGGGGGTTTGTTGAGGTCAAAAGCTAGAGGCAGAAAAGAGAAGCCCTTGGCCTTAATAACTACCTATAATTCACCCAATTTGGCATGTTCTTAATAAACATTGGGGCTTGCTGTAGAGCATGCCAGGTCTCGGTACGCTAGTGAGTGAAAATCCTAACGTCACATACAGGAGAGGACATAATATTAAAGCTATAGTTAGCCCTAGTTACACACAAGAGGCAAAACAGCTAAACGTGTTGACCTGGTTACCTCCAAAACCAAAGGGATTTTATATTTGCACAAAATGCAGTATTTGTTCTCTGGGCATGAATAAGACCACCAGGTTTAAGTTCAATACTAAGAAGGAATATACGATCAACAGATTCATCAATTATCAGACTACTTTTGTTGTTTATGCAATCATCTGTACATGTGGGAATGTATACATTGGTAGCACCCGTAGAGAATTGAGGTACAGGATTGCAGAACATTGGAGAGTGATTAAAAATAAGGACCCTTCATATTTATTATCAGCCCATGTTTGTGACAGGAATAAGGAGTCACCATTTGGATTTCATGGAATAGATGTAATAAAAGCACATGTAAGAGGAGGCAACAGGGAGCTGGAATTGAGGCAAACGGAAATCAAATGGATTTCCTGTTTACGAGCTGTTGAGTTAGGCCTGAATGTGGAACATGAATTTCACAATTTTCTTTAAAGCAGAGTATAATGATTGTAAGAAATGGACGAAGATATTAATTCTTTGTCTGAGGAATTGGGATAGAAGAGTAGATGAAGTGTCATGCTTGTTTGTTTTTCCCCTTGTTCGTTCATTTGTGTGAACCCTTTGAGGCATTTGTTTGCCCTTGACCTGGCAAGGATTATATTTGTTTTTGATCTAGGTACTTCGTCTTGCTGATTGAACATTAGAGCTGATGTGAGTACTTATGAAGTTTTGGGATAAAAAGAGTAGAACGTACTTAGTTGAAGTGAATTCTTTGCTATGTAAAGGGTCCCCTGGAGAGATCTAGAGGATAGCAGTTTAACTGGTAGAGCGAGAACCTATTAGAAGCTGATTGAGAAAGAAGAAAAAGTTAATATTTGTTTGTTGGAATTTGCTCTCGTAATTATTTTTTCTTGTCTCTGGTCTTCTTCATTCTGTTTATTTTTCCTGGTGTACTTGATGAGATGGTAATATATATATATTGAGCATAACAAAAGAGGTTAGATAGCCTGTCGAATAGAATAACGTAAATAGATTTGGTGAATAACAGCATGAGTTGGAGTAGAATTGACCACATAGGTCAATAACATGTTTAAAGATGGCCGACGTGTTAGAAAAGGATCCTTTTGTCCCTTTTTGCTTGCATGCATGGATGTGGACCAATCACGTTGTGGGGAGGTAGGTTTGGTTTTCTTGTTGTACTTGATGAGAATGGTAGTATACATGAACACAAAAAATGGGATTAGATGGTTTGTTAAATAGAACCATGTAAATAGATTTGGTGAATAACAGCGCGAGTTTGATTAGAATTGAGCGTATAGATTAAACCATGTTTAAAGATGGCCGACATGTTTGTCAGGACCTTTTTGTCCCTTTCTGCTTGCATGCATGGATGGGGATCAATCACGTTGTGGGGAGGTATTTTTAAAGGATACCGGAGCACTTATCGGGTTTGGACTGGGATACCGCTGATGGCTGCTCTTTGAGAGGAATAGGTGAGTTGTATAGAAAGCTTTGATGAATGGCGCCAGATTTTGTTGAGGGAGTGCTGGAAGTATGGCTAAAGAATGGGTGACAACACAATGATTTGAGTTTATAGTGAGTTACAACTACTGACAGAGCGGAATAATGGCACGCTGTCATGTTTTATGCAAAATTGAGAGTCGGTGACGGACGCAGACATATTGTAATGAACACAAGACTAAAGTGTGTGTCTGCGGGTTGTGGAATATGGACACCTGCAATAGTGGCTATTAATATGGAACCACTAGTGCCCGATATAGTGAAAAGCATTTAGATGGCCGGGAAGGGTTGTGTTTACATTGAGTCTGACATATGGAGACTGGTGTGCTGGCACGATGCACAAAATGTATTTGGATAATCCTTACATTTCCTTGAGCAGTTTTAAACTCACTGGCCTAAGCGCCCTTGTTGAAATGGAGGGTGCGACGGTTATATTGTTTTGTGTGTTGTTTGAAACTCACTGGTGTGAGCACCCTTGTTGAAATGGAGGGTGCAACAGCTATACTGTTTCATGTGTTGTTCGACACATGCAACAATATGTGGCTGTCCACTGTATTTACAAGTGGGATCATGATGCCAATTTAACTCTATGAGCGTCTTGACTTTAGAATGCAGGAAGCGTCTTGCGATGTTAGAGAAAATTACTTGCTCTCACCACCGTGTTTGGAATAAGGATATAAAAGATGGATTAACTCTTGTGGAGTGAAGTTACTAACTAATGGTAGTGGCCATAGTGTCCAAAGAATGCACGGATTAGAGAATCTGTTTGTCTTACTAGTGGTGTATCTACCTTGAGCGTCTGCGTAGATAGAAGTGACTTTTGGATATTTTCTCCTTCGGGAGGCACTACACACTGCTTGGTGCGCAGATGTGCCAAGAAGGGGCCATTTAAATTTAGGCCAGATGAAAATGGAATTTTAAGACATATGGACTGCCTGGCTTTTAGAATATAAGCAAAGGTGAGTATTTCTAAAATAAGCCCATGCAGTCATTTTATTAAATGTTATGAGGGTAACATGGTTTGACAGCGGGAAAGTGAAAAGGACACCTCAAACCAAACTGACAACGTCTTTGGTTTGGCTAGCATGTGCTAAACTCATAGAGAAGCACATGAGGTAAGAGGTTTTTCTAGTGGCGGGTCTTGGTGTATATAGAACTGTGGTGATGTTGGATTGGACTGTTGAGTAGAGCATACGTTTATCCATTTTGATCTCATCTGTAGATTACAATAGCTGAGATAAGCTCCACTCAGAATGCTAAACACGCACATGATTTTTGAGGTTAGAATTTCTGCAATAATAACTGCTGGTAAATTGCTATCTCTTCATGCTTTGAGGAGGGTGATAAATTCTGCTTGAACTATTGTGCTACCGAGACAATGTAATTAGAACAATAGTGGCGTTTATTGATTCACCCACTATGTCACATGAGATACAAGTACGATCTCATTGATTTTTATTACTATTGAAATAAGACACAGCAAAACAATGATTAGGTGAACAACAATGAATTCAGATTTGAGGGAGGTGTATTGTAGTAACTTTGTGCTGATCTTAGTGCACTTTAACAAAGGGTGTAGGAAATTTGTGTGTTCTTTTGGAATGAGGATATATATGTATATGCACTTTGTTGTTTTAAAATAGTCTTTTCATGTATAATGTGTATTTATTAGGACAAGTGTTTTTATGTTTTGTGTGCAGAATTCAATTTTGTCTTCTGATATATTAATTGAGAGAATGACCAGTAATCAACTAATGGTCTAAAATGTCTGTATGGAATAACAACTCTATTCAGCATGAAGTTTTTTGTATGTTTAGTGTATTTAGTTTGGTTGTTTTTCTAATGTCTTGTTTATATATGTGTTTGTGTTTGACATCCCTGAAGAAGTCCCATGTGAATCAGGCCGAAATGCATAGGCTGTTTGTTTTGGATATGTCATCTTGTTTTATCCAAACATTTCAAACGTTTTTTGTGAATAAAGACAGTGAAAAAACAACCTGCATGTGGAAGAAATTGATTATTGAACTTTAAGTAATGGTTTTGCTGTCGTATGTTTCATTATGAATAATGTATACATTTTGAGAAAGTATTCTCTTGACTTTCTAAACTTTGTGCTCCTCAATATTGTGGTGATATGAAATGGGTTATTGGTTGGTTGTGTAACTCTATGTACCAAAAATTATTATAAAGTGATGTTTAGTTGGGTTTAGTTAATTGGGGAAAGACACAGGTCCACCCGATACTCATTCCACGTGCCCCATTGTTTGTCCCATTTCATGAGGCACCCTCCTGATTTAAAAACCTCCTTCTAGGCTATTATACACTTGTCTAATTCCTTTGCCCATAGCCAATGAGATGGTCTTTCTGCCACTCCCCACTTTTTGGCGATTTCACGTTTCACTAGAGTATAGCCCAATGTGGTCAGTTCTTGTTCCACCTCCGTGAGGTCAGTATCTTCCCATGTATTAAGTAGGCCAAGTTGTGGTGTAAGGGTGAGCGCCTTCCCAATGCCTCCCAGATGTGGGTTGTGCCCCGTCCCATATGGGTCGTATAATCGGGCATTCCCAGATAGTATGAAAAAAGGTTGCTTCTTGGTGGCAGCCACAAAGGCATAGCATGTTCGATCTCGAACCTATTTTCGCTAGTGTAAGCCCAGTGAGATAGGATCTGTGCAAAATTTTTAGTTGAATCAGGCGGAAACGGAGAGTAATAGCCCCCTCCCTCAGGGACATCAGCGCTGCCTGCAAGTCCTCATCGTCAATGGGCCCAAAGTCTGTCTGCCATTTTTCTTGTGGTATGCGGAACGGGTCTGGTAAGTTATTACATAGTTTCCTGTAAGTTCACAATATGTTTTTATTTAAAATGTGTTCATCCAGTAGCCGATCCTCCAAGGGGG
Source organism: Triturus cristatus (assembly GCF_964204655.1). Taxonomy (NCBI): domain Eukaryota; kingdom Metazoa; phylum Chordata; class Amphibia; order Caudata; family Salamandridae; genus Triturus; species Triturus cristatus. The sequence continues at coordinate 535,226,450 of NC_140589.1, forward strand.
ATGACTCCGGTATTGTACTCATGTCTGGGAGTGCTATAGTGAGGTCATGTCGGATCTGCAAATATCTGAAAATCTCCCCTTGGGCTAGTTCATACTTCTCCCTCAATTCCCCAAATTTAAGGATTTTACCGTTTTTCACCAGGTCCCCTATAGTGGAAATTCCTATGGTGTCCCACTTATCAAACCCAGGCTGATTACATAGGAGTCCTAGTTGCTGGGTGAACCATCACAAGTCTTTTTAACATGTACTTTTGTAATGGTTTTAATAATTCAAAGACAATACATTTTATACTTACTTACAAGTATTATATTGTTGTTAAAAAAATGATAGTACATTTATGTTTTTTGGAAAGACTTTTGTTTATAATATGTATGAAACATTGAAAAGAATATTAAATACATTAAATAAGGTTAAATACAAAGTATTACAATTGAAATAGTATGAGCTATTAGTGTATAAATTGATTCATAAAGCCTTGAGTTCTTTCAAAAGTGAACAGTGCGCACCACATTCAAGTACATTGGCTTGTCATAGTATGCATGTTAATTAGCACAAGTAGACAGCATGTGCAGCGGTGTAGCACCACTGGTTTAATTTTGTAATAAAGTCAGTTTCTTTGAGAATTTAAAAGAAAAATAAGGAGTGCACCTCTTATCTATAAATTATGAATACATGACACGTACTAGCACATATCAATTGATAGTCACCCAACCCAGGATGAACAGATCATACTGGCAGCTGAAAATGTCACTTTGAAGAGGAATTCTGTCCTAAAACCTGCCACCTTGTTGCATATTCCTGACAGAGTGATGAAAATGAGGTGACTGTCTCGATGCCACTGAACTCTGCACCAAGCTAAGACCAGATATTCAAGAGGAGCCCCTGCCTGAAACTGACTTTGTATTATTCATCGTGGCTTATGTTTGCGGAACCGTAAAGGGAATTTGCGAGCTACTTATGCAGTCTGTACAGTTTCAGGAGTGGTAGAAGCTTTGCGGCTCCAAGATGTGTACTCAGCAAAAGTGGCTGAATTGATTGCTCTTACTACAGTATGCTGTGTTTCAGACCAGCAGAGTGACCATTTATACAGATAGCCAATACAACTTTGATGCCATTCACAACTTCTGACAGTTATCATCCCAGAGAAGATTTATGACTCCTCAGGTTCGCCCATTCTAAATGGGGAGCAAGTCCTAAAACTCTTTGAATCACTACAAATGCCTGCCCAAGCTGCTGTTAAGTGTGTAGTATGTTGTAAGGCTGTCGGTTATGTAACAGGTGGCAATAGGTACGCTGATGAAGTTGCTAAATACTGTGCTTATAATGCTTGTACTTTCAATGGTGAATACACAAATGAGGGAACAGATGAAACCAAATACAACCTTTTGTTGACTACAGCAGATAATTGGGTGGATGTTAAGAGACTGCAGGAGGAAGTGTCAAAGGTAGAACAGCAGAGTTGGGTCAAAGCAGGTTGTGTCAAGAGAGATGAAGATGAGATGTGGCGTTCGGAAGACAGAAGACTGCTGGTACTTAATAGTCTTTTACCCCAGATGGCAAGAGATTATCATAGTGCAACGGAATTTCATTGAGATGCCTGTGTGCAATGGATTGAGGTATGTGCTAGTTGTGGTGTGCATCACTTCATGATGGGTTGAGGCCTACCACTTATAAAGAAATGATAGTCTCATAGTAGCAACATTATTGTTGAGGGAGTTAATTCCTAGGTTTGGCTTCCCACGTTTGCTGAAATGTGACAGGGTCACCCACTTTAATAATGAAATCTTGAGGATGCTGTATGCTGCTGTAGAAGTTGAACAGAGACTGAATTATAGTTACAGACCTGAGGCTTCTGGCTTTGTGGAGCAGGTTAATGGGACTTTGAAATCAAGGCTTGCCAAAGTGTGTGTTTCCACATCATTGAATGCTCTGCCTCTTGTGTTGATGATTCTTCGCAGCGTACCTCATTGAAGGACAGGATTGCCCCCATGAGATCACCGTGCGGAGGGCAATGAGATTGCCAGCAGTGCCTGCAAATGTGCTTGTGAAAATTATTGATGATCTAATACTTGATTATTGAAAGGATTGACTAATATGGTGCATTCTGTGTCTCTTCAGGTCGAAGCTGCTATGGCATCACCTCATCAGGAGCAGTGCCATGACTTGAGTCCTGATGACTGGGCTCTGGTTAGGAAACACATGAAGAAAAGCTGTCTGGAGCCTCATTGGAAGGGGCTATATCAAGTGATTTTGGTCACCAAGACTGCTGTAAAGTGCAGAGGTCTTGCCAACTGGGTGCATGCGGGTCACACTCTCTGAGTTCTGTGTCTCCTCGATAATATAACAGTACCTCTCCAAAAAGTGCCAGTGCTGGTCGAGAGACCACAGGAGCAGGTTTAGTCAAGCTGTTGAGGACCAGCATGAATTCAAAACAGCAGTTCTTTGGTCTGAGAGGGTCATGAAAAGTCAGTTGCTGAGGCTGGAGAAGAAGCTAGTTCTACGGCTGTGACAGTACACCAGTTGAATCCCGATGAAGGGCCTAGTGGGGTTGTACCGCAAATGGCAGCTGGTGAACGTTGGTCAAGATGACAGGAAAGAGGGAGATTGGTCCAGCAAGGAGGAGGTGACCTTGCTGCTATTCCAGAAGATACAGAGAAGTCTGATGTGAGTGATGGAAAGGTGAGGAAAATATACTCAGAAGGTTGACAAGAGCAAGAGTGCCCTGTCAGAGGTACTCTTCTCCTGAATGGACATATTTCCTTGCAAATGACCAAGATAAATAGTTGTGGAAATTCTGGAATCATTGTGATAATCCAACTGAAACTGAGGAAATTTGGTCTTTAGTTTGAACATACACTTGAACTTCCTAGTTCTTAGTGACCTTAAGACATTTCATTCTGGATGAGGCTGAGTTTCCTTTCCTAAATGCAAATGAATTGCCTGTGTTGGTCGATGCATTGAAACATTTTATTTTGGACCTGATTGTCAGTGGACTTGAACCTTTTGTCATTAGAGACATTAATTGTGTTTTGTTGCAGAAGAGGGACAGAGCTCACTGGATGAGCCTATCAAAAAACACAAACTTCATGCAGTCATTGAGGACACATCATCAGATTCGACACATACTTGGTGTTTTTTGCATGAATGAAGTAAACTTCACTTTTCCCAAGAAGTCTGAATTTTAGTCCATTCCTTTGGGGAAAGTAATGGGATTATATTCCTAGTTCTACATTCCTAATGGATGTAACCTATGGTAGTTTATTCTAGATTAATAGTTACTCACTTACCTTATGATGAGTAAAATCAATGAGCCATAATATCATCTATATTTCCTTATTAATGTTAATATGAGTAAGATAACAGGTAAAACAATGAACAAAACACAAAGGTGCTGAATAAAAGTTTTGCAAAAGTCTCAGCCTCATTTCAGTTCATTGCTTTTTTCCCCACTCTACCACTTCAGACAGAGACCAGCCATATATATAACAGTCACAGCTCTGATCCAGTAAGAGGAGTCCAGCTTGAACAGCTAGGCCTGGTCTTCTCTGGTCTGGAACACAAGCAGTGCCATACCTCTATTGGCCTACTTGGGTCTCATTAGTGAGTTATAGCATGATGCCCTGGCTGAGAGTGACCTCTTGAATATAGGATTTTCAGCAAAATGGCAAAAGCTGATCTGGGAGATTGAGGAAGGCATACCAGACGAATCTGTATTGAAGTTGCATATATATATTCACTGAAAGTGATGTTATAGTTAGGTTATGCTTTTACATTTTAAACTTAAAAAAACACTGAAATTCACCACTTATATTTACCTCAAGTAACTATGACTTGTGCCCTAAAGTTACTATAACTCATACCCTCACAATGCACAGAGTTGTTGTCGATGATGTCATTTCAAATGTCATTAGAGATGTTATCAATGCAGTCACTGAACGTTTCATGAGTGATATAATATGTGTGTGTAAAAGCATTGCATGGTGAGGGTGTGAATTATAGTCACTTTAGGTCACAAGTTATAGTTACTTGAGATAACTATGACTGGTATATGGTAGTGGTTTTTAAATTTTAAAACATTACATTTCACCTAACTATAACATCACTTTAAACTTTGTTTTTTTTCAATGAATTCCTAAGGTTTTTCTAAATACCTAACTAATATTGTTATTTTAGACTTAGTTTTTCGAGTGAATACCTGTGTTTTGTACGTAAATAACAATTTTATGGGGTTTCCTTTTAAGTAAGGCGTACTTACAGTCTTTGCCAAAGGGTCAGACCTCCAAAATTTGAAAAGACCGTCCTATTGGCTTTATAAGGAGGTGAGGTCCTCAGCATATATATGAAGCAGACCTTTTGACTTTGTCAAAAATAAATCACCCATAACTATAACAAAAATGATATTTTATAAGTACATACATGCAATGCTTAATAACAGTGATTGTCATAAAATATTTTCGATGAAGCATTTAAAAAAAAACATAAACATGTGTTTACGTCTTTTTTAAACAGTTTTTCATGCCACAAATTGCTGTTGTAGATTCAACCGCAAGGGGTCCCTGAACTTGGAGTGCTTTGAAAATAATTATAAGCTTGTCTGGGATCATAGCGTCAAAGACCATGGAGACTTAGGGGCAGATTTATTAACAAATCATCCAACACGACGCAAGAAGCCAACTTGCTTCGCTGTTTTGTGTGACAGGGAGAGGGCAGAAATGTACATATCTACTAAGATATTGTGCATTCCTGCTCTCTCACCGTGCTGGCACACTGGTGCAAGGCTGCCTGTGTTACAGCCAGGATTGTTTTGGTGCAGAAATGGAAACCTTCATGCACAAAAACAATCCTCTGAAGCATTCTCCTCTTTCTATGTGTGCTGCAGAAAGAAAAACACATAGAAAGAGGAAAAAACAAGGAGAGATAAACATATTTCTCCTCGTTATGACTCACCTGGGAAGGCACAGCATTTTGTTACATTCCCAGGGTTACTAGGCTTAGTAAATCTGGGAATGCATGAAAAACATGGGTGGATGTGTGGGACCACCCATGTCAACCCATGCTCCACCCATGGAATGCCTTCCCATGGCAGAGTAACACAAGGCAATGACTTGCGCTGTCTTGCGTTACACCAGATTTACTAAACTGGCTTTGCATGACATAGTAAACCTGACTGAGGCCCTTGCATTACTTTGCACTGCATAGAGTGATGTAATGGCAGCACAAGGGCTTTGTAAATCTGGGCCTTACATTGTTTTTAAAATTTTGCTAGCCTCCCTACTGTCCCCCTGCAACATTATAAAAAATGCTTGGTGGGGCCCCAAGGGGCACCACCCGGACCAACACATATTAGGGCATTATTGGGTTCTTAATTCAGTTATTATTCTTTTCCTATTTAAAAAAAAATATTTCTGGGGTGTCCTGAAAAAAGGAATTACTATACACCAGTTAGGATTATTATGTGCTGACGTGAATCTCTGACAACAGGATGAGAAGGGACACCTGTGTGTGTTTGTCAAGCAAATAGATGGCGAAAGGCCAGATCTATAGGTGTTCCAAGTAACTTTATATGATTTTCCAAGTAGCTTGATACAACTTTGTTTTCCACCTTGTAGATCACTGTGATAGCTATTTCTAATGTATTTATAACATAACACTGATTACATGTATCCATATATTTGGGGAAATAAGCAGATACATAAGATGTAAGTACACATAGTGAATATTAGATAACATTTCACCATAAAATCCCTACAAATGTGTGCATCTACAACAATCCTAGATTTCCATGAGCACTTCAGTGCACAAAATATATGCATGCAGATTTCCCACCAGAAGAAAAAAATGCACATGGAAAATTTGATGCAAATGAGAATTTCCATATTTTTCTTTTTTTGTTTGCTCCTCTACTGTGAAAGTAACCTCCTATTGTAAAATAGGACTGGAAGCTTTTCTGCAATTCCAGGATTAGAGACTACCTCCAACAGGTAAGCGACCTCATGCAACCGTATGTGTTTGTGTGGTTTACCTACTTTTTCAGGAAGGCCCACAGAGAAAAACCTACATAAGTTCACTAGCAGTGAAG